>NC_138130.1:82052466-82652466 GCF_964188305.1 Podarcis bocagei
GCCTAGTGCCTGAAGCCAGTTTCCCCTAGGGCAGCGGTTCTCAACCTGTGGGTCCCCAGATGTTGTTGGACTACAACTCGCATCATCCCTGAACTCTGACCTTGCTAGCTAGGGGTGATGGGAGTTGTAGTTCAACAACATCTGGGGACCCACAGGTTGAGAAAGGCTGCCATAGAGCATGTCCTTGGGGATCCTGCCACCTTCCATTCTGTGGTCATAGCCAAGCCAATGTAGATGTCGCTGAGACAGGAGTGAGAACATGCTTAGAATGTGGGCTTGGGAGGGCACATCTTTCTTTCAAACTGTCCTATCATGTGACGCCCAAAATATTTCTGACACAGAAGGCATATGGAAGGCATTGAGGTGTTGCTCCTGGTGGGTGTACAAGTCGCATCCATAAAGCAGCAGGTTCAACATGCAAGGCTGGTAGACCTTCATCTTGATATTGGTCCACATTCTCCCATACCCTTTAGGAGAGGCGAGCCATTGCCGTAGCTGCCTTGCCAATACACTTGTACAGCTCAGAAACAATGGAAAGGTTGTTGTTTATGGTAGAGCTCAAGCAGACAGAATTGTCTACCACCTCAAGCATGTGGTCACTAACATAGGCGCCGACTCCATGGGGCTTGAGGGGGCCCGAGCCCCCTCAAAAATTCGTTTGGGGGGTTAGCGCCATCGCCGTTAGCGCCATCGCCAGCAGAGCGCCATCGCCGCCCCTTCCCCAGCCCAAAATGCACAGGGTCGGGCTGCATGCCTCCTGCCCTCCCTCCCGAGCAAAAGCTCCACCCAATTTCCTTCGGAACTGATTAATAGGTGCAGCACGCTCTCCCCTATTCGCTCACGAGGAGGTGGCGCCACTTTATTTGCATATTCATGACCTTATTTATTATTCATGAGCTTTCCCGGGGCCCCCCAATATTTTTTATAAGTCCGCGTCCCTGGTCACTAATGCTGACGTATGGGTTGCTAGCAACATCCTGACCCAGGATATTGGTCTTCACCAGGCTGATGGTGAGGCCAGACTCCATGCAAGCTTGGGCAGAACAGTTGATGAGTCTCTGTAGAGATTCCTCAATGTGGGCTGTCAAGGCTGTGTTGTCTGCAAACAACATCTTTCCAATAAGAATTGGATGCAACTTTGTCATGATGGAGAGACATGTCAGGTTGAACAGACTTTGAATGGAATTACATACTGTACTTCAGTCGAGCTGAAAGCATAAGAGAGCAACAGGGAGAAAAATACACTAAAGAGAGCTGGAGTGTGAACACAGCCCTGTTTCACACCACTCTTTGTAGGAAAGGCATCCAAGGATGAACCGTCATACTGGATGGTGCCATACACGTTCTTGTGGAAGGACACAGTCACACTGTGGAGCTTAGGTGGGCACCCAAACTTGTTGAGCAGCCTGAAGGGTCATTTAAATGGTATTCTATTTAGCTTACAAAAAATTTTAAAAACCTGTTGTTGTTGTTGCTGTTGTTATGACTACTACTACAACATTTGTATCCTACATTTTCTCCAAGGAGCTCAGAATGGCATACATAGCTCTCTCCCTCTCTATTTTATCCTCACAACTGTGGGATGTATCATCACTGAAACAGTCAAGTACAACATTATCCTGTTGCCTAGAGTGGACACACAGGGGAATGCTGCTCCAGAGAGGGAGGACTTCCTGTCATACCTGTTCTGGAGCCTCCTCCCCTTGTGTGTGACCAGGTAGATGGGCATGACCCTAGCAGACCCTGTGAAAGGGCTAGCCACGCAACCATCTTCCCTTTTTCCATTTACTCCTTTCAGACTTCTCTCTTGGACCTCCTCCTCTGGCTCTTAGCCAGCACATGGGCTCACCCTTACAGAGGATGGAAGCCACAAGGTAGAAAATCTGAGGCCTAGCTCAGACTTCTTTTCTCTACAACTGTAACTGTAACCACAAGATAAAACCTGCCTTCAGATTACTGCTGTGAACTGAATGTAAGTAAACTTTACTCTTACTTTTAAAGAAGATTGTTGTGTTATTGTGTTTTTAAGAGGGAAATAAAAGGGGAAACTTAGCAGGAACAAGCCAGACTGGACAAACCAGACTGGATTGCTCAATTTAAAGTATTCTAATGGATCCATCAACTTGCTTCCAGCAATCTGCAAGGGAATGTGCTCTGCTACTTGCTCACTAGGGTGAGTGAGGAGGGATAATATTTAATCAATATATCCTCTCCTACTTCCCTCAACATTCCCAAAACAACCACCCTATGAGGTAGATAAGACTGAGAGACTGTGACTGACTCAATGAGCTTCATGTCTGAGTGTGCCTGGTCTTTTCGGCCTCTATGTTTCCCTCTTAACAAAGAAATCACTCTCATACAGTTTAAGTAAAGAAGAAAATATAAGGTTTGCTAACAGCAGAGTGTCTTGCCAGGATTCAGCAAATACAGTGATGAAAATCAGACAATAATCCTTAAAAGTCCACTTCACAATGGAGTACACTCTCTGGAGAAGAACTCACAGACATCCTACTCCATTGCAAGAAAGATAAAGAGTGTGCAGTCACAGCAAGGAAGACGTAGAGATTAACACATTCTCTCCCCCCCCCCGCCCAGATTTGGGGATATGACATCAAAGAGTCCCCTCTATATGGGTTCTGAAACTCTATGGTGCCATTGCCCCTGTTTGTGACTATCTAGCAATCATGTATTTGTAATTTGGCTGCAGATCTTCACACACTTCCTTCCTTTGAAAATTCCTAGCAAGCTGGCAGTGGGGGAGGGGAGCTTTTTTGTTGAGGGGGCCATATTTACTCATGGGTAGTGTGCCATGGGTGGGGAGGGTGTGTGGCCTGACAGACAGAGATGTCTGGAGAGTTGCACTTAACCTCTCGCCTGAGGATCCCCATTTCTGACATAGAATGATCTCAGTACAATCTTCTCATTTTGCGTGCGTGTGTGTAAATTCTGCTCAGGGTTTGATTTTTCCTTCATCTTTATTGCACTTTGCTGCTCCATCCAAAAGACCTGAAGGCAGGTCCATGACTGGTTGGTTGACATATTTCAGTGTAAAATCAGTATAAGAGCAAGAATCTTCATTTCGTGACTTATCCACTAGTGAAGAGTGATATGAGTCAGGCAGACCTCCTTATGGAGGCTTATCCAGATATTGGGTACCACAACTGAGAAGGCCCTGTCCTAAATACCTACCTGCCACAATTCTGAAATCATGGGAACCTGAAGCAGGGCAGCAGAAGAGGAATGATGCTGTAGTCTGGAGCAGGATCATGTGATTGTAGGTACATCCAGAGGTAAACTTTCTAAACAGTTTAGGACAGGGGTATTTTTGCACAAATGCGGTTTAATGTATATGTAAAGTGATGCACGGAGGAACGCGGGTGGCACTGTGGCTTAAACCACAGAGCCTAGGGCTTGCCAATCAGAAGGTCGGCGGTTCGAATCCCCGCGATGGGGTGAGCTCCTGTTCCCCGGTCCCAGCTCCTACCAACCTAGCAGTTCGAAAGCACACCTGTGCAAGTAGATAAATAGGTACCGCTCCTGCGGGAAGGTAAACGGCGTTACCGTGCACTGCTATGGTTCGTCAGAAGCAGCTTAGCCATGCTGGCCACATGACCCAGAAGCTGTACGCCTGCTCCCTCAGCCAATAAAACAAGATGAGTGCCGCAACCCCAGAGTTGTCCACGACTGGACCTAATGGTCAGGGGTCCCTTTACCTTTAAAGTGATGCACATTGGGACATAAGATCCTATATTCACAGATACATTAATGGGGTGTGAACTAGCAGTGACTGGCCAGGAGAGGAATCATGACATCATAGTAGTTAGCTCCCTGAGAAGACTGTTTCATTGTGCACCAGCTGTAAAAGAAGAAGAAAAAAGGGGGAGGCAAATTTAATGTTAGGGATCATTAGGAATAGGATCAAAAACAAATCTGGCAATATTATAATGCAACCACTCATTGAATACTTTGCACATTTCAAAAAGGATATTGTAGATATCTGCAAAGGTGCAGAAGAGGGCAACTCAAATGTGTGAGGGGCTGAAGCAACTCTCCTATTAAAAAAAATAAATCAGCATTTAAGGCTTTTTAGTTTAGGAAAAAGAAGAGTAAGATGGGATGCAATGTATAAAAAAGATGCATGGTGCAGATGAAGTGGATAGAGGAAAGGTTTTCTCATAATACTGGAATCTGAAATGGAGGGATGGCATCCAGTTATGCTGGATGCTAGAAGGTTTGGGGCAGAAAAGAGTAGCACATCGTTTATTTATTGAATATATATCCTGCCCTTCCCTCGGGAAGAGCCTACGAAATGAAACTATGGAATTTGCTACTACAAGATGTAGCGAAGGCTGCCAAACCGGACAGCTTTCAAAGAGGATTAGAGGATTTGGCTGCTGGCCGCTGGCTGCTAGTCATCATGGCTATGTACTGCCTCCAGTGCCAGAAACAGGATCCCTCTGCATACCAATTGCTGGGGAATGCAAGGGGAGAGATCACTCCTGCCCTTGTGTCCTGCCAGTGGGCTTCCTGCCCCACAGGCATCTGCTTGGCCACAGGCTGCTGGACTACATGGCTCGTTGGCTTGATCCTAAAGATTAAAACACACCCTCCAACATTTCTCTGATGAAAATAGGGACGTCCCATTCCATAATGGTAATTTTACTATTTATACCCCACACATCTTATTGGGTTGCCCCAGTCACTCTGGGCAGCTTCCAACATATAAACATAATAAAACATGAAACTTTAAAAAAATAAAACCTTCCCTATACAGTCATACCTTGGGTTACAGCCGCTTCAGGTTGCACGTTTTTGGATTGTGCACTGCGCCAACCTGGAAGTACCGGAATGGGTTACTTCTGGGTTTCGGTGCTCGCGCATGCACAGAGACACTAAATCATGCTTTGCGCATGCAGACGCGATGCTGCAGGTTGCAAACGCTGCGGGTTGCAAACATGCCTCCCGCTCAGATCACGTTCGCAACCCGAGCGTCCACTGTGCAGGGTTGCCTTCAGATGGCTCGGGGGTCAGATAGCTCCATACCCTCCAACATTTCTCCAATGAAAATAGGGACATCCTAAGGAAAAGTGGGACATTCCAGGATCAAATCAGAAACTGGGACAGCTTCCCTAAACCAGGGATGTCCCTGGAAGACAGGGCCACTTGGAGGGTCTGTTGAAATCCTTTGTCTAAGTTTCCCACTACAGAAGTTCGAGGAAAATGATATCAAAGATGTGTTCTCTCTAGGAATTCAGCTCTCCTTAAGTCTTAACCCTTTTATACACTTGTACAGTAAACAAAAATGGTCATTTGGGCTGTGGATTTTCCTCACAGTACTGTCAGGGTTGGGCTTGGGTTGGCAGATTCTGACGGAGGAGGAAGAAACGGGGTGGAGACTGAACTCTGGGAACCTGAGTTAGAGTAGGGAGGACCTGGGATGCTTGCTTTCACCCCTGGGGAGGGCTTGGAGCAGTCAAGCAGGGGCAGCAGCATCAGAGACAGCAGTGACTGAACTGGAGCCTGAACAGGAGTCTGCAGTCTTGTCACCTAATACTAGAAACTGCTATCACTACTGAGAGCAGAGTCACCCACTTGGAAGACAGTGCACATTTAATGCTTTTTTAAAAATATATTTTTATTAAAGATTTTCTTGGTTTACAAAAGTATGTGCAATGTCTCTCTTTTTTCTTCAAGTATCATTTTTTACAGATCAGTTTCATTTGTTGAGACATTGGGAAGAAAAGCGGGGAAAGGTGAGTGGGCTTGGGTGGCGATGTTTCTATTTTCCTTAATAGATGTGGGGTTTTGCATCAGCATCGCTTGTGCAGGTTCTCTGCTATTCACTTGTGTTTCTTTGCTGGTGAGAGAGGTTGGGGTTGGCCTAGGGTGTGGTTGTTTGTTTAGGAAGAGACAGTGCACATTTGCAATCCCAACATTCCTGTGAGTCGAGAGAGTCTCCCGAGTGAGTGGACAACACTTCACCTTTAAAAGCTTGGTGGGAGGGGGAATTTGTTGGGACATCTTCATCACTTTCATCTGGTTCTGAATTTCTTGCCCTGAACTCCTGAATCATGACTCTTGAGCACTGGGTCTGCTGCCTATACAGTGGTACCTCGGGTTACAGACGCTTCAGGTTAAGACTCTGCTAACCCAGAAATATTACCTCGGGTTAAGAACTTTGCTTCAGGATGAGAACAGAAATTGTGCTCCGGCGGCACGGTGGCAGCGGGAGGCCCCATTAGCTAAAGTGGTGCTTCAGGTTAAGAACAGTTTCAGGTTAAGAACGGACCTCCGGAACGAATTAAGTACTTAACCTGAGGTACCACTGTACTGTTGTAGAATTGGAAGGGACCACAAGGATCATCTAGTCCAACCCTCTGCAATACAGGAGTCTTTCACTCAATGGGAGTCTTGAACCCACAACCCCGAGATTAAGAATCTCATACTCAAGCCACTGAGCTATCAGAGTGCTGTGCTGTCATCTCTCTGCCTACCTGGGCTCTGTGTCCACTTTAAAAAATGCTTTTGTTGATGTTGCCAAAATCAGGGGGATATTTGGGTGGTCCAAGAAAGAAAGAAGAGGCCCCTGAATGAGGGGTTAGCTACCCCTGTGTTAAACAATTGAGCCAGTGGCTATAGGAACAGATTGACCAGTGCTTGCCACAAACCAGGTTGAAAAATGCATCCTGATAACCAATGCATTGATGAAGACTTTCTAGATGAGATAATTCTCTGAAATAGAAAAATAGTTGAAAATGAATGACATCTTCAAGGTTCCTATATACCTAAACTACAGCAGTACATTCCACTCAACTGTTACCTTATATGCAGGTGAGGTGATTCACAAGCACTGAGTATTTAAAATATTGCTGCCAGGTAACAATTATTGGATTATATGAAAGTAGCACAGCATATGACTACCTCAGCATCTTTTGTTTCTAAGCCTGCATATTTGGACTGATTTTGAGAAAAACCTGCTAATTTTCAGAGACTTTACAGGTCATATAAAATCTCTGAAAATTAGCGGGTTTTTCTCAAAACCAGTCGAAATTTTATAACCAGAAAATCAGTATTATAAAAATCCTCATTTTTTCTTAATCTGTGGGGAAAAAATTCTACAGAAAATTTGAGGATGAATTTGCATGCGTCTAGAGTTGCCATGACAACCCACTTGTTTACTTTTCCAAGGTACAGTCTAAACAGTGTGGGCAGCCTCATTTACATAGTGGTTTTATACTGCCTTTTCTACTGTACTGTCTAAAGTCTGCACACAAACAGACATCAGAAGAAAGAGTTTGTTCTCCTCTGTACAAAATGCAGCCCTAATACTTTCATTATAAACTTATATATGATCATTTTTACAGGAAAACCAAATAAAGCGTTAGAAACAAACTGCTACCATCCTGGCAAAGGACATACCCTCTAACTTTGTCCACACTGGAGCAAAATGTGGCTTTGCACCAGCCTGTCTTTCCATTCATGTGGGAGTGTCCACGTGACATCCTCCTCACCTCAGTGTTGTCCCAGATACCACCTCCACCCTACACTAAATGCAATATTTTAAAATCCTTGGAAAATCTGGAAAGTCCAAGACTGAAACAACAACAACACACATTTTGTAGACAAGTCCTATGTGTTCAGTTTTAACATTACCATTGAAAAAAATTCCGTTCTCTGATGGCTGCTGCACAAATTTACGTTTCAGTGCCTACACATTAAGTTGCTTGATTTGATTTATTATATTTCTATTCCTCTTTTCATTCAAGTGAATTGCAAAGCGGCTCACAAACAATAAATAACAATAACATAAAGGAACATTGCAAACACAACACAAGTCATATAGAACAATTAACAAATTATCTGTAAAACCTTTATAATCCATAGAGCACCACCCAGAAAACAACTAAGAAGTAAGCTAAAAGCACAATTAAAGCAAGTCATATTGTAAGATTCACAAAGTACTACAGCATTCATGATCTGTAAAACAACACCAGCAATATTAACAAAATAGCAGCCAAAAAATAGACTAAGCACTGTTAAGTTCTTACACCCACTCTCCACACACCCCATGATTTTCGTTCTATTCAGTCCATTAAAATACAAATGCACATACAGCTTCCTTCTGAAGGTTCTTTGGGCTATAGGTAAAGCCAACCATCCCATGAAGACAAAGTGTCTCACCTCTCACAGCTCTTTCTCTGGAAACAGCTATGAGATGTAAACTCCCTGAAGCAGTCAAATCCAACATTTCCTGTTTTCCCAGAGTTGCTCCAGCCAGGAGGACTTCCTGTCACACCTGGCCTGGAGCATCCTTCCCCGGTGTGTGGCCAGTAGATGGACTTGACCCTAGCGGACCCTATAAAAGGGCTACCCAGGCTGCCATCTTTCTTTTTTTCACCTTATTCCATCTTGCCTTTTGCTGTCTGCTGGCTCTCACAGAGGATGAACCCACACTTTTCTCTGAAACTGTAACTACAAGCTAAAGCCTGCTTGCAGGACCATACTGTGAACTGAATGTAAGTAAACCTTATCATTACTTTTAAAAGAAGACTGTTGTGTCATTATTGTTTAACAGAGGGAACTAAAGGGTATTTACCAGGAACAATCCAATCTGGACAAGCCAGACTGGATTGCTTAACTCAAATAGTTCTAATGAATCCATCCTGCAACGTACAAGGGAATGTGCTCTGCTACTAGCTCACTAGCATGAGTGAAGAAGGATAACATTTAATCAATATAGCCTCTCCTACTATCCACAACATTCCCACAACAGCTCCCTTACAAAGGCTCCTAGGGCTGGGGAGTGGGCAAGGCAGGTGGGAAAAGCCATTGCCTGGTGGCCAGCACAAAGTATCTCTCCCCCCAGTGTTCTGACACAGGTTGGGCCACACAGGGCAGTCTTGTGTTTGGGTATCCTTGGCTACTTTATGAGCCATGTCTCATACAGGTATATGCCAGCTCTGCTCATAGTTCCTAGCATTATAGCAGGGTTGGGGGACCTGGGGCCCTCCAGCTCTTGTTGAACTCCAACATCCTTCAGTCCCAGCCAGCATATGCAATGGTGGGGGATGGTGGAAGTTGGAGTCCAACCAGGGGCAGATTAAAGCAACTGGAGGCCCTGGGCTAGGAGAACTTGGGAGGTCCAAACTAATAGCATCCAGTAAAGTTCCCATTGTTTTGTAAACCAAATGTTTCATCATCTCCCCTAAATGCCAAGCTACATTCTGGTAAAGGGAAATCACTGCAAAAACTCACTGAAGTGTGTGTCTCCAGTAATCCTGCTCTGCTTTAATTTACTCTGTGAGTTTTGATGTGAGCATCTGGCCACACTTTTTTTGGTAAGTATGGTAGCATAGAGTTCATATGATTTAAAGAGTTTCCATGGGTTTGAACAAGATAAGCATGATGCCAATCAGCAAATCTGGTAGAGGCTAAAGCTGTAGTTGAGGTAGTTTGGTTAGAGAAAAGTTTGCACACAAAACAGTAGACTTCTCCTTTTTGTGGGAAGATAAACTAGTCGTTCTCAAGGGTAGATTTCCTGATTTACTTCGGTGGAATAGAATAAATTATTTGAGCAGAACCAGGTCTTGTTTTTGTATGTCTGCTTCAAAGTGATAAAAGGTCCATCCCAGTGCTGACATTCTGATGGACCTTTCTCAATCCAGAAAGATATTTCCTTGTCATTCAATGTGGTCCATAAACCGACACCATTATTGTATCTAAAATCACTACCAGCATGCATGAACAGTTGGCATTTTTGTGTCTGCACTGAGATAATTTGCTTTGCTTTCCAATTCTTTAAGACAGTAATGAGTTTGCCACTGCTTCTTTTTTCGTGTAACTATCGCGTGGCATGTTCCTTCAATGTCTTGTGTTAATTCTTTTAAATATATATATAATTTTTATAAATTTTCTGTTTTACATTTTAGAATATTCACTTAAACAACCTTAAAATATCAGTGACTTCCTTTCCTCTCTTTTCATGGTTCATATTGCACAACATAAATCCCTGCATATTTTATATAAACTAAACCAATCAGTATTCCATTATAGCATCCACCAAAACTTATTTACACTGTTGAATTTATCTTAATGCTGCCCACGTTTTCAGATATACACAATTTCCCTCCATATATTCAATAAACAGTTTCCAATTTTCTTTAAACGTATGTTCTTCTTGTTCCATGTGTTAGGTCTGCAAGCTGCGCATATTCCATCAGTTTTAAGTTGCCATTCTTCTTTAGTTGGGACTTTGCTTGTTTTCCATTTTGGGGCTAACAAAACATGAGCTGCAGTAGTGGCATACATAAATAAACTTTTCTGACACCGGGGAATTTCTGTCTGCGTTATCCCCAACAAAAAGGACTCTGGGGGTTTTTTTGGAAAAGTACTTTTAAACGTTTTTTTCAGTTCATTATAAATTATTTCCCAATACTCTTTTACCCTTTTACAGGTCCACCACTTCTGCCTTGTGTTAATTCTTTGACTATGGGTCCTGTCACTTCATTTTGACTTTCTCCAGAAGATTCTGCACTTGTAGTGGTAGTTACTGACAACAATTCTCCTTGAAGTTCTTGGGAGGCTGTGTTCTGTATATAAACTGGTTGTTCTTCAGTCTGCTCAGTGTAGTCTACTTGATTTTCTGTAAACACAAATGTTCTGTGTCTGAGGGATTATGTAGGACAGTTTCTGCTTGCTGTACAAAGCCATATGACATGGCTGGCTTTAGACATTTGAGTGTTTGCTTCTGCTCTTTTGTCACTTTTGTTTACTAGCACCACTTTCATATCACTTACTCATTATTATTTTCACAAAAAGTCAAAATTAAATATTTTTGTGATTCACTGCGATGTAGAAGAATCTTCGCTTGTTCTCCGAATGCATGCTGTAATGATAGACAGTGATCTGAACACTTACATTGCTTCATAGCTGACTTTACCATTTGATTTTGAATAGTTTTAAAGCCTCCATGAGCTTTACTAAACAGTAAGTACTCACTTGTGTAACTATTATACAGTCATAGACTCATATGTAACTTGTTTAATGTTACAAAGCAACTGGGCCGAGATAGTAAAATCTGCCTGTTGTTGTTTTTTTAATTGGTAAGAAGCTAATGCCCTCCCTAGATTATGAGGCCCACTCAGACTGTATGTAAATCTGGCACTGAGTCTAATACTATCTAGAGAAGCACAGGTTTCACATCCAGCAATCAAAACTGCATTCCCATCATCTCAGGCTGATGAGCAGCAAGTTATTTAATCTGTCTGTTTTAAAAAGGAGCGCTATATTTGTATCCTGCCTTTCTGTCCCACAGAACGAGACACCCAAAGCAGCCAATGAAGCAATTTACAACAACAACAAACCTTAAGTACAAATAATAACACCTATCATTTGTGAAGGGGTGGAAGACAAGAGGAGAAACAAATGATTTGTGCTGTGGCACAATTCATCTGATAAGGGCTGTTGATGTATGTGCATCTGCTGAGATGATGTCTGCTGCTACATGCAATGAACCAGAGAGGTTTGTGAATCATCTGGGCTTACTCTCCACCCCACTCCTGCCACACACTGTCCACACTCTGTTGTTATAATACACTGATGGGTGGATGAATACATGTGCCAGCATCCCACGGTATTATGGAGCTATTTGGCAAGAGACAGGTCACAGTTCAGTGCTAGAGAGCACCTGCTCTGCATGCAGAAGATGCAAGTGAAATTCTCTTGTACTTCCTCTCTGAAATTGGGGTGGCAGGAAGGGGTTTTCATATAGAGTAAGGGACTGCCAACTTCCTAAAATCTAGGGAGGGCAGCCCCCTCAATTTTTTTGGGGGGGGGGCAAAGGGACCTCAGCTCCTGGGAGATGATTCCTATGGCCTGGGGGGTGTACAGATGGTGGGCACAGATATATTCTGCTCTGGAACATTTCTCACCTCCAATAAAAAACATTGGGAGCACAGAACTGTGTTGCCCTTCCTACTCTGGAACAGGTCATAGGATGCCTCTTAAATGGCCTGTTCCAGATTCTCTCCCATGATCCCAATGTTCTTCTGCCATCTCAGTCCAGAAGAACCTTTCTTTCCATAACACAGTGGAAGTGTAGTTGTGTGTTAGCACTGATAGAGGCTCCTCTGCCAAAGCTTGGATTGAGGCTTGGACCCTGAAATGATTTGCTTCTGGGTGTTCTGCACCCCATTACAAACCATTATTGAATCCATCCTCCAGTTTCTACTCTTAACCAAATTTTTATGTAGAATAATTACCATTCATACCAACTGAACTTACTTCCAAGTATGAAAACTTACTGTTGCTACCTGAGGCCCAATTCTGTTTGTTTGTTTTTATTATTTATTTTTTAAGGGGGTTGGTTCTGTGCCCTTAACAGCCATATAAGAAATCAGCATTCAACAAATGCTTTTACTGACATGGGCGGAACATCCGCTAACTTCTGCCTGCCGTGGTGCTGCTATGAGCATATACTTTCTGCCCATAGAAGGACAGCAACCGTCCCTTCAGGGGAAGAAACATCCTTTTAAATCCGAGTTGCCTCCCTTACATTACACTACTTTTGGGGTTTGGAATGGTTCTGCCCGTGCCTGTATCTGCAACGCAGCTCCAATTTATTTAGCCCAAATTCCTGTAACTTAATCTGATGATCGTCATTCGGAATTCTCCCCTACCTGACAGGACACACGTACCACAAATCTTTGTGACATGCCCCGCCATATTTCAGAAGCAAGTCCCCTAGAACTCAGTAGGGCTTACCTCTGGGTAGGCACGCCAAGAAGGTCCCTCGTCTAGTGCGCTTTGCCGCTTTGCGTTGCCATTCTGTGCGCGCTTATTTGGGAGCGAATGCCGTCGAATCTAGTGTGATTTCCCTCTGAGTAAAGCTGCACAGGCTTGGGTTATTTATTCCCAAAACCTTAAGGAATCTTTTTTGTTGTTATTCTTCTAAAAAACAAGGTGCAAAACAGCAACCTGGGATAGGTTTGTAAAGCACATGGCGTTTGTACGCAACGATCATAATAGATCAGACGCTTTTCTGCAGCTCCCAAAATGTTACTCTGAATCCCTGAGATCAGGGATGAAGATGGATAGAACGTTTTGCCCGGAATATCATGAAGTTTCGCGGGTATATTTTTTATTATCAGTCTCTGTCCATGGTTTCTAGCCAACCTAATCAGAGAAAAACAGTTTATCCATCCAGCCCAGCTGAGGATAATACTTCATGCCTCCGATGAAGCGAGTTTTGGCACACAAAAGCTGATGCCACAATAAATATGTTGGCCCTTATGGCTGCCGCATTACTCTGCCTTGTTTTGCTGCCACAGACTTACAAAACCACACATCTCTGTAGGGTGGAGTCGGGGGAGATGGGGTGTTTAAGGAGCCGGCAAAAGTCTGGTGCGTAACGGGAGCAATGCGCAAAAGCCTCGGCTGGCGCGTTGGAGACTCCGGGCTATGGCGAGAAATCCATTCTGCTCCAGTGGGGCGCAGTGAAGTGCAAAGCGCAATGTTTAAGGAGAACTGGGAAGCTCGTTCTGAGCACATTTAGGTGAAAGGAAACCCTGTGGTTAATTTGAATGCCAAACTTATTTTCACATTTTAACGACACCGATAAGTGACGACGGGGGGAGGGGGGCTGTCTTTGTGGAACACCGCAAATGCTGAACAAATTGGCCAGACGTAGCTTTAAATCCCACAAAGGCTCCAGCTAATTATTTAATTCTTATAAATATAATAAGCTGTAGGTGATATTTTATAGTGTTTGTATTTCAAATTGGGGAGTCTGTCCTCTTTGTGTCTTTGCAACCCGAACACATTTGAGATGAGAAGGATAAGAGCTCTGCTGTGGACCCTTTAGAGAACGCTTCTTTTCGAAAAGAGAGGACTGAGCTTTAAAGGTTGCATTTTTAACAGGTTTCCTTCAAATTACATTTTAGCCCCGATTGCGTAAAGACAGATAACTTTATCTAGCTAGGGATTCAAAAGGAGATTATTATTTTCATCTCATTCTCTGTTAGAATTCAGTAAACATTGTGAGTCCTGCTATTGGAGTTTAGGGGGAGCATGAGAAAGCAGGAATGATTTCTTATTAAATAGCTTTTGATAGGAGTGCATTTTATTTGCCTCTGTACTTTATTTAGAGGAAAGCAGAAAAGGCAAACGTCGATTAATTGGAGATTTGTGTCAAAGTATATACTGTGCGCATGTTTATATACTGATATATATTAAACGCTAAAGATTCGTATATGTTGGAAGCCTAATATTTGCCAGACCCGTGCATCCGTCTTAGCGAAGAAAGAATCACCAAGGCATGCGCCATTTAAACAGACTGGGCGCGATCCGTTCCAAACGATGTGTTATTTAACCTCCCACGGATTTCAACAGAATTATATTTCTCACTTGGGACTTCAGAGGACTTCGTTTCGGCATCGAATTCCGAACCATTAGCACCACCCAGCCCACACTAAGCAAGGCTACATCTCTTGGGCTTCCGCGGCAGGAGTCCAGTAAGTGCTTAACTTCCACCCCATTGAAATCGATGGGGCTTTTTAACAGTGTTTCACTTTGTCAGGAAGGCGCCAGTGCCCAGTAGATTCCGCAAATCCAGAGGTGTGTGTGTGTGTGTGATTTCTCCTCCCCCTTCTGCAAAGGCGAGGGTGGGGGAAGTAAGTAAGTAATTTCTTTAATGAAAAACCTTTATTGTGCGCGCCTAGGTGTATGTACATAAATAAATAAATAAATATCCCTCAGTTATTACAGGAAACGGTACAATCACATCACTATAGATCTGAAGCATCATCATACAGACTTTTTTTTTCCTTCAAGGAAGAAGAAAAACAAAAGATTTTTTTTTAAAAAAAGGGGGGGAGAGAAAGAAACAACCAAGGTAGCCCAATGACTGGCAACGCTCCACTTCCCGATTAAGTCCCTGCCTCTCAAGATCATGGCAAGCCCCTGTAGATCGTAAGATCTACCTTTTGCCAGGTTCAGGGGAGCAAGGGAGAGAAAGAGTTCGCTTAAAGGTTTGGATTCAGCCGCAAAGCAGAGGGATCCTCAGACCCGGACCGAGATGCACCAGATTTCTCTTCCCGAACTCCCACCCCGCTATTTGTTTTTGTTTTTTTGAGGGAGAGAGAGAAATATCGGAATTGGCAATCTCCATTCGCTAGGTTCAGTTAATATCGTCCCACTTCATAACAGAGTGGCGACCTAATCATAGCACAGTAGAATTGGAAGGGACCCAAGAGTCACCTAGTCCAAACCCAAAGAGCAAATCCGGATGGGGAATATATTATATCCCTCCTCCTCAACAGCTCCGGAGCGTTAAAAACAAAACAAAAACACCCCACACTTATTTACAGAGTCTGTCTAGCCAACCCGGTCTTCAACGAGGCCAGCCAAGGCTCTCTCGTCAATTTCATCGCTATACATCGGGGGGAGAGAAACCAGCGCTGCCGTTTGGCCTAGGGAGCATTGGCCCTCTCAGGGCGTCAGGGCGAGGTCTTTCTCGTCTTTGCCCGAAGAAGAGGGCGAGATGGGCAAGTCCTCGTCGTCTTCGGAGCACTTGGCCGCGGCGGAGAGGGAAGCGCACTTGCAGCTGTGCGCTGCCGAGCCGCCTCCGGAGCGGTGCGAGCCGCTCTTGCCTTCTTTCTTGTGCTTGACTCGCCGGTTCTGGAACCAGATCTTCACCTGCTTCTCAGACAGGTTCAGGTAGGTGGCGATCTCGATGCGCCTCAGCCGGGACAGGTACATGTTGGAGGCGAACTCGCGCTCCAGCTCCAGCAGCTGCGTGCTGGTGAAGGCGGTGCGCATCCGCTTGCTGCTGGGCAGCTGGCCCGACGTACTGTCTGCAGGAGGGACGGGAGGGTGGGGAGCGGAAGGAGAAAAGCGCAAAGTCAAGACCAACTGGGTGCAAACCTCTCTGGGCTGACAAATCCCCAAACCACACAGCCCACAAGACTCCAGAATGTGTAACCGAGGCCCCGCAAACTCAGGTTTAAACGCATTCCGGATGAAATAATCAATTCGTTAAGAGTATTTAGGATGAAATAATCAATTCGTTAAGAGTATTTAGGGATCTGGAGCGGAAGAAAATATCCCTCAGCCTATTTGTAATGGAGCGAGGGGAAATGCAAGATTCTGGACCCTTCCAAAAACCCACCACGCGTTCCATGCGCATTTCCCCCGCTACATAGGCATGCTCTGCGCTTGGCATCCCATCTGGTAACTTGATCCTAAATGGGGAATGCTCCACTGAATTCAATGAGGGCTTGCTAGTTTATAGGGCTGCAGGAATTTACGCGCACTTTACTTGGCTGCGGTGGCTCAGAACGCGCAGCTACAGCTCCAGAGCCCCAGGCCTAGCGAAGCCAGACAAGGTGAGATCGGAGGCCGCTGGCGCGCAACTCTGGGACACCGCGCGCCTCTCGAATAGAGTCAGGCACAGGCAAGAGGTCTCTGGCACTGAACAAACCCACATGGAAGCGATCTCGTCCCATTACAAATGGCAATTTGTTAATGAAATCTATCGGGCTCCAATGACTTGTTAGGGACTTTTAATCTCTCTGGCACACCCAGCGCTGAACTGTGCGCACTCTCAGCTTGCAGGTTGTGTTAAGCTTTGGGGTCCCGCGCAAGAAAATTGGGACAGGAGACAGTGTCTGATCTGTCCCTCCCCGCATTTAATACTCCGATCCTTCGATCGCTTACTCGCGAGTCAGTTCTGTGGCTCCTCCTTGCAAATTATAGACGTGAAGACCTGGCGCGCTACTTGGAAACAGCGAGACCAGCTTCCTAGCCCACGTGTGCGTGGATCGCTCTTGGCACTACCCTGGCCAGGATCTCAGGCGAGGATCAACCCCCCCCCCCGCACCCGTCCGCGCACCCGTGTTTCCCGGGATTGAGCCCCCGACTCTTGCCACCCCAGAGGACGTCCAGACGACGACTCACCGACGGAGATGCAGTGGAAGTGCCGCGGGTCCGGCAGGGAGTAGGCGCTCTGGTAGAGGGTGGGCGCATGGCCCGCTGTCGCCGAGCCTCCGGGGGCCGGCCTGGCGGCCAGGGGCGACGGGCAGTACTGGGAGGCGAAGGGCGGGAAGGACGCCTTGAGGAGCGGCAGAGCGGGCGGCGGCGGCGGGTGCAGCTGTGAGGCGGCTGCCACGCACAGCGGGCACACGCAGAGCAGACCGGCCTTCCGCGCTGCCGCGGTGGCTCCCGGCGCGGCGGGGCAGGCGCCTCCGGAGGCGGCCGAGAGCCCGTGGAGAGGGTGCGAGGGGTGCACGGCGTAGGGGAAGAGCGGCGGCGGCGGCGGGCTGCCGGGTGAGGTGCCGCCCTTCTTGTCGCCGGTGCCTTCGCGCAGCACCAGCGCGTCCACCAGGAAGGACCGCGGCATGACTCCGCCCCGTCCAGCCTCGCCTGGGGCGCCTTGGCTCCGCGGCTGCTGTTGCTTTTCTGATGCTGATGCTGCTACTGCCCGGCGGCCGGCTCTTCGCAGGGCGCTGACCAGCGCCAGTGGTGCTGAAAGGGCCGCGCGGCCCTCTTTAAATAGCCCCTTCGGGGGCCATGTGATGCGGGCTGCGCCGGGAGCGGCCCCGGCCCCCGTCAATAGGCTTTTTGTTGCGCGCCTTGGCACCGCCGCTGCACGCTCCCTCATTATGCCCCTTGTTCGCCAAAGGGACTGCACAATGTCCCCCATTCTTGTCAACCCCACCCACGCTCCTCGGGCCGGCTTCCCTCTAGACACCCCCTCTCTTCTCCTCCCCTCCCCTCCCTCGCCCCGCGGCCAATCCCTTGGCTTCTCCGGCAGCCTCCGAGGCCTCTGGTCTTCCCCCTGTTGCGCTCTTCTTTTCGTTTGGCCGGATCAGTCCGTTTCCTACCGGGCGCCTGCTTGTGACTGTAGTCCGCTCCCCCCACCCCACCCCGGTCAGCTTTCTTAGGCGGTTCTAGCCTTTGGGGAGCCTTTTTCCTAGTGCAGGCAACCCTTAGCCCACGAGCTGCAGTACAGTGTTTTGCTGGGTTCCCATCCTTGGCTTTGAAATAAAGCTCGTTCCTGTCACGTTCCAACATGGAAGTTTAAAAAAATCAACAAGTGTAGAGGAGGGCTTCATTGCCCGAAGTAACGCCGCGTGCTCGTGTGTGCATTAGGAAGCAGGAAGCTATAGGATTTGCGCTCAAGAGAGCCTATGGTCCACGTCCACACACACACACGAGTGACTTGCACGTGAGTTTCAGCAGCAATTGGTGGAGTCTGCGAACTGGTCCTAAACACGTAGACTTGGAAAAGTCATTGCGCTTTGAATCATAGCTTTGGTTTAACTTTTTAGGATGGAAAGTGCCACGCTGGGATCCTAAGAATCCTTGTTGGGATTGACCCCCGTTGATTTCACAATAACATTTAAGATTTCAGCCTTCTATGGGAAGAAGAAATATTGATTTCTACTTCCCTGATTTCGATTTTCAAA
Source organism: Podarcis bocagei (assembly GCF_964188305.1). Classification (NCBI taxonomy): domain Eukaryota; kingdom Metazoa; phylum Chordata; class Lepidosauria; order Squamata; family Lacertidae; genus Podarcis; species Podarcis bocagei. The sequence continues at coordinate 82,070,931 of NC_138130.1, forward strand.
CAGCATTTAGAATCTGAACACATTTACTTTGAAATAAACCCAGTACAGTGCAATAAACCCTTTTACCTGAATAATTTATTTTCCCCCTTTTTAATCACCAGGAAGACTCCCCCCGCGCGCGTTTATTTGTTTGTGTGTTTTTAAAAAGATATTTACACACAAGGTGCGCTGCAAGTCAGTAAAATCGGTCCCTTGTGTGTGTGGAGGGGAGGGAACTGACTCACGTGATAAAGTGGCATAGAATGTTTAGTAAGAACCTGATAGCAGCCTAGAATCACATCCTGATTTTTCGATCCATTACTTGGCTTAGATCTCATCTTTCTAGACTTAGACCTTGTCGTCTTACTTAGACCTCACCACCTGACATAGAACGTGGAGAGGAATCCAGAAGGAGGGTGGTGCAAACTTGGCAAAGGGTTAAAGTGGGCAATTGCAGTTACAGGTCCTTAAAAAAAACGTCATTACAGTTGAGAGTGATTACTGAGGCTGCTATCCTAGACACTCTTCTATGCTATCCTATGCCTCACTGAATGCAGTCAGATTTACTTAAAATCAGGCATGCCTAGGATTGCAGAGTGGGAGGTTAAGACAAAGCCTCCTGCAGTCTTACTTGCTTAGGAATACGACTCATTTATCGGGACGACGTCGATTGCTGGCGATGACAGTCAACAACGCACAATAATGCAGAGTTATCAGTGGAGGAGATGTTTTACAAAACATAACAACTACTTGCTCTGACCCCTGAGGCACTTTCAAACTACATTTTGACAGAGGGAAGCCACCTCAGTGGCACTTTCTTCTGAGCAAACAGGTTTAGGAAGGGTGGATTCCAATGTGACTCAGTGCCACTGAGATCAAGAAAATAATTTTACCAGTGAAGACTGGGGTGCGGGGAGGATGCTAACCTGTTCTCGTGGGTGCCACCCAGCCAACCCGGTGGCAATTTTTCCACGCGCTTCCACGGGGCGTGGTAACCTGCACGATCCATATCCTTTGGTAGGAAAACCATGCGATGCTCTCCACCACATAAGCTGCTTAGCTTATGTTTTGCAAACCCGACCCCACACCCTCAGCAGCAATGCGGTGATAGGAGGTAAATGCACCTTTCCCGTATATTTTCGAATGCACTCGATACTATTCCATGCTGCACGATTCGGGGGGGGGGGGTGTTGGGAGGTGGTGGCCTCTTATTTCCTGCAGATAATAAATGCAACGTCGCTGCGTAAAGAAACCCAAAGAAGGGAGGGGTGGAACAGACCCTTTTCGTCCACATTCCTCATGCCTCCTTTCCCTCGGATGATTCTCGAGAGTCATATTGTCTACCCTACTAGGCTTTTATTGTGTAAAGCAGATCCAGGTTGTAAATCCACATGCCTGGGAGTAAGCCCCATGGAACTCAGTAGTATTTACTTCTGAGAAGACATGCGTAAAATTTTGTTGCCAAGAGTTGCTTTAACCATTAGCATGGCTTACCCATCTCCCTTTTGCGCGCTCGCTACCTCCAGCCACCGCCAATCTGGTGTTTTGATTTTTATTTTAATGACGATGCTGTTTTTGACCCGTGCACCCGAGATACAGGAACGATGTGACATATGTTTAAATGACCCTGTCGTAGATCATGCCTGACTGGCGAGTCAACAGATGAGAGAATCTACGAATGGAAAACTTTTCTTTAGGAGTTTTTGCGAGAAATATAGCTGCATATAATGTTCTGGGTGCCGGTAAATGCTTAACAGGTAGAGCGTGCAAGCGTCTGCTTAATTCTGACTTTAGTGGTTTGTAAATGCGACCCTGCACGCTTCTGCTGCCTGCCATCCAGGCACCGTGACCCAAAGCTCCCATGCACTGGAGATTTCAGCAGATTCCTGGAATCTCCAAATCTTCCACGATCCCTCGGTAAACTTCATTTGGCACCATATTACTGACATTCCCTTGCTCGTTAATGTTTCATAATTGTAGTCCATTGAAGTGAGTTCCATTGAGATCTGAGGGATTTGCTTCCACGCAAACATGCGTCTGTTTGAAGAGTATATCAATATTCCTGTGTGTCACACGTACATCTCTCTCTCTCCCTCTCTCTCTCTCTCTCTCTCTCCCTCTCTCCCTCCCTCCCTCCCCCCTCTCTCTCCCCCTCCCCTCTCTCTCTCACTTGACAATATCTGGTAGTGGACTAAAACCCACAGAGTTGCTTTCTTTTCGTTGCTGAATTAGATTAAGACAGGTGTGAAGAAGAAAATGCATTTCTATGGCCAACGAACACTGCGACCGAATGCATTGCCCATTGCCAATTCTTCATAACCCTTTAAAAACAACAACAAATACGGGAAAATTCAACTGACTCGACTAGCTGCAACTGTAGGGAGACAGAACCTGAGTCTGCCAGACAAGTTGAATACCATTTATAGTTCAACTGGAGAGATAAGGCTGCGTGTGCGTATTTCCAGCCGTTATCAGTACAACATGGTGCTGTTGTTTTAAATGCCTAATTGCTGGATGAGGTCCATTAAAAAAAAAACCTGGAGTGGGGGAGGGGATCTAGATGAGAAACGGGGATTGCTGTGTAAGAGAGAGGGGAGGTAGAAATCAATTTCGAAACTTGGACTTATATCAAGTGGTTTTTTCCGGAGCTTTGCTGCCGTCATTCATATATGCACGTATACATCCCCCCAAATATCATTGGGAAGAAAGAAACTATTGAATCGGAGCCACGCGGTTTAAGCTGCCTCTCGCCTGCGCTGCTCTCACATCCAATAAAACCGCCTTAGTTACGTCTCTAGCGCAAACGTTCTCCGGCTGGGAGAAGTCAGAATTCCTGAAGGGGAGTGAAAGGCGGGATATCAAATCCAAACTCTTCTTCTTCTTCTTCTTCCGCTTTCCCGAAGGATCTTATATTCTGTAGGTGGAACGCGAATGTATATGTGTGTGTGTATTTCTATATGCGCATACACACCCACATTTATCTCTCCCTCCCTCCCTCTCACGCACACACAGCCCTTTGGGAAATCAACTTCATATCCGGATCTGAAGCACACTTGCTTGGAAATAATCCCCCAGAAATCATATGAGACTTTCCTTCCAAAGAAATACATTTGGAATCAATCAGCGACAACCTCTCTCCACCTCCCAAAGTCTACTTAAGCTCGCAAAGCTGTGTCAAGAGATGCCCCCACGTTAAATGCACACTTGCTTAGAGGTAAGCCCACTGATATTCAATGGTGCTTCCTTCCAAGGTCTGCGTAAATTGTACGCAGGATCCGGGTTTCACCAGACCCGAACTATCCTAATGCATAATCACGAGCATTGCATCGTGCTCTCGCTGCTGTTGGAAGTCTAGCTTGCATGTTTTTTTAGCCAGAAACTAGCTGGATCCGAAAGGGGTGGGTAGCAGGTATTCCTTCTAGCCAATTTTTAATGCTGGGGGGGTGGAAGGCATTTATGGACCCCTCTCCAATCTATTAGCTTCAGGGAGGTAAAGGGTTAACAACCCCTGAATGCACATCAAGCCCAAAGCTACTGGGAAAGAATATGAAGGGGCATAACCAGGTCCTCCCCCCCACCTCACTCTCTCTCTCACTCTCTGCAGCCGCTGGACCTTATTGAATGTCATTGAAGAAAGTTTTGAATGCCAGATAAAGAGAGGCGAATTAAACTGTGTGACAGCGGAGGATAAGCAAACACAAAGGGAACTCTGTCACACTTTGGGCAAAATCCGTGGGCTTTTTACCAAGCCTCTTCGCTATGATTGAATTAAGTAATAGGAAAACATTTTCTTTCAGTTTAGAGCCATTAGACAAAAACTTCAAAGCCAAGAACACTTTTTAATGTGCAGCCCCCAACAATGGAAATCTCTGGTTTGTGGCGAAATGTGGAAAATGGGTTTCTTGTGCAAAAAGGGGGGAAAATACACACACAAAAAACACCCCACCAACCCAGCCTGGAAAAAGGCATTACTGTACAGCAAAACAAGGCTCTCTGTCGCCAGCTTGGGCGTTAGGAGAGCTGGAAGTGAGGGAGACTCTTGAAAACCTGGCTTGTGATGCCCCTTTCTCAGAAAAGGAGAGCGTTTTTTCCAGAAATGCACAGATTTGGAGTGGCGGAGGAAAACTGGACCACAGAAGTGTCCCAATCCACAGGCAGCAAGGGATAAACATAGCAAAACCACCACTATGTATTACTGCTACCTATGCAGCCTCATAAGAACATAAAATTGTGGGAATGTTCAGGGAGGCAGGAGAGGATATATTGTTTAATTATGTCCTTCGCAACTTGTGTTAACAAGTTCTATGATTTAGCAGAGTAACATTCCTCTTTTAAACACAGCAGATAGATCTTTGCCAGGCTTGCATAAGCCTCTAAAATAAGCTCCCTGGTAATTCCCCTTTACTCCCTCGTAAAAGAATAGACACAACACAGTCTTGTATAAAAGTATATAAAATAGTTTACTGACATTCTGTTCACAGAAGGATCCCAGAAGGCAGACTTAGGTTACAAAATATATATGTGTGGAATCTATCCCATAAGGAGATAGTTCCTTTGTCCTCAAGCCAAGAGCATCTCAGGCTAAGGAGATGTTGTTTATTCAAGGAATGGAGTCAGAGAGAGAGATGGCTGCCTCCCCTGTGCTATTTTGTTACCTGCACAGGTGAGGTCACACCCACCTCTAGTCACATGTAGAGGAAATTTGTCCCAGCCCAGGAGGAAACAGGAAGTTCCGACTGGCTGGTCCAGACATCCCCTTTTTATGTCCACTGTAGGAATGTTGTATTTGACTGCTCTGTGTTTCACACCCCACAAAAATGAGCCTGCTGGATCAGGCCAGCAGCCTAGCTAGCCCAACATCTTGTTCTCACCGTAGCTGACAAGGTTCCTGTGGGAAGCCTGCAAGCAGGACATGAGTACAAAAGCACTCTGTCCATCTGCAGTTCCCAGCAACAGGCATTCAGAGGTATGATGCCTCTAACAGTGGAGATAGAACATAGCCATTGTGGCTAGTAGCTGGTGATAGTCTTATCCCCCATGAAGTTGTTGTGGGATGTATCATCACTGAAGCATTCAAGTACAACATTTTCCTGTTGCCTAGAGTGGACACACAGGGGAATGTGGCTCCAGACAGGGAGGACGTCCTGTCATACCTATCTGGAGCCTCCTTTCCTTGTGTGTGACCAGGTAGATGGGCGTGACCCTAGCAGACCCTGTATAAGGGTTAGCCAGGCAACCATCTTCCCTTTTTCCATTTCCTCCTTTCAGACTTCTCTCTTGGACCTCCAGTGTGGAGAGCCAGTGTGGTGTAGTAGTTAAGAGTGGTAGTCTCATAATCTGGTGAACCGGGTTCGCGTCTCCGCTCCTCCACATGCAGCTGCTGGGTGACCTTGGGCCAGTCACACTTCTTTGAAGTCTCTCAGCCCCACTCACCTCACAGAGTGTTTTTTGTGGGGGAGGAAGGGAAAGGAGAATGTTAGCCGCTTTGGGTAGTGATAAAGCGGGATATCAAATCCAAACTCCTCCTCCTCTTCTTCTTCTTCTCCTTTTCTGGCTCATAGCCAGCACATGGTTCATCCTTACAGAGGATGGAAGCCACAAGGTAGAAAGTCTGAGGCCTAGCTCAGACTTCTTTTCTCTACAAATGTAACTGTAACCACAAGATAAAGCCTGTCTTCAGATTACTGCTGTGAACTGAATGTAAGTAAACTTTACTCTTACTTTTAATGAAGACTGTCGTGTTATTATTATTTTAAGAGGGAAATAAAGGGGAAACTTACCAGGAACAATCCAGACTGGACAAACCAGACTGGATTGCTCATTTTAAAGGATTCTAACTAACAGAAAGTGAGGAGGAATTAAAGAACCTTTCAATGGGACGTGAGATCTCCAGGCTGATAATAGATTAAGACTGATGGATACTATTGGGGGCTGAAACCGGGAAATTGGGGGTGGAATTTGGGAATCCAAAGGGTTTATAATTACAATATATTTCATTTCGATTTTGTTTGTTATTGGTATGTAAATTGGGAAATCCGTGGAAGGGAATTTTGGTCGACCTTAGAAAAAAAATGCTTCAAGAATAGGAACCGATGTATAGATTGATGTTTAAGTTTGGATAATGTAAAGTTGGTGTGTTTTTTTTTTAATAAAAAAGGAATTATACTAAATGAAAATAAGGTTATCAAAATACAAATTTAGAAGTTTAAAAGTCAAATGGTTTTCAGCAGTAATGTTTAAGTTAAAAGAAAAGAAAGGGCAAAATCTAAATGAAATTAAGGGAGAAGACTTGCTGAATAAATAATTGGAAATTGGAATACAGAAAGGGGAGGTAGGAGGAGGTCAGCGAACTAAGGTATAAGAAAATAAGGGATTGAAATTATACTTGTTTTTTGTCTGTGTTTTGTTTGTGTGTATATATAATCTTTGAAAATCTCAATAAATATCTATTTTTTTAAAAAAAAGAACCTTTCAATGAGGGTGAGAGGAGAGTGCAAAATATGGTCTGATGCTCAACATAAAAAAACCAAGATCATGGCCACTGGGAACATCACCTCCTGGCAAATAGAAGGGGAAGAAATGGAGGCAGTGAGAGATTTTACTTTCTTGGGCTCCTTGATCACTGCAGATGGTGACAGCAGTCACGAAATTAAAAGACGCCTGCTTCTTGGGAGAAAAGCAATGACAAACCTAGACAGCATCTTAAAAAGCAGAGACATCACCTTGCCAACAAAGGTCCGTATAGTTAAAGCTATGGTTTTCCCAGTAGTGATGTATGGAAGTGAGAGCTGGACCATAAAGAAGGCTGGTCGCCGAAGAATCAGTGCTTTTGAATTATGGTGTTGGAGGAGACTCTTGAGAGTCCCATGGACTGCAAGAAGATCAAACCTCTCTATTCTCAAGGGAATCAGCCCTGAGTGCTCACTGGAAGGACAGGTCGTGAAACTGAGGCTCCAATACTTTGGCCACCTCATGAGAAGAGAAGACTCCCTGGAAAAGACCCTGATGTTGGGAAAGATTGAGGGCACATGGAGAAGGGGACGACAGAGGACGAGATGGTTGGACAGTGTTCTTGAAGCTACCAGCATGAGTTTGACCAAACTGCGGGAGGCAGTGGAAGACAGGAGTGCCTGGCGTGCTCTGGTCCATGGGGTCACGAAGAGTCAGACACGACTAAACAACTAAACAACAACAACAACAAATCCATCAACTTGCTTCCAGCAATCTGCAAGGGAATGTGCTCTGTGGCACTGTGGGTTAAACCACAGAGCCTAGGACTTGCTGATCAGAAGGTCGGCGGTTCGAATCCCTGCGACGGGGTGAGCTCCCGTTGTCCCGTTGTTATTTAATCAATATATCCTCTCCTCCTTCCTCAACATTCCCACAGTTGTCAAATCCTCTTTTAAAGCCATCCAAGTTAGTGGCCATCACAGTCTCCAATGGGAGTGAGGTCCATAGTTTAACTGTGCACTGCATGGGCACAGTGGAGACTTCAGAAGTGTCCCTGTTCTCAAAAGTGGGCTTTAAGCAGACTTGCATAACTTGTGCTCTTGCGTAACTTGGTGCTTGACAACCACTACACACTCCAAAAGCAAAAAAACCCGGGAGGTTTATGAATCCCTAATGAACATGGCAGGCAGTGATGCAATTAGGTCCTTTTAGACCCTGGACTGGACTGTCTTGTTATGCCTCTGGCCTCGTTAAGATGGTTGCTGTTATTGTGCTAGCTGCTGTTGTCAATTATGTTCATCAGTTGCTTCTTACAGAGAAACAAAAGTTTCAAAGCAACTTGACATAAAATGCATATTCCATATTATGTCACTTAATTTTAAATGTGGTGGGGCTTCTGCTCATTGTACTCCGTGGGGTTCTATAGATGACTGTCCCCAAATCCTGCCCTGATGACACCATTAATGGGAGGTGGGCTACATTCACACCCTGGAAGTAATAATAATATTAATAATACAGTGGTACCTCGGGTTAAGTACTTAATTCGTTCTGGAGGTCCGTTCTTAACTTGAAACTGTTCTTAACCTGAAGCACCATTTTAGCTAATAGGGCCTCCTACTGCTGCCGCCAGAGCACGATTTCTGTTCTTAACCTGAGGTACTATTTCTGGGTTAGTGGAGTCTGTAACCTGAAGCGTCTGTAACCTGAAGCGTATGTAACCTGAGGTACCACTGTAATTTATTACTTATACCCCGCCCATCTGGCTGGGTCTCCTCAGCCACTCTGGGCAGTTTCCAACAGGAGATTAAAAATACATTAAAACATCAGTCATTAAAAAAACTTCCCTAAACAGGGCTGCCTTCAGATGTTATATATATAGATATATATATATATATATATTTGCTTTCGTAGATTTTCACGGGTACAGGAATGCAGGTTTTGGTGTCTTCGGGTGTCTTCCCGTGTAAGAGTTGGGGTGTCTAGGCGACGTTTCGACGAGGTGCCTAGACACCCCAACTCTTACACGGGAAGACACCCGAAGACACCAAAACCTGCATATATATATATATATATATATGCTTTCGTAGATTTTCACGGGTACAGGAATGTAGGTTTTGGTGTCTTCGGGTGTCTTCCCGTGTAAGAGTTGGGGTGTCTAGGCGACGTTTCGACGAGGTCTCACTCGTCATCTTCAGGCTGGTGCTTTCGGCTTCTTGTTACTAGAACAGAGCTAGTAACAAGAAGCCGAAAGCACCAGCCTGAAGATGACGAGTGAGACCTCGTCGAAACGTCGCCTAGACACCCCAACTCTTACACGGGAAGACACCCGAAGACACCAAAACATATATATATATATATATATATATATATATATATATATATATATATATATAAAAAAGCTACTATATTTTTTAATATACATGTTCTGGTTTCTCTTCAGGCCGTATAAATGTTTCTCTGTTGTCATTAAAGAAGCTGCCAATTATATATATAGAAGATGCCAATGTGATATGTACATATATATGCAAGAGGGGAGTTTAGTCTGTTGCAGCAAGTGTGTGTGAGAAGCACATTTTTGTGGAGTAGGCACCACTTCAGCAGATACATGTCATATTATCCGCCCACCCCCCAAGCTGGGGCCAAAGGACCACAGAATGCAAGCACTGCAGTGGGCCTGTGACCATGTCTGTGAGAAGCTCAAATGTATTTTGTCCTCACAATCGGGTAAGTTAGGCTGGGAGAGAGAATGACTGGCCCAAGGTCACTCGGGGAGCTTCATGGCCGAATGGGGATCTGAACTCCACCTTGCCTCTCTACAACATCTAAGCACAGTGACTCTTCACATGGATCTGTGCTTATCTTGTAAATATTTCAGAACTGAAAAGACATGTTGCAGGATGCAGTTTTTGCATTCGGTGGCACCTTCTCCACTGTGGAACGACTTCCCCACTGATATATGTCTTGCCCCCCTCCCAATTTTATCTTCATATAGATGCCAGATAAGATAAAATAGGTGCCCATGATAGGCTATGTTCTACCTCCCCATCAGATGTCAAGGAGTTGAGTAACTATACAATCTTTAGAAGACATCTGAAGGCTGTACAGTATAGGGAAGTTTTCAGTGTTTGATTTTTTTACTATGTCCTGTATATGCTGGAAGCCAAGCAGAATGAGAAGGGTACAAATATAATAAGAATAAGAATAAGAATAATGCTCGGGATCATGTATGGGGAGAGTCCTGCTGCACTCAAGCCTTGCTTGCAGGCATCTGTTCACTGTGTGAACAGAATGGGTTGTTACACTGCTTATTATGTTATTTATATATTTGGTCACAACTATTATTTTAGTGTTCTTGCATATTATCTACAGTATATTTTATTTTGCCTTATTTTGGGGTAAACTGTCCTGTGGCCATTTCTGGTGAAAGCCAGGATAGAAATCTCTTCATTAATCGTGACATACATCAACAGCCAGTTCTTCCTGGCATAACACCAGTTAAGAAGAGCATGCCACTCAATACTGAAGTTGGTATTCAACTTTCAGTCATCTTGGAATAAACGTGTGTTGGGTGGAATTATAACTCTGCTAACTTGCCTGGAAGCAAACGCTCTCTCTTTGCGCATGCAAGGTCTTTTTATATGTGCACGCCACTCAAAATTAACCTCTGGTTTTGCTGACATGCAGATTAGAACGTGCTTATGCATTCCTGCTTGCTGCCTAACCAAGAACAGCCAAGGTAACGGAGGAGTGGCACTGCTCACCTGGCCTCTGGTCAGTCACATCATTGCTGCTTCCTAGGAGGTAGAGGAGGAGGGGCAAGGCAGACGTGAGGTCCATGTGGTGCAAGGGCATTGGTGGAGACACTGAAATGGCTCCGCCTGTGCACTTGCATCTCACCAAGCTTGCCACCCCCTTCCCACCTACCTCCCAGTAAACAGCAGCAACGCAACCAAGCAGAGGTCAGGTAGGAGGCAGCACCCCATGACACCATCCCACCAGTTCCGGCCAGTGGTCAGGGATGGTGGCAGTTGCAGTTCAGCAACATCTGGAGGGCCACAGGGTCCCTATCCCTTCTTTAGGTGAAGATTCCACAGTGGTCAATGTATCTTTAGGACTGGATATCAGTAGGTCATCTCCTGCCCTACCTCTTGTCGGCCCATTTTTATACCAAGCAGCAGCTTTGGACAATATTGCAAGGACCTCATATGGCTCTTTCTGGTGCCATACAACCAACTCACCTGGCTGCCCCACCATAACATCCTATATTAACTGCTGGCCAGTGGTGTAGCGTGGGATGCCAGTGCCCGGGGGCTGCACAGAAGGGTGGGTGGGAGGGAGGGAAACAGACAGAGTATGTATTCAGAGGCCTAACGGTGTCCGCATCACTCAGGAAATCGCAGCCACAGAGATAAGAAAAGAAGAGTCGATCTGTTGTCTGGAGAGGTCCCTTCCTGGTTCATATGGAGAAGCCATTTTCAGCGGAGCCCAGTGATGGAGCCCAGTACTGAGGCAGCACTGGGTGTTGAAATTTTGTGCCCCTAACAATTTTGTGCCCAGGGCAACCACTCCTGTGGCCCCCCTTCACGCTATGTCACTGCTGCTGGCACTACATCATATTTTGTAATGCAATGTCTTCCCAATGGCTGCTGAATCCCTATAAATCAGGGGCAGGGAACCTCAGGCCTTGTGCCAAATGAAACCACCCAGTCCTCCCCTCTGGCCCAGGCGACACTCCTCACCAACCTGGCTTCACACCTTCCTTTGGTGTTTTTGCCTTGCTGGAATGTGTCCTTGAACTCCGTCTCTTGCTTATCTAGGGTGAAGTTAGAAGGGGGGAGGGGTGCAAGTTTGTGTAGAAAGTAGCTAGCCTGCTGTACGGCTGTAAAACCTGCACTCATTGCTCCACACGCCTTTGCCTCTGGCTCCACCCACCACTGGCCTGTGGCCCTCAGAAACTTGCCTGGATAGGCATGTGGCCCTTGGGCTCAAAGAGATCCCCCAACCCTGCCATAAGTGATCTGCTAATGCAGGAGAGCATGGGATCCTGCGCTCGGAAAACCATAAGCACATGTGCACTTGCAAAGGCAGCAGTTACGAGTGGCTAAACCCGAGACTATTGAGTGCTGTAAGATTCTTCGGAAGAAAGCAGCGAGGCCTCTTCCTTTTGGAGAGACACGGGCTGGGAAGGTGATCTTTGAAGTATACGTATACCCAGACTTGCTGGCTACAGGAAAGGTTGCGGGGGGCAGGTGGGTGGCTGGGGGGAGCCTAGCCTCCTGGATTCTCCACAAGCCATTTCTTGGAAAGATCAGAAGTCCAGGAGCTGAGCCAAAGGTCAGACTCGTTTGTTTCTCACAGCAAGGTTGCATTGAGAACAAGCTGTGCGGATGGCATCCCCCCAGCCTTTGGCTCAGCCGGGGGGCTCAGACCTCTCATTGGCCCCTCGGCCTTTTCGGCTAACCTTTCCTTTGCAACTTCTTTTTCTCACACAGGGGATGTTTGTGTGTGGCTGTGAAAGGAGGGTCTCCTGTCTGCCTGGTTAATTGTCATAGTTATTACAGCTACCTGAAAGACTACAGCTCCCAATATGCCCATATCCAATAAGCAGCAGGGATGGCTGGCACTGAAATGGGGGTGAGATTTATCCCTTGGTTGGACCCAGAGTGAAGAGTGACAAGACATACCCTTCTTTCACTTCGGACAGGTCTCTCCTTCCTGCCCCCCCCCCCACTTTCCTTCCTACTTATTTGTCTCTTTACATCAGGGGTTCATGGTAAGATTTATTTATTTTTTAACCCACAAACTTTTATTACATTTAATTGTTTTAAAACTGCAGGCTTTATTTCTACTTTTATGTCCACTTGCTATTAATGTTTGCTTTCACCAGTATTTATTTTTTAATTAATATTTTAGATTCTACGCAAACTGCTTAGAGGTTGTCAGCTATTAAGCATCATATAAAATTTGTTAAATAAAGTAAATTGCTTAAAAGAAATCAGGAACATAAGATCATAAGGTCAGGAAGCAGGAATATATTGTATAAAGTATTTTGATACAAATATAAGAAAGTTCCTCTCCGTTACTGTGGACTCAGATCTGTTGAACTCCCTTCCAGTTGAACTCAGACAGGCCCCCACCCTGTTGAAGTTCCAACGCCTATGGTTGACTTCTTTATTCCATCAGGCTTTTTAATTAAATATTGATTGTATAGTCTTACCTCTTTGTCCTCTCCATTGTCCCAAGTCTCCTGCACACCACTCAGAGAAGACTGTAATTAAGAAGTACTGTATATAAATTGTTGAAATCAAAATATAAATAGTAAAATATGAGGCAGGTTAGGCTGAGAAGCAGTGACAGGCAACTTCATGCCCATGCAGGGATTTGAACCCTGCTCCCCCAGGTCCTAGTCTGACATCCTAACTGCTACACTACACTGGTTCTCTGCTTTAGGCTTAGAAAATGGGCCCTGGAGAGATTGGAGGCTTCGGATCTAAGGGTACAATTCTATATGCACTCTTCCCTGGGAGAAAGTCCCTGTGATAACTCAGTGGCACTTACTTCTGAGCAGACAGGGCTAGAATTGCACTGTGGCTACAAGGCTATGCACATGTAAGTTCTATTGAATTGATGGGATTTACTTCTGAGTAGACATGGACACAATTACACTGTCTAGGCTGGGGTTACATGATGGTTCCTTCTATATTTTTTTAACTTTAACAACTACATTTTAACTAGTCTATTCATTATTATTGGGTTTGTAAACCGAGAATCCCCAAAAGTTACTTCTTTCAAATATAATGCAGTTTCATACAAATACGTATGTCGGTAAAGGCAGAAGGAGCACATCTTGAGAGGCAAATGCGCTTCAGCTGCACTGACAGTTCTGATGTCAACGGAGGGGGAATTTTCTCCAGCGTTGCATTTCCTTTTCTGAGTCAGCTATCCACATGTTTCCAAAATAGTCATGGCTGGAGCCATGGTTGTCCTCCAGAGCCAGATACCAGCAATAGGAAACTGCTGAGCTGAATATAGGAAGCAGCCGTGCCTATGATGTTGCATAGCCTGTAGGTGGGGCAGTATCCCATAATATCAGCAGTAGGCAAGGACACCTAAAGCCATTCTGCATAACTGAGAGTTATCGACAGGATGATTTTCAAGAGTATTTTGGAGCTTAAGTGCGTCTAACTTCCTCCACACTCTGTTTCTCAAATTTACGCCTCACCTTTCCTTCAAGGCGTAGAGACGTGGGTGGCACTGTGGGTTAAACCACAGAGCCTAGGACTTGCCAATCAGAAGGTCGGCAGTTCGAATCCCTGCGACGGGGTGAGCTCCCGTTGCTCCGTCCCTGCTCCTGCCAACCTAGCAGTTCAAAAGCACAGCAAAGTGCAAGTAGATAAATAGGTACCGCTCCAGTGGGAAGGTAAACGGAGTTTCCATGTGCTGCTCTGGTTCGCCAGAAGTGGCTTAGTCATGCTGGCCACATGACCAGCTGTCTGCGGACAAACGCCGGCTCCCTCGGCCAAGAAAGCAAGATGAGCGCCACAACCCCAGAGTCGGCCACAACTGGACCTAATGGTCAGGGGTCCCTTTACCTTTACCTTTACCTTTACCTTTACCTTTACCTTTCCTTTAAGGAGCATAAGGTGGCATACATAGTTCTCCTCCTCCCTATTTTATCCTCACAATAACCCTGTGAGGTAGGTTAGACTGAGAGGCTATGATTGACTCAAGGTCAAGAAGCCATTGGGCTTCATGGGCAAGTCAGGATTTGAACCTGGGCCTCCCCAGTCCTAATATGACATTCTCTCTTTTTTTTTTGGTAAATCATTTTTATTAATTTTCCAATAAAAAACATCCAATTAACATATCAATTCATAATCCAATTAAAATAAAAAACTAAAATAAAAAAGACCAAATTATCATCCAAATTATAATTTTTAACTTTTCAGGGCTTCCCATAGTCTGGACCTTGAAGCATATCTCCAAATCTCATTCCTGCCTCTCCTCATTGTTTCCATATTTTCCACATCTCGATTTTAATGCTTTAAAGTTCTCTGGCTCTGGCTCTACGATTCTCAATCATGTCAAACATCATATATCCTTTCATCCATTGAGTACAGCTTTATTTGTACTAATATGACATTCTAAGCACTGATTGTAGCCCTATTTATTTTTACAAGTTCACGTTTGTAATGTCTTCATGAGTTAGAAACTTGGGATGAGCTTAGTAAGGTGGACAACACTCTGGTGTGGATGCTGTCAGTATGGAATAAAAATGGGGTGTATTTGATCAATCCTGGCAGCATACATAGTTCCCTTGGCCTTTTATTTCTCACAACAAACAACCCAGCGAGGCGGGATGAAGAGCCTGGCATAACACCATGAACTCCTCAGAGGAGAGGCAGGAGAAAATGATGATTATGATGAGGCAGTGACACATCTCCTCATCCAATCCAGGCTTTCTTTTTCAGCCTGAAATTGTGTGGTTTCTTTTTAGTTGGTTTCTCCTGGCTTTTTGTTGCTTTTTGGAGATCTGTTACTATTTATTTATTTTATTAAATGTATATGCCTCCCTTCATCCAAAGACTGCAAGTGCCAATATGTAACACAACAGGCATACAATATAAAAATCAACACAGCTATATCAATGCAATTACCGTATTTTTCACCCTATAGGACGCACTTTTTCCCCTCCAAAAATGAAGGGGAAATGTGTGTGCGTCCTATGGGGCAAATGCAGGCTTTCGCTGAAGCCTGGAGAGCAAGAGGGGTCGGTGCGCACCGACCCCTCTCACTCTCCAGGCTTCAGGAAGCTATCCGCAAGCCTTGCAAGCCCGGTGGGAGTTCCCACGGGCTCGCAAGGCTTGCGGGCAGCAGCCTGCAGCCCGTAGCATGGGGCACGCTGCACAGCGCACCCCGGGCTTCAGTTCCCCGACCTGGTCTGAAGGCTGGCGGTGGGGAGAAGCGCGCTTCTCCCCGCCGCCAGCTCCACAAGCTCGGGGAACAGCGGGGAGGCGGAGTGCCACCATCCCGCTGTTCCCCGACCTGGTTTGGGCTTCAGGCAGATATCCGCAAGCCATCGGAGCCCGACGGGAAGTTGCGCCGGTCTCCCAAGGCTTGCAGAGAGCTGCCTGTTCTGGGGGTTGGGGTCAGGGGAAGCTCGGGCTTCCCCCGCCCCAGCCCCACACCTGGGGGGAAAAAATAATTTTCCCCCCTTTATTCCCCCCCCAAAAAAAACTAGGAGTGTCCTATGGGCCGGTGCGTCCTATGGGACGAAAAATACGGTATACTAAGAATAAATACATGGTTAACTTTGGATTCTCATTCTAGGAGAAAAACAACCCAAAAACTGTTCCAGAAAGGGAAATCGCAGATGAGAGGATTGAACAAGCCTTCCCCACCTGTGCTGCACCATAAATCACCCTTTCCAAATAATAAATAATAATAAATACCGTATTTTTCTGTGTATAACATGCCCCCTTGTATAAGATGACCCCTATTTTTGGGGACCGCAAGAAAAAAAAAAATGAGGTGGAGTTTGCCCAGAGTTGTTGAGGGGGAGGGAGTCACCACCAGTCGCCCACCCCACTCTGCTTTCTATGTAAGACAACCCACAATTTTTGCCTATTATTTCTAATGAAAAAACATCATCTTATACATGGAAAAATACAGTAATCATAATAATAATGTGTGTGTATAAATATATCTCCCGAACATCTTGAATAATAGAATTGTAGAGTTGGAAGGGACCCCAAGAGTCATCTAGTCCAAGCCCCTGCAATGCAGAATCTTTTGCCCAACATGAGGCTTGAACCTCCTGGGGAAACTTTGACTCTCTTAATTGCAGTTCGGCAACATTTGGAGGTCCAGAGTTTCCCTACACCTGCCACAAGGAGTGTCTTTGACATCATGGGGCATGGTCTAAAGTCCCATGTCAGAGCAGCTTTGCTGAAGCTAAGTAGATCATAGTGTGTTCAGTGCCAGATGGGAGACTGCCCAGAAAAAATAATAATAATAATAATAATAATAATAATAATAATAATAATAATAATAATAATAATAATAATAATTTATTTATTTGTACCTCACCTATCTGGCTGGGTTTCCCCAGCCACTCTGGGTGTCTTCCAACAAAGATTACAAATACATTAAAATATCACACATTAAAAACTTCCCTTCTGAATGTCAGGTAGTTGTTTTTCTCTTTGACATCTGATGGGAGGGCGTTCCACAGGGTGGGCGCCACTACCAAGAAGGCCCTCTGCCTGGTTCCCTGTAGCTTTGCTTCTCGCAGTGAGGGAACCGCCAGAAGGCCCTCGGCGCTGGACCTCAGCGTCCAGGCTGAACGATGGAGGTGGAGACGCTCCTTCAGGTATACTGGGCCGAATGCCATTCCCTTTCCTCCTGTAAATGAAATAAATGTCAATGAATCTCAAATGATTCTCAATCAAAATGAAGAACTGTTTTCTTTCCTGGGCATTTGTCTCTTAACTAACCTTAAGTGAGCTGACTGATGGCACAGATTTAAAATTTGAGTCCACCATTCTCCTGTTTGGTAAAATTGCCCAAGTTTAATTTGTTCCTTCTCATAGCAGCTTGAACTCCCAAAACATTGGTGTGCAAGAAGCATGAGCCCCAAAGGAAAGTAATAAATCTCTGGCCATTTTTTAAAGAAAAGTTTGACCTCTTTTATGAATGAGCTTGCCAGTAGTTTGAAGCAGGGGTCTGAAGCAAGGGTTTCCCCCTTGCTGCTGTGTGACACGCAGTCTGTCATTCAGGAATGCCCTACAGCCAAGAAGCATGTTTAATCAAATTGCCCTGAAGAAGGAAAGGAAGTTTTCAGATTGTGAACACAGGGATCTGCCTTATACCGAGTCAGAACACCTTGGTCTATCTTGTTCAGTATTCCCTACACTGACTGGCAGGGGCTCTCCAAGGTTTCTGTCAGCAGTCTCTCCCAGCCCTACCTGGAGATGCCAGGATTCGAACTTGGGACCTTCTGCATGCAAGACAGGTGCTTTTCCATTGAGCTACAGCCTTTCAATAAACTCAGGGGCCTTTGAGGATGTACCGTATTGGCCCTAATATAAGCCGCACCCGAATATAAGCTGCACCTTTAAAATTGGAGGGGGGGGGGAGAGAAAAAGAAAAAATACCTGAATATAAGCCGCTCCATTTCTCACTGCTCCTGGCTGGAGAGGACAGGAGACTATGCGTGGGGCGGGCACCGCTTTGCCCCACTCCTGGCGCTGTTTGCCCTGCACTCCTAGCTGCATACTGTAAGGTCGCGAATATAAGCCACACTTAAACTTTTCACGGTCGGAATTTTGGGGGAAAGTGAGGCTTATATTCAGGCTAATACGGTAGTTCTTTATGGCTCACTGTGCCTTCCCTCTTTGTATCTCACTGGTATGTTGCATCACTTAACTTTTTCTGTGTATAAGGGCTAGCAGGTTTGCTTACATGTTCCACAGAGTTCTGTGAGACTAACTCCCAAGGAGGGATGGGCCAACATCTTCATTTTGATTTCTCATTAAAAACTAAAAAAAAAAAAAAAAGTCCGCATGAAAATTCATCCGCATTTTGGTGCAAATTTATCCTAAAATGCATGGTTTTGTATGCAATTTTGCCCAATATATTTATTTTGGCAAAACAGTTCCCCCAATGCAGAGATTTTCAACCTTTTGGAGCCTATGGCTCCGCTGACCAACTACAGTGGACGCTCAGGTTGCGAACGTGATCTGTGCGGGAGGCACGTTCGCAACCCCCAGCGTTTACAACCCGCGACCCGCGCGTCTGTGCACGTGCAGGTCACAATTCGGTGCTTCTGCACATGCACAAAGCGCGATTTAGTGCTTCTGCGCATGCGCAAATGCTGAAACCCGGAAGTAACCCGTTCCGGTACTTCCGGGTTCAGCACAGTACACAACCCGAAATCACGCAACCCGAAGTGTCTGTAACCCGAAGTATGTCTACATTCTTTTTGTTGTACCCCTGTCAGGATCAGGAGCCCAGTAATGTCACCCCTTGCCTGCTGAGCTGGCAGCCCTCACCCTTTCTCAAATACTCTCCCTTGTGGAATGTTCCTTCTGCCTCCTCTCCTCTCTCCTTGGGAGTCCTCTGGGCAGCCGCAGCTGCCACTCCTGGTCTCTGAGCTGCCCCCCCTGCCCCAAAGAGAGGTGGCTCCTCACTCTGCCCCACAGGGGCCTGGGACTTGTCTGTCCATTTCCAACAGCAAGGGCTGGTGGACTGGCTGCTGGTGGACCTTGCCAGCTTGCTTGCTTACTCTGAGGCTGCATCAGCTCCTGGCAATCAGCATCCCTTGGCCAGCTCCAGAGGCACAATTTACCTGTGGAGCTTGTAGCTAGCGCTGATGCAACTAACAGCTGTGCAAACCTTTGGCATCAGAGGAGGGAGGGAAGGAAAGAGGGACAGAGGCCAGGGTTGCCCATGGCACACCTGACCATCATTCAAGGCACCCCACCTTGACATGGCACACTGGTTGAAAGCCACTGCCCTAATGCAATGCAATTTTCTACATCGTTTTCATGAAAATGTGCATTTTGATGCACATGTTACCCCAATATATAGATGTTTTATACATTTTACTTGGCTGAAGAACTGCACTGAAAGCTCTGGAGAAGTGCAAGTTCTCATCTCATCACCTCATCATTTTTTTTGTACGCCATGTTTCCATAGTTAAAACCATACTCAAGACGGCTTATGACATGAAAATACACATAATTATAAACTCAACAAAAGTATTCATAAGCAATAAAGAAAGCATCAAAAAGTACACAACCAAATCAAACAATTTCCACATAAATCATAATGAGATCTAACCTAAAAATACAAAAAAATAACAGCAACCCCCCCCCCCCACACACCTGCAACCAAACCACAGCCCAATAATCTGTTCAGCAGCCTTAGCTTTTGTAGCTGGAATCAGTCAGGGCTCCCAGGCCAGATGGAAAAAGTCCTGCAAGGCAGGGTACAGGTCATTCCAGCTATGGTGGTGTTGTATATATGTTTCGGCTCACATATTGTTTTGGAACATGCAGATTAGGTAAGCTCACCCTTAAATGAGAACTGAATCAAATACCTTCCCGCAACCCTACTTCCACGTTGATGTGCATAGGATTTGCATGTCTGTCTATCAAATTATCTTACATCAGGCTGCGGCAGTAAAGAGAAGAGAAGGGATGCAGGGTAACTTCATCTGTGCAACCAAGAGATCAGAAACCTTTGGTTTCTCCTCTCCTTGAACTTTGCCATGCCAGCAGGTCATGAAAACAACTGGTAACTAAGAGCTTCAACCTGACTTTGTTTATTTCCTCCTCCCTCCGAGTGCATTTTGATTTTATGTTGTGTTTTTTCAGATTCTAAGCCTAAGGGCAGTGAGATCTATCATCCACCTATCTATCCATGCCATTCTTAAACCCTTTGTAAGCTTAAGTTCTCTAATAAATATATAAAATATTCACACACAGATGTATATACACATACACCCCATTTTATTCTTATTACTTGTTGCTTTAATTTAGTTCTACAGTGGAACCTCGACTTACGTATGACTCTACTTACGTACGATTCCAGTTACAACCTCCAGAAGGTGCTTCGACTTATGAACACTCTAGACACGAGCAGAGGCCTTGCCAGCAGCCCAGAGCTCACTCGGCCGGCTGGGCAGCAGCTCTGAGGCCTCTGTTGCCGGGGAGAGGGCCCCCATCCTACCCCCGAAGCTGTGGAAGAGGTGCCGCCTGCAAGAGGCACAGCAGGGCGCACTGCAGCCCCAAACCCCGCCAAGGAACTAACCTGAGGAAGTCCAGAGAAGAACCTGGCCTGGTAAGAAAAAAAGTGACCCTGGCTGAAGTAAATCAGCTCTTTACTGACCCTTGCCCCACCCCCAGCTTGTAACCAGGTAAGCCCACCCACCCTCAGTGCACGTAAGAAGAAAAAAATGTTTATTTTTTTCATCTACAATACTGTCTTATTTATTTTATAGTACAGTACATTGATTATTGCCTTCATTTTATGGATCTATGGTCTCGGTTAGACAGTAAAATCCATGTTAAATTGCTGTTTTTTGGGGGGGGGGGTTTCATCGTCTAGAACGGATCAATTCACTTTTCCATTACTTTCTATGGAAAAATGCGCCTCTACTTATGTATGTTTCTAGTTATGACCGGACCTCCAGAACAGATTATTGTTGTAAGTAGAGGTTCCACTGTACTTTGAGGTATTTTTGATGCATTTTTCTCATTATGATTTATTTTTACTTGTAAGTGGTTTCCATAGCTTTCAACAGGAAAGTCTGGTGAAGCTATTTCACTGACTTCCTTATTATTTATAAATCAAAATAAGGGCTGTCCGCAGTCACTGCTTCCCCACTGATAATGACATGCCTTATTGTAGCCTTGAAGAAATGCACAAAGCAACAAGTGGTCTTCTCCTTCTACTTCTGCCAGCTGAAAGTTTGGCAAATTCCCTCAAACTCAGCCTAGTTTCGGAGAGTGTTTGCTGCCCTCTTCAGGCCATGGCAGAAAGTGAGCTACCATACAATGACCTTAAAAATGTCCTCTCTTTCCCCCTCTGCTTTCCAGTAGCCGTGCGTTTTGGAGAGGCTCATGTCTCAAGGGTCCTCAAGCTGTGTCCTGCTGAGTGTCTTTAAATCACAAGAGATTTAAAGAACAAAGAGGAGTTTCTTACCTTGTCAAGTGTTTAGTTTGTCCTGAGCCAGGTGGACAAAACATCTCTCCAGATGGTGGCTTCTCATGATCCTAGTTTAGCACTCAGGGATGCAGTTGGGTAATTTTCAGACTCTGGACTTCATGGTCTTATTTCCCCTCCTCTTTAGATGGACATGTGTATGTATTGCTGCTTATCAGGGAGAAGGGATGGATGAAGAGCTTCAGAGGCTATAAGCTCTTAAAAGCTTATGGTGCCCCCGTACGTAATTCAAAATAAAAGCAATGCTACAGCATAAAATAACAATTTCAAATAAAAAACATAGATTTATTGCAACACATGACAGGATCTGATTTCCTCACATTTTTTCTATCTACATTGGTAGGATACCACCTGGGTATAAGTAATGAAAAGAGAACCAGAAAATAATAATAATGGGGGAAGAGTGGAATATAAGGAGGTCTAACAAAGTTCTGATTTTCCCCATGATGGTTTTTTTAAGATTTATATTAAAATGTTCTGATCCTGGCCATTTTATTTTCAGTCCCTCTCCTCTTAATCCCTGACATGGATTTTGCCTAAAAATACAGATTTCGGGCAAAAAAATTCACTGGGACCCCAAGATCTCTACTTGATGGTCTTGCTCAATGCACTCTGCATCAGCATAACTTTGGATAACAGACCATTCTTTGTGTTTTCAGAGATGAGGACTCAGCCCTGGTTATGCCTCTTGTTCCCAGAAGACCTTGGTAATTGCAATCATGGGATTCTTGTCTTTCACATAACGTGGTATGTTTTGACTCCACAAAGTGGGAAGTGACGGAGATAGGATGTTTGTGTTACTGTGTTCCGTGAAGTGGGACTATTGTCCTTTGTTCTTTCTCTTTGCTGTCTGATGCTAGAGAGAGAGAGAACCATGTTGCAGTGCTCCGTGTGTGTTTATATGTAAATAAAGTAGATTAGCCAAAATGCTGAGTTGCTGAGGTCTGTCACACGAACTGCGAAGACTCTGCAGTTCCCTAAGTGTGCCGGTGTCTGTTGGCATCGGTCACTGTGATGTTCGGGCTGAAGAAAGCTTTTGAAGCTCTGGAACAATCGACCAGGAGGGAGAGAGCATGCCAGTCGGGCATGTGTCTCTGCCAGGGTCCTACTCGAGTGTAGGACGAGCTCCTGATAAGCTGCACAGCACCAAAGCAGCCTCAATTGGATGTCTGCAACCTCCGCCTCCTGTGACCAGATGCAGGCTGCATGGCTTCAGCCATTTCCCCACTTCCAGTCATTCTGTTTTTCTTCTAGCCCAGGTGTGAGGAACCTTTGGCCCTCCAGGTATTTAAGAACTACAATTCCCATCAGACCCAACCAGTGAAGCTAGTTGCCACAGCTGATGGGAATTGCAGCTCAGCAACTTCTGGAGGGCCAAAAGTCCCCAACATCTGTTCCAGTCTGATAAAGAGTTCTGTAGAACTCAAAGTATGCATACTATCGTGTGATATTTTCAATGACCCAATGAAGGTACAGTATTGCTGTAATATAGAGTTTGCTTTTTTTCCTCTCTCATGGGCCAATGTAGCTACATTTCTCTCCCTCCTCCTCTTTCTTCCTCACTGCATATGCTTTTGTACTTATATTAATTGAATCTCATTAGCTATTTATTATTATTATTTTTTGCCCAGCCATCCAGTTCATAGAGAATGCTTGGGGTTCCTCATGATCTGCTTTGCACTTCACCATTCAGAATAAGCTGGTGTCTCCTGCAAGCTTAACTACTCACTGTTCATTCATGTTTCTGGAAGATTTATGAATAAACTGGTCCCAATAGAATCATTGGGGAAAGTTGTGTTAACTACAAACCCTGAAATTTGGGGTCTCCTCCAAACCTATGCCAAGGTTTTGAAATATTTTTGCAGCATTTTGGAGTGCAACCCCCATGCTTTGCAGTGCTCCCCAAAACTGAGTACCATATTTTTCACGCTATAAGACGCACCAGACCACAAGATGCACCTAGTTTTTGGAGGAGGAAAACAAGAAAAAAATATATTCTGAATCTCAGAAGTCAGAACAGCAAGAGGGATTGCTGCTCAGTGAAAGCAGCAATCCCTCTTGCTGTTCTGGCTTCTGGGATAGCTGCGCAGCCTGCATTCGCTCCATAAGACGCACACACATTTCCCCTTACTTTTTAGGAGGGAAAAAGTAAGTCTTATAGAGCAAAAAATACGGTAATTTATTCATCAGACTGGGGTTCATAGTTAACATGCCCAAAAAAAATAATAGTGTCTTTTCCAAGATTTTTTAAAAATAACAAAAATTTTTAAACAAATTCATCTTGTTTGACTTCCCCCCACTCCACCTGGTTTCCACATTTTTTCATTTCTTCCCCTTGTATATAATTACTTTTCCAATTAATTTTCACTTCTTTATATTTAACTAAAATATCAAATTTACTTCATAAATGCTATACCAATCCTGCTAATGTTTTGACATATTTACAGTGTTCTTTAACCTAGTCTATAATTTTTTTCCAATCTCTCTCGAATTTCTTCTCGTCTTGGTGTCTGATCTTCACAGTAAATTTTGCCATTTCAGCATAATCCATCATCTTAATTATCCATTCTTCCTTTGTTGGTACACCATCCTCTTTCCACTTTTGGGCAAATAGCATTCTAGCAGCCGTTGTCACGTACATAAATAGTCTCTTTACATTCTTTGGTAACATGTCAAAATTTGACGTTATCCAACTCACTCCAAACTTGTGCCAAAATCTGCAAGCATTTTGCAGAATAAACCTCACCTTCTGCAGTGACTTCAAAACTGAGTAATCCCCCCCCCATAACTTTTTATTGGGTTTAACAAATAAGAAACACAATAATAAAAAATGTTATATGTTTATAAATAAATAATAAATAAGAAACACAATAATAACAAACAAATAAATAGACTGAGTCTTCTAATATCATTTGTATATGGAAAGTACTGGCTGACTGATAGCTCTTGCTTGATTTTACACCATAAATCTGCAATAATATTAAAGACATATGGTTCATTATGAATGGTCAACGTATAAGTTCTTGGTTCATGAATTCATTTATTTTTTAAATAACAAAAGGGTAACCTAATAAAACAGAATTAAAGGATAGTGTCGCAGCTGTGCCACTATCTGGACAAGGATAGCATAACTTCTGTTGTTTAAGATCAGTGGTTCGAATCCCCACGACGGGGTGAGCTCCCGTTGCTCGGTCCGTGCTCCTGCCCACCTAGCAGTTCGAAAGCACAAAAGTGCAAGTAGATAAATAGGTACCGCTCCAGCGGGAAGGTAAACAACGTTTCCGTGTGCTTCTCTGATTCGCCAGAAGCAGCTTAGTCATGCTGGCCACATGACCTGGAAGCTGTCTGTGGACAAACGCCGGCTCCCTTGGCCTATAGAGTGAGATGAGCGCCGCAACCCCAGAGTCATCCGTGACTGGACCTAATGGTCAGGGGTACCTTTACCTTTAAGCTCTAGGTTAGATTACTACAGTTGTGTTGTACATGGGGCTGCCTCTGAAGACAGTTCGGAAACTTCAGCTGGAGCAGAATTCAGCAGCCGGGTTGCTCACCATGGGAAGATGTTTTGAGCATATTACACTGATCCTGGCCCAACTGTGTTGGCTGCCAATTAGTTTCTGGGCCCAATTCAAAGCACTGTTTTTGACCTATAAAGCCTTAAACGGCTCAGGACCAGAATACCTCAAGGACTGCCTCTTTCCATATGAACCTTCTCAGACCCTGAGATCATCTTCTGAGGCCCTTCTTTGTGCACCTCCTCCTTGAGAGGTCCAGAGGGCGGCAACACGAGAACAGGCCTTTTCTGCAGTGGGTCCTCATTTGTGGAATGCTTTCCCCAGGGAGGCTTGCCTGACACCTTTGTTACATATTTTTAGGCACCAGGCAAAAACATTCCTCCTAATTAAATGAAGGCCTTTTAACCTGGGGGGGTGTGTGTATTTTTTTGGTTATTATGCTGTTTTTGTGTGTGTGTTTATATTGTAAACCACCCTGTGATCCTTGGATGAAGGGTGATACAGACATTTAATAAAATAAAACAACAAACAAATATTCAGCATCACATAGACAAACACCTCATCAGGAGCCCTTGTAGGGATGCTTAGATTTGGTACGTATAATAGTAATTTTTCATCTTATGTTATCAGTGAAACAATATAAAGTGATGGTGTATTGGTGAACCTGTGAGGGTGTTTTATTTTCCTACATTGCAGGGGGTTGGACTAGCTGTCCCTCAGAGGCCCTTCCAACCCTACAGTTCTTTGATTCTACCAGATGGAGCTTGTCAGACGCTGATTGTGGTTGCTCATGAGTAACCAGGCAGGACTCCAACCTGTCTTTTACAGGTTTTATTGTGCAAACTATTTACAGTGCAGATCTACAAAGTTCATGTCAGTCTTAGTCACTTGTAGAATCCGGGAGTGGCCCCTTCTGGCTTCTCACCCAACATAAGAACTTCAGCACCCCAAGCCTGCTCCTCCCCTCCTTGCGTTTCACCCCTCTGCGCAAGTTGGGCGACGGAAGTGGCATGCGTCCCTCCTGGCCAGCCTGGCTAGATGAGGTGCTGGGGCTCTCAGCAGCATCCTCGATCCCTTTCCTCGCTTGGCTGGCCCCTTCCCTCTCTTCTCCACTGGAGGTGTGGCTTTTCCCACCGCTGGAAGAGCTTTGGAGGCTCTCTGTATCCCAACGGGCCCCCTCCCTCCCTCACCTGTTCCGATGGCAGTCCCCTGACAGAGCCAAATGCTGGTGGTGGGGTGGGTGTGTTCATTTTCTGGAATACTGACATATGTTATTAAATTAAATCACACCGGGGTAAAGCTATCTTTCTTGATCTGTCCACGTGTCAACTGTAGCTTATTTGCTAATCTCTCAAGGAAGACTGTTTCCAAGGCTGTTGGAATTTTTGTGCATTCCCACCAAATGTGGAGATATGTACCAGGTGTAGGGCAGTCCCTCCAGCAACATGGTGAAGTGCCAGGATGGATCATTTCCAGCTTCCTAGGAGTTAGTTACCACCTGCATATGAGTTTTAGGGTCAGTTCTCTACTGTTCAGTCAATTTATGCACCTGTTCTAGCTCTACTGTATCATTTTTCAGGTGTGGCAACCAGGACTCTACATAATATTCCAAGTGTGGTTGCACAATAGATTTGTATAGGGGGATTATGATTTGGGCAGTTTTATTCATTTCCTTTCCTAATGATCCCAAACCTCAAATCCACCCTTTTCACAGCAGCTGCACACTGGATCAGCATTTTCATTGAGCTAACCACCATGAATGACTCTAAGATCTCTTCCCTGGTGAATCCTGATATTCTTTGCTTTTATAGATGGAAGACTGGAAACAGATATTTCTGAATCAATATATGAAAAATGTTGCTTCAGATCATTGTGATTTCATGCGTTTGCATGGACCAGATCCAGATTTGAGTATCCGGCAAGTCAAGATTGTCATTTATTAATCTGAAAATCACACTTTGTTCCTTTCAAGACTATGCCTACTACAAGCCATGATCAGCTACCTGTAGTGAGAAAAATTATTAGCATCTGACTTCGAGAACAGTAGAACTTACTAGCTTTGGTTAAACAGAAGTGCTGAGTGCAGAGGTTTAGAGGATTAGATGAGGAATTCACTGTGATTTTTGGTACCTATTGGTTTTCAACCATGCTGGCTTAAATAATAATTTAATAATAATTCAATAATAATTTAAGCCAGATTTAAGCACATGGGTGGTTAGTATTGCTCAGACAGAAGCGTTTTGTGGTCCAAGGTGCATCTGCTTTCAAACACTTATAGACTGGGAAGTTTCCTGGGAAGAGATATTGATTGTCAAACCATT
Organism: Podarcis bocagei; assembly: GCF_964188305.1. NCBI lineage: Eukaryota > Metazoa > Chordata > Lepidosauria > Squamata > Lacertidae > Podarcis > Podarcis bocagei. The sequence continues at coordinate 82,097,926 of NC_138130.1, forward strand.
CCAAGAATTGTAGCTCTGTGAGGTGAATAGGGGTCTCCTAACTACTCTCAGTGCTCTTAAACTGCAGTTGCCAGGGTTCTTTGCAGGGAAAGTGTTTAAAGTGGTAAAGCACTGCTTTGAATGTACAGTGCAGATGGGGCTTAATATATTTCCCAATTGCATGGAAAAGTCACCACAATTTGTGTTGGTGGCACTGCAACATTAAGCTTCCAGGTTTGCCCAGGTTTCTGTGCCACAGCATAGTTAAGGTAAAGGGACCCCTGACCATTAGGTCCAGTCGTGACCGACTCTGGGGTTGTGGTGTTCATCTCGCTTTATTGGCCGAGGGAGCCAGCGTACAGCTTCCAGGTCATGTGGCCAGCATGACTAAGCCGGTTCTGGCGAACCAGAGCAGCACACAAAAACGCCATTTACCTTCCTGCCGGTGCGGTACCTATTTATCTACTTGCACTTTGACGTGCTTTCGAACTGCTAGGTTGGCAGGAACAGCATAGTTAGCACAATGATTACTCCAGTCCTATTCTGCATTCACCTATACAGATCTATACCCAAGCCACCCATTACAGTGGTGCCCCGCAAGACGAATGCCTCGCAAGACGGAAAACCCGCTAGACGAAAGGGTTTTCCGTTTTTCAATGCGCTTCGCAGGACGAATTTCCCTATGGGCTTGCTTCGCAAGACAAAAATGTCTTGCGAGTCTTGAGATTTTTTTTCGCTCCCCCCCCTTTTTCTAAGCCGCTAAGCCTTTAATAGCCTTTTAGCAGCTAAGCCGCTAAGCCTTTAATAGCCGCTAAACCGCTAATAGCGCTAATCCGCTAAGCCGCTAATAGGGTTGCTTCGCAAGACGAAAAAAGCGCTAGACGAAGATACTCGCGGAACGGATTAATTTCGTCTTGCAAGGCACCACTGTATCTGCTTTAATGACCATCATCCCAACAAAATGTATATGCTGTACATTGAATATTCAGCTTCTAAATTCATTGGCAAATCTTTGGGACATAAAATGGTAAACCAAGCATTTTGGGGATGGGGGAGTTGGGGGGGAACCGCTAGATTGTTACTGAATCAGCGGGATGCATTACCAAACGACAATAGGTTCACTTTCATGTGGATGCTGCAGCAGGCAAGGCCGTCCGAGGGGAAAAAAGATCTGAATGTGAATTTAGCTAGTTTTGGATAAAGACGCCTTTCAGCGTCAATAAACAGCATGAATGCAGCCACGGTAGAGTTACAACTTAATGAGATGAGGGGAAGTGCACAGGGTCAGGCCTCATCTCCCAGCCTCTGTGATGGTAATGAGCCGGGCAGCCCGCAGCTGAAAAACTGCTGGAATTTTTATTTGCATTTCATTTAGTTGGAAGGAAATTGACCCAGATGGTCCACAAAGGCAATGGAAGGCTGGCAAACAGTCCAGTGCTGCACACTTTTCGGAGGGATTGCTCTTGTCTTCCCGTCCCTTTCGGAGCCGGAGGCATAAAAGAGTAAAACAGCGTAAGGGAATTGATTTCATGATTTTTTTAAAGATAATTTCCCCAAGATTTGAGAAAGGGGACTCAGAGAAACTAATTTAATCAGCCAGGACCTCAATAGTAATTAAAGGGAAGAAAAGCCAGGCTAATGAAAGAGGTGGTAAGGATTTTTTTGCTGTTGCTGGTGGGAACCTTTCTTAATTAGGAAAAGTCTAAAAACTAAATGATGTTAATAGAGACAACCATGAACATTTATTGCAGAGCCCCCGTAGTCATGGTTAGCTTGGATGATTGATTGCCCAAACAGCTGACGGTACTTCATGAAAGCTTGAAATGAATGGCCGAGCCAAGGACTGGTCTGGAGCTGAGGAACATCAGAGCTGTTGTCCACCAAAGTTTATAGAACCGACCATGAGGTTATACACCTTCCGTTTGTGGTTCTCCTTGCCAGGCTTCTTAGATGGTGCTACCTAGACATGCAGGTGATATGCTAATAAGATAGGGAGGACCTTTCTGATGCAGAGTCAAGGAAGCTGACAAAAACATTGCTTTGAGTGTTTGTTGCATGATATGCTTTGCTACAACAATATAAATGGAAAGCGTAATGGTCAACAAAAGAGGTTTATAGACTCTCTCAAGGCAAATCTATTTTTTAAAAAAAGTAGTATAAACACAGACAACTGGGAAACACTGGCCTGCGGGTGCTCCAATTGGAGAACAGGCTTTACCAAAGGTAAAGGGCTTTGAAGATGCTCAAACTCAGGACAAAATAGAGAAACATGCTAAGAAGAGTTTTGATTTGATATCCCGCTTTATCACTACCCAAAGGAGTCTCAAAGCGGCTAACATTCTCCTTTCCCTCCCTCCCCCACAACAAACACTCTGTGAGGTGAGTGAGGCTGAGAGACTTCAGAGAAGTGTGACTGGCCCAAGGTCACCCAGCAGCTGCATGTGGAGGAGCGGAGACGCAAACCCGGTTCCCCAGATTACGAGTCTACCGCTCTTAACCACTACACCACACTGGCATGCTTTGCAAATCCTCACCATGATCAACTCCCACTCGGAAACCTATGTCCCCACTGTGGAAGGACATGTGGATCCAGAATTGGCCCCCACAGTCCCTTACGGACTCACTGTTAAAACCATGTTTATGGAAGACAATCTTACTCGACTACAAGTGATTGCCAAAGAAGAAGAAGAAGAAGAATTACTTGAAAACCAACAAGATGTAGCATCTATGCCTAACATACTCATGAATAAGGAGCACAGGGCAGGCTCAACTCCATCGCCAGTTCCTGGGAATCACAAGTGAGGAGAGTGCTGTTGCACTCAGGTCCTGCTTGTAGGCTTCCTCCAAGCATCTGGTGGACCACTGTGAGAACAGGATGCTGGACTAGATGAGTCATTAGCTTGATCCAGCAGAGCTTTTATGTTACGTGAGTGGTTCCCAACTAGTTTGTAACTTTGTTTTTTGTTTTCATAGTTTTATTGTTCTGTTAGTTTGTTTTTTGTATAGGCTTTAATTTGATTTTAAGGGGAGGGATCAGGGCTGCCTGGGAGTGGGTCCCAGCAAACAAAATGGCTGGGGCATGTTCCACAGGGGGGGATGCACTGGGACAACCGATCTCAGTGATCATGGGTAGGAGGAGGAGTTACGCTAAGACCAGACCATGTCATTACCGAAGAAGCAGGCTTAGTCATTGTCTGAGGACTATCCCTGCCTCCAGGTCTGGTCCTGACCAGAAGGATACTGGAATCAACAAGGGAAACCCACATGACCTGAAAGTGTTGCTGTGCAATGCCAGGTCAATGATGAATAAAACCACTGCCATCCACAACTTGATTGTGGATGGAGGATTTGACCTGGCATGTGTGACAGAGACCTGGTTGGGTGAAGCAGGTGGGCCTGTCCTTGCTGCTAATTGTCCACCAGGTTTCTCTTACGCACAGCAACCCAGGCCTTGTGGGTGGGGAGGGGGGGGTTGCAGTGATTTTTAGGAAGTCATTAGTTTGCACCAGGCGTCCTATTGGAAAGACCCAGTTCTCTGAGTGCATGTTCTGGAAGTTGGGCAATAGGGGCAGTACAGGATTCCTATTGATGTACCAACCTCCCCGCTGCACCAAGGATTCCCTGCCCGAGCTGCTTCAGGTCGTGGCGGATGTCCTCCTTGAGACACCTAGTTTGGTTGTCCTAGGGGATTTTAACATCCATGCCGACACGACCTTACAAGGGGCCGCTCGGGACTTCGTGGAAAGCATGGCCTCCAGGGGCTGTCCCTGAATAAATCTGGCCCAACTCATAGCCACGGGCATGCCTTAGATCTGGTGTTCACCTCTATGGATGTTGGTGATCTGACACTAAGTAAAAGCGAAACCAAAGAAGTGCCATGGTCAGATCACTTCCTGGTGCAACTGGACTTCTCCACGACCCTTCCCCTCTGCAGGGAGGTGGGACCGATTCAGATGGTCCGCCCCCGCCACTTAATGGATCCAAATGGCTTCCAGAGAGTGGTAGGGGATGTTTTATCCCATGTTGATGGCCTTTCAGCTGATTCCCTGGTGGCCCGCTGGAATGTGGAGTTAACCAGGGCTATTGACTGTTTGGCTCCAAAGCGCCCTCTCCGGTTATATGGAGCCCAGACAGCCCCGTGGTTTTCCACGGATCTGAGGGCAATGAAACAATCGTTAAGACGGCTAGAGCGCCGGTGGCGGATAACCCATTCTGAATCTGACCGGACACGGGTTAGAGCTCAATGTCGAGCCTACCAAGTGGCGATAGTGACAGCGAAGAAGACTTTCTTCACCGCCTCTATTGCATCTGTGGAAAACAGCAGCAGAAGACTCTTTCAGGTGGTTCGCAATTTAGCAGAACCACCTGCTCCATCAGGGCCCAGTACGGGCCACATGATCTCCTGCAATGACTTTGCAAAGTTTTTTGCAGATAAAGTCGCTCAGATTCGAGAAGAGGTAGACTCCACTGCTGGATCTCTCAGCGGCGTTTGATACCATCGACCATAACATCCTTCTGGACCGTCTTGAGGGGCTGGGAGCTAGGGGTACTGTTATACAGTGGTTCCACTCCTTCCTCCTGGGCCGTGTTCAGAAAGTGGTGGTGGGGGATGAGTGTTCAGACCCCTGGGCTCTCACGTGGGGTGCCTCAGGGTTCTGTCCTCTCCCCCATGCTTTTCAACATCTACATGAAGCCGCTGGGAGAGATCATCAGGGGGTTTGGGCTGGGTGTTCATCAGTATGCAGATGATACCCAGCTCTACCTCTCTTTCAAATCAGAACCAGTGAAGGCAGTGAAGGTCCTGTGTGAGTGCCTGGAGGCGGTTGGAGGTTGGATGGCGGCTAACAGATTGAGGTTGAATCCTGACAAGACAGAAGTACTGTTTTGGGGGGACAGGAGGCGGGCAGGTGTGGAGGATTCCCTGGTCCTGGATGGGGTAACTGTGCCCCTGAAGGACCAGGTGCGCAGCCTGGGAGTCATTTTGGACTCACAGCTGTCCATGGAGGCACAGGTCAAATCTGTGTCCAGGGCAGCTGTTTACCAGCTCCATCTGGTACGCAGGCTGAGACCCTATCTGCCTGCGGACTGCCTCACTAGAGTGGTGCATGCTCTGGTTATCTCCCGCTTGGATTACTTCAATGCGCTCTACGTGGGGCTACCTTTGAAGGTGACACGGAAACTACAACTAATCCAGAATGCGGCAGCTAGACTGGTGACTGGGAGCGGCCGCAGAGACCACATAACACCGGTCTTGAAAGACCTACATTGGCTCCCAGTACGTTTCCGAGCACAATTCAAAGTGTTGGTGCTGACCTTTAAAGCCCTAAATGGCCTTGGTCCAGTATATCTGAAGGAGCGTCTCCACCCCCATCGTTCTACCCGGACACTGAGGTCCAGCGCCGAGGGCCTTCTGGCGGTTCCCTCACTGCGAGATGCCAAGTTACAGGGAACCAGGCAGAGGGCCTTCTCAGTAGTGGCGCCTTCCCTGTGGAACACCCTCCCACCAGATGTCAAAGAGAACAACAACTACCAGGCTTTTAGAAGACATCTGAAGGCAGCCCTGTTTCGGGAAGCTTTTAATGTTTGATGTATTATAGTATTTTAATATTCTTTTGGAAGCCGCCCAGAGTGGCTGGGGAAGCCCAGCCAGATGGGCGGGGTATAAATATTATTATTATTATTATTATTATTATTATTATTATTATTATTATTAGTTCCACAAGACACACCTGACCATAAGATGCACCTAGTTTTTAGAGGAGGAAAACAAGAAAAAAAATATTCTGAACGAAACAGTGGATGTATGATTTTTGTGGTTCATGCTGTGGCCACAGACATGATATGTGATTTGACAGTGAGTTTCTCTCCTCATTGCTTACTTTAGTATTCCTGTCTTCTCTCCTTGCAAGTTCACTGTCTTTACCTCCGCCCTCCCAGGCAGCCTCCTTTATCGCTAGATTCCTTTAGCTCCCTCCCAATTGCTTGCTGATCAGCGGCTCAGCGGCTTTGTTTCAACACCCCCTTCCCTCTTTCTAAAAAAAAAAAAAGCACCATCTGCTTTTTGCCCCTGGGCAATTCGGCTCCAGGGACCACACATTTGCTCCATAAGACACACAGACATTTCCCCATACTTTTTAGGAGGAAAAAATGTGTCTCATGGAGCAAAAAATATGATAATTACTGAGGACCCCCTATTTTTCCAAAGTCAAGCTACGGACCACCTACTCTTGAAAATTTTGATAACTATGGCAGTTACCTGTGCAAAGCAATTTTTGGAAGAAAATGTGGGGTGGCCCCTAGTAAGCAAGGGATTTTAGGTATACTTACAGGGCGGGGGGGGGGGAGACCATACAATTTGTGATATTATCAAAAATTGCCTATCCCCAGACAGTAGGAAAACCCTCCATTGCTCCAATACAACTGAATAATAATAATAAAAAGCAATTTTGCCCCTCACTTGCAAGTGTTCTATATGCAGGAGGCTTTTTATATGAGAGAGTATGCTATTCCTTACTTGTAAACTGAAATGGTACATCTTATAAAACTTTGCAGCATGTGGTTCTGCTAACTGAGGGATCTTGCACCTTCAAAACATAGGTGAAGGTTTGGTCAGGGCTTGATAAAGCATTAGTGAAGACTCAGCAGAAAACAGCTGGAATTTTGTAATGTTGGTAATAGTAGTAGTAGCAGCAATTATAATAATTTACTATTATGATTTAGTCCACACTTGAGCCTGAGAGGCATCGGGACTCGCTCACCATTTAGGGCAGCCAAGATAAATTCTAGTCATCATGATATATCAGCATATTTATACTGTTATTTAGCTGCTGATATATCACAATGTTGAAAACAAAGTATTGCCTGGCCATAGCTCTAAACTAAATTATCAGAGGGTGAGCTGTTATGCTAACCATAGTGGCAATTTGCTTAGCTATTTCCCCTGTTGGACTTCCAAGATGAGTCATGAATCCCAAACCCATAAGGCAAGATTCACTGAAAACCCTCCCTACAAGCAGTGGGAGAGTCCTCTAAACCGGATAGACCCCCAGGGGTCCCGGGATGCCTAATTGGGAACCACTGTGTTAGGTAGTAAAATCCAAGTGATTCTAGGCTAATCAGGAAAACCCTACAGCATAGATGGGGAACTTGTGACCCTCCAGATGTTCTTATATTAAAGCTACCACCATCCATAACTATTGACCATATTACAGGGGTTGATGGGAGCTGGAGTTCAACAGCTTAGGGTGGACCAGAGGTTGCACTGAGCTGCCCTGCCAGGAGAAACACAATGGTCCACTCTAACCTGTAGGACAACAGGGTGTAGGAGGAAAGTGTAAAGGCATTTCTCAAACTCCCATAATTTCCTTAGACAGATTTTTCTCTCTTTTTTTCATTGAAGGAGCAGGGGAAATGGACTGCAAACTGTACGACTACAAAATGGCAGGGCACGTTGGAGAAGAAACACAGTTGCCACCACCAACTTCCCCACCTCAAAGAAAACAAGATCCGATGAGAATCTTGCAAAGTTGCATGAGGATTCTGCTCTGAGGATCTTGCATTCATTTCATCAGGGCTTTCATAGAATCGTAGAATTGTAGAGTGGGAAGGAATCCCGAGGGTCAGTGCAAGAATCTCCACTAAAGCAGCCAAGGCAGTCACTCAACCTCCCAAAGGAGTCCATTCCACTGTTAAACAACTCTCCACCCCATCGTTCAGCCCGGACACTGAGGTCCAGCTCCAAGGGCCTTCTGCGAGAAGTGAGGTTACAGGGAACCAGGCAGAGGGCCTTCTTGGTGGTGGCGCCTGCCCTGTGGAATGCCCTCCCACCAGATGTCAAGGAAATAAACAACTATATGACTTTTAGAAGACATCTGAAGGCAGCCCTGTTAGGGAAGTTTTAAATGTTTGAAGTTTTATTCTGTTTAATATTTTTTTGGGAGCCACCCAGAGTGGCTGAGGAAACCCAGCCAGATGGGTGGGCTATGAATAAATTTATTATTTTTATTTTTATTATTATTATTATTATTATTATTATTATTATTATACCATCAGAAAGTTCTTCCTGATGTTTAGTCAGTCTCCTTTCCATTGAGATGTGATTAGATGCTAGGAGAGTATATAATTATTAGATATTATCCTTCCTCCCTCAAGTTTATCCATTCAACAGTGCCATCCCTTTGCATCTTAAAAGAGAAGGTTAGATTAGCCCGTGTTAGCCTTTTAGATAACAGATACAGCAGCTTTGTTCAGGCACGCTTAAAATGGTAATTCAGTTACCAAGGCATACTTAAGGACTTCACTATACAGCTGCAAATACAGTGGTACCTCGGGTTAAGAACTTAATTCATTCTGGAGGTCTGTTCTTAACCTGAAACTGTTCTTAACCTGAGGTACCACTTTATCTAATGGGGCCTCCCGCTGCCACCGCACAATTTCTGTTCTCATCCTGAGGTAAAGTTCTTAACCCGAGGTACTATTTCTGGGTTAGCGGAGTCTGTAACCTAAAGCGTCTGTCACCTGAAGTGTCTGTAACCCGAGGTACCACTGTAAAAGGTTTTAAGTGTGTTTTAAGTGCACTATACAATGTGACACTAGATGGTGGTGAGCCTTATGGAAAATTCTATGTATTTTTAAAAATTTTCATAACATTTTTTTAATGTGTGTGTAGATTCCACCTAAGTCTAGCTTAAAATGGTGTCTGAGCATTGGTGCTCAGACATGCAGGTGTTCTTCACATTTCTGGCTCCGTGATGAAAGAAGAGGAAGAGAAGAAAGAACAAAAAGGGTGTGCCCAGGCAGGTAAGAGAATCTATAGGCACACCCTTCTGCCTGTCAGGGCACAGTGGGAGTATCTCTCACAGAGCCCCCTCTAGCAAACTTGCAGGAAAACTCTGTGAGCTTCAGCTCCTATCATGTACCTATCTAGCAAAACATGACTTGTTGGTTTGACTGCATTTTAAATATCCCACAGTTCTGTAGGCTCCCTCTGGAACAGATTTGAGGAGGACACTAAGGGCCTGTGCAGGGGAGAGAGGGAAAGTTTTGTTGCACAAGCCTTGTGGTAGCAGAAACACTTAGTTGGATATGGTCCAAGGTAATCAAACCCCCAAAACAATTCCACCATCCCATAATACAGGTTTAGCCACCAGTGAAAGCCACCCCCAAAATGGGGAAGGTATACAAAATTCAGAGAAGTGAGACTTTGGAGGGATAATTTGTTTTGGTTTGCATATTGGTTTGAGCAGGGCAAAGAGAAGTTATTTTCTCCTCCTTTCCTAACTGGAGTATAAAAATAAAGAGGGATGCTCGGCTGCCTGTGCATGCAGTAAGGAACTTTTAAAGGATACAGTGGTACCTCGGGTTAAGAACTTAATTCGGTCCGGAGGTCCGTTCTTAACCTGAAACTTAATTTATTCTGGAGATCTGTTCTTAACCTGAAACTGTTCTTAACCTGAGGTACCACTTTAGCTAATTGGGCCTCCCACTGCTGCTGTGCCGCTGCTGCGCAATTTCTGTTCTCATCCTGAAGCAAAGTTCTTAACCCGAGGTACCATTTCTGGGTTAGCGGAGTCTGTAACCTGAAGCGTCTGTATCCCAAGGTACCAATGTATAACATCATTATGAATAATATCTTAATGAACCCCAGCGTTACAAGTCTGTCTTCATGGCATGCACTGTTAATAGGGCAAATGTCTACATGAAAATAATTATTGTATTGTATTGGCAGTCACTATGAGTTTTCATGTTTTATCAAATGCATAGGATTTATTAAGTGCTGTGCAAAGCTTGAAAAACAAGACAGTCCCACTGCCCACAGGCTTCAGAGGAATAATTGCTGAGGAGAGAAGAGGAAAACGAGGAACACGTAGGGACCAATTTTTAAAGTAACATACAGTGGTACCTCGGTTATGAACTTAATTTGTTCCGGAGGTCCGTTCTTAAGCTGAAACCGTTCTTATCCTGAGGTGCACTTTCGCTAATGGGGCCTCCTGCTGCTCACGTGCCTCTGGTGCGCGACTTCCATTCACATCCTGGGGAAAAGTTCACAACCAGGAGCAGCTACTTCCCGGTTAGCGGAGCTCATAACCTGAAGCGTTATAACCAGAAGCGTTCATGACCAGAGGTACCACTGGAGTTGGAATGGCTTCAAATAGAGCTCAATTCTAGAGAGAGGAGGTGACATATGAACCCATGTTGAAAACATTTAACCAAATTCGATTTTAATGAAATCCAACGGTACTGTGTCCTTCACAATTTTTGTCTACCCTTATACCATTCCTGCTAGCCTGAGAGCCTGTCACTCGCAGCATTCTATCTAAGCATCTTAAAAGGGTGTCAGATGCTGGAAAGGCCAGCTCTAGTTTTACATGAATGAACAAAGCAAAAAGGGGGAAAGCAAAAGCATCTGCAGGTGAAGCCTTCAAAAGCCCCTCCCCTCCTCCTTGGCATAACACCATTTCTCCTTTTTCAAACCGGTCCTTAATTTATTGCCATTGACCTGGAGCAGAGGGAGGTGATGGATGCTTCCTCTTTTATTGCAATGTCACTGGGCAGCTTCTTGCTTTCAATGCCATTCTCCCTGGGTATGGAAGCAGGCAGTAGATCATGGGGGCTTTGGCATGCTTTGTCCTGGTTTGACTACAGCTTGGCAAAAGAGGCTGGCGGCTGCTTTACAGAGCTATAAACGCAAGAGAAACCAGCCCAGCATCTTCCGAGTGCCTTTTGCACATGAAAGTGAAGGCCACGCCAAAAGCCAGCTCACACAAGCCAAGTACATCACTTGATCTTTTGCCATCTCTGTGACTCACTTGGAGTTTTTTTTAAAAAAACAAAACAAAACAAAACAAAACACTATGGTCTAGGGCTTAGATTGCTTTTTGCAGGTGGGGGAAGTTGTGGGGGAGCCTTGCCTTGCCTTGGAGTGTGGGGCTGCTTTGGTCTGAATATGCTCTCCTCAGGATTCAGGATTCAGACAAAGCAGACACACAGCCCTACACATAGGTTCTCACACCCCAGTAGCTAAGCTAAGCCCGAGTTTCTTGTGTTAACCAAATGTATGAGATTACTCGAAGAAGAAGAAGAAGAAGAAGAAGAAGAAGAAGAAGAAGAAGAAGAAGAAGAAGAAGGGAACAAATACATGTATTTTTTCATGTGGGTTCTGATAGGTATTGTCAGTGCTTTTTTGGGGGGGACACAGGGGTACGCATACCCCTAAACATTTTGTGAATCTAGTTTCTTCTTTAGCATGGTGAATCATCAGTTCCATTGCTACCCCCCAATGGCAGCCTCATTTCCTGTCACAGTGACGGAATAAATATTTTTTAAGAAAAAAAGCACTGGGTATTGTACAGACATTAAAATATGAATCGAACCAAGCAAGCAACATTTGCAGGATCAGATGTTATGGTATGAGAGCGTGAAACATACACAATAATGGTAATTATAATGAGCAAGTGCATTTCAAGGAAAAACTCTCTAAGGATTCTTAAGAAGCTAGTCTTTCCTTTAGAATACTTACTCCTATGATCTCCCTGCGCTTATCTCAAAGATGGACAAGAGAAGAAGCCAAGAGGTTGTGCGCAGATGTCCAAAGCCTCCTGAAATTTTCTATGAACTGACTCTAACATTTGTAACTTTAAACTCACATAGATCAGCAATAATTTCTAATTTAAATGGTTTACCACACTTAAGTAACAACGTCCGGTTTGATCATCTACATATTAGCATTTCCTAAGCAATGGATTTCCACTAAGATTCCAAATAAAACACTTGTCTTTAGATCATGTTCAGTTCCCTACCTCTGATCCCCAACGTGATTGCTCTAAAGCAGCAATACTATTTTCACTATATATTCTTTTATTATTATTATTAGCAAGCAATATTAAGAATGCTAGCTAAACCAAGTTCCTTTCAAAAATACTCATTTTCTCTTCTCTTTATTCAGGAATAAAGCAAGTGAAATGCGGATGAACAAATAAATCAAATACCGATTAGAAAATGTTTAGCTAAGAGGAAACAGGTAGCTGAAGAGAACAGGCCAAAACTGGGAAGTTAATTATACTAGTCATTATTAAAGTGAATACTCATTTTCATCATTTTCATCAAGACAATAGGCAATAGCTCAGTTCCTGAGCAAAGACTACTAGGCATTTAACAATGAGCAAAGACATGCTGCTTAGGCAGCAAGAATTTACAAAGTTCATTTTAAACTAAGCGGAATGATGCATTAAGCATCACTGTAGAGACTTTTGGGATGAAAATCAATCTACTTTCCCACTTATATCCATGGCACATTCACTGGGGCAGTGCTTTTTTGCTTTGTGCTGCAAAACAAGGAGTGTGGGAATCTTCTGTGTAGTGATAAAACAGCAGCCTCATACAACATCACGGGGTCAGCACTTTGGACTGTCCCTTGTCTTTGAAATGGGGATTGGGCACCCCTGTTTTGCATGGCCACCTTGGGAAGTTCTTTGTGGTTACATGAGATGCCCAACCAAAGATCAGAAAGGGGAGCATGTGACATACAAAGGGGGTAGACCAATTGTGGGGGTGCAGCACAGGCCCAGGAAGAGGTGAACACCCAAAGCAAGAGTCACAATGAGTAGGCTTTGGGTGACATTTTCAACAAATAGCTCTGAATAATTAACAGATTAGTAGAAAATGAAAGTCTTTTTCCAGCTAACTCACAAATATAAAAGGGGATCAATTTGTTGAATAAACTGGTTTTGAATAGATCTCCTCCCTCCCCCCCCCCCAGCTCCAGTCCCAGCTTATAATTTATATTCTGAACAGGATGGGGTGGGGGGAATGAAAATAAAGGTTTCTCTCTCTCTCCTAAAAGTGAACCAAAGATCCATGGGAGGTACCTGATTGACAAGTCTTGGAAGTGCAGATCCCTGTTGTTGTTGTTTTTAAAATCGTTTCCACCGCCCTCTTTATTTTTCTCTTTAAATTGTCGCAGAGCTGAAGGAGCCCCTGTTCCCATATCCCCGCAGCTGCTATTTTTCATTAGCCAAAGTAATAGCCAAGCAATGCATCGCTGATGAGCTGGTAGGGAGGATGAAACACATATCTGTGTGGGTCATCGTTTCATCCCAGGGATTCAGGGCCCAGAAGGCTTTGCACAGAATTGTTTCCATTGACACACACAGTTTACAAAACCTTTTGTCCTGCTTTGTATGAAGACACCAAGACTTCCATGGTTTCATGTGTCCCAACCCAAGAAACGTCCCGAATTTACTGAAGGCTTTTTAGACCTTCGCTTACTTTCAAAACACATCTTTTGCCACCGTTTGCTAATTAAAGGCTTGGTAGGAATGTAACACGGCCATGTCCGCAGACCTAGCCAGAGGCTCAGACCTTGCTCATGCATACAGCAGACTGAAGTAGCAATAAGGTGGTAGAAAGAGGTTCAGCGGTAAATTTTGAAGTGCAGGAGCTGTTTGTGACATCCCATATAGACCCTAACCCTTGGCCAGCCACACCCCAAAGGCTCATTCCCAAAACATACTTATTTAGAGATTAATTTTAAAGTACAGCTAGTACTAAACTGCAAGGATAGTTGCTATATTACTCTGTATTATTTCTTTTCTCTGTAATGTGTGTGCAGTTTGGCTTACGAACTCAAGTTGTCTGGGATTGTTTTTATCTCAGAGTTTCTTTCTCTGTGGTGTATGATTAACCCCACTATGAGGAAAGCTTAATTATATTTTTTTTAAAGAAAATTATATTATTTATTGAAAAATAAAAAGTACAAAATAACAAGTGCACAGAGTAAGAAAAGACACAAGAAAGAAACAAGAAATAGTACCCCTGTAATAAACAAAACATAACAACAACAACATAGTGTACATTATAAAAAAGAGGAACAATTGTTATTGTAGTTAACCAGACCTTAATCTAATATATTTATAAAAATGAATTCCAAATGTTGTTAAGTTTGCCCATGGCAAGTCTACACAACTTGTTCATGTGTAGCGAGTTTGTACATATTTTCAATCCAATCATTAAAGGGAGCTGCGTTTTAATTGTTTCAGTTCATCGCTTTGAGGAAAGCTGACCACACAAGGGACTTTTTTTTAGTTTGGGGGGGGAGAAGGAATAGTGAGCAAGAGGAGGACATGATAGAGCTGTACAAAATTAGATACGGTGCAGATAAAGTAGACACAGATAAATTTTTCTTTCTGTCTCATAGTGCTAAAACTCAGTATCATCTGCCAAAGCCAAATGGTAGCACATTTAGGACTGGACAAAAGGAACATAGGACATAGGAACCTAAGGCAGACCATTGTTTCACGTACCTTAATATTAAGTAGATTGCCTGGCTCCCCAGGATTTCAGGCAGCAGCTTTTCCCAGCCCCGCCAAGTGATACTGAACCTGAGAACTTCTGGCACAAAAGGCTGATGGGCTACCAATGAGCTGCGGCTCTCACCGTAGCTAAACTATGGTTTTCACTACCACACCTTGGAGGGACAGCCACTAACTTGGATTGGTTCTAAAATGTTTTAGACAAATTCATGGAGGATAAGACTACTTGCCATGATGGATGGCTATGAGCTACCTCCAGTGATGGAGGTAGCATGCTTCTGAGTACAGTGGTACCTTGGGTACCATAGCTTTCAACCTTCCCTTTTTTTGCGGGAAATTCCCTTATTCCAGCGCCGTTTTCCGCTGCTATCCTGGATTTTTAGATATCTGGTAGACTGTCCTGGGGACAGGTGAGGCTGCTGATCCCTTATTTTTGAGGCTGCTGATTCCTTATTTTCAAATCTGAAAGTTGACAGCTATGTTACAGAGACTTCAGGTTACAGACGCTTCAGGTTACAGGCTCCGCTAACCCAGAAATAGTACCTCGGGTTAAGAACGTTGCTTCAGGATGAGAACAGAAATTGTGCTCTGGCAGCAGCAGTGGGAGGCCCTATTAGCTAAAGTGGTGCTTCAGATTAAGAACAGTTTCAGGTTAAGAACGGACCTCCGGAACGAATTAAGTTCTTAACCCGAGGTACCACTGTACTAGGTGGTGGGGAAGACGAGTGGAGAGGGTGCTGCTGCATTTATATCCTGCTTGCAGGCTTTCCATGGGCACCTGGGTGGCCACTGTGAAGAGGATGCTAGACTAGATGGGCCTTTGGCAAGGCTGTTGTTATGGGCTATATTCAATGAAGTCATCTCATTCATGCAAGGACTTCCACTTGCACAACCAAATTTTCCTTCCCTCTTCTCTCCACACCCAACCACGGTGAATCTGCTCTGAAGGGTTGGGTGAACCTCCAGAACAGATCTGGGGAGGTTGCAGGGGAAGGAGTGGGAGCAGAAGTTCTGTTGTGCAAGTCCTTGCATAGCTGGGACAACTTTGTGGGACAGAGGCCTCTGCTCTTGTGTTCTTGCCCGCTCTCTGTTTGCGTGTGGAGTGCAGCGATTACTCGGCGGGCGACCCCACCTTTAGGAGAGGAGACAGATTGTCCAAAAGTCTTTTCCTACCTTATTTCCCAACTCTAGGATTCTGTTTACTCAAGAGTTAGACTGCTCCACAGTAAAAAGGGTGGCACCAGGAGGGGCCCAACCCTTTTGCAGGTGTGCAGATCTTGCAGTGCTGCAGCCAGCTTCTTGGGCTGCCTGAAGCTCATAGCTGTCAACTGTCCCTTATTTGGCGGGAAAGTCCCTTATCCCAGCGCCGTGTCCCACTGCTGTCCCTTATTGATGATGTCCCTTAAATTTCCCGGGTTTCAAAGGAAGCAGCTCCTCTCCCTCCCTCCCTGCCAGCCAGGGAGGAGGGAGGCTCCAACTGTGTTGCTTGGCTGCGTTGCTCACCCAATAAGGAGTCTAAGAACGACTGGGGGGTGGAGCTTGCATGCTTTGTGCTGATCAAATCGGCCACGTTGCCTGGGGACTCACCTTTGCTCAGCGCTTCCCAACGGAGAGGTGATGGTGGTTTTCCTTGCTGCATCCCCTTTGCCGGGTTGCTGTGCTGTGGGAACCACTGCTTGAGGCTTCGTTTAGCTGCTGGTTGACTAAAATCCCTTATTTTGGCTGCTGATCCTTTATTTTCGAGGCTGCTGGTCCCTTATTTTCAAATCTGTAAGTTGACAGCTATGCTAAAGCTGCAATCCAAAAACGTTGTTTTTTTTTAACATTATTTCGTTCCTCCCAGTTCATGCCAGTAGTTTGACATGTTAAAACTGAGTGATTGCCACAGAAAGCTTGCAGAACTAGATGTGGGTCTATTTTACATAGTTGGTGCTAGCATCACTTCCCCACCAGTGGCAGAGAAAGTGGGGTGAGCGAGGTGCCCACAGTGCTGCTTCGCCCCACCTCATGGGTGTGCCAGCCCTGCCCACAATGCAATGCTGTAGAAATGGCATTACATTATGAGTAAATTAAAATGATGACAAGGGTGGAACTCTAGTCAGTGCCACTGGATGTTTGCTGCTCCTGATGTCTCCCTCAAGGCAGACATTCAGGGCTACTTCAGTCATGAGCCAGAGTTACTTGACCAAAGTATTTCTCCCATTCCACTCCACAGCTTCTGGAGTGATTACGTTCACCATACGTGCAGATTAGACCCCAAACAGCCCCCTGACCAGGAAAAACAATACAGTGGTACCTCGGGTTATGTACTTAATTCATTCCGGAGGTCCGTACTTAACCTGAAACTGTTCTTAACCTGAAGCACTACTTTAGCTAATGGGGCCTCCTGCTGCTGCTGTGCCACCGGAGCACGATTTCTGTTCTCATCCTGAAGCAAAGTTCTTATCCTGAAGCACTATTTCTGGGTTAGTGGAGTCTGTAACCTGAAGCGTATGTAACCTGAAGTGTATGTAACCCAAGGTACCACTGTAACAGCTTCCCCTTCAAGCTGGGGCTGTGTGTACACACTATACATTTAAAGCACATTTGTAGCACATTCTTTCCCTTGAGGAATTCTGGGCATTGAAGTTTACCCCTCACAGAGTTACAGCAACCCTTAACAAACTGGTGTCTCCCGTTAAAAAAGGATCCAGTAGCAGGAGAAGTTAAAAGCTTCTGCCTGAGACCTCAGAGAGCTCCTTCCAATTAGAGTAGGAAACACTGGCTTAGAAGGACAAATTCCAGTAGTCTGGATAAGACAGTTTCCCACAAAGTGAGTGCTCTGTTGCAAGGGTCCCAGATCTGGTCAATCCAGGGATTCATACTGTCTGCAGCTCATTCTTTCCCTCAAAGAATTCTGGGCACTGTAGTTTGTTGAGAGTTGCTGGGAATTGTAACTCTGTGAGGGGTAAACTACAGTGCCCAGAATTCTTTGAGGGAAAGAATAATCTTTGAATGTGCTTTAAGGGCATAACGTACAGCCTAGGAGTGGGAAGGCATAGACCCAAATAGCCACTCAGTCACAAAGCTCTCTGGGAGGCCTTGAGCCAGACACTATTTAAAATTACCTATTTGTTATATTTAACAAAATTTATATGCTGCATGATTGTAATAAACCTCTTGGCAGTTTACAATGAATATTAAAATTATATATAAAAAACCCAGTTAAAAACAAGTAATTAACAAACATTTAAAATATAATCTAAATTAACAGTAGACTAAATAGAGATTAAAACATGTCAGCATCCATGTATCTGAACAGGGTTGCCTAGACAGAACTGTTTTAAGCAGGTGTCAAAAATAGCACAGATGAGGCACATGCCTGATGTCAATAGACAAGTATGGAATGAGTATTGTGTCGCACCTGTAACAGTGCTGGTTCTCATGGCACGACCTGTTTTAATAGGGTTATTCTGAAGAGAAAAGGTGGAGGGAGACTTATGGTATGTACACTGCCCTGAGCTTCTAAAAGGAAGGCAGGTTAAAGATGCAGTAAATGAATTATTGCCCAGTCTGCACTATCTCATTTTTCATTTCATATTTAATTTGTAAACCGCCTTTCTATTTTACTATACCCAAGGCGGTTTACAAGCTGAAGAAACAAAGAATGTACACCTTATAACAATCAAATCCAATAAAAAAATGTGATAATAAAACATAACTTTAAAATAAGCAACTTATATAAAATACAGTAATATTCAACAATCCATTAGAATAGTATAGAATATTAAATATCAGCATATAAAAGTTAAACAGAAATCCACTCTTAACAATTACAATAAATAATTTCTAAACTATAATCATTAAAATAAAGGCAAGTCACAGTGCATAAAATAATACAATACAAACTGAGAAGCAGAGACTGGAGGGCGAAGTAGGCAGATGGAAAAGGCTTTGCCTGATGCCCGGCTGGAAGTCTCTCCCCTCACAGTTCTTCCTCAGCACAGCTCCCTTATGAGGACTCCTAGGGCTGGAGGGTGGGACAAGGCATTTAAAGCAGTAATGTACCAATTTAAGCAGCCATTCTGGGAACTGTAGTTTGTTAAGGGTGCACTGCTGAGAGTTGTTAGGAAACCCCTGCTCCCTGCACCCAGCGGCAATTCTCAGAGTTCACTGGGATGGCAAATTGATTGTTAAGCCTCTCAGGAAATTTTAACACTGTAATGGGAATAGCATAACCTCAACATTTATCTGATGAAAATAGGGAATCGTTGGGTTGCTCCAGTCGCTCTGGGCAACATATATAAAAACATATATAAAAACAAAATAAAACATTAAACATTAAAAAACTTCCCCAAACAGAGCTGCCTTCAGATGTCTTCTAAAGGTTATATCTCCTTGGCTCAAGGGGTCACATAACTCCATGCCCTCCACATTTCTCCAATGAAAATAAGGATGTCCTATCCAGGCCCAGACAGGGGATGGGGGGGCGTATGGGCCACTTGGCCCAGGCCTCCAATTCCAAAGGGGGGCTCGGTCAGCATATTTATATACTTACTTATTTATAAGACTTCACTTATCCCCAGGGTAAAAAAAAAAGGAGGGGCACATTATCTACCTGGCCTGGGCCTCTGCCTGGCTCTGCAAGGCCCTGGGCCTATCACACCCTCCAACATTTCTCCACTGAAAATAGGGACACCCCGAGGAAAAGCGGGACATTCTGGGATCAAATCAGAAACTAGGACGACTTGCAAAAATCTGGAACTGTCCCTGGAAAATAGGGACACTTGGGCTGTATCCAGACACATCAAAAAAGCATTTCAGGGAAACGCGTCATAAACCTTATACGTAGTGGGAAATCACGTTGGCGAAAGACAGGGCTCCACAGCACCATCTGGTGTCGCAGTGTTATAACGCATATTGAACGCTTTTTCTTTACTAATGTAGCTGAGTCATTGGAGGGTCTGGAATAGAAATCTCCTACAACTCTCAGCAATGCACCCTTAGCGAACTACAGTTCCCAGGATTCTTTTGTGGGGGGAGAACAATGACTGTTTAAAATGGTATTTATACTGTATAGTGTAGATGGACCCTCAGTGAATAGTAAAATAAAATGTGTATACAGGGACTGGGTCTGATTTTGTATTGAGATTTGAGTTCACTTTTTATTCCAGTTATAAATCGCATCCTAGATGACTAAAACCCTTGATAATACATCAGTAATTGGTGAATAAATGTCTGGCATAAACTGGCAAATCTTATTCTTGAGGCCACCTTTGCCTCAAAGTAGCACTTTGTTGGCAGTAGGGATAAACACGAGAAATGACGACCTTCAACCATAACCTGTTTTTTGCTACTCATGCCGAAGAGGGCTGAGGAAAGAATGATCATTCCCCCCCTAAATGTCACAAGGAACTGCACAAAAACAGCCTCCTCCCTACATAACTCACAATTCCAATGGCCAGAAGATGTCCTTTCCCCATTGAATGCTATATAGTTCAAGGAGGCAGAAAAATACCCTAAAGAAGGTTTTTGTATGGGCACTTTAGCTTCCCATCCCATTTGCCTTTTGGTCTTTAAAATACAGGTCAAATCAATGAATTTAATGAAGGCCATTTAGCACAATAGCTTTGCCTTGCATTTTGACCCAGATAAAGGAGAGTCAGTCTAGGTCAAAAAGCTTTAGCAAAACTTTAAGTGGTTAGTACACAAATGTGACAGAATGTTTAGAATCTCAGAGTCTTGGAAGTGCCATTGACAAGCAGTTAAAAGTATTTGAAATGGCTGCCTGAATGAACTTTGATAAGGTAGAGCCATTGTCTTCCATTGTCCCTTCCTCTTCATACTAAAACACCCCCCAGAAAAGAACAAGAGTCAATGAATGTATAATGCAGTCTCACTTTTAATAGAGTTCTTTGGACTTTTTCCTGTGGGCTGTTCACTCTATTTAAATGCCTCGCCACACATTAAAATCTTCCTCAGTTGACTGTGACTGTCAAGACTACAAACCCCTTTGATTATGCTTAGGAAACTATGGAGGGTTTATAGAAATCAAGATTTAAATTAGGGATCCTCTGCCTTTCTCACAAAATAGCCAAAAAGAAAATGAAAAATTCCACCGGTGCCAAGTTGCTTAGATACCACAATGTTAAGCAGTGTTTGACAAAACAAAATTTGATGAGGAGCCCGGGTGCAGATTCATATTTAATGCTCAAATGATAGCTTTCCGCACTTTGGCGACCTCACAAGAGTTTTCTGCAACGTAGTCCATATCCGTTTCAGCTCAAATAAACGTGTCTCAAGCTTAAGGTGGAAAAATGGAAGAACTCCAGAGATGCTCCGTCCTAATAAAAAGTCCTGTTCGCTTGAGAGGGAGAGGGAAAAGTTCAGCTGCATGATCTGCAGTCTAATAAGGCTTGTGTGAAGTGGGCAAGAAATGTGATTTAAAAAAGAAAAACCATAACTTTGCCAGGTCAAAGATTAGGTTGATCTTTTATTTCGGTCTTGGAAGCCCTATTCCAAAGCAGCACATGTTGATTTCACATACGTTCTAGTGCTAAGGTCTAGGGAATGACCCCCCTTTTTTTTCTCTAGGAGGCTTTTACCCCCAGTAATTCTCTATAGCTAGATTTTTATTGTATTTTACCCTTTTGTCTAGTTTTTGTGTTTGAAAATTCACTCCCCCCCCCCTTCATTCATTGACCGGCAACTTTCTGTCACCCATCTTTGACTTTTCTCCTTACATCTGCATTAAAGGCTGTCATTTACTTCTACTTCTCTCCCCCCCCCCTCACCCCACAATCCCCTCTCCATATTTGACAGCCAAAAGCCCTCGTCTGCTTTTATAAGCTTTTTGTTCGCATTATGACATAACCTGTGCGAAGTGGCAACTGCTCCCCGATCCCCGCGTGTAAAATTTGCAACATTTTTCGAGACGGGTCAGTGCCCATTTTGGGGACGCTTTTCTTTATTTGAGGACCGTGTTAAAACTTTTTGCAGATGTGAGCCATTCAGGAGCAGTCTGTGGCTGCACGCAGAGATGGGAAAAGAAGAAAAGGCTTTCCTATTTTGCGATTGCCATAGTAACTCAAACATTGCCAGTGTGTTGTGGGGGGGGGGAGTGTTTTTTGTTTTGTTTTTGTTGGAAGTTTCTTCTTCTCTTTTTTTGGTTTTCTAGGCCAGAGCCAGTGAATTTTGATTTCCTGTGCAATCAAGCCATCTACTGGAGATCATGGCTTGCAGGACACAAGGTTACCACGAGCACAGTGTGCTTGTTAAGTCTGAAATTAAAGCATTTCGGTTTAAAATAATACCCATTTGTATCCATTTTGTTCAGCATAACAACAGCTGCTGTCCCCGGGATGACAGGCTTGCCTTTTAAACCAAAGCCTCATATGACATTTATGAATGAGGCAGACCCTATTCATTTTCACTTTGAATTCATAGTCATTATTTTGCGTTGTTTGCTGCTATTTCTCCGTCTTCTCTCGCCGCCCTGCTTTAGGCACCATGCACCATATCTAGCTTTGTGTGTATGGTTAGCTACACACTTTAGGGATGGAAATAGCTTTATTTGAGAAATCAAGTAATTTACGTTCAGAGAAAGAAAGAAAGAAAGAAAGAAAGAAAGAAAGAAAGAAAGAAAGAAAGAAAGAAAGAAAGAAAGAAATGCATACCCTCTAACATTTCTCTGATAAAAATAAGGACATCTTATTCAATAATAATAATAATAATAATAATAATAATAATAATAATAATAATAATAATTTTACTGTTTATACCCCGTCTGTCTAAATCGTGCAAGTAGATAAATAGGGACCGCTTACTGGCGGGAAGGTAAACGGCGTTTCCGTGTGCTGCGCTGGCTCGCCAGATGCAGCTTTGTCACGCTGACCACATGACCCGGAAGTGTCTCCGGACAGCACTGGCCCCCGGCCTCTTAAGTGAGATGGGCACACAACCCCAGAGTCTGTCAAGACTGGCCCGTACGGGCAGGGGTACCTTTACCTTTACTAAGGAAAAACAGGACAATCTGGGATCAAATGATAAACCAGGACGGCTTCTGTAAATCTGAGACTGTCCCTGTGCTAGATAGGCACATGATAGGACAGGGTTCAGCAAACTTTTTCAGCAGGGGGCCGGTCCATTGTCCCTCAGACCTTGTGGGGGGCCAGACTATATTGGGGGGGGGAATGAATGAATTCCTATGCCCCACAAATAACCCAGAGATGCATTTTAAATAAAAGGACATATTCTACTCATGTAAAAATACGCTGATTCCTGGACCATCCGCGGGCTGGATTTAGAAGGCAATAGGGCCGGATATGGCCCCCGGACCTTAGTTTGCCTACCCATGTGATAGGAGCTGAGGTTCACAGAGTTTTCCTGTAAAGTTGCTAGAGAGAACTCTGTGAGAGAGGGAGGGTGGGGGTAAGACCCCATTTCACAAGCGGAAGTCTTGCTGTAGGGTTTCCATTGATGGTGGATGTTAGGTGAATCCCTCTCATAGGGTGGAAATAGCTCCCTTTTATTCAGAGTAAGACCCAGAGAAATTATTGAACCCAAATAAGTTAGGTCCATTAATTTCAATAGGTCTACTTTGAGTATATTTCTTGGCATATCACCCATAAATTATAATATGCAAATGTTATGCTAATCCGTGCTCTCTATTGTCCTTTCACCTGTTTTGGTGAGAACACCCTAGTGTGTATACAGCCCACTGTTGTGAGAGAGGATCTTCAGATCAGAACATTTGCAATGTATCTTCAATTAACGAGGAGGCCACTGGATGAGGGTCTAAGTGCTGTTATTCTAAAATAACCCTCCTGTCCACACAAACAAAGAACTAGAAATCATTTCTCCAACCCTCTACACTGGACTAGCTTGGGACATTCACAGGTCATTGTATTTAACCATAGAACTGTGAACTCCGTCCAAACTTGGCGACTCTCCTGGCCACAAACCAGAAAGAAGTTTGCTTATGCATGTCCCACTGGAACAAATGGAAAATATGAGAGCATTGAAGGGAATGGACATTTTATTCAATGAGATTGAAAGTTTAGAGAATCCTTGTTTATTTTTTATGCTATTTTGGTTCTAGTGTAAATAAAAAAAAAGTTCCTTCCTGTAGCACCTTAAAGACCAACTAAGTTAGTTCTTGGTATAAGCTTTCGTGTGCATGCACACTTCTCCAAGAACTAACTTAGTTGGTCTTTAAGGTGCTACAGGAAGGAATTTTTTTTTTATTTTGACTATGGCAGACCAACACGGCTACCTATCTGTAATTGGTTCTAGTGTGTTACTGGTGTTGTTAGTGTTATAATTATTATCATCTGTTGTTGGCATCCGTCTATCTTGGGCAGGGGTCAGCAAACCTTTTCAGCAGGGGGCCGGTCCACTGTCCCTCAGACCTTGTGGGGGGCTGGACTATATTTTTTTTGGGGGGGGGGAATGAACAAATTCCTATGTCCCACAAATAACCCAGAGATGCATTTTAAATAAAAGCACACATTCTACTCATGTAAAAACACACTGATTCCCGGACCGTCCGCGGGCCGGATTGAGAAGGCGATTGGGCCAGATCTGGCCCCTGGGCCTTAGTTTGCCTACCCATGATCTTGGGAGACAATAGATGAGTGTGCTTTTGGGGGTGAAGTCAAACTATTGGAAGGATACAGCGGGAGATATGTGTTTTGTTGCAGCTGGCGCAGTTAAAGGCACTCTGATGTGCAAATCTGGGGCAGATGAAGGTGTTCGGTTGTACTGCTGCAGATCATCATCTAACTGGGACCATTACAAGGACCAATGCAATTTTTAATGTAGCCTTTTACACATTAGAGATACCTGGCAGGGGTGGAGCAGGCAGACAAACACAGATGACAGACAAGCACAGCCATCCTTTTATCATATTGACAGGTGATCATGCTGAGCCATCTTCCTTGTTAAAGGTAAAGGTAAAGGGGCCCCTGACCATCAGGTCCAGTCATGGCCAACTCTGGGGTTGTGGTGCTCATCTCGCTTTATTGGCCGAGGGAGCCAGCGTACAGCTTCCGAGTCATGTGGCCAGCATGACTAAGCCGCTTCTGGCAAACCAGAGCAGCACACGGAAACGCCGTTTACCTTCCCAGTGGAGCAGTACCTATTTATCTACTTGCACTTTGACGTGCTTGAGAACTGCTAGGTTGGCAGGAGCAGGGACCGAGCAACGGGAGCTCACCCCGTCACAGGGATTCGAATCGCAGACCTTCTATTCGGCAAGCCCTAGGCCACAATTTTGACCTTAAGCAAAGCGCTTGAAAGTCTGTACCACCGTCCAGGAGTAACACTGGACAAAGCAAATGAAGTTTCCAGCCATCGCTATTGGTAGTGGCGGCAAGCGTGGGGTCGAATAGCTGGTTTGAAAAATAGCTGTGCTTCTTTCCATATCTGTGAGGGTGGGGGGTTCTGGTAGCTTGCAATAGATATTAAAGAGTTAAAAAATGGTTTGCAGGGGGAAATGGAATAATCTCCATTCCCCCCCACCCCAAACTCAGTTCTGTGTTTAAGCTTGATTGTATTGACACCTGCACTGTGAGGAGGAGAGTGGGATGGTCTTCCTTTGTCACTTATAATAGCTCATTATTATTGTCCTAACATGCTTTTAAAAAGAAAAGAACGGGGTGGGGGTAGGGAAACCCAAGAAACCCTAATCTTCCCCTTGGTGCCAGTGACGGTTACAATGGCGAGATAGTTTGTTTCCTTCCTCCCCCCCCCCCAACCCCCTTGCTTTCTTCTGTTATTCTTTCCCTTAACCTCCTATTGTCCGTGTAGTCAGAATACTCTGGCACAGGGCGGCTAGTTTGGGGGTGGGGGCACTTTCTTCTACTGTACTGCCCTGTCCTTGATTGCTTAAATCTTTCAGATTCAACTGTTCTGAAGATTTACATTTTTAATGGCTCATTTATGTAATCCCATAAATAAAAGCAGGAAAAGCATCCCGCACACAAATGAGCGAATTGGGGGGCCTGCGAGGAAGGGGCGACGGGGGTGCGGGGGGTGGGTGGAAGCCGCTGGCGCAGGTCACCCTGGGTCTCAGCTGCAGAGGCCTTGATTGGTATCAACCCTCCGTAGCCACTGTGGCAATGGACTTAAGACCACCCAGTCAGGCCCCAAACCGTGCATTACCAAGGAATTGGAGGATGGTTCTATAGTTCAGGCTCTCCTATTTAGAGTTCTGCGGCGAAGTCTCATTTACCTTATTGCTTGGACAGCTGCATGTCTGCAAAAAAAAAGGGGGGGGGAGTTGCCATGATTAGCTTGCCTTTCTGCTAGCAAGCAGCTGATGTTGTCAGGGTTTCGCTGACAGCTACCCGCCCCCCCCCCTTCCTTAAGCAATGTCTTCCTCGGACCGATATATTCCCTTTTAAAGAGTCTGTGAATTCAACCACCTGCCTGAAGATTCTATTTGACATCCCAGGCAGGAAATAAAAAGGAACTATATTTCTATGACCTCTATTCTACTGACGTCTCCACCCTGCTTTTTTCCTTTTAAAGACAAATCCCAGGAAGATAAATACATGAGATATATTTATAAGTTGGGGGGGGTGGAGAGAAACCTGCAAATGGCAACTTGATGGAGATATTTTACCTTTAATAGCCTCTTCCATTTACAGTGCAGCTGTGTTTCTGCTTCATACAAAAGCCATTTAGTCCTGCGTGTTCACTTTTGTGAATTCGAACACTGCTTAGCTGGCATCTCCAAATACGCCAAAGTTGCTGAGGACAACCATGATCAGCGAGTTGCTGTGACTGATATGTGCTGGTGGAAGCATACTGAACCCATTTTGGAATGCATCAATCGTGGATTAGACCAGCGACCTCCTGGATATATAAGGGATAAGGTGGTCTCTCAAGTAACCTGGTTCTGAGCTCTATAGGGCCTTATTATGTCAGTGCCAACATATTGAACTTGCCCAGGTAGCAGATTGGCAGCCAGTGCAAATCTCATCCGTAAGGTCTCACATGTTGGTGGTGATTTGGCCCCATAAGCAACTTAGCCCCTGTTTTGCATCAACTGCAGCCTTCTGGTATGGTGCTTTATATGTTATTGTATGCACTGTTGTATATTGTTTTATAAAGTATATTGTATTGTATATATTGTTGAACACCACCGTTTTATATTGTAGTATTTGGTGGTATACCAATTCATTAATTTCACATTCATTGCTCTGCTCACTTTTGCCCCTCCCACCACTTGCCAAGAAGGAAACATGGCCCTCATGTTGATAAAGGTTTTCCTGCTCTGTCTTTAAAGTCTAGCTCCATCTGTCTGGGTGCTTGCCTGATCTCTCATGCTCATCTTATGTATTAGTAATTATACTTCGTTTCGTGTATATACATATCCTGCTTGCATATTCATTATTTTTTTACAAATAGTTATTATGAACACCATAGGGCTTCAGAATTTAGTCTTGTAAATGGGAAATGGCCTGCAAATAGCTGGTCCTGGAAATTCCTACCAACTCAGGGAAAAGGGAAAAACACAAAGCAACATGCTGAATCAAACACATTCTCCTACAGTACAGCTTGTGTTCGAAAGCAGGTAATCCACATGCTTCAGAATTAGCTTGATAAAAGCAACTAGCTAAAATAGATTAAGCCGGCCTTAAACTACAGAGTAGTCTGTTATACTGGGACAGCAAGCAAACAGCATATGCAAGTCATTGCGAGCCAGAGGCTCTCATTCCTAGGGTAACCTATTAAATATTTTTGGAAAGCTTTGATTGACCCAGTGATCTGGCCCAGGACCCCCACAAATGCATGGAGTTCTGTCACCTGCAAGCGGTTTCTCCCTATGCTTTAATGGGATATGGAACTGCATTAGCAGACAAAGACATACACAACGCCTGCACAAACCTATATGGAGGGTTTTCTCCTTTCAATACAAGGAACTCTGGATACAGGCACTCAGCTGTTTCCAGATACCAGTTGCTGCAGACCACAGGAGACACTCAGATCCTGCTTGCGGGTTTCTCACAGGCATCAGGTTGGCCACTGTGAGAATAGGATGTTGGACTAGAGGGGCCATTGGCCTGATCCAGCGGTATCTTACGTTCTTAACACCTAAAACGAATGCAGTGCTGATTCCTACCTTCATATTTCCAGATCATCTTCACCTTGAGAAAGAGGTTGTTTTTTCTTGGCTGTTCTTTTATATTTTCATTAGTGCTGAAAGATTTGAACTCAAGACCCTATTGTCTCTCCAACACTATTAAAAATTATTCTCAGTTTTTTGTGCCTCCCCTGAGATAAATCTGAGCTTTCCTTTCATAACATCTTCCCACACTCTCCGTTCAACATCCAAGGTCCTGCTTTCGGTCTCCTTGACCAAGATCAGCAGGAGAAAAAGGAACAGGATATTATTGGCTGTCAAGTGGATGCTGTGTAGTAATGATATGCTGCTATGTGTCTTCTGGCACCTGCTGAAGACCTGGCTCTTTAAGAGAGAAGGCTGGACCAATAAACCGTTCCTAATGCAGTCAATTACTGTAGTGGTGGTGTTGTTCTAAAACAACCACTATATTTTCTATCTCTTCTTGGTTAACACTTTTGAGTTCCCCTACTGCAAGGGTAGCCAACCTAGAAGGGACCCCAGGGGTGATCCAACCTCCTGCAATGAAACCTTCCAGTTGCTGTTGGACTACAACTCCCACTATTCCAGATGGTTGAGGCTGATGGGAGCTGTAATCCACATCTAAAATGCCACAGATTAGCCTGCTCTAGTGGATGAAATGCAGGATAGAATGATTAAAAACAAGTAAATACCCATGTCAGCATGCTGGCTTCCCTCTTCCTTCCCCATTCATTTTTCCTTTTGTGTTGAGCCTTATTAGACCCTAACCAAGGGACTGCCTTGTTTTTAAATATATGTACAGAGCTTTATTACCGATTATAATTTTAAGGTACTAGTAACAGGAATGATTTATTTCTGCCCATATAAAATAAAAACACTGACTAACTCGGTTAACAAGATTGCTAGCTTGTTGTTTATTTGTTGCCATCATCAATTAATTGGGGACTGTTTACAAGAGGATTAGACAAATTCATAGAAGGGAAGGCTATCAGAGACTCCCAGCCAGAATGGTTAGTACTGTTGCTGGGATTCACAGGTGGGAAGAATGCTGTGTTCTCTAGTCCAGTTTGGGGCTTCCCATCAGCATCTGGTCACTGTGAAAGCAGAATGCTAGACTAGAGGTGTCATTGGCCTGAGCCAGCAGGCTTCTTTTATGCTATTAAGTGCTTTTGAGTAAATTAAGGATTAAGACTGTACTAAAACAACTATTTTAAAGTTAATATTTCAAAGCTCAAGACCTCGTTTTTTTCTCCCCAAGAAACAAGTTCTAGGATGACCATTTGCAGTATGCTTAATAAACCAAATATGTGTTTTGTTTATCTTTGGCAACAGAATGTGTATTAATTCTGAAAGACTGATGAATCTGTTAACATATAAAGGAAATGAACACAACGCATTTTAGTAACACAGTTCAAGTTTAATGTTAACTCAGGAAAACTACCCAAGGTTGAAAACAGCTTAACCATACAAACAACTTTGCCTAAGGATTTAAATGTTAATGTTTCCATACAATAGAGAAATGACAAGGATCAATTATCTGCAGGTAAGGAAACACCGAGAACTTGACCAATACAACTGTAACTAGACAGCAGTCAGACTTTAGGTGGCAATTGTCTGTATTGTTTTGCAAAAGCATTCAGCAATTTGTGATGAAAAATGTATCCCTCAAGACTTTTCATTCCATTGCCATTCAAGAGATGTCCCAATGCAGTTGCATTCATTATTGATCCTTCACAAATCATCATTTACACCAATGGATGCAAAACAATGAAAGCCAATTTCAGATCCAGCCCACAGCTGTGATTTCACAGGTTCCAAGTGTACACACAACTCTAGGTCAAAAAAGGGTGCCAGAATTCACTTCAGCATTGGGAAATATTCTGTGCACACAAGCAGATAACATGTCCGATGCCTTCTCCCCAAGTTTGAAGTGAATGAGGATCTATTGTTCATGCACAGTTCCATGTGGGCACTGGAGTTCCCACATGGACACAAGAGTCACTCAGTCTGGGTAGTTTGTTTACCAATATACATTTAGCCTAACCTGCATTTACTTATCTGTAATATCCAGGTGCCACATTAGTCATTTTCAGGTTACAAGCACAGTAAACTTATTAAAATTCATCTATGTGCAGGCCAAGAAGCATATCACATTTTCTGTACCTGGAGTATCTTTGTTTTGTTTTTTGCTTTTACAAACTAAGATTTAGTAGCTTCCTTGAAGGAATTGGGAAGCAAAATAACTTACAATGTACCGAATACACCGCCGTGTATATTTGTCTAAATAAATTGTTTCCAAACGGTTTGTGCAAAGCACTCAACATGTTACAACTATACAAAGTAACAACTTTAATTGGTTGAAGACTGGAGGGCAGGGGGAGAAACAGAAGGAACACACTGACAGCTTTAAAGAATACAAGAACTCCTCAAAGGAAGTTCATGAGAAGCGGGATTTGCTTGTCTCTAAAAAGCTGTTGCCAACATGGACATCTGTACTGAACAATGCCCTCTATTACAAAATAGTTAAACATTCTCACCCACCCACCCAAACAGTTCAGTGTTTAATTTCATTCTTGGAATGGCACGGGTTCCTCCTCATTTGCTTGATCGCTGTTCATGCTTGTCCTTTGAGTGCTGGTTCCTGTTCCGGTGGTGCCTAGGAGGAGAAGAGCTTACCCTTCTTCTAGACCGAAAGCTAGGTTTGTATGGGTGGGATCTGTGTCTCTTTGGCTTGCTTTCCTCCCTGCTCTGGTTTGGTTCAGATTCCTTATCGTCTTCTTGATGGTTTTGTCCCTGCTCTTGCTCCTTCGGGGAGTGCAGTGTGTTCTTAATAGTATTAATCAGAAACCTTTTATTTGTGCTGGCAAGAGGGCACTTCATCCTGCATTAGAAAGCAACAACATAAATATCTCACACAAGAGACACAGATGCTGCGAATATCCAAATCAAGTAGCTCAACTATGCACGCTTTTGGCTTTCCTTGCATGCCACCTAGTGTAAACTTGGAGTACAGAAAGAAACAATCAAGATGTTTGCCTTTTAACACTGGCTTCAAAGCAACAGCCAGATTCTATACAGAGGATATATATATTAAGATAACATAGTAAGATTTTATGACACAGATTTCACAGCCACACACCTGAGAAAAAAATCACATGAGCTACAAATTGTATTCTATTGTCGTCTTCCATAGCCCCAAGACAGTTTAAAATGCTAAAGAGTTGAGAGTATTGGTGGTGCCTTGTTGGCATTTGCCATTCCTCCTCTTTGGTAAATGGCTACATGAATACTCCTTTTGCTTGAGTGCTCTGGAGATGGTAGAAAGTCCACTCTTTTTTTAAAAAAAAGTGTGCCAGTGGTAGCACACATTATTTGCATGCAAATGGTTTCGGGTTAATTTCCTGGCAACTTCAGCTAAAAAGCAAAGCTAAGAAGGACTTTTGATTGAGACCGCAGAAAGTCACTGCCCATCAAAGCAAGTTAATAAGAAAATCATCATATACAGAAATGCAGTTCAAGAATGCTATGAACTTAGGACCTTGATTAAGAACAGGCTTTAAAGCAGTTTTAAGCAGCAGGGTTCATTGAAATTAAGAAACCCTGTGTATTCTACACGTCTAAGCAGTTGCTAGATATTTAAGTCCAATTTATGCTGCTCATCAAATCACACTGTTGCTGTTATGGATCTCTGACAACTTTTTTTAAAAAACTTTTTTTTTTAAAAAAAAGAGCCAGCTCACCATGAACCTTTGGACATAGCCACCTTTCTCTTCCCCTGCCTCAAGGCCCGTTATTTATCTTAGAGAAAGGGAATTAGATGGAAGAGGTTCTGGAAGAGCTTGCTTCCACATTGGGTTTGGGATAATCCGTAGGGAGGAAACAAGCTCTGCTGGTTTCTTGAGGCATCTCAAAGGATAAGGAAAATGGTAAAAAAAATATATATAGGAGTGGTGGCAGAGTTGGACACCTCTTGAAGCAACTAATGGAATGCTTGTGCACTGGGGTGTTCTACTACTTTCAACAGCACAGAAACAAAGGAGTATTTTGCCAGGAAAGTGTAAAAATGTTTGCCTAGCATGATCCATGGTTACTGACTGTAACAGACTATGTTTGCTTTCAGAAAAATTAACGTTTGCTCTAACATGAATTACGTGGACTTAATTCTTATTAATTTCAATGGAATTTCTTGCATGTGCAATTAACATAAAACAGCAATATTATCATCCAATTCAGTTATGGAAGATTAACAGTGCCGTCTATGCATGTTCAATACAACATATTTTCCACCATGTCCAGTGGGGCTTACTGTCTAATAAACATATTTACGATTGCAGACACAGTGTCCGTTTCCCCCAAAAAACTGTATTTTAGAAAAACACCAACATTGGTTTAGCTTCAATAACTTACCAGCCCATGGCTCCCATAGTTTCTGCTCTGGTTTTCCCACGCTTGGCCTCTGTCAGAAGTTCTTCCACTGCCTTTCTAAACATTTAAGGAGATTAAAAATAATAACTAAATTTGATCAATTTTCCAGTATTGGCAGATCTATTTTTTGCAGTTGTTGATGGAAAAAGAAAGCTAGTGCAAACTACTGACCCACCGCAAGCTCATTAAAGCTACTGTTCTAGAATCAAAACAAACTGAAACTGTAAAGTAAGCATTGTTTATCCTCATTCAATTAGCCATTTCTCTCTTTAACAGCTTAAATTGCACGAGTCGCCATACAAACCTGCAAGATATAACCATTTCTTTTCAAACGGCAGTTTATCCAGAGGAAAGACCCAAACTGGGATGGAAAGATTCAGCACCAATGGGGGACTGAAGCAATCTCACTCCATTTATTTAATTATAACTATTTATTCCCTAAATGGGAATATTTTAAAGAAAGGGAACGTGCAAAAAGTGTTCAGTGCAACAAATAGATGGAAGTAAATAATAGTCTATTCAGTTACATATCAAGACAGTTTAAAATGGTCAGTTCTGCACCACTGTTTAACAAACATATGCAGTTATCAAGAGGAAATTTGATTTAAATTGGTCTTTACCATTGCCACTTTAACTTGCTTTTATTTAAATCCCTCCATCCTGCTATCCTCCTTTGAAGGCTTCTACCTCTCAGCCCCAATTACTTTCTCCTTTTCCCCTTATCCGGCTTTAGGACTTCTTATGCCATTATCTTCTGTACCTCCCCAGGAGTTCTTAAGCTCCCTACCTGTTCAAGAATTGCCTCCTGTTCCTAGGCCCTGTATGAGGCTTTTCCAAATCCCAACTGCCAAGATATCTGTCCAATGTGATAAAAGTGAGTGCGGTGCTGTTATTATTCCCCAGGCACTTAACCAAAGTCAATAGAAAAAGATGAGGAATACAGGAGGATGCTACACTTAGAATGGGCCTGTCACTGCCCCAGAGAACTCTGAATCATAACTTAGTATTTTGAGGCCATGAGGCGAGTAATATTAGAACCTCTGTTGAACTGCTGGCTTGCCTATTTGCTTTGCTTCAAGATGTCCTGAAATGGATGCCAAATCCTTCAGGACTCCCATCTAGAGCATTATCTGTTTCCATGCAGGATCCACCTATTAGTCCCACCTGCTTCCTTTCAAATCTTTCAAAAAGCCATTCCAGAGTAACAATAAAATACAGTGGTACCCCGCAAGACGAATGCCTCGCTCCCCAAGCTGCAGGTGTCTGCCCCACGCGAGGGGCAGCAGGCTGCTATCCGGAGCTTACAGAGCCCTGCGGGGAAGTCCTGCAGGGCTCCCCAAGCTGTGAATGTCTGCCCCGCGCGAGGGGCGCTCTGCTAAAGAGCGCCCCTCGTGCGGGGCAGCAGGCTGCTATCCGCAGCTTGGAGAGCCCTGCAGGGAAGTCCTGCAGGGCTCCCCAAGCTGCAGGTGTCTGCCCCGCGCGAAGGGCGCTCTGCTAAAGAGCGCCCCTCGTGCGGGGCAGCAGGCTGCTATCCGCAGCTTGGAGAGCCCTGCGGGGAAGTCCTGCAGGGCTCCCCAAGCTGCAGGTGTCTGCCCCGCGCGAGGGGCGCTCTGCTAAAGAGCGCCCCTCGTGCGGGGCAGCAGGCTGCTATCCGCAGCTTGGAGAGCCCTGCGGGGAACTCCTGCAGGGCTCCCCAAGCTGCGAATGTCTGCCCCGCGCGAGGGGCGCTCTGCTAAAGAGCGCCCCTCGTGCGGGGCAGCAGGCTGCTATCCGCAGCTTGGAGAGCCCTGCGGGGAACTCCTGCAGGGCTCCCCAAGCTGCGAATGTCTGCCCCGCGCGAGGGGCGCTCTGCTAAAGAGCGCCCCTCGTGCGGGGCAGCAGGCTGCTATCCGCAGCTTGCAGAGCCCTGCGGGGAAGTCCTGCAGGGCTCCCCAAGCTGCAGATGTCTGCCCCACGCGAGGGGCAGCAGGCTGCTATCCACAGCTTGCAGAGCCCTGCGGGGAAGTCCTGCAGGGCTCCCCAAGCTGTGAATGTCTGCCCCGCGCGAGGGGCGCTCTGCTAAAGAGCGCCCCTCGTGCGGGGCAGCAGGCTGCTATCCGCAGCTTGGAGAGCCCTGCGGGGAAGTCCTGCAGGGCTCCCCAAGCTGCAGATGTCTGCCCCGCGCGAGGGGCGCTCTGCTAAAGAGCGCCCCTCATGCGGGGCAGCAGGCTGCTATCCGCAGCTTGGAGAGCCCTGCGGGGAACTCCTGCAGGGCTCCCCAAGCTGCGAATGTCTGCCCCGCGCGAGGGGCGCTCTGCTTAAGAGCGCCCCTCGTGCGGGGCAGCAGGCTGCTATCCGCAGCTTGGAGAGCCCTGCGGGGAAGTCCTGCAGGGCACCCCAAGCTGCAGATGTCTGCCTCGCACCGGGCAGCAGGCTGCTATCCGCAGCCTAGGCAGCCCTCCGGGAACTCTTCTGAAGGCTGGCGGCGGGACAAGGGCTTTTCTTCCCACCGCCAGCCTTCAGAAGGCTGTTCTGAAGGCTGGCGGTGGGGAGAAAAGTCCTTCTTCCCCCGCCAGCCTTCAGAAGAGGTCTGGGGACAGACTGTCCCTGGACCTGGTCTGAAGGCGGTCTCCATAGGAACGCATTAATTGATTTTCAATGCATTCCTATGGGAAACCGTGCTTCGCAAGACGAAAAACTCGCAAGAAGAAAAAACTTGCGGAACGAATTAATTTCGTCTTGCGAGGCACCACTGTATACATAAATGGACAGCATAAATGAGGCTTCCCTTGAAGATGGTCTGAAAGCTGTGGCTGATGCAAAATGCCATTGCCTGGATGTTGTTGAGCACAGTGAGATGGGATCACATTGCATTGATCCTGAAAGAACAGCACTAGCTGCCAGTGAGCTACTAGACCCAATTCCAAGGCATTGGTATTAATGTACAAAGCACTAAATGGCTGAGGACCAAAGTACTTGAAGGATCACCTTCCTTACTACCAGCCAGCCCAATTTTTAAGACTGCCTGGGGAGGGTTTGCTGGTGGTACCTTTGAGCGCAGTCCACAGGGCTACCATATCATGCAGGGCCTCCTTGGCAGTAGCACCCTAGTGATGAACTCCCTATAGGAAGTCAGTTGCCCCCTACACTGGTATTGTTCAGGAACATTGTTCAAAACTTATTTGTTGCTGCATGCCTTCAGAACCTAAGCGAAAATGGTGTTACCTCTTCATGATCTAACATGCTGTTAACTGTTATACACATTATATTTTGTTGATATGTGGTTTTAATTGTGATTTTAAGATTGTGTTTATACTGCTGCTTTATTATGGATGTTAGCCACCCTGCAAGAGCCGGTTCCAAGATAAATAAATAAATACCAACCTAAAACAAGGCAAATACATTGCATGCTTTTTAGGTTGTAATTGGACCTTAAAGGTAAAGGGGCCCCTGACTATTAGCTCCAGTCGTGGATGACTCTGGGGCTCATCTCGCTTTAATGGCTGAGGGAGCCGGCGTACAGCTTCCGGGTCATGTGGCCAGCATGACTAAGCCGCTTCTGGCGAACCAGAGCAGCAATGGAACTGGACCTTACACTCCTGCAAAGGCCTGGGTGAATAACCAAGGCTTTACCTGATGCCAGAGTTCCTGTACCTCAACAGTCGTGCATGGATGAGAGTCCACACGAACTGATCTAGAAACATCAATTTGCTCAAAGTATCAAAGCCTGCAATTCTAAGCACACCAAGATGTTGGAGTTAGAGCTATTGAGCAGTTTACTCTTCTAAGTAAAGATGCATAAGATTGTACTGGAAAATACCTAAATATTATATTGAAATATATTGACAACATTATTATTATTACTACTACTACCACATTAATTATTCTATATACTTTCACTACAACTACTACTGTTATGCTAAAGCTGTGATTCTTAACCCATTTACCTGGGGGTAAGGCCCATGGAACTCAATGGAATTTACTTTTCACTGCAGTGGTTCGGGCATTGTCAACTTCAGTACTGTACTACTGCAATGTACTCCACAGGGGGCTTGTCCTGTGCTCCATTTGAAAGCTGCAGTTAGTGCAAAAGGCAGCAGCACAATTGATGACAGGAGTAAGAATCTGATTAAAGCTGTACATTGGCTGCCAGTTTGCTGCTGGGCTGAGTTCAATGTGTTATTATTAGTATACAAAGCCCTGAATGGCTTGGGACCAATTTACTTACCCCATACAGAGGTGGATTTAGGAGAGCCCAACTGGTTCAGACACATGGGGTGCGGAGCCTCAGGGATGCTGCAACTATGCTTTAGAATGGAGCATGAGATGTGGGGAGGGGGCACCAAATTTTGGTGTTGCACAGGGTGCTGCTGAAATTTGAGACCCAAGCTCCGCCACTGCCCCACACAGACTTGATCACTTTCATCTGCAGAACTTGCACTTCTAGAAGTCCAAGAAGTGAATGTTCTGCATTTGGCAGTACCTATAAAGTACTTTTGGGACGCGGGTGGTGCTGTGGGTTAAACCTCAGAGCCTAGGACTTGCCGATCAGAAGGTTGGCAGTTCAAATCCCCGCGACGGGGTGAGCTCCCGTTGCTCGGTCCCTGCTCCTGCCAACCTAGCAGTTTGAAAGCACCTCAAAGTGCAAGTAGATAAATAGGTACCGCTCAGGCGGGAAGGGTAAAGGGCATTTCCGTGCGCTGCTCTGGTTCGCCAGAAGCAGCTTAGTCATGCTGGCCACATGACCCGGAAGCTGTACGCTGGCTCCCTCAGCCAATAAAGCGAAATGAGCACCGCAACTCCAGAGTCGGCCACGACTGGACCTAATGGTCGGGGGTCCCTTTACCCTTTTATAATGTACTTTGGAAAACTCTGCCTATTGATGTTAGGCAGGCAACACTTTTAGACACCCGCTGAAAACACTTCCGTTTTGGCAGTTTTATCCAGACATATGGTTCGGTTACATCTGTTTTTACAGATGTTCCGTTGCTTTTTTAACAGTTTTAAACGTATTTTTATTTTTTATCGTATTTGCTATTATTATTATACTACACATGCACTTGCCACCCATGAGCTCCTCTGGGAGGGTGGGATATAAACGAAATAAACGAACAAAATAACAAATATTAGGCGTGTACTCAAGTACTCGAGATGCATAGCGATAATTAATAAAAAAAGTCGCTGCTGTGCGGAAGATTGAAGGGAGGGCAATAAAATGCGAGACCTCGACATTCCAAAGTCTGTCTTGAAGCTTGCTCCGCCATAAATATAAATAAAGGGCCGAAAAAAACTGCAGTTTTAGACACGCTGCCCAACCTGGGAGTAAGCACCGTTGAATTCAGCAGGGCTTACTTCCAAGGAGACAACGTATACAGGATTGCAAGGCCGGCCTGCGAGGGGGAACCATGTTTATTACGTAATAAACGGTATTTTTTAAAGTCGGCCTGCCGAGGTTCACCACCACCGCTCGCTTCTCCCCGTTGGATTTAAGGCAAGGCGCTGGTTACGCTTCTAGTCAGGCGCCCACCGACTCACGAAAGCAGCTTCTGCGCAGCGCAACGAGGGAGCCCTTTTTCCCCGAGGCCTACCTTGGCGCCTCACCACTGCCCACCTCCGCCTATTCGAGGAGTAACCCTCCGCCTTCTTCCCCCCTCCCCCACCCGGCGCCTCTCCCCACCTGCCAGCCTCACCTCTCCAGCTCCGAATCCTCCGCCATGGCGGCCGGTGGGGTCGGTCGTTCGCTCGTCCGGCCTGGCTGTCTCTCAAGCGCCTCCGTCGCCCGTCATCTCTTCCTGCCCCAGCGGCGGAAACGGAGACAAGCGCTCGCGACAAGTCCAAGCAGCCGCTCGCGATGGCCCCCGGGAAGGGGGAGGAGGCTCCTCTTCAAGGCGAAGCGGAAGCGCCGCCCTACCCCTGTTGCCCATTGCCTGCTTGCCCAGCCGGGAGGGGGAAAGGTTGGCCGTTCACACGTTACGGATCTCGCTCCGCATGGCGGGCACCCGCGAAGATTGCCTTGCATTGGTGTTCGCGCCCTAGGGTGCTGCTCGGGCCGCAGTCCTACGCACGCTCCATGATTCATCCCAGCCAAAAAACAACAACAACCCAAAAGCTTTGCGCTTCTTTCTTTGATGGTGATGTTGGTTTATTGATTCACGGTGTATGTTCCCCTCCACACACACTCCCTGTATTGTTTCGGCATGATTAATCACCTTTGTAACACCACCCTGTCATCTGTATGGATAAAGGGTGGGCTATACTTAACTTTTAGTACATGATTTGCAGGTTGCAACCATACACACTGAACGGAGAGTAAGGTGGTGTACACACCCTGTATTTAAAGCACATCACACACACACCAATAATTGTGGAAACCCTCGTTTATCCCCCATGGAGCTACAATTCCCGGCACCCATAATACACCACAGTTCCCAGGATTCTGAGGACGGGGGAGAGCTATTCAGTGTATGGTGTCTTTGCAGCCTATGTCTCACTGAACTCGCTAGGAAATGACTTCGGAGCAGGCAAGGCATAGGATTGCAGTGCGATAGATCTGTGGCTGTAATGCAGGGTGGTGGCCTTTTTCAGCCCAAGCACCACATTCCTTAATGAGGGCTGCATTCCCATTGTTGATGTAGCCAGATGCACAGCAATGGATGCAGCTCCTATGTTTGCACGGTAGGATACATTCCAGCCATGCAAAAGTTGGAGGTTTCTACTTAAGCATACAACTATGCAGTGGTACCTCGGGTTATAGACGCTGCTAACCCAGAAAAAGTACCTTGGGTTAAGAACTTTGCTTCAGGATGAGAACAGAAATCACATGGCGGCAGCAGTAGGAGGCAGCAGTGGGAGGCCCCATTAGCTAGAGTGGTACCTCAGGTTAAGAACGGACCTCCAGAATGAATTAAGTTCTTAACCCAAGGTACCGCTGTACTATGCACCTCTACAAACCCCCTTCAAGGCAAGCGAGAGGCATGATCACAGCTTAAAAGACACATTCTAGCCAGGTCAAAGTACTCAAGGAGTGTGGGGCCTGGAGAGAAACCATATTTGTTCCCTGAAAATGAGGCTCCCTGCCTCTCCTGTAAAAACTTATGCTACAATAAAACTGTTCAGTGTTTTAAAGGCAGTGATGAGGAGCCTCCAGATGTTATTGGAATCTAACTCCTAACAGCCCCAGCCAGCAAGGCAAATGAAGATGGGAGCACATTTTGGAGGACCAGAAATTCCACATTCTTGCTTGAAAGTGGCTCAGAACACTTGGGTTTATGTAATCCAAGAAGATATTCTTGGAAGAAAGTCCCTTTGACATCAATGTAGTCTGCTTCTTGGGTAAGCATGACTGAGAATGGGTTGTAACTGATATTTTCTTGTAACTGCGTCACACCCTGTAGTATATTTGTAATGTGAAAAAGCCAGTTATAGGGTTCCATTAAAAAAAACAACCCACTACAAAACACATAAACAACATAATCCTGCACAGGTTTACTCAGATGTAGCCCACATTATCTTCAGTGGGTAAATGTGTTTTGGACTGCAGTCTAAAACAATTGGTACTACTTTTGTTGTTCCTGGCATCCATCTGTCTTGGGAGATGATGGAAGAGTGAACCTTTGGAGGTAAATTAAACCTGTTGGAGACAATTTATTTAGTAAGTCTGGTACTAAATAACACAGCTAATAAAGTTGCTTATTTGATTTGTAAACCACACTTTAAATATATAGCTGATTAAGCTAATAAAAATGATATTTGGTTCATACGATAAATCGTAACCCATTAAAAATGCAAAACTTAAATGTAGAAGCCAGTAATCCCACATCAAATCAATGCAACAGTGACCACAGCAGAGATCTTAATTCCATCACAGTATACATAAACAACTAACTTGGTCCCAAAGCACTTATTTAAAAGCCATGCCTGAAACTCAGTAATGAGGTAGCCAACCACACTTCTTGGGAGGGAATTGCACAGATGAAGTGCCATAACTGACACAAGTGATCATCCAATGAGCAATGCTTGCTGTGAGGATAATGGGAAGCATAGGCGCCGACTCCATGGGGCTTGAGGGGGCCCCTCCGGCGCCCCTCCAGCAGAGCGCCATCGCCGCCCCTCCCCCAGCCCAAAATGCACAGGGTCGGGCTGCATGCCTCCTGCCCTCCCTCCCGAGCAAAAGCTCCACCCAATTTCCGCTCCGGAGCTGATTAATAGGTGCAGCACGCTCTCCCCTATTCGCTCATGAGGAGGCGGCGCCACTGTATTTGCATATTCATGAGCTTATTTATTATTCATGAGCTTTCCCAGGGCCCCCCCCCCCCAATATTTTTTATAAGTCCGCGTCCCTGATGGGAAGAGTCTCTTCAGCAGATCTTAGAGCATGGGCTGGCAGTTAATTGGGACAAGTAACTAAGACCCAAGTAGTTCAAAACTATGTAAGTTAGCATTTCATAGAATCATAGAATCATAGAATTATAGAGTTGGAAGAGACCACAAGGGCCATCGAGTCCAACCCCCTGCCAAGCAGGAAACACCATCAGAGCACTCCTGACATATGGTTGTCAAGCCTCTGCTTAAAGACCTCCAAAGTAGGAGACTCCACCACACTCATTGGCAGCAAATTCCACTGTCGAACAGCTCTTGCTGTCAGGAAGTTCTTCCTAATGTTTAGGTGGAATCTTCTTTCTTGTAGTTTGGATCCATTGCTCCGTGTCCGCTTCTCTGGAGCAGCAGAAAACAACCTTTCTCCCTCCTCTATGTGACATCCTTTTATATATTTGAACATGGCTATCATATCACCCCTTAACCTCCTCTTCTCCAGGCTAAACATGCCCAGCTCCCTTAGCCGTTCCTCATAAGGCATCGTTTCCAGGCCTTTGACCATTTTGGTTGCCCTCCTCTGGACACGTTCCAGTTTGTCAGTGTCCTTCTTGAACTGTGGTGCCCAGAACTGGACACAGTACTCCAGGTGAGGTCTGACCAGAGCAGAATACAGTGGCACTATTACTTCCCTTGATCTAGATGCTATACTCCTATTGATGCAGCCCAGAATTGCATTGGCTTTTTTAGCTGCCGCGTCACACTGTTGGCTCATGTCAAGTTTGTGGTCAACCAAGACTCCTAGATCCTTTTCACATGTACTGCTCTCAAGCCAGGTGTCACCCATCTTGTATTTGTGCCTCTCATTTTTTTTGCCCAAGTGCAATACTTTACATTTCTCCCTGTTAAAATTCATCTTGTTTGTTTTTGCCCAGTTCTCTAATCTGTCAAGGTCGTTTTGAAGTGTGATCCTGTCCTCTGGAGTGTTAGCCACCCCTCCCAGTTTGGTGTCATCTGCAAATTTGATCAGGATGCCCTTGAGTCCATCATCCAAGTCGTTGATAAAGATGTTGAATAAGACCGGGCCCAAGACAGAACCCTGTGGCACCCCACTAGTCACTCTTCTCCAGGATGAAGAGGAACCATTGATGAGCACCCTTTGGGTTCGGTCAGTCAGCCAGTTACAAATCCACTGAGTGGTAGCATAGTCAAGACCGCATTTTACCAGCTTCTTTACAAGAATATCATGGGGCACCTTGTCAAATGCCTTGCTGAAATCAAGGTAGGCTACATCCACTGCGTTCCCTTCATCTACCAGGCTTGTAATTCTGTCAAAAAACGAGATCAGGTTAGTCTGACATGACTTATTTTTCAGAAATCCATGCTGACTATTGGTGATCACAGCATTCCTTTCTAGGTGCTCACAGACTGTTTGCTTAATGATCTGCTCCAGAATCTTCCCTGGTATTGATGTCAGACTGACTGGGCGGTAATTATTTGGGTCCTCTCTTTTCCCCTTTTTGAAAATAGGGACAACATTTGCCCTCCTCCAGTCTGCCGGGACTTTGCCTGTTCTCCAGGAATTCTCAAAGATGACTGCCAGTGGTTCTGAGATCACATCTGCCAGTTCTTTTAATACTCTTGGATGCAGTTCATCTGGCCCTGGAGACTTGAATACATCTAAACTAGCCAAATATTCTTGTACTATCTCCTTAGTTATTCTGGGCTGTGTTTCCTTTGCTGAATCATTTGCTCCAAATTCTTCAGGTCGGGCATTGTTTTCTTTATCGGAGAAGACTGAGGCAAAGAAGGCATTGAGGAGTTCAGCCCTTTCTGTGTCCCCTGTTTGCATTTCACCATCTTCTCCTCTGAGTGACCCCACTGTTTCTTTGTTCTTCCTTTTGCTACGAACATACCCATAAAAGCCTTTTTTGTTGCTTTTAACCTCTCTAGCAAGCCTGAGTTCATTCTGTGCTTTAGCTTTTCTGACTTTGTGTCTACACATGCTGGCTATTTGTTTGAATTCCTCTTTGGTGGTTTCCCCCCTTTTCCATTTTTTGTACACATCCTTTTTTAATCTTAATTCAGTTAAAAGTTCTTTAGATAGCCACCCTGGCTTCTTTAGGTACCTTCCATGTTTCCGTCTCATTGGTATTGCCTGACGTTGTGCTTTTACTATCTCCCTCTTAACAAACTCCCAGCCATCATGAACTCCCTTTCCTTTTAGTATTGCTGTCCATGGGATCTCACCCAGCACTTCCCTAAGTTTTATGAAGTCGGCTTTCTTAAAGTCAAGAAATTGAGTCCTAGTATGCTTGGCTGCTCCTTTCCGCTGTATAGTAAACTTCAGAAGAGCATGATCACTCCCGCCTAATGATCCATCCACATCTACCCCACTAACCAGGTCATCAACATTGGTTAGGACCAGATCTAAAATGGCTGTTCCTCTTGTTGCTTCTCCCACTTTCTGGACAATGAAGTTGTCTGCAAGGAATCTGCAAGGAAGTTGTCTGTGAGGAATCTGTTTGACCTTATGCTCTTGGCTGAGTTTGACGTCCAACAAATATCCGGGTAATTGAAGTCCCCCATTACTACTATCTCCCTTCCTTTTCATTGCTTGGCCATCTGTTCCAGGAAGGCATCATCTATGTCCTCCGTTTGGCTTGGGGATCTATAGTAAACTCCCACAATGAGGTCTCTGTTATTCTTCTCTCCCTTAATTTTGACCCAAATGCTCTCACTTTGGCTTTGAGGTTCTAAATCTTCGATCTCTTCACAGGTATACACATCCCTGACATATAACGCCACTCCTCCTCCTTTCTTGTCTGGTCTGTTTCTCTGAAATAGATTGTATCCCCCCATTATTACATTCCAATCGTGGGACTTATCCCACCAGGTTTCAGTGATGCCTATTATGTCATATTTAGTTTGCTGTACCAAGAGCTCAAGCTCATCTTGTTTATTTCCCATGCTTTGCGCATTAGTGTACAGACATTGAAGTCCATTAATCATTCCCCCGTGTCTCTTATTTAAGGATTTTTTCCTCCCACCACTAGGTCCGCGTGCTGTTTGCTCCATTTGGTCTATGACATTTGGATGATCATCTTCATTAATTGATAGACTCCTACCTTCAGGAGCACTGTCTCCCTCCCCCACATTAGTCAGTTTAAAGCCCTCCTGATGAGGTTTCTGAGATTTTTGGCAAAAACATTTCTCCCAACCGTTGTGAGGTGCAGCCCATCACTTGCCAGAAGTCCATCTTCAAGAAACTGCAGTCCGTGATCTAAGAATCCAAACCGTTCCTGTTTACACCATTTGCGAAGCCAGCTGTTCACTTCCACTATTTTCCCCTCTCTCCCTGGGCCACGTCGTTCAACTGGGAGGACAGACGAGATGACAATTTGTGCATTTAGTTGCTTCAATTTCCTGCCGAGAGCCTCGTAGTCTCTTTTGATCTTCTGGAGGCTATTGCTTGCAGTGTCATTGGTTCCCACATGAACCAAGAGGAAGGGGTATTTGTCAGTGGGTTTTATGATTCCTTGCAGTCGTTCAGTTACATCTTGGATCTTAGCCCCAGGGAGACAGCACACTTCCCGAGACATCTTGTCAGGCCCACAGATCACTGCTTCTGTTCCCCTCAGTAGGGAATCCCCTATCACCACTACACGCCTCCTCTTGGGTTTGGTCGGGGTTCTTCCGTGAGCTGTCCGTTCCAAGGTCGCCTGCACATTCCCTGAGGACTGACTTTGCTGCTCGTCTTCATATACCTGATCGACTGTAATGAGGGAGAGATCCTCAAATGGAGTCTGCTCTTCGTCTTCCATGCTAGGGGAGAGGACCTCAAAGCGATTGTGTATTTCTAAACAATCAGAGTGAACCCTGGGCCTCCTACTTCTTTGAGTCACGTTTCTCCATATATCTGGCTCCTGTGTTGGTGAACTAGCCTCCTTCTCAGGGGAGTCCCCTGTCTCCTCCTTGGTGGGGACGGTGTGCTCTGTTGCTTCCAAGAAGAGCTCCAGCTCTCTAATTCTTTGGAGCGTAGCTACACGTTCCTCCAGTTGCTGGACTTTGTCTTTTAAAAGGGCAATCAATATGCAATTGCTGCAGGTAAAGCTGCCTGCAACCTTTGGCAAGATGGCAAACATTGCGCAGGAATCGCAGGCGACTTCAGGTATCATTTGGACTAGTAGAACAAACTATCACAGTTTGCCCAGAGCTGATGTAATATGGTCCCATTTAGAAGCACCACTTACCAATGGTAGCCATGTTCTGCACCAACTGAAGCTGCTGGACTGTCTTCATATGTAAACTCCCTTTTTCCAATACAGCATTACA
Organism: Podarcis bocagei; assembly: GCF_964188305.1. Classification (NCBI taxonomy): domain Eukaryota; kingdom Metazoa; phylum Chordata; class Lepidosauria; order Squamata; family Lacertidae; genus Podarcis; species Podarcis bocagei. The sequence continues at coordinate 82,142,356 of NC_138130.1, forward strand.
GCAATACAGCATAAGGTTACCAGAACAGTGGTAACTGTGGCCAGGCTATGCCAGTCTGTGAACAGCCATAGCTAGAACTTGGCACTCATTGCCGCTAAGGTTCCCTAGGCAGTTCAGAATCAAAGAGTGCCCCCAACTTTGAACATGCTTTCTCAGATGGGAGAGTGATCCTATATAGAAGAGGCTTTCTCCTCAGATTCTGAACCCATTCACAGTACCATTTAGCTTCATTTTATTGGTCCACACCCAGCTCATTACTGCCTCCAGACACCAATCATGCACCTACAAAGATTCAGTAAATTTAGATGGTATGGAGAGATAGAGCAGGGTGTCCATGCAACACACGATACCTGAATAAGCTTTGGGGTGGACATTCTGCTAGGGAACCCACTTCAAAGTGTCCCAGTAGCAGGAAGCCATGATTTGTGTTTCATTGCTTTAAGAGTTGCCTCACTTAATCCATCTATTTTCAACAACAGTCATCCAGAGGCCTCTGAATGCTCACAAGCAGCATGATAAGGAAGACACCACCATTCTCTAACAGAACTCATTGCCACAAGATGTGGTGCCAGCTGCTGGCTTAGAGATAGTTTTAAAAGAGAAACAGATAAATCCATTGAGGATATTTCTGTCAATTGTGATAAGGCAGGATAACAAAATCCAGATAAGGAATGGCTGTTGTCTAAGTGGATTTCCTAAAGGCACCTGACTGGTGCTTACAAAAAACAGTATGCTGGCCTAGATGGATCTTTATTATATGACCCAGCAGGTCTCTTCTTATATTCTTACAATGGCCTTCCTCTACCTGTTTGTCCTCAGCAGTAAGCATCCGGATGCAAAAATCCCAAGCATTTTTTTGGAACACTTCTGCACTCACTGAATGAGAGTGTAGAAGCCTCCTCTTTAGCCCTATGGACATTTTGCTGCAACAAGCAGGTACCACACAAAATGTAAAAATAACGAACTCTTGTGGCATCTTAAAGAGTAACACATTTATTATGTCACAAGCTTTTGCTCCATGAAACCTTATGCCAATATGTCAGCCTTTACAGTGCCACAAGACCCTTGGTTTCCATAGGAAGAGATTAACATGGCCACCCCTCTAGAAACAAAATAAAGCACAAATAACCTTTTGCATGAAGCTGGGTATCATGCCCTAATCTCTTCAGTTTTGTCATCAGATTCTTGGCTGGTTTTGTTGAAACACCTATCAACGGCTCTGCACTTAGCTAGCCCGGCCAGGATGGCTTGCATAAACTAACCCAATAATTTCTTGTCTGGCACAGGTCTGCAGCTTGTATTTTTCTCTTTGCATCCCAAATATGATCTAAATGCTACCATTTATCAACTTCCACCCTTCCCTAACAGACATACCAAAACAGATACTATAAGGCAGCCTGCCCACTTGACAGTTTTCAGACTTATTAAAATGCAACATAATAGTCACATTTTAAAAACAAACAACGGCAATGGCAACCCTGCAAAGTATTATTTTATCAAAACCCTGTACACTGAAGGAGACCAGAGCAGCATGAATGGAAAACAGTACATGTACAAGGTGAGCAAGGAGGACTGAGCATCCCGCCTGCCCTTTCCACCCTCTTCCTCCTCCTCCTTCCTTCTTCCCTCGCTGCTCGGTTGGAATCAGGCGGCTGACAGGGACAACCCCAGCGAAAGCCAGGACTCCGCTGGCCTGCGCAGCCGGCTCCCGCCCCGGCCGGGCTCCCATAGGCGGCAGGCGCTTCCTCCCCCGGCTCAGGGGCGGCGCTGAGTGGCTGAGACGCGCCGCCAGCCCCGGGGAGGAGGAGCGCGAGGAGCAGGAGGCGGAGGCCACGCGCAACCAAGAGAGACGCGCCTGCTAAGTCCTGCCTGGAGTTTGGCTGCTTCCAGGAGCTTCACGGCGGCGGCGGCAGCAGCAGCGGAGCCAGAAGGAGGAGCCAGAGGCACGGCCGCTTGCAGCAGCGGGGCCAGCAGCTGCCCCGCTCCCGGTGGCGGCTCCCCGCACACCCCGCTGCCCTACGGAGCGCGATGGGACGGTGCAACGAGACGGGAGCTCCTGCCCGCCGAGGTGAGTAACTTCCACGGGCAGCAACAGCCGCTGGCTGGAGGGACCAGCGCTGCCCCCTCCCCATGCAGCCCGACCTTCTTGTCAGGGATGGTCTCCTGGTCCACCGCACCGTTCTGGTGACAACGTGTTTGGGGCTCCTTTCAGACCAGATCCCATCTCCTCCCCCTCCTCTCCCGCCGCCGCCTTTCACCTCTCTCCGAGGCATTGCGGTTCCAGAGTGTTCCTTCCTTGTGAATGTTGATCTGGCAGAGCTCTAGCTCTCTGCAGTGGGTGCTGCCCTATGCCTCTACCCCGTGACCAGCTGCACTGTCCCCAGGGCGCCTCTCTGTGTCCTTACCTTTCCTGGGTTCAGCTTTGATCTGCTTGCACCTCCGTTCATAGCCCTTTTTTTTTTTTTTTTTTTTGCCCGCAGGTCTTGTGACACCGACGCCTTCCCTCTCCCTCCTTCAGGCGTTTCTCTCCCAGTTTTTGTCTGCACGCTAACACAGTTTAGCAGGGTCCCCCAGCGCAGTGGAAAAAGAGAGGCGGATGGTGGCTGCTTGTTATTAAAGGAGATGAAGTTCTCTCTTTTCCGCACCTTATTAGATCTAGGGGTGGTTGGATTGGGAATCAGTCCCAATATACCTATAAGAATGGAAGGCCGGGTGATCAGTTGTTTCTCCAAGTTATTTTTTCTATTTATTAATATTTGTTTTAGGTTGGAAGTGAGATTTAGCATTGCTTCTTAGGCTGAGAAAAGATGGTCAACTCTGGCATTTTGAGGGTCTTCCCCAGCTTCTTCATCCTGCTTAACACTGCTCAGTGATAAATCATCACACCACCTTTGATAAACCAACAGCCTTCTGAAGGGACAGTCCTCAAAAAGTTTGTGAGGTGGGTCTCTCCCTGAAGGCACTCTTGGTTGTTATGGCACAAATATGCCCCCGCCTCAGGAGGGTGCCTCTTCAGGAGAAGAGGGTGGGACTCCTGCACCTTTAATAATGGAAGAAAGAAATTTCCCTCTTCTATCCAGCTATTAAACATGCCTGAGGACTGTCCTTGTTTTCCGTCTGGCCACCCTACTTCTGGACCAGCTTTGGAGTGTTGAAAGAGATAGATGCCCAGGACCTCCATGTTTTCCAGGTTAAGCACTGCCTTTTTGCTCCCATAATATCCCACAATTAAGGTGAATCTTGTATCCTCTTGCAGACATATAAAGTTCTCTCCTTCCTAGGCTACTCTGCCAGTTTCCTGACGTGAACTGAGCCTCTAGCTGAACTCCTGGACTTTATTTTGATAATTGAATACAGTATCTACAAATCTCTCCCTTCCATGACTTGACAAAGCTCAGGGAACAGAATCTGAGAAGTCTGAGATCTATGATTGGGTCACTGGTCTGTTGGTAGCAGAAGGCAAGAGATAATGTAGCATGGGGGACAACAAGCCATGAAACAAGTCAACGAGTCACAAACCAACACCAAACTCTCTTGTTGAATTCTTTTTCAGGCAGGGGTTTAGAAACCACACATGAGTTGGGGTGTCCATCCAAAAGGTTGTAAGCAGGAGCCTGTTGCTTTGTTCAGTCTTTATAGGGCCAGCCTCTCAAGCAATGAGCAATTTTAAGACATAGGTGGTGTGTGGGATCTCTGACTGCATATATGTGTAAGAGCCTTATGTCAGGTGGTTAGGGGACCATGGGGTAGGCTACTTGGTGGAGTATGTAAAAGAATGGCCTACAACATAGAATGTATGGGGTGTTAGTGAAGAGGTAGTACCTCTGGTGGGGGACATGTTGTGTTCCTTCTGGGGTAGTTTGTCCACCTTTGGTTCCCACCCTGCACTCAGTACTCACCTGTGGCTCCTAGAAGCTGTCAGCATGGGACAGCAGCCACACCCTGGGAAATGGCTTTAACTGGCCAGCTAAACCAAGTGAGGGTAGTTGATGGGTCTCAAACCCACTGTGAGGGATCCCCTGCATGTGAATACAGACTCTGGTGGACGAGACCAATAGTGGGTCTGATGGTCAGGAAGATGGTTTCTGCATGTGTTGTAGAGGGAAGTGATGGGCAGATGGGGCTTACCAACCTGGGAAGGCTGCCCATCTAGGAGAAGGAAAACTCTGATTCTAAACCTCCACTGCGTTGAGGGATAACTTTAGGAGAAGAAAAGGCTAAGGCGTAAACCCAGCACAAATCTGGAGTGGAGTCCCTAAGGCGGTTGGATGGCGTCTTATACACCTCCTGCCAGCAACTCCTGCAGCCAAGCTGGTGCCAACTGTATTTCTCTGTTTTCCTTTGAACCACATCAGCAAGGCTGAGAGGGGGCAGATCTTGTCATCTGGGCAGCGCAGGACCTCCATACACATGGCCCAGGCTTGCGCCCCAGGGAGGTCACTTGGGTGCTGCAAATGTAGCAGTTTGACTTCACTCCTGGAGGAGCACTCCATTGTCTCTCGAGACAGACAGATGTCAGCAACAACATAAAACTGGGATAAACATGACTGTGGCCGTGAGAACTTGCTTTTATGGCAGTACATAGAAACATAGGTAGCTGCTTTGCACTGAGTCAGACCACTGGCCCACCTAGTGCAAAATTTTCTACACTGGCTGCCAGTCACTCTCCCAGAGTTTCAGATAGGAGCCTTTCCTAGTCCTACCTGGACATGCCAAGCATTAAATCTGGGACTTTCCACATTAAAACCATGTGCTCTGTCACTGAGCTAGGACCCGCAGTAATGTATTATACTGGTGTGCAAGGATGAGAAGGAACACGAGTTATTTTACCAAGACAACTTTAAGAAAAGATCCTTCATTCAGATTACTGTGTGCCATTGGCAGAGAGTAAAAATGAGCAGCGTTAATGATGCCAAGATGACTTGATTCAATCCCTTTCTCTTCCTTCTTCCTTACACCTCAGTCTTAGGGAATGGATTTAAAGACAATGATGCAGCCAGCAAGCAACCTTGCTGAAGCTAAACAGGCCTTCACCTTGTCAGGGCCTGGAAGGAAAACTGCCTGGGAAGCCCGTAGAGCACACACTCCTCCCCAGGTTTGGTTCATGGTCTCACCAGGCAAAGGGAAATGTCTCTCTCTGGAAAGATGCTGCCTGGGTAGACAATACTGAGGTGGACAGACCAATCGCCTGGCTTGGTATAATTCAACTTCCTGTGTTCCTAAACATTCCTCTGTTCATGATACTGTTTCCAGAGGGATAGCTCTCTTAGCCAGCTGTAGGAAGAACAACAGAGCCTTGTGTCACCTTGAAGACTAACAGATTTATTATGGCATAAGCTTTTGTGGACTATACCCACTTCATCAGATGTAGGAAGTGCATTTTCATGCATCTGATTAAGTGGACTGTTGTCCATGAAATCATACGGCATAATAAATCCGTTAGTCTTTTGGTGACATCATACTTTTTTTTGTACTTGATGCTGATGAGCCCTAGAAATGTCCTGTCTGGCATATTCAGGCATTTACCTGCTTTGCTGCTGGATCATGACCCCAGTGATGCAGTTAGGTCATTTTGGACTCTGGGCCTAAGGGTCTTACGTGGGGCCCCTTTTTTAGATGGCAATCTGGATTTGTTTTACTTCAGACTCTGCTAAGTCAGCCTTACTGTTCTGCCTGTCTGTCTCCCTCCCCACTGCCTCAGTTCACTGGAGTTCTGGACCCCAAATTCCAGCCTTGAGAGCATCACTGTGTTGCTCTCTTGTGATTGATGAGGATCCCTGGACCTTTTTGCCCCTGTGTTCTTTCTGCGTAGGAGTCACTAGTAAAATATAAAACCTAGTTGTTGTTCCCCAGAGGCATGGCTCTGTATTCTTGAGTTTAATTCCATTTTATATCGCTCCAGTTCCTAAGGTCATCTGTTTCATCCTGCCTACCTTTGGAGCTTTTCTCTCTGTTATCTCTGCACCTTCCCTCCCACAAGGGCATTGATGAAAAAAAAATGGAATAAAACAGGATCCCCCAGAAGCTTCACTAATTGTTTCTCATTTTCCTGGTGACAGTTGTGATCCAGCAAGGTTGGGAGGGTCAAGTGTTTCTCACCCTGTGCTAACTTAAAAGTTTACTTTTGTAAAGGTAAAGGTGCTTACGTCCATTAGAAGGATGGTTCGTTTAGCTCAGGCATCCCCAACCTTTGGTCCTCCAGATGTTTTGGACTACAATTCCCATCATCCCTGACCACTGGTCCTGTTAGCTAGGGATCATGGGAGTTGTAGGCCAAAACGTCTGGAGGGTCTCAAGTTGGGGATGCCTGGTTTAGTTCCACATTCTTTCTAGCACTACTAGCCCTGCTAATGTCTGGGGAGGGGTAGGAGCGCAACAGCTGAGAGATGATAATGACACCAGACTCTTGTTTGACGTTGGGTGTGCTACCTCTGAATGAGGAACTTTTTACTTCAGACCTTTGCATCCCGTAGCTGCTGGATCCATGCACTTGTCTCATTGATGTTTAAAGTCAGTTATGCAAGTTGTAATTGCAACAATACCACAAAATGTTGTGATTACAACTTGCACAAATGAGTTGTGTGTGTGTGTGTGCGCGCGCGCACGCTTCCATTTCTCCTGGGGCTGCTTCTCATTTTGAATTGAGCATGAATGTATAAGCCTCAGTCGTGACCTTTTAAAAAAAGCTGAACTTCTTGCATTCTTCCCTGTTAAAATAATTTCCCAAATGCATGTTTTCTGGTTGACGGATAACATGGGGTGCAGGGTTACTTGCAGAGGAGAAATGGCTGGTGGAAGGGGGCAAGTGTACTTAGCCCTTCTCCTGAGATTCTGCTAGGATTCTTTCCTGTCCCAATGGATGGACTTATCCACTAGTATTGGAGTCCAGTTGAATCAAATTAAAGGAACAAATGGCCAGGCTGTAGAGTTGAAGGGGAGACTTGGTGGGTGGGGAAGGGTTAAGCATCCCTTCCCACCAGCTGATTATTACCTGCCAGTAGCCCTTTGTGCATCCCTGTGTTGGTGTTACACAGCAAACAGAGGGTTAGGAATCCCTTGTTTGCTGCATAATGTTTGATTATACCCCTAAGCAAAGGAATGGTTGTAACTCTCCCATGGTATTAATGGTGCAGAATTTCACTATCCCGTTGCCTTTGAAATTGCACGCTGCTCTTGTTTAAACTTACCTGTCATTATCAGAGGCTAAGTATGGTTATTAAGCCAAAATAGTCGGTTTGTGGATGTTGCTTATGTATGGAAGACTGTGTACATAAGTATTTTTTCCCCCTCGGAGACTGAAACGTTGCTGTGTTCCCCTGATGCTGTTCTATAAAAGGGCTCTAACGTGAAAAGGAATGGAATTGCTGAGTGTGGGTGGAAGAAAGAACAGCTGCAAATGAGCCCCTGTTACAGGAGCTAGATTCAGGTTGTGTGTGTTGCAGCCCTGCCAAAGAAAACCATAGCTGTGTCTAAACTTCTCCGGGGCACATCAGAACAGACAGTTAGTTACTTGGAAACTCAAGTCTGGAAGTGTGTGCCTTAAAGAACGATTTTGCAATCTCTCTTGGGCACTTTTTGCTTTTTCAAGCCACCGTATAACTGTATGATCCTGCTTTTATTGAGAAGGCAGGGAAATCACGTGGGATTAAAGGAGATGTTAGAATTGCTATTCGACTGAAAATAAAATTTGTAGGCAGTGTGGTGTAGTGGTTAGAGTGCTGGGCCACAACAGTGGAGACCCAGGTTCAAATCCCCCCCAGTCATGAAGTTCACTGAGTGACCTGGAAGCAGTTGTCATCTCCCAGCCTAACCAGTGCAACTGGGCAGTTTTAGACCAGGGATGAGAAGCCTGTTGGACTACAACTCCCATCATTGCCAAGCCTTGTCCATGCTGCCTGGGGCTGACAGGAGTTGGAATCCAACAGCACGTGGTGGACCATAGGTTCCCCATCTCATAAGAATGTGAAAAGAACCTGCTGGATACGGCCAATGGCCCATCTAGTCAAGCATGCTGTTCTCACAGCAGCCAGAGCACTTTTCCTCCAGCAGCTGAGATTCAGAAGCATCACTGTCTCTGACTGTGCATAACCATCATGGCAAACAGCCATCAATAGCTATGTTTCAGACTCTGGACTTAATGGACTTAAAGCCCCCCCCCCCCCTTCTCTTTAGATCAGTTTTTCCCAAACTTGGGTCTCCAGTTGTTTTCGAACTACAGTTCCCATCATCCTTGACCACTGGTCTTGCAAGCTAGGGATGATGGCAGTTGTAGTCCAGAAACAGCTGGAGGCCCAAGTTTAGGAAACAGTGCTTTAGATGGTAATGTTAACTCAAAACGTGGTGAGCCAGACCTGCTGTGCATCTGCTCATTTGGCAGAGGGATGCCATGGACGTCTTAAGTCCTCTGCTGACAGCATAACCACCTACCTTGTAGGGCAGTTGTAAGGATACAAGCAGTGGAAGAGGACCTTTGGATTTGTTAGCTGCCCTGAGATTACTTGTGCCAAAGGGTGGGATTAAAATTGCATCAATAAATAAAAACTAGTCAGCACATGAATTATTTCAGACGTGGCATGGGCAGATACAAGCCTGCCCTCTTTGATCCACCCCCCCTTCTCTTCTCCCATTTTCTAATGCATGCTCAGTGCTATTTGATTGTTTGCTTTTGTAGAAATCCGCTATTAAGTACTTCTGAGCTTCCTTTAATTCCTTTTTTAATTACATTATATTGTGAGCTTAGTGTTTTTCTTTTGTACGCAGTAAAAAAAAAATCTGTTATGGATTAGCTGAAGGTATGTTTGACAATCTGCTTCTGAAAATGATTTCCTAAATTATATAGTGCACTTAACCTTTTGTTGTCGTTTGTTCAGAAGGGAAACTGTTCCTGGCCAGACCTTCATTCCATCCCTTTAAACAAGCAATGTGGCCAATGTGAATTCCTGATTCTTCCTGACTTGTTGATGTTTTACACTTCCTAAGCATACAATCAGACAGGAGATCAAGAGGGCTTAGGAAACGAACATCAGATGGGGGTTGAGCTGCTGTCCCAGTAAAGATGCTTGTGCCATATGCTGCTCTGACTTTGTGGAAACAAATTCCCTTCCGATAGAAAAGAAGTGCATGAAATATTAGCACGACAGAAAATTTCTGTTGCAGGTCTTTGCCCTCCTCCTCTGAGGCTTGTTCTTTGCCGCTCCAGAGGACAGGATTCTTCATCTCAGGGTGATGGGTTCGAGCCTCACATTGGGCAAAAGATTCCTGCGTTGCAGAGGGTTGGGCTAGATGACCCTCCTGGTCCCTTCCAATTCTACAATTCTATGATAAGCCAATCAATCAATTAATCAAGTTGATTGCCGCTGTAGATAATAATAATGATGATGATGATGATGACGATGATGATGATGATAGCAGCTCAGTAGTAGATCACAAAGGACACGGGTGGTGCTGTGGGTTAAACCACAGAGCCTAGGACTTGCCGATCAGAAGGTTGGCAGTTCGAATCCCCGCGACGGGGTGAGCTCCCATTGCTCGGTCCCTGCTCCTGCCAACCTAGCAGTTCAAAAGCACCTCAAAGTGCAAGTAGATAAATAGGTACTGCTCTGACGGGAAGGTAAACGGCGTTTCTGTGTGCTGCTCTGGTTCGCCAGAAGCGGCTTAGTCATGCTGGCCACATGACCCGGAAGCTGTACGCTGGCTCCCTCGGCCAATAAAGTGAGATGAGCGCCGCAACCCCAGAGTCGGCCACAACTGGACCTAATGGCCAGGGGTCCCTTTACCTTTACCTAGTAGATCACATGCTTTGTGTGCAATGGGCCCCAGGTGTTATCACCTTCCCTTCCAGGTAGGGCTGTCTGAAACACTGGAGAACAGCTGCCGGCCAGTGTTGACAGTACTGAGCTAGATGGACCTGTGGCTTGGTTACAAGGCAGCTTCCTGAGCCCTGTTGCCAGGGGCGGATGGGAGTTGTGGTCTAAAAACATCAGGAGAGCACCAGGTTGGCAAAGGTTGCTCTAGACTCTCTAGGCTCCTATCTCCAGCCTTTTACCAATTAATATGGCAGCACATTCATTGAAGTTAATGCATTGGAGCCTTTTGGCCCCCTAGCATGTTGAAAGTGGGCATATGGGCGTGCATGCAAAGCGTTAGGGGAAATCTCGCAAAACAAGCAGCCTGTTTTCGGCACTTGAATCAGCAGCAACTTTTGGGCCAGGGAGTTACGTTTTCTTTTAGGAGTGATTCCTATGCCAGCCCTGGGAATTGCTGTGAGCGAGGCTACTTAAAAAAATTGGTGTGGAAAGCAAAGTTCTGAATCAGCCTGGCGACTCTTGGTTAGGATATTTAAAAGTATCACTGAATTCAATTTTTAGCAGTTTAGTAAGATATAATTGATGCTCATGCCTCTTGATTCCCTTATTAAATGACTGGTATTTGTTGTGTATAAATTATAGCCCCTTGCAAATTTGAAAATTAAATAATTCCAAATGCCATTAATTACAAGCTGTAAATGTTAGGTCATAATGTGAAAGCAGCTAGTAATGTTTTAATGTGTGCTGATTTGGGATCTAACCTTGCAAGCATTCATATAATTAACTTAAAATGTGAATATTTCCATAAGAGCCCATACAACGACTACACTTTTCTGTCAAATTAGGCTTGTATAAATGTTTCAAAGATGGAGCACGTGGATATAGTGTGGCTGCTTTATTGCTTTGCATTTTCCATTGAAACATAAAATATTTTCACCTGGATCATTAGCTTAGCTGAATAATGAACAAATCCTCTTGATCCTTTTTGTCATTTAATACTTTGCTTTTTGCAATATTTGTTCCAGTAAAGGTTTAATTCTGCAAATAAGCAATGTGGCACATAAATAACTTTTCGCAATTGTACAGCTTGCTTTTTTGGGAGGAAGTGGGGGTACAGCAAAGGTGCACGAGTGGCAAAGATAACTTGAGATCCCTGGACCTTAAAGAACATTCAAGGCCCAGGGATTGTCAGGGACCGCTGGTCTCTGATTGGTGGTGCTTGCAAGCCTCACTTTGTCAAAGAACAGCATCATTACCTGTCCCAAACCTGACATCACATGTGACTTCAGGTGTCCGTCAGCTGGGCATAGGTTGGGGAGATGGCCAGGTGGATCTAGTGAGGCCTGTTGGCCAGAGTTTTCCCTCTGCTCCTTTGTAGGAAGTGTTCAACATCATCAGCTTAATTTCATGAAGCACCAAATCTTGTTATAGAAATCCAGGTAACATGAGAAGGGCGCCATCTGACTCACATATAGATTGTTAGTTTAGAGCAGGTGAGTGGTTAAAACTGCACCGTTGAGGAGTGCCTAACACTTCCCATGAGCTTCCTCTGATGGTTTCCAGTAAAAAAAAGATTCAGGAGAAAGCACCCCTTTTTTCACTTTTTTTGTCCAGCTGGTGATACAGAATAGATGTCCACCTGATTTTCACTCAGCAGTAGTATGGTAGCCACAGGCAGTATTTTTTGTTTAAAAATGAGGTACCTCATATCTTGATAAAAGTACTGAGTAAATCTGTAGAGACTGCATGTCTCTCAAGAAGTCCAACTCCCTTTAAGGTCTAGCTAGTTCCTGTTCCAAGTCCTTGCATTAGCAAAGTAGAAATGGTGGTAGCTATTAGCAGGAGCTATTAGCTGCCCTGATCTTTTTGAATGAGCTCCTGAAGGTGATGGCATCAGTTCACCCCTTTTGAATTTTCTGGATCGGATGCAAAGTACATCTTTTTAATATTTCCTTTGGGATCTGTTATAGATTATGATCTTTAAGCTGCTTGCTATTTTGGTGTAAGCTTTTATGAATTTTTAACTTCTTCTTTTTAAATAGCTCTTACTGCTTGGATTGTTTTTATTGTGGCGAGCTGCTTAAGCCATCTCCAACACAGGGTGAAGTGTGTGATACAGGAGTGCAATAAATAAACAGCACCAGGTTGAAAAAGCCTACATGGATTGGCAGCGACTTTCCAGGGTCTCAGGCAGAAGGGTCTTTCCCCACCCTACCTGGAGGTGCCAAGGATCGAACCTGGGTCCTTCTATATGTAAGCAGAGGGGCAAGCAACACCAGTCACTACTAGACCCTGCACCAAAAGGAATGCTGGGCGTGAAGCAGCCAAGCTCCATCAATTGGACCCAAAGAAGGCAGTCCATCCTAGTTAGACGCTAGTCCTCTCCAGAATGGACTGAATTTAAGAAATACACTGAAACCAGTGGGAAGACATCAGGCATCCTCATCCAAGCTACTGTATTGGCCCGAATATAAGCCGCACCCGCAAATAAGCCACACCTTTAAAATTTGGCTGCTTGGGGGAGGCTTGGGAGCCGCAGACGGGACAGGACGGGCGCCGTTGCCCCATGCTCCTGGGCTGCTCTCTGTGGGGGGGGGGGAGTCATGTCGCTTTGCCAGCGGCCTTCTCCCTCTTCCCCCTTATCTCTGGTGGCTCAAGGGAGGCTTTGGAGCAGCAGGTGGGCTGCGCGCCTTTGCCCCGTGCTCTTGGGCTGCTCTTGCGGAGGGGGGGGGGAGCTGCGCCGCTTTGCCGGAGGCCTCCCCTCTTCCCCATTCATTGCAATGGCTCAGGGGAGGCTTGGGAGCGGTGGGCAGCCTGCACCCTGTTGCCCCATGCTTGCGGACTGCTTCCTGAGGGGCGGAACCATGCTGCTTCGCCGAGGGCATAAAGTCGCGAATATAAGCCGCACTTTAACTTTTCATGATTGGAATGGGGGAGGGGGAGTGTGACATATTCGGGTCAATATGGTACATGTTGGCCAGTAGGACATCACATTTTCTCTTGTTAGGCTGGTGTTGGAGCAGTATGCTCCCCACCACTGGAGAAAGCTAGTTTTAATTTGGTGGGAGGGAACCTTTGTGGGGGGTGGGAATCAGGATGTTCCCCCACCCCCTCCTTTAGTGATGATCCCATTACCCATCTCTTGCATCCGGGGTTCGTGCTCACTTAACTAATGATAAAGCCGAATTTTACGCATGAAGAGCTGGCTGTTCTGCAGATTTACTTTTATAACTAGGATTATATTTCATTGTGACAGTTGAGCACATCTACACATTAATTTTATATCCTTATTAAGGCAACTTAAAGCTAAAGTTGGAAACAGTAACTTGGTGTTCTTAATGTGCAATTTTTTAAAAAATAGTGAGATTTATGAAACTTTGAATGTTAAACGTGTCGGAGAAAAGTTATTTTCAGGGAGGGAGGGAGGAATAATAATCTACAATTAGCGGCACCGGCTTTTATTCAGTATATGTTAAATGTTTACCCACAGGCTGCTGCAGAGAATCTGCGCAATAGAACCCATGCAGTCTAAAAGGTTAGAAAAGGACTGGGAAAATATCCAGGTAAAAATATTTGGTGTATAAAACCAGACCAGTGAGAAGTATGTCCTGGGTAGGCTTCCAAGGGCCAGATAGATAAGCTTGGAGGGCCACATTTGGCCCCCAGGCCTGAGATTCCCCACTTATGGGTTGGAGTGTCAGGCATAACAACAACAACGACAATTTTGTACCCCTCCCATCAGACTGGGTTACCTCAACTACTCTGGGTGGCTTCCAACAGAATATAAGAAAACTTAAGAAAACATCAAACATTAAAAGCTTCCCGATACAGGGCTTCAGATGCCTATGGAGCATCTTATAACTGTTTATCTCTTTGACATCTGACAGGATGGTGAGTGCCACATCCAAGAAGGCCTTTTGCCCTGTAACTTCATTTCTCACAACGAGGGAACCACCAGAAGGCCCTTGGGGCTGGACCTCAGTGTTCAGGCTGGACAATGGTGGTGGAGACACTCCTTCAGGTATTCAGGCATATACCCACTTGGCCATTGAGCTCACTGAGCGGCGTTCGCTGTCTCGTAGCTTAGAGGTACTGCAGGGTGGTGGTGTGGGTGGACTAATGGAGAGGGGGAATGTACCATAACTCACATTGGGAGCTCCTTGAAGGAAAAGTGGACTATAAAGAAATTAGATGTCAGCACTGAAAGTCCTTGAGCCAAACTGGGACCTTGGAATTGTGGGAATCGAATCTACACCTACTAAGAGATTTGAAAATAGATCTGAATTGCCAGTGGCTATGGCAAGGAAGGGGGCATTTTTCAGCCTAAGGACCGCATTTCCTCATGATTAACCTTCTGTGGGCCATCACTGGACATAGCCAATGCCAAAAGTGGTTGGGGCCACCTACACATACTGTCTGTTAACCCCCCCACACACATATAACACCCACATGTACCCACTCATATTTTCATTTTGCTCCACCCTGTCTCAAACTTGTTTACTTGGAAGTAAGTTCCATTGATCGGAGTGAGACATGGTTCCAGATAATTGTTTTTAGGATTGCTGCCTAATGTACATTTTTTAATAGCCATAATTGCTAGTGCATTAAACTGAACCATTACCTCCCAAGAGCTGTACAAATCTACTTAAATCAATGTCAGGATGTCTGATGCATCTCGGCGTACTTCTGAGGGGAGAATAATGCTGATCTAAGAACTATTACACTCAATAACATTGCGTGAAGAGAGGCATTCCAAGTTTTCCATCTTTGGGCTATTGACATGGTTGTTTTAATAATATGTAGATCATGCTTGTACTTCAATACCAGACTGACAATTTCTAAAATTCTTACAGGACAGTATTGCCCTTTAAATTATTTTGCCTAGGAGGTGGCTGTTAACTGCTCTTGTGTAGTAATATGTCCTTTTTTGTGTAGTTAAAAACATAGAATTTCCAAAGGCCACTATTTTTATGTACTGACTGTGTAATCCTGTCCATGTTTGTTCAGAAGTAAGCCCCATTGAGGTCAGTGATGCCCAGGTAATTGGGTATAGAATTGCAGCTTGAGAGCAAAATCCTCAAATTCTCTGCATTGTGATTAGCAGGATTTTACCACCGCAGTGTCTCAGGGGCATACTACAGTGCCCTCTGCTGCTCTGCTTAGTTGCAATGGGACTATTGCAGGGGATCTTCCCGAAGATTGCACTCCAGAGCTGACAGCTGTTTGAAGTGCATTTCCTTAAGGTAGGGTTCTCATTGTGGGATCTAAAGCTGTCAGTCAAGTCCAACATTCCGAGAGAGGACTAACTGCCTCTATGTGGCAGGCAGTTTTGTCAGTTGGTCTGTTGGTCGATTGCTGCAAGGAATGTTAACTGCTCGGATGCAGTCTTCTCATGACTCACTATGATCTAGTACAGTGGTACCTCGGGTTACATACGCTTCAGGTTACAGACTCCGCTAACCCAGAAATATTACCTCTGGTTAAGAACTTTGCTTCAGGATGAGGACAGAAATTGTGCTCTGGAGGCGCGGCGGCAGCGGGAGGCCCCATTAGCTAAAGTGGTGCTTCAGGTTAAGAACAGTTTCAGGTTAAGAACAGACCTCCAGAACGAATTAGTACTTAACCCGAGGTACCACTGTATATAGTTTATCTGTTATGTAACCTAAGCCTGCCTTCAGGAACAACTCTGTAAACCTGAATGATAGTAAAGTAGTTTATGTTAATATGATTCAGATTTATGTGTGTTTTCTTTTAGAGGGACAGAAAGGGATTATCAACCAGGAAGGTATAATTATTGAAAAGACTGTTTTAATGAAATTAAAGAAGCAGTAGGATCAGAAATTGAAATCGCAGATGGAAATATTGTCCAAGTGAGAGGGGCTGGTTCTGTGAATTTGAAATTTAATGTAGAAAATCAAATTCACAGAACCAGCCCCTCTCGCTTGGACAATATTTCCATATTTCAGTTTTGGATCCTACTGCTTCACTCATTGTGTTTGACCAGATCCACACCACACTGTTGCAGATTAACACTTTTCTTATTGATTTTGGTGTGTAACAGGCTGAGAGTAGAAGCAAATTAAATGGTCTGTTGAGCTCAACAGTGACCATTAAAATAAATAGTACCAAAACTTGAGGTTGATTACTTGGTGGGGCCCAATTTTAATCAGTTGGGATGGAAGAACATATTTGTCCATTGTTTGTGGCTACTTTGGCTTTAGTGTGTTACTGTAGTGCGGAACAAAAAAATAACATGTTAAAGATGGCTATCATCTTTTTAATAGAATTGATCAGATTAAAAATTTGCCTTTTTATCCAGTTAATCAGCAGACTTATTCCTGGCAGACTTCTTTGGGCTTGTATTTGTGTGTGGTATGCTTTTGTTTCTCCTGCTTTCCTAAGGTGTGTGTCTTCCTAAACAAAACTGGCATAGCATATTTTTTTTTCCAGAGGTGAGGTCTTGCGAATCAATTTTAAAATTACGAAGAATCTGGTGGCACCTTAAAGACTAACCAATTTATTCTGGTATAGGCTTGCGTGAAGTAGAGTCCACTTGATGAGATACAAGAAGTCTAATAGGGTCACTTACATTAATTTGCATACATTCTAGCTGTAATTGAATTGTTAATCTGTATCCTTTGCATTTTATTTCCCTCCTACCTCATCACTTACAATTCCACCCATGTATACTTATCCCTGCAGCTGATAATTCTCCTTCATGCATTTGATCAAGCCTAGATCATGGAAGTTCATTCCATTATAAATTTGTTAATTTTAAAGGTGCTGCTCGACTCTCTTTGTTATAATCTTTTTAAAAACATCATTACTGTGCTGAGATTCACAATATCCCATCCATATCCTGTTGGCTAATTATATCATTGGGCTTCAAAGCTCTGGTAGCGATCATATATTTACTTACTATGCATGGCTCTGTTCTGCTTCATCCTACTGTACCGATAACACCGTAGTTTCTGGGTTGAATTTACTGCTTGTGGAACTACTTTCATGTAGAGGTGCACCTGGTATCTTCACTATACAGTAGTTGTCTTACACTGAAGATGGACTCCCTTTGCTCTAATCTTTGACAAATTGAGATGTTTATATTTTAGGACCCATCCTGTTTGTCTGACTGCAATTTAACTTATTGTAACCTGCCCTGGGACCTTGGGGGTGTGCAATAAATCAAAACCAGAATGGTACAACTATACAAGGAATGTTGAAGCCGGGCAGATTATTTAGCTTTTAGTTCAAAAGGCATGCAGAATGCTTATGAAATGAGTTTTAAGATTATAGAGGGGGTTTTTAAGCTCCCCCCCTTCACCTCCCCACATTGTTCAGATGTTTAAGCTCTGGATTTACTGAAGAGCCAAGGATGAATTCCTAATTCTGTTAAAATCAATAGGACTATCATGCCATTGATTTAAGTGAATCCAGAATTCATTTATTGTTGGAAGCGGTTGCGGAATTGGTCTCACTGATAATGAGTTTTCAAATACATGCAATAGCTTTCCAGTTTTAGAAGCAAAAGGAGGCAGTTCAGAAACCATGTGGAGTTGGTGCAGCTACACCAGGACGAGTGATTTGCCATAGACTGTTTATGTGCATTTCAAAAAGTCTAGGTGAGGGGTGGGAAACATTCCAGGAAAAGTAGCCTGTTTCTGTAGTTTTTAACGGAGGAGTTTATAGGTACTCTGTTCATGGCTAGAAATTATTATTATTACTAGTAGTAGTAGTGGTATAATTCCGATACCACTGTTCTTCTGAAGATCATGGGGCAGTTTAAAATATGAAAACACAAAAATATATAACATAGTAACAAACAATAACAATACCCCCCAACAGTTTAAAAGGCCATAGATTGTTTAATGAACCAGTGGCATATAACACCTATTTTCAGACAGTTGCTCTGGTTGTCACTCAATGTTCTTGTGTTGACATTTAAAGCACTGAGCAACCTAGGAAAGCATCTTCTCCCCTTAGCAGCCTGCCTGTGTATTAAGATCAGCGCAGGAGGCTCTCCAAGTTGTTCTTGCATTAAATGGGGTTCATAGTGCAAGAGCCTGTGGAAGAGCCTTTTTAGTGGTGACTCGATACCTGTGGAATGACTTCCTCACTGCGGTGCATCTCACCTGAACTTCATACCTTTTCATGTGCCAGGAAAAAAGCCCACCTTTTAGTAGCAAATGAGGTCATCTTTATGGTTTTCAAAAATGGAGCTTCTTTATGTAATTCGTGAGAATTGCTTCATTGTTTTTGTTTGTTATGTATTTTGTTTTTAATATTAGGTTTATTTTCTGTGAAACTGCTCTGTGACCAATTTTTTTTGGGAGGTGGGAAGGTGGTACAGAAGTCTTTCATTTCTTTATAGAAATCTGTGTGCGCAGGACTTTAGATCATGCTCAGTATCAAAGAGATCTGGGTAATATAGTAGAAAAATGTTCTAAGAACAGCTCGGAGTAAGCCGATTACAGGGAATGTGGAATCTTGTAGCTTTAGAAGCTTTCAGAAATATTTGTCTGTTTATGGAGACTTCTGAAAACATCTGAATCTTTCTCCCCCAACCCACTACTCTCCTTGGTACAGTGCCATGTTCTTTTGCAAGTTATGCGTAATATCCTAAAATGTGCATACTAGTACATCACCATGGTAATTACCACTTTTAAAAAATATTGTACAGAATTCACTCTCTAAAAATCTGTTCTGTAACATAATGAAAATAACCGTGTTTCCTTTAAAGATTGACTGGGTGCACCTTGAACAAAAGCTATTTGTGTAATTCCATACAGAGAATAGTTATTTAGTAACTTAATGCGAGCCTCCACATCATTGTTTTAGTTGTATGCCGCTCAAGGCGGCTTGCAACATGACAAGATTTACATAATTACACACGTAACAAAAGTCGTAAACAAACAATAAAACAAATCAAAAAGTACACAACCAAAGTGAAACAATTTCCACATAAATCATTAGATCTAAAAATAAAGATACAAAATTTAATGTCAATTACAACAATAAAACCCCCAAATAGCCCAAGGGTCTGTTCAGCAGCTTTCGTAGCTGGAGTCAGACAGGGCCCCACCCTCCCAGACCAGGTGAAAAAAAGTTGGAAGGCAGAGAGCAGGTCTTCCAGGACTCACAGACAAAATGGTCTCTGCAGTTTTGCCTATTAGACACATTTTTTGCAAACCAATTTTCCGTAATATAATGAATTTTTGTTAGGTCCTTTTCACTAATATATGCATTTTCATGTGTGCACACTTTACCTTATCATATGCATTTTTATACACGTTACTCAGCTAGAGAACTGCACTGCAAAGTTCAGAGAAAAGCAAATTTCAGAGAATGGCTGTGTTTCAGTTTGAGCAGCCTGTGGAATCAGGCCCACAGACCATCAAGTGCGTCATCTTGTTTTCACAGTGGTCAACCAGATGTCTGTAGGAAACCAGCAAGCAGGAGCACTCACCCCTCCTATGGTTTCCAGCAACTGGTACTCAGAAGCATAGCTGCATCCAACTGTGGAGGGCAAAGCACAGCCATTGTGGCTAGTAGCCATCCAATAGCCCTCTCCTCCATGAATTTGTCCAATCCTCTTTTAAAGCCATTCATGTTGGCTTCTACCACTGCCTCCTGTGTTAGCGAGTTCCATGTATGCTGCCTGAATCGCCCAACATTCAGCTAAAATTGGATGCAGTGGTTTTTCCCATGGGTATTCAAGGATACGCAGTACCAGCACATCTTTTTGTTTTTTGTTTTTAAAAAGTGTGGCACTTACTGTAACAACTTCATGGTGAGTACCGGCACCTATTTTTTTTTTATTAAGAAAGCACTGATTGTATGTCCATGATATTGCTTTGGAAAGTGAAGACTAGGTACATTTGCTTTTAAATGCAAACTGGACCCCCCTATTCCTAGGAAAGGATTGCAGCTAATACTGCAGCCACAGACAACTGCAGTATATAAAGTTCCCTTCCTCTGCTGGCTGTTTTTAAAGGTTCCTTTTCAGAAAGACTTTTAGGCCACGAGCGGTTGTCCTTTCATTGAATTGTTTCAATTTGTGAGAAGCTACTCTGGTTAAATTAGCTTTTATGGCCTTCAATGTACTTCTAATCTTTTTTATTCTGCTGCTTTAGTGTTTAAATGCTGCTTTTATTCTTTTGCTTTATAGTTTTTAAAAACTGTTTTACTTTATTGTTACCTGCCTGATTTACAACCTGATTTACAACCAGAAGAATACCATATATCTCAGGTGTCAAAGGCCTGGATAAAAAAAGCTAGCTCGTACAATATACTACATCTTATACTTTCAGTACCTAGGGAATAATTGGGAGACATTAAATGAGTTTTATGCAGGCACAGTGCCTTAATGGTGTACTTTCCCTTCAGTATAACCCAGTCTCCTCCCCACTTCCATCTCTTCCTTGGCTCAGGAGAAACCCTGCTTCAGGCCTGTGTTTAGAGGCCTACTGAAGTGCCAAGGCCTAACTAAACAGGACAACACCACACAATACATTCTAAGCATTGTAGTTTGTGCCTCCCAGAGCTACAGTTCCCAGCACCCTTATCAAACTGTGGTTCCTGGGATTCATTGGAGGGGAAGCAATGTGCTTTAAATGCAGGTGGTGGATGCAATTCTGGCCATGAATCTCCCCACCATAGATTTCCTATAATATCACCTCTTTAATAAACTATTTCACAATTGCCAGCAACTCTTTTGAGCCCGACTCAGTAGTCCAGATTCAAGAGGCAGCTCATCAGTTGACTTAACTAGCTATCCATGTGTTTACTTCACATGCTTATTTCAGTGGGACTTGAGCTCATGTTAGTGAGATGTGGGTGGTGCTGTGGCTTAAACCACAGAGCCTAGGGCTTGCTGATCAGAAGGTTGGCGGTTTGAATCGCCGCGACGGGGTGAGCTCCCGTGGCTCGGTCCCAGCTCCTGCCAACCTAGCAGTTCGAAAACACGTCAAAGTGCAAGTAGATAAATAGGTACCGCTCTGGCGGGAAGGTAAACGGCATTTCCGTGCGCTGCTCTGGTTTTGCCAGAAGCAGCTTAGTCATGCTGGCCACGTAACCTGGGAAAACTGCAGGCAAATGTCAGCTCCCTAGGCCAGTAAAGCAAGATGAGTACCGCAACCCCAGAGTCGTTCACGACTGGACTTAACTGTCAGGGGTCCTTTACCTTTTTTTACTGAGCCCAGGTTAGTGAGCCTAGAATTGCTGCATGAGATTCAAAGATTGCAAAATATCAAATTTTAATGTATCCAAACATATTTAGGAGTCAGTAGGCACTGAAGACTAGTGTGATTACCTATATTCAAGGCTATCAGACTTTGCATCATTATTTATTTTTAAAATGCTATTTACATTGTAGAGCCAATGGGGAAAGGGCCACTAGAGGAAACAAAGCAAGCAGCGATAGCCTTAATTTTCCAGGCTGACAATGGTATTCTGTCCTCCCATATCCCCTGGTATTGCTGTCGCTTTATGTTTCCTCTCTAATGGCATGAGCCAGGATGTCATAATATCCAAAATCAAATGTACCAGAAAATGTAATAAATTAAGAGTCAAGCCAGCAGAGTAATTGAAGAATAAAACTGGATGTTAAACAACAATAGACCATGTTATGGGGTAGTTACGGATCGACTGCTGTGCAGCAAAACACGCTGGAGGTGAGAGAGACCGTGTGATTTTGCTGTTGATGGCAACACTCCTCAGACTGCTTGCTTAAGTGAGGAAATAATGAGGGGAAAATAGCTGGAGTCAGTAGAGCAGCAATATGGTATCGCAGGAGGATTACAATGCCAAATTTGTTGTGTTTTGGATTTCTTAACAGCCTTTTATGTAGCCCATTGCAAGGCATGCAATAGCTTTTGAGAGAGATGTGTTGCTTCGCATGCTGTGTACACACACTTTGTTTGCCCCCACAGCTACCTGTGATCAAACAAATTTTGCAGGTTTCCTAAACAGTTAAATATTCTGTTGACCAGAGGTGAAAGTGGAAGAAATGTACACATTATGAACAGCAATCCCTCTTTCAAACTTGCTAGCTGCTTCCAGGCTCCGGAATCCTTAAAACAGATCTGTAAAACGGCAAGCAATATTGCCCCCTTGTTACCACCCACCCTTCATCATAAGGCCCTTGGGGGCGGGCGTGTTACAACAGTTTAATGCTTCTTGCATGCCTGGTTGGAGGACAGAGAGGGATGTGTGAATGTGAAGAAACCAGCCTGCTGTACAAAGGTACAATTCACATATAATGCTCTGCTTACTTTTGTTTGGTTTTTAATATGTTTAGAAGGGGAAAAAATAAAAAGGAGAATTCCTTGGATGCCTAAATCCAGGTTTGGGGCAAGTAGTCTTTGGTGAGAGAGCCCCAGCAGAAATTTAAGATCACAAAACATTAAGCAAGGTAAAGCATGAAAATACAGGCTGTTAGACCTTTAAAATACCCCCTTCTAAGTTGCTTCCAAGCTTTCTACTTTCTTTAGCATAGAAAGAGACTACATGTTTGGTAAGTTAAAAATGATTTACTTACAAACTCTTCAATGCATGTGCTTTACTATACAACAGCAAGAAAAGACAGGTAACACAACTTAGGTTGGCTCCAGAAAGGTAAGTGTTTCTAAATAGTTTGTATAGAAACACAAAGGTGGCTGGCTAAAGCCATATGGTCTAAGCTTGGAACCAAGCTGGTAGGATTCACATGGTGAAATAATGGTAGAAAGTGGGAAAATAAAGAGTACATTAGCCATTCCTCCCAGAGTGAGGGAGTGTGACTTAGCTAAGCCTGGCAGGACAGCTTACTCTATGGTCTTAACCCCTTCATGCATTAATTAGAGTTAAGCATGTTGGTTATATGAGGCTGGATATATCCCAAAATCTTTACCTCTGACCCTGTCTACTACAGTGGTACCTCAGGTTAAGAACTTAATTTGTTCTGGAGGTCCGTTCTTAATCTGAAACTGTTCTTAACCTGAAGCACTACTTTAGCTAATGGGGGCCTCCTGCTGCTGCCGCGCCGTTGGAGCACGATTTCTGTTCTCATCCTGAAGCAAATTTCTTTTTTTAAAAAAATAATATTTATTAATAATTTCAAAATTACAGAAAAGAAAGAAAAAAATTAAAAACAACACTACAATAAATAAGGGAAAAAACAAGAAAAAAAACAAGACATAAAAACCAATGCAACAATACAGCAAAAAGATAAAAAAGAAGGGGGGGGGAGACACAAATCCCATATTACATATCTTTAACTTCCATTTGCTTGTTTTATTGACCTCCTCACACCTCCCTTTTTGTATTCTAGTTTGATTGATTATTTCAGCAAATTCTTTCCATCTTTCTCAATTTTTACTAAATAATTTATCTTAACAATTTAACCTATTAATTAACTCAACAAATCCTTTCCATCCTTTCCCCATATTCTGTTATTCAAATTACCTTAAGTTATTTAACCTTATCTTACCAAAAAATACTTTAGAGCTTAACGCTTAATAGATTATACATAACTCCTGATATCTTTTCTACTAGAGTCATATAGTTTCATTCCAACATTTTCCCTAATGTTCATTAATTTTAGACTAATTCCCTAGGGGGGGGGAATTTCTTTATAAATTTTCTTCCAATCTTCATCCAACGTCTCTTCTTCCTGGTCTCGGGTCGTGTCAGTCCTTACTGTCCATTCCATCTAGTCCATCAACCTGGTAATCTAATGTCCGAGGCCCTTAAGTCTCTTCCATGTCCCTTCTGCAGATTTTCTTCTTGTTGTTTATACTTGCACTTTTCCTTGTCTTTTGTTGGTCTCTTTCTTAGTTTCTTTCCTTTCTCGCTGGGGAGTAGGTCTCTGGGGGATTCCAACCCAAAATTATCTTCGTCTCCCTTCATCCAACCAGCCCATTCCACAGAGTCCCACTCCCCACAGTCATCAATGTAGTCCAAAAAATATTTAAAAACATATTTCGAGGTCTCTCCAAAGTTAAGAACCTCCTCAGCTCCAGACTCCCCCTGGCCGACTCCAACTTCAATCTTCAAAGACAGCGGCTTATGCTCCTGTAGGGCCTCGGGTCTCTCCATTTGTATTATTTAACCGCAACCTCCTCCATTATCTTCTGCACTTGCCCAATCAGTACAGGTTCCTGAGTTGGTCCCTGAATAGTTTCTGTATCAATATTCCCTGTTTGTCCACAGTTATTAACCACAACAGTCATCAAATCCATTTTCTCATTCATCAAATCCATCTTCTCATGCATCTGTTCCAGCAAGGCACTTGTCTTGCATAAAGCAAGCACCAAAACTTCCTCCTGGCTCATATTTAGTCAAGGTCAAAAAGGACTGGTCCCACGATCTTAATCTGACAGCTGTAGAGTCCTCAAGTAGAATGCAGCAACAGTTTAGCAAGCTCCCTCTAGAGGAGACAATTTCTATTTGTATCCCTTTTTTTAAGGCAAGTCCAACAAAGGAAAATTACTTTCATTTTTCAGATATTTTGTTTCTTTAGAATGCAGACGGCAACATTGGAATCAATTTATTTCTCTTTTTTAGCCATCTGTCAAAGTATTCCATTCACAGTAAATGAACCTCTCCAAGAATTTCTGTCTCTGACACCGCGTTCCCAGGTTAGAGACGGTGGAAACTTATCTTTCTTCACTCCCTCTCCTGCAGGCATTAAACAAAGTCTTTCCTTTCCTCCTGCTTCCAAGGGGGTTTCAGTAATTATAAATGAAGGAAATTTAAACTTTTTTAACGACTTTCCAGGCTTTAGCTTACAAGGTTTTTGCTTCAGTCTATGTACAAAAAGCGAAAGGCGGACTTCCTGTTTTGAACCTTCCCGCTTCAGTGCCAAATTAAGATATTTATTGATCCAATTTTCCGTTTCTACTCACGGGTACTTGTTTTAAATCCAATTGTCCACAGGAAAAAGTCAGCGCTCTCCGGCAATGGCTGTGCGGCTTCACTCCGTGAAAGTAGCAATCAGTTCGCAGCACCGCGCCGCTCACCCCACTTCACTCCGGAGCCCCAAAATGGGGTTCCCGGTGCGTAGGTGCCCTGCTGAACCCCACGTTCCCAGGCTTCCTCCGCCTGGGATTTCTAGCGGGTCCCCACCTTCGCCGCGGCGGGAAGACCCAGTTTCCACGAAGCCAGTTCCTCTGGTCGGAGGAACTCCGCCATTCGCCGATTGCGCTAACCTGGAAGTCCCTGAAGCAAAGTTCTTAACCTGAAGCACTATTTCTGGGTTAGCGGAGTCTGTAACCTGAAGCGTATGTAACCGAGGTACCACTGTACCAGCATGTGGCCCCGGGGAGGTTGCCTAGGACCTAGATAAAAAACTAACTGTGAATAAAAGATGAACTTACCCCCTAGCAGTACAGTTTGGGAGCCAGTGGCAAATTTTCCATTCTTCTATTTTTTATTATATTTCTGTTAGATTCCCATTTTCTTGCAAGCTCCCTACTTCCCTAGGGACCTTCAGTACTTCCCTTTCCCATTGGGCTGAAGGGGAGTCTACATATGTGCTGGGCAGGCCATCTGTGCCCTTGTCTTATTGCTGTATACTGGGCAAATCTCTTTGGAATTAAGTTCTGTTCGTTTTCAATAGAAATTACTTCTAAGTAGGCGTTTTTAGGATTGCATGTCTAATTGCATTTGAGGGAGCTCAAACTCTGGGTTCCTGGCATGTTGACATAAAAACCCTTCTGTGGAAGGCAGTCTCATTAAAACTAGTGGGACTCGCTTTCAAGAGAGGGCAACTTTGGACGCATGCTTTACTTCAGTCAGTGAATTAGTGCAACACATACAGCCATGTCGACCAAGCACTTTCTTATTTAAGAACCTGAGAGCCTGCTGGATACGGCCAGTGGCCCATCTAGTCGAGCATCCTGTTCTCACAGTGGCTGAGGGAAACCTGCAAGCAGAATTCAAGCCCAAGAGCTTCTTCTTCCCTCCTGTGGTTTCCAGCAACTGCCGTTCAGAAGCATTGCTCCTCCAACTGTGGAGGCCAGAGCAGAGCCATCTTGGGTTGTAGCCATCAATAGCCCCCTCCTCCCTGAATTTGTCTAATCGTCTTTTAAAGCCATCCAGTGGGAGGAAGTTCCATAGTTATAATAATAATAATAATAATTTATTATTTATACCCCGCCCATCTGGCTGGGCCTCCCCAGCCACTCTGGGCGGCTTCCATCAAAACCAAAAATACAATAAAATATCACACGTTAAAAACTTCCCTGAACTTAAGATGTCTCCTGAATGTCAGGTAGTTGTTTATTGCTTTGACATCTGCTGGAAGGGCGTTCCACAGGGCGGGCGCCACTACCGAGAAGGCCCTCTGCCTGGTTCCCTGTAGCTTTACTTCTCGCAATGAGGGAACCGCCAGAAGGCCCTCGGCGCTGGACCTCAGCGTCCGGGCAGGATGGGGGTGGAGACGCTCCTTCAGGTATACTGGACCGAGGCCGTTTAGGGCTTTAAAGGTCAGCACCAACACTTTGAATTGTGCTCGGAAACGTACTGGGAGCCAATGCAGGTCTTTCAAGACCGGTGTTATATGGTCTCGGCGGCCGCTCCCAGTCACCAGTCTAGCTGCCGCATTCTGGATTAGTTGTAGTTTCCGAGTTTAACTAGGTATTGCATGAAGAACCACTTTTTAAAAATCTGTCCGGAATTTGCCAATATTTAAGCTTCACTGGGTGTTCATGAGTTCTAGAGTTATGGGAGAGGGAGAAAATCTCTTATTTATCCGCTTTTTCCATGCCTTGCATAATATTATGAACTTATTTCACGCCACCTTTTACCCACCTTTTGTCTAAACTTAAAAATTCCCCAATTTTGCAACCTTTCTTCATAGGAGAGGCACTCCATCTGCTTGGTCATTTTGGTTGTCCTTTTCTGAATCTTTTACTTTTTTTAATAATAAAGTTTTTTATTCTTACACCTTTGCTGAAAAAAGCCAAGTTCAACATTTAACATAAAAAATGAAGCATATTTTACACATAAACTAAAAGAAAAGAAAAAAAGAAAGAAAGAAAGAGGAAGGGAGGGAGGGAGGGAGGGAGGGAGGGAGGAAGGAAGGAAGGAAGGAAGGAAGGAAGGAAGGAAAGAAAGAAAGAAAGAAAGAAAGAGGGAAGACTTCTGATTGATTCTCTTTCAGCTTTATAGACTTATGCAAAACCCTTGCTCGATAATAACATCCAACTCTTCTACTTTCCATAAACCAACCTTTTTTCAGTCTCCAAACAAGTTCATTTTCCTTTTTGTGCAAAAAGTCCATAAGGGCTTTTGAATCATTAATAAACGTCAACAATGATTTTCCTCTAATTAGACACATCAAGTTGGCCGGCTCAGCCAAAGCCATTAATTTCAACAACCATTCTTCCACAGTAGGTAATGATAAGTCTTTTCATCTTTGTGCATGTAACAAACTCACTACTGTGAATCTTTTCTGAATCCTTTCCAACTCCACAATCTCCTTTTTGAGGTGAGGTGACCAGAAGTGTGCACAGTACTCCAAATGTGGATGTACCATATATTTGTATAGTGGCATTATGATGCTGGCGATTTTACTTTCCACCCCTTTCCTAATGATCCCTAGCAAGGAATTTGCCTTTTTCACGGCTGCCGCACACTGGGTTGGCATTTCTTTCACTAGCAGACAGTTAAAAAGCAGTTGGTTTTCAGTTGTGTTTTTAACCTCTAAGGACTGCTTTGCACATAGGAAGTTCTAGAAAGTTGAGTTGTCAGAAAGGTTTTCCTGATGTTTAGTCGGAATCTCCTTTCTTGAGTGTTGATGTTGACTGTGAGTGCCACAGTGAGGTGGCTGATAACACATGCACTTTCCACAGAATTCTGATTGGTTGTTCCTAGTACAGTGGTACCTCGCAAGACGAATGCTTCGCAAGACGAAAAACGCGCAAGACGAAAGAGTTTTCCGTTTTTTGAGTCGTTCCCCAAGACGAATTTCCCTATGGGCTTGCTTCGCAAGACGAAACGTCTTGCGAGTTCTTGCGAGTTTGTTTCCTTTTTCTTAAAGCCGCTAAGCCGTTAATAGCAGCTAAGCCGCTAAGCTGTTAATAGCCGCTAAGCCGCTAATAGCCGCTAATAGCCGCTAAGCCGCTAATAGCCGTGCTTCGCAAGACGAAAAAACCGCAAGACGAAGAGACTCGCGGAACGGATTAATTTCATCTTGCGAGGCACCACTGTAACGTAGTTATACAGATAACAAATCAAAGTTCGGTTATGTATACTGCGTAACATAGCCCTAAGGGTGTTATGGGAAGTTACTGGAGAATTGTACTTTGGGCGCATATTTGTACAGTGGTACCTCGGGTTACATACGCTTCAGGTTACATATGCTTCAGGTTACATACGCTTCAGGTTACATACACTTCAGGTTACAGACTCCGCTAACCCAGAAATAGTGCTTCAGGTTAAGAACTTTGCTTCAGGATGAGAACAGAAATTGTGCTCCAGCGGCGCAGGAGCAGCAGGAGGCCCCATAAGCTAAAGTGGTCTTCAGGTTAAGAACAATTTCAGGTTAAGTACGGACCTCCGGAATGAATTAAGTACTTAACCCGAGGTACCACTGTACACATAATATGTTGGTTCAGACATGGACCTAGTGTGTAGGTTGTGGTGGTGCTTGGCGGCAAGCATTATGCTCGTGTGCTCTATTCCACAATGCACAAAATATTTAAGATGAACTGTTGTGTAGTGGTTAGTGTGTTGGACTACGACCTGGGAGGCCTTGGTTCAAGTCCCCACTCAGCCATGAAGTTCACTGGTGCCCTTGGGCCAGTCCCTGCCTCTCAGCCTAACCTACCTCACAGGGTGTTGTAAAGATAAAATGGGGAGAGGGAGAACTGAGTCTGCTAGTTGAGCTTCTTGGAAGAAAGGTGGGATGTAGCTGAAATAAGAATACAGTGGTACCTTGATTTAAGAACAGTTCTGTTTACAAACAATTCGGTTTACAAACTCCACAAAACCGGAAGTCGTGTCCCGGTTTGCAAACTTTACCTCGGTCTAAGAATGGAATCTGAACAGTGGAAGGGCACCAGCGGTGGGAGGCCTCATTAGGGAAAACGCACCTCGGTTTAAGAACAGTTTTGGTTTAAGAACATAATAATAATAATAATAATAATAATAATAATAATAATGATGATGATGATGATGATGATGATATATTCCTACCCTGCCCATCTGGCTGGGTTTCCCCAGCCACTCTGGGCATCTTCCAACAGAAGGTTGGAAGATCAGTCATTAAAGCATCAGTCATTAAAAACTTCCCTAAACAGGGCTGCCTTCAGATGTCTTCTAAATGTCATATAGTTGTTTATTTCCTTGGCATGGGAGGGCGTTCCATAGGGCGGGCGCCACTACCGAGAAGGCCCTCGCCCTGGTTCCCTGTAACTTCACTTCTCGCAGTGAGGGAACCGCCAGAAGGCTTTCGGCGCTGGACTTCAGTGTCCGGGTTGAACGATGGGGTGGAGACGCTCCTTCAAGTATACTGGGCCGAAATGGATTAATTTCGTAAATGGAGGTACCACTGTACAGGAACTAAGAATAAAATGTATGTAGTTACTTGGAGCTTGTCTTGTGTGATGCACTGTGGTAAACAGATCAAACGAGTGGGCCTACTCACAGGCATTTATACTTCTGAGATTGCCTCTAGTCTATATTATTATGGTGACTGTAATGTAGCAGATACAGCTGCACCCCCTCACCAATGTTATGTTGGGGATTTTAGGAATTCTCATTCTTTGACAAAAATGTTGAAAATCCTTGGTTTAAAGATCTAAGTATGCAACTTGCCACTGTACTTCTGAATGCTTAAGTCTACTTTATAGTTCTCTGGATGGGGGGAAAAAATCAAGCTGGAGAGTAATAAATAGCAAAATCCTATTAAGCTCTGCCTTAATAGCTACATTCCTCTGAGCTAAGCATAGCCATTGGGTTTAGGTAGCATCCATCAATGTATTTTGCAATGTTTTAAATTAACCTAATGATGCATCCAGGTTTTATTAAATCCAGTGCAATTTTTAAAACAAAGGGGCCATTCTTGCTCTTCTTAAGGTTGCTAGGTAAGCTCCTTCTTGATGAGACATTATAATAATTCTACACAACTAGAAATTGTAGGGACCTTGCTTGACAGTACAAGAGAGAGCTTCAATTGTTCCTTGGCAGTTTCTAATCAGAAAACAGTGAAACGCTAAACAGTATTTCATTGTTAATACGGTTGAAGCAATTTTGGATCAGCATTGGTAAAAGAAGCTGGTATTATTGTAATTACTATTTACCCACCTTTCACCAGCTGGTCCCAGGACAGGTTACAATTTATGCCACTTTTGCATTTATAAAAAAAATAATGAAATTGATACACTTTTTCAGTGTGTAGTAATGTTCATGTACCTTTAGCAGTTTCATGTGCGAAACTATGATTGATTGATTAAAATACCTTTTATCCCATTTCCTTTTGAAGCTTACTTGAAGGGTGGGAAGCATTAAAATGGCATTAAAAAACGGTGCTCCATAAAACAGAGTAAGTACAGTCAATAAATCTTGAGCAATCAAGTCATTGGGTTGCTAAAATGAGAAAGCCCTGAATCATTTTGAAGACTTTGGAAACCCATTTTAAGGAGAAACTTCCACAGCATCAGACTCGGCTACATAATCCATATCTGCCTTTCCTAATTCTCTTGTTGTTCACTCACTGTCTGATGGCTTACTACATCAAGGGTAGTCAATGTGGTACCTCTCAGGTGTTGTGGACTACAGCACCTATAATCCGTGGCCATTGGCAGTGATGACTAGGGTTGATGGAAGTTGTAGTCCAAAACATTTGGAGTGTGGCACATTGGCTACCCCGGTCTACGGTCTCAAAGGCCATTGTGAGATATTCAAAGGTCAACAAGGAAACAGACAGCAATTGTTGAAAAGAGTTGATTATTTCTTGAACTATGCTGCCAGGTCTTTCTTAATTGTTTTGTTTTGGTATGACCTCATCCACATTTCCACTGATTCAGAAATTGCAACAAACACTGGCATTTGTCATTAATTTCCATTCAAATTTGTGTGACTATTATAGGTGACTATGGAACATTATATTGGGTTGGATCCAGACTAAGAGTGCAATCCTAACTATGTCTACTTAGAAGTAAGTCTTAATTAATTCAGTGGACTTTCTCCCAGGTAAGAGCGGTTAGGACTGCAGCCTAAACTGCTTGGACTTAATTTCCATTAAAATCAATTGGTCAGGCTAGTCATGACTGACATAAGTCCCATTGAGCTTTTTGTTGCCATCTATCTGTCTTGAGAGACAATGGAGTGCGCCTCGGGGGATGAAGTCAAACTGCTGCATCAGCAGCACTGAAGTGACCTCCAGGAGTAAGCCTGGGCAGATTGTACAGAGGTCCAAGACCCCTATGTTGGCTTCGCTAATGTGGTCCAAAGGAAAGCAGAGCTATACATTTGGCACCAGCTTGGCTGCAGAAGTTGCTCGAAGAAGGTGTACATGACGACATCGATCTAAGGCTTCCACTCCAGATTTTTGTAGGGTTTACTCCTTATCCTTTTCTTTTCCCCAAATATGTCCTACAAGGTAGTGGAGGTTTATGATCAGGGTTTTCCTTCTCTTAGATAGGCTACCTTCCCAAGTTGATGAGTCCCATCTGCCCCTCATTTCCCTCTACAGCATGTGTAGAAATGACCTCCTTGACCATTGGACCTACTATTTGCCTTGTCCGCTCAATCTTCCGGTGCCTGTCTTCACAGGCAGAAGAAGTTCCTAACTCACTGAGAGTTTGAGACCTATTGGTTACCCTCACCTGGTTTAGCCGGCCAGTTGAAGCCATTTCCCAGAGTGTGGCCGCTGTCCCGTGCTGACAGCTTCTAGGAGCCATAGGTGAGAGCTCAGTGCAGGGTGGGGACCAAAGGTGGACAAAGTACCCCAGAGGGAGCACGACGTGTTCCCCACCAGAGGTACTACGCCTTCCCTAACACCCCACATACCTATTTGACCTTAAGTTCCATTTCAGTTGACTTAATCTGGATCCAGTGAATTGGTTTTTTAAATAGTCAGATTCCCCCTGCCCAATGGATGTGATATTGAAGACTTCCAGAGGTTGTGTGTAAGTTATGTCCTTAGTCCTAAAGAGGTAGAAGGGACTGTGCCACTTGAGAATGCCATTTTGGGCAGCTCTTTTATGGCGTGTGCATGTGCTTAAAAAAATTGTACGTTGGGGAGTAATTTGGGCTAGAATCACTCTGCCTAATGTATTAGGTTTTGTTTCATTTTCGCTTGCAGGTTTGTTTGTTTTTTGAGATGTGGGTGCGTTGAAAAAACGGCACCCCCTGCCTGCAGCTGAACAAATTAAATCCACTTTATGGCCTCTTTCTGCTTCATGGGTAAACTAGACCTCATTTTATGACAGTTATGCTATCAGACAAACCTACTCTATAGGGTTGTTGTGAGAGGACAGGGAGGTTAACCCAGTTGTATGCCACCATGAGCATCTCTGAGGTGGGGTAGGGCACAAACGTGGTGATAGAAATAAATGAATGCGCTCCTGTGTCTGGAAATTGCCGTCAATGCAGTCTTTTGTTCAAAGAAAAATCCTTTCCTATGGCACTACGGCTCAGAGCTTGTCATATCTGAAGTGGTTTATATCAGGCAGGATTTCTGATAGAGGAGGACAGGTGGGGGTCAGAGAGCTGTAGACTCTGATTTACATGGCGGCAGCAGATGCCCTTGCTTAGAATATTATTACAGTGACAAGTCTCGGGGGCCCAGTTGGTATCTGTGTCCTGAAGGCCTGTATGAAACGCTTTCAGTCTTGTTGCCAATTTTCAGCGAAAATTGCAAAACCCTGATGCTGCCTCCCATTCAAATTGGATGTGTGCCCCTGGACCAGGTATAATGGGGAATGTTTTACATCCTGAAGTTACTGCAGGAGGTGGACAGCTTATAAATAGAGCTGTTGTTCTGTTTTACATTCAGCCAAATTGACTTTGAGATCTTGGTGTGGGCTGGAAGGAATATCAATTGACAGCCCCTTTCTTGTTTATCTGAGAGAAGTTTGAAGATGAAGGATGAAAAAAGGAATTTTATATGGTTTTTTTGTGTTCAGAATTTTGCTTCTCTGCTACAATAAAGACAGCACAATGTGCTGAGCTGGTGTGCCTACAGTCCTCAAGAAGAATTTGGTTTGCCAGGCCTCTTTATCCTGCCCTCAGTACTCTCCTAAAACACCCCCCCTTAGCTAGGTAAGGGACCTTGTGGTTCACCAGATGTTGTTGGACTACAGCTCCCATAATCCCTCACCACTGAGCACACTGACTGGGGCTGGTGGGATTTGGAGTCCAACCACATTTGGAGGCCTGCAGGTTCCCCATCACTGTTCCAGGCCATGTATGATGTCGGATTTGGGGCAATTGATCAGCTGATTGTTGGTGATTACAGAGAAGTGTGTGTTTGTTCCAACTTGTGGCTCCAGTCTTTGGGGGGGGGGTGGTAGGGAGAGGGCACAGCTAGGCCACAAACTTCAACTGGTTTAATAATCTCTCTACTAGGGGAGCTGTGGGAATTATAGTTCTGTGAGGGGGACAGGGGTCTCCTAATAATTCCCAACACCTTTAGCAAACTGCAGTACTCAGGATGCTTTCGTGTAAACCAAAGCAGTATAAAATCAATACGAATGATTAGTGTGGATGGAGCCAAACTGATGTATAGCTGCTCACCTGGTCCCCACATTGAATGAAAATTTCCAGCAGACAATTATGCAATGAAGATTTTGTCTGTTGGAAAATATTTGACTTCTTTCTCTCTCTCCAGCTCTTCAGGATTTATGTATGACATAAATGTCAGGCACACAGAATAAGGAAAAAATAAATAAAAACTGCAGGCTGCTAACTTTTCTGGACCTGTTTGTAAGACTGCTCTAACAGCACATGCCAGGAGGTGCTCATGGAAGGGAAATTTGAATCCTGTTAATGTTCTCTTGATTGCATTGTGCCTACTATTTCCACTCTAGGCACATCCTTGCATTCTAGACAACCAGGTTATTTTGGCCTAGTGGTCAATAATAATAATAATAATAATAATAATAATAATAATAATAATAATAATAATAATAATAAATTATTTGTTATTTATACCCCGCCCATCTGGCTGGGCTTCCCCAGCCACTCTGGGCGGCTTCCAAAAGAATATTAAAATACTGTAATACATCAAACATTAAAAGCTTCCCGAAACAGGGCTGCCTTCAGATGTCTTCTAAAAGCCTGGTAGTTGTTGTTCTCTTTGACATCTGGTGGGAGGGTGTTCCACAGGGAAGGCGCCACTACCAAGAAGGCCCTCTGCCTGGTTCCCTGTAACTTGGCGTCTCGCAGTGAGGGAACTGCCAGAAGGCCCTCGGTGCTGGACCTCAGTGTCCGGGTAGAAGGATGGGGGTTGAGACGCTCCTTCAGATATACTGGACCAAGGCCATTTAGGGCTTTAAAGGTCAGCACCAACACTTTGAATTGTGCTCGGGAACGTACTGGGAGCCAATGTAGGTCTTTCAAGACCGGTGTTATGTGGTCTCTGCGGCCGCTCCCAGTCACCAGTCTAGCTGCCGCATTCTGGATTAGTTGTAGTTTCCGGGTCACCTCTATGTTTGTTTCAAAACCACTGGTGCATATAGTGGTTTTGGAATCACCCCCTACTATATGCAGTAAGCACATGCTCTCAACAAGTACTTAAAATTTGGAATTGCAGGATGGCATTGCCTTGCTACACCTGGAGAAGCATTTATATGCCTAATCCTAGCCTGGAGCATGTTTTTAAAGTCTTGATTTATTTAATATGCCCTCCAGGGAAAGCAGTTTGAATACTAACGCCCTGTGGATCCTTTTAACTATGACAGGTGCCACTACAGCACGTACCGAGCCGTGGTTGTCAAGGCTGAGCTTGCATTTATGTGCCATTATGTGCGAGAACCAATTTGCAGTGTTTAAAGCAGAGCCTGCAATAGGTCGCTGTGCTTAGAGCTTTCAATAGGTTGCTGTGGCTGGCGCTCTTTTAATTATTCCACTGGTGTATTTTGCTTATACTAGCACGCTGGCAGTCTCTCCTCTCTCGAACTTCTGTGTTATCATGTGATCTCCTCCTCCTCCACTGGGAAGAACAATGCCTCTCGCCCTATGGCTTTACACGTTGCTCAGGTATGTTTTGCTCCTGCTTAAATTGCAATACAAAAGTGCGAGAGCACAGGAGAGAAAGGGGAATCGATATTAAGGTTGCTTTGACATTAGCAGCTTCTGTGGCAGCTGTTCTGAGCTATCAGCCTACCTTCCTGCGGAGGATTTGCAAGGAATCCTACTCGGGCGTTCCTCCTCATGATCTCGGAAGTGGGAATGGTGTTTTAGAGACTGCATTCACGTTGAGGGGTGGGGTGGGAATTGTTTTAGAGAAATCTTTCCAGAAGCAAGAATGCATGGGATCAGTCCCCGCCAAACTGTCTTTGGAACTGAAGAGGGTAGACCTGGTAGCCTGAAATGAGGTTCACTTTTATGTTAAAATGCACTGTGCTTGAAAGGTAGCTTGTATTCATATGGTTTTTGCATTTTATGTTTGGCAGTCCATTCTAGTCACTACCTTAAGAAAGGGATAACAGACCTCCAGATGTTGTATACTGCAACTGCCTTCAGCCATAGCAAGCATACAGGGGTGTTTTGTAGTTGAACCAATGGCTTCAAGTTACAAGAAAGGAGATTCCAACTAAACATCAGGGGAAACCTTCTGACAGTAAGAGCTGTTTGACCATGGGTAGACAAACTAAGGCCCAAGGACCGGATCTGGCCCAATCACCTTCTCAATCCGGCCCACGGACGGTCCAGGAATCAGCGTGTTTTTACATGAGTAGAATGTGTGATTTTATTTCAAATGCATCTCTGGGTTATTTATGGGGCATATAATTCATTCATTGTTTTTAAAAAATATAGTCCGGCCCCCAACAAGGTCTGAGGGACAGTGGACCGGCCCCCTGCTGAAAAAGTTTGCTGACCCCTGTGTTTTACAGTGGAACGCTCTCCCTCTAGAGCAGTGTTTCCCAAACGTTTTTGGGCAACGGCACACCTGTGTACTAAAAAAAAATCTCGCGGCACACCACCATTAAAGCCCCGCCCCGTGACGTCAGCGCGCAGCGTCACGCCGGGAGGGACGCACAAAAGTGAACGTTTTTTCCCTCGGCAGCTCCTCTCAGCTGCGCTCAATCCGCCTCGGAGCGCAGGAGCGATGCCTCTCTCTGGCTCTCCCTCCGCGCAGGCTGAGGGAGGGAGGGAGGGGCGCGTGTGACCCGTCTCTGCTGGGAGACCAAACCCAGCGAGGCAGAGTCGCGCGGAGGCGCCCAGGCAGCGCTGCCGGCTGCGAGGAGGAGCGCCAGGCAGCAGCAGGAGGCGCGGCCTCTCCTCGCCGCCCCCGCCCCGCCTCTCGCCGCCCGACTCGCCCGCCTCCCTCCAGGCATCTCGCGGCACACCAGCCGGTGTCTCACGGCACACTCGTGTGCCGGGGAACACCGGTTGGGAAACACTGCTCTAGAGGTGGTGGACTCCCTTTCCTTGGAGGTTTTAAAGTAGAGGTTGGATAGCCATTTGTCATGGATGCTTTAGCTGAGATTCCTGCACTGCAGGGAGTTGGGCTAGAGGACCCTTGGGGTCTGTTCCAGTGCTATGATTCTGTGATTCAAAACAAGATGGAAGGCCCCATATTGGCTACCCTTGCCCTAAGAGAATTGCTGTTTCAACACAGAACATCTTTGTTGAATGTTAAGGCTTCTTCCAGGGGTGCAGAACTGGACCTAACCAGTGTGCCGGAGCCTTAATTCCCCCACCTCCTGTGGGCCAACTTTGCTCTTTGACAGGTGAATGGCCCTGCCTGTGATGATCAGTGGTTATGGCAAAGGCCCTTTGAAGGCCATCTGCAGGGGCTGTTTGAATCCAAACCATTTCTGCAAACATACGAAGCAGGACTTGCTAACGGTGAGCCCTCTTGGGGAATGCCTTAGTGTAGGTGATACCAGCAGGGCTTGCTGTCAGCACCAATCGCTCACAGCAAGCTCCCCCCCCCCCCAGCTTCCCCAGTGACTCAGGTGTGAGGCAGGTGGGGCATGGCATGGTGGAAATGGCCCTGCAGGCAACGTTGAGACCTGTGCTGGCCCTAATTTGGCCTGTGGGCTAGAGATTCCTTACTCATGGCTTATACTTTAAATAGTCCAGAATCCCAGCCATCACGATGCTGCTGTTAAGACTGACCCTCTCCTCTTTTGCTTTTAAATTCAACCCTAACAGAGGGTCCTAACTTCTCTGTAGTTAGCTTGGAAGGAGGGAGGGGAAATGAGAGAGATGTAGCAGGGATCAGAATGTGTATAATTTGCAGTGCCAGACAAGCAGAAATACATATTTAATGGGTCTCAAAGTAAGAGATTAACTTTATTTGTCAAGCTTACTCTATTATTTATAGAGCCTGTACTTTTTGTATTGGAAACAGGGGAAAGTGTTGTGCCTTTTAGGTATGAGAGCTCTATCTAGTCTCCTAGGATACATACTCAGTAATCATTCTACAGTTACCTATTAAAGTTCTTGACTGTAATGAATGCAGACATCTCTCTAAATAGTCTTATTGTTAAATCACCCCCTGCAGAAAGCTTTTCGTTTGCATATGTGTGTGATGTTAGTGTCTGCTCCGTTTGGAAAGTTTTTACTTAAAATAACATACTGTCAGATTTAAAAAGAGAAAATGTTTTAAAAGCAGGGGTGGAAATTCTACGGCCCTAAACCTCGTTCCATGTGGCCCTTAGCACAGTTTCATGTGGGTGGGGGAACATGAGACAGAGAGAAATAGAGGAGGGGTGTGTTGGGGAGATGACAATATGAAAGGAAACGGGGAGTCAGATGTAACAATCAGGGCAGATCACTGACCAGAGTAGGGATTGGGGAGAAAATCTATTCAGTTTGCATTTAAAGCTGGACTTGCTGAATTCTCACTTTCTGCAATAAATGCAAAGCGAAACCCAGCCATCTTTTGAAATTCGCGCTTCTCCGAATTTTGCAATGCAGTTCTAAAATGTAAGAATAATAAAGCTAAATGATGCATTGAAAAATGCATATCCTATGGTAAAGTGTGCTCTATGTGCTTTTATGTTTTAGTGAAAACAACCTAGAAAAATGCATTATATTCAACACATTTTTGCCAAGCAGTTTTCCTGTTAGGCAAAATGGCAAAGAAAAAAAGTATATATTAGAATAAATTCACATTAAAACATTGATGGATTCTCATGAGGATTTTGTACTAAAAAAATACAAACTGATGTGGGAATGTGGAGAACTGAATTTAAGACTGGAAAATTAACAGATTTACCCATCCCTAGGCAAGATCTATCCCTGCTGCAGCAACCTACTGGATAAGAAGAAAAATTGAGAGAGTATAAAAGAGAAAGAGGTGCCAGAGAGAGACAGAGACAAAGGGGTGGTCTCACCCACCAGTGATTCTGGCTCCACCCACCTTTGGTTGCAGCCATAGCCACAGCCATTGCCAGACTATACCTGGCAGAAAAAGGGGATGTGGAATGAGCTATGGTCTCAGGGGATGGTCTGAGAGCATATGAGGCCACCACTTGGCTAGATCTGGGATGGCAAACTCCCTGGGAACCACATGTGCTCTGTCTTGGGTTCTGTGATGGAAGAAGGGGTTGGGGGATATATGCATAAATGAACGAATGAATCAAATACCACTTCAGGTATTTGCAGGTAAGATGGTGCCCATTTTGAATGCTCTACCATGTGAGTAAATATCTAGCACCCTAGATATCCAGCACTCATTCTGTTTCCTTTGTTTTACTTTTGCACTTTCAGGGAGGTGTGTGTGTGTGAATTAAATCTAGGAGGCATTCAAAAAGGCATTCTGCTTTTGTAGTCTGAATGTGAAACCGTCCTCCTGTCTCATCCTCAACTTATTCTATTGCAAATGTAGACAAAAGTGGTGTTTCCCTCCTCCCAGATTATGAATTTCAGATTGACTTCTGATTATGATTATTTTGTGGTGATTCTCATGTTTTTAAGAAATGAGATACATTGCCAACGAAAACAGGGTGCTAGACTTGGATAGCCCGACAGCATGATGCAGCAAGCTCTTTTTATGTTATAAAAGTGGTGTTCAGAACTCCCATTTGGTCTTGGAACAGGTTTCAGGGGAACACAACTTCTGTTCCAAGTAATCAACGGAAAGCAAGTTGTGTCAGCATCTGGTATCATGATGTCATGCAAGATTAAAAATTAAACCAAGAATGTGAGTTGGCCATCTATTCTGGTAAACTGTGTACTATGGCATTTTTCATAGTACAGCCTTGCTTGACTCACCCTTTCCTAGACTTTGGCAATCTGTGTACTGAAGCATGGAAGTACTTTGTTTCCAATAGCGCTTCTGTGAGCTGCAAGTGATTTTGCTGATGGGGGGGGCACATGCAAAGGAAACTAGGACTCCTGTACCTTTTAACAGCTATGCTGAAGAGTATATGAATGTGTCTTATACCAGGTGAGATTAATGGTCTCCAACCTGCTGCCTTCTAGAATGCTGCAACTAGAATGTTTCGGCTACCGAACGCCGCAAACCCGGAAGTGAGTGTTCTGGTTTGCAAACGTTCTTTGGAACCCGAACGTCCGACGTGGTTTCTGCGGCTTCCGATTGCGTGCAGGAAGTTCCTGCAGCCAATTGGAAGCCACGCCTTGGTTGTTGAACATTTTCGGAAGTCGAACGGACTTCCAGAACGGATTCCGTTTGACAACCAAGATACAACTGTACCATTTCCATTTCCACCATGTTTGTTTCTCCTTTTTGCATACTGGGACAAGTGAACTGTTGTAAGGCCAAGCTTACAGTCAAGCAATGTAGTTTTGATCATAGAATCACAGAATTGTACCATTGGAAAGGACCTCGAGGTTCATCTAGTTCCCTGGCAAATAGATATTCTGTTGTGGCAACTGCAACCTAGACTTTAGGTGCCATTTGGTGCCTAGCTTATTTTATTTATTTATTTATTTATTTATTTATTTATTTATTTCATTTCTGTACCGCTTTATATTTTTAAGAACGTCAATAAAACATCAGTAAAACAATCTGAAGAAAGTCAAATGTAGAGTATACAGCCAAAGCAACATAATTAACAGAAAACTAAAATATTATCTTAAAGATTTCAAAATAAAACATTACTAAGGAGGTCAATTGCAGAATACATATTTTACACAAGCAAAGTTAACAAAAAAAATCTTAAACTTTTTTTTTTTAAGTCAAATATAAAATGCACATTTAAAACAGCACAATTCACAAAAGAATAAAATATTGTCATAAGCATGACACGGCTGTTTGGCAGGCACAAAAAGATGGGGCAAAATAATCCAGTAGTTAGGGGTTGTTGTCAGGGATAGTGATGTCCCTCTGGTCTCACCAGGAATCTCTTCAGTTGGGCTGGTGAGTGTTTCCAACACTGCTCTGGAGGCGGCCAGATGAAGAAGGCTGGTCTACAGTGACTTGGCAGCGGCTATGTAGGGTTTCCAAAAGGACACTTTCTCAGCCTTACCTGGAGGTACCTGGAGAGAACAGAGGACCTTCTGCATGCAGGGCATGTGCTGAGCTACAATACAGGTGCGTCTCTACAAGCAATAGCCACTGAAACGACAGCCTTCCCTCCTTCTCTGCAATGGGTCACTTGTTTGCAACATGGGGCAAGCTTCTCATGAAAAAGATGATTCCTGCAGATTACCATGCTTTTCTCCAACGCTCCTGATATTAAAAAGTTATGATTGCACGGAGGAGGTCCATAAAAGGGAAATGATCTGAAATTGTGAATGGTTTATTAGGAGTAGACAAGCATAACATGCATTTGAAAATAGGTTTGGAAAGTGGAGGGGCACCCCGGTTTGATCTGACAAATGCTTTCTTAGAAGGCTCTAATGCTTTTCATGGCTATAGAATTGTGAAGATTAAAATAGAGGAGTGTATTATGCCCGGCTATTGACTTGAACAAATACAGCATTATCGTAATTTGTATGTTCTTTTTCTCCCTTGGATATAGACAAGAGTTTACATAATCATCTAAGGGCCATTTGCCTTTGAGACGCCTGTCTGCAGGCTGTGTTTAAAATCCTTTCTCTAATATTGATAGTGTAGCAAGCTGCATAAAGAGTTGTTAATCTTTCCAAACATGGCTTCTATTTAAAAGAACACTTCCCCAGGAGTGTCACGTGGACGTCGTTCGCATATTCCTTTTGCACTCTATTCCTTTTCCTTAGCAGAAATGTATTGCTCAGTTTTGCTAGTGCTTGGGGGTTTTTTTCTTTTTTTCTTTTTTTTGGCCTAAGATTATCTTTATTCCAGTAAGGCGTCTTAATTAATTTTTTCAGGGTGCCAGAATTCACTGTTAACTTTCCGTGTCCCTGCCCCATTTCCTGTTCTGATGAACAGTGCAAGCCTGTATATGTCTACTCATAAGTAAGCACAGCTGAGTTTTATTTTGTATTTTTCAAATATTTATAAACCACTAAGACTGATAAATTATCAGACTGGTGCACATAAGACAAAATAAATAAGTATTAAAGAGACACCAGAAATAGCACAGTTAAAGTAACGGTTCAATACCAGAAGATGATGAGCAGATGACCCCCAAGCCCACAGATAAGCATATATTGAAATTTTCAGCAAGAGGCTTTGGTAAATAAAGTCTTAAGCATGTATCTGAAGGAGTAAATGGCCGGAGGAGGCCTTATCTCAGATGGAAAGGGTTGTAGTTCAGTGGTAGAGCACCTCCTTTGTATGTGAGAATGTGGCACTTGAACTGGGAGAGGTCTACTTTCTCTGCCTCCATCACTTGTACCTTAGTGGGGCCAGATCAAAATGTTCTATGGGGTGGATCTAGCTCATTAGCTGCCCATTGAACCATGCTGACTTGGGCTGCAAGTTGCACATTTCACTCCTGGCAATCCTTAGTGGAGAGGGTTCTCCAGATTCTGAGTAGCTTAACAGTACACAGCCATCAGTCAGGAGCTTGAGCAATTTGCAGAGGTTACTGTCTGTTCTTTGCTTTTTGCTGGGAAAAAAGCAGGCAAAACAAATTGCACCTGCTTCGTTTAGATCACAATTCTACCCACCCACCCTGAATCTTATTCCATTTTCACCTTACCACAAAGGAGCTTGTGAACTTACTGTGCCTCGGGGGCTGCTTTTCTTACCTCTCATACAGAATTTGGGGATATTCCAGTGTAAACGTTCTAGAGCAGCCTTGCCCCAGCCTGGTGCTCTCCAGGTGTGTTGGACTGTAATTCCCATCAGTCCCAGCCTGGACAGAATACCAGCATCTTAAGATCAGGTCCTCCTTGAAAAATAGGTGACCACTTCAGATGCAAAGTTTTCAAATGAATTGCATCCGTAGAACCAATTACAAAAGCATTCCAGTGATCTATTGTTAACAGCCATTTTGCTGTGCTTGAATTGGAAAATAAGGATGTTGCATCAGTTGAGAATGTTGGCGGGATCAAGACTTAGAGCAAGAGAATCCAGTTTCATGTTTGTTATCCTTGAAAAATATTAATGTACAGACATGGGAATCCTGGCAATAGGTGATTTTAGAAATGGAGCTATCCTGTCTTGCTCCATCTGGACCAAAGAGGCAGAGAGTCCTGAAAGATCTCTTGGGGCAGGTGGGTGGAGTTGGAACTATCACCCATTGCTGTGACCCTGCCAACAAGTTATATATGCCATGGAATAACTTGGTACCTAATGTGCTTTGCTAGTGGAATGCTCTCATTTGGATTACTGTGACTAATTCTTTTTTTTTTTTTTTAAGGGACATGGAACTTTGGATTGAGAAATTTTCCAGTCTCCTTTGAGAGACAAGTGCTTTTCTGATGATGCACAAGATCAAAGGGCATGCATTACACTCTCTGCTTCCTCGTTTTTTTCAGATTAGCTGCAAAGCAAAAGCTTGAATTGTAAACCAGCTTGAGCTTTTGGAAAGGCAAGGTAAAAAGAAAAATGTCTTAAATAAAAGATGCAGTTGTGTAAATGTATGAGTAAATGGAACTGCGACCTTTGGTAAAATACTTTTTTCTGCTTTAAAAGGTTCAGCGTTAACAGTACAAAAGGACTATTGTCATTTCAATAATCATTTTAAAAATCTTGCAGCTTTCTCTGTTCTGATCTTTGGAAGCACACGCACTCGTCAAAAAGGAAAGGGTTTGACGGAATGCATTAGACTTTCTAATCTGAAAGAGCATCCCATATACAGTATTAAGAGTTGTTGGACAGATTGAAATTCCTGTGCAAACAGATTTTTCACCCTCCTCCCTCCCCAAACTCACTTGACCAGGTTGGGGGGGGAAGGGTCTGGTTAATTATTCCCTTTCTTAATTGCATGACTGCAAGCATAAAACTCTACCCTTCTATATATTCTGGCTAAAAAAAGGTTTTGGTCTTTTCTTGTCAAGAGATCTTGTCTAGCTGGTTTGAGTTACTTGATTGTATAGCAGAAATTACTTCATAACTAAGTCGTACAGGAATTTCTTAGATGGAATTGGTGAGCGTGTGTGAAATAGGGTATGTACTTTTCCTTTTTGTTATAATTTGATTGATCAATATGCAGTTGTGATTAATGAACTGTGATTACTGAATTTCTTTTGGTGTCTTTATGTTAATGATACAAAGCCTCATTCCCCCACCCCCAGGATTCACTGATACATATTTTTCTGTGGATTATGGTGCATTGACATGTATATTTCCTTTACATCTATGTTTCAGTAACTTTCAATGCAATCCTATGCATGTCTACCCACAAGTAGACATCTACCATATTTTTCACTCTATAAGACGCACTTTCCCCCTCCTAAAATGTAAGGGGAAATGTGTGTGTGTCTTATGGAGCAAATGCAGGCTTCGAGAGCTACCCCAGAAGCCAGAACAGCTAGAGGGAGCACTGCGCAGTGCTCCCTCTAGTTGTTCTAGCTTCTGGCTTAGCCGTGCGAAGCCTCCGTAGGGCAGCGGGCAGCCTTCATCCCGCTGGCCCGCGGAGGCTTCATGCAGCTATCCCTGGCTTTTGCAGGAGGTCGGGGGAAAGCAAGGAGGCTTGCTTTCACTGAAGCCAGGAGAACAAGCGGGATAAGTGCGCACTGATCCCGCTTGCTCTCCTGGCTTCAGGGATAGCCCTGCAAAGCCTCCTGAGCGAAGAGGAAGGAGCGCTCCCTCCTCACTCAGGAGGCTTCTTATTTCTTGTTTTCCTCCCCTAAAAACTAGGTGCATCTTATGGTCGGGTGCATCTTATAGAGCGAAAAATACGGTAATTCAGTGGGACTTGGTCCCAGGTAAGTGGCTATAGGATTGCAGTTCCCTCCCTCCCTTATAATAATGGTTATACAGTGCATGCACAAGTGTAGTCTCTGGTTTTGCAGATTGTAAAAACTGCCAGAATTTTTAGTGTATTAGTTATTAGAAGATGATCCTGAGATGTTCCCAAGACACCAGATTTAGCATCAGGCACAGAACTCAGCACTGGTGATGAGGGTGAATTTTGGGGTATTCAAAATGCAAACTCCTGCAGTTTGAGATGCTTCACCCCCAATACAAGGCAATCCCAGACCCTTCTAAATTTGGGACAGGGCTTGGTTTGCTGTGTACCAAAGTTTGACCATCACTTCTGCAGATGCCAACAAAATCTGGCTCCTGATATCACTGTCCTCTTTTCTTCCTCCCTAACTTACTTGATGGTGGGGCAGTTACATATTGCGGCCTTGGGAGCCCTGGGAAACAGCATTTCCCATGGGTCCTTGAGACTGGAATGCTGCTGCTGTAGGGTTCTAAGCACCAGAGGGGAGTCTGAGACCTTGGGACAGAGAAGAAAATGACCTTGCTACCCCTGCCGCGCTGCCAGGGAAGGGATGGCATTGGGCACAACAGTTGATGGGAATGGGGGAGGATGACCCGATCTTTGCTTTTTTGCAACTTTCCCTTTTGCAAGTTCTTGAAGGCTCAGTCGTGTTTTGTTTTTAGTGCTTGGAAGTCTAAATCAAGGGAAGTTAAGTGGCATTTCCTTATCAGCACTCAGC
Source organism: Podarcis bocagei (assembly GCF_964188305.1). Lineage (NCBI taxonomy): Eukaryota > Metazoa > Chordata > Lepidosauria > Squamata > Lacertidae > Podarcis > Podarcis bocagei. The sequence continues at coordinate 82,187,268 of NC_138130.1, forward strand.
AGCCTGAGCAGCTTAGTTTTATTTTATTTTACCCAAACGGCTTTAAATCCTTATTTGTTGCTGTATATGCTTGAAAGGACATGGGGCTGATGCTTGCTGTGATATCGCAAAGACATCAAGGAGGCTGGGTAGGACTGCCAGTGGTGAAGGTGGGGGTGGGGGTAGGGCTTCATCGTCCCACAGATATCCTTGCCCTACCTCACAATGGCCACAAACAAAATTAAGTATTAAATGCACATTTCTTGGAACTCGGCGACTTACGTAGCTTGCAGAATTTAGCTTACTGGGGCGGAAAGGGTGGGGGCAGTTTTGATTCCCGTCCTTCTCTGCAGAGTACGCAGAGCTCTCTGTATAATTTATTCTAGAACCTAATATTAGCTTTTCGTAAGACAACATACAAGAGGTGTCCTTGAGAGAAACAGAAAGAGAGAGAGAGGGAGAGAGAAAGGAGTTAGCACTCTTTTTAAAGTCGCTGCTGTAATTAAAGCCTGAAGCTTCTTGTTACTATGGAAACGCCAAGCACCACAAATATGAAATGCAGGTTCCAAGGCCTCCGTTAAGTGTGCCCTAATATTCTGCGTTCGTAAGGTTGAAGTTGTGCTTTCCGAATGTGCTTCCTCCTCCCTCTCTGCCACCAACAGGCAAGAGCCCTTTTTGCATTTGCAAGCGCACATGAATCTTGGTGGGAAGGGGCATTCACAAGTGCATTCTGAAGCGGAGCTGTTGGGGGGGGAGGGATGGGTGGCAGGGAGACCAAGGCTGAGGTGAAGAACATAAAAAAAGCTCTTCTGGATCAGGCCAGCATTCTGTTCTCTCAGTGCCCAACCAGATGCCTGTGGGAAGCTCACAAATAGAACGAGAAACTGTGGAACTCACTCCCTCAGGAGGCAGTGGTGGCGCCGGCCTAGATGGCTTTGAAAGAGGATTAGACAAATTCATGGGGGGATAGGAGGCAGTATTGCTTCTGAATACCAGTTGCTAGAAACCGCAGAGTACAGTGGTACCTCGGGTTAAGTACCGTATTTTTTGCACCATAACACTCACTTTTTTCCTCCTAGAAAGTAAGGGGAAATGTCTGTGCGTGTTATGGAGGGAATGCCTACGGGTGGCATGCCTACGGATTTTCCTCCTCTAAAAACTATGTGCGTGTTATGGTTGGGTGTGTGTTATAGAGCGAAAAATACGGTACTTAATTCGTTCCGGAGGTCCGTTCTTAACCTGAAACTGTTCTTAACCTGAAGCACCACTTTAGCTAATGGGGCCTCCTGCTGCTGCCGCGCCGCCGGAGCACGATTTCTGTTCTCATCCTGAAGCAAGGTTCTTAACCTGAAGCACTATTTCTGGGTTAGTGGAGTCTGTAACCTGAAGCGTATGTAACCCAAGGTACCACTGTATTGTTGCCCTCAAGTCCTGCTTGTTGGCCACTGTGAGAACAGGAAGCTGGACCAGATGGGCCACTGGCCTGATCCTGCAGGCTGTTCTTACGTTCCTATTCCACTTTTGCCACTGCTAATATGTTCACTTCTCCCCCGGGCCCAATCCGTGCCTCTCCGAGAGGAGGAAGATGAGATGTATAGAAGTTATTGCGCCTCTCCTTGCTCACCAACACAGCCTTGAGAGGACAGGTGAACAGGCAACAATAGTAGGAAGGATGAGTAGCATCACATGGGACCCCTATTGGGGTCTGGGCCTCAACAGATGCTCAGTAATGCCAGCCTTGTCCATCAACCAGTCTAATGGCTGCTAGGTGGTGTGTTGAGTGCTATGTATGCAGAAGCGGAGGGGGGGAAATTGTATCCCTTTCCCAAGGTACCAAATATTGCTGTTTCAGGGCTGGGCAAATGTGATGTCTTTGCACCTGAAACTTTTCAATCAAACTAGACCTCTTCCTGTGAGGGCACCACACTTTAGCCCAGCGTTCAGACTGCAATATTCCATAAGGTGAGGAGATGTGATTCATCTGGAGGCAAGGGGAAAAGGTCTGCCACAAATTATTCCAACTTCCCTTCTGTCTTTCGTAAACTTGGCACCTCTAATCTTAGCCTTTGCTTCTGCCCGTCTAGCAGCATTTTCAGCTTCCTGCTGTCAGCATCTTTCTTGTGGCAATGTAATATATTAGTCATTTATACCCAGTTAGAACTAGGAAAGCTTAGCATAATGCTGAGCCTGCCTCCAAATGCTTTGTGTAACAATACTGAGCAACATGGGGATGGCTGTGTGCGGATGTTTTCAAGTGTTTTTGTGGACATCGGGGGCAAGCCCCTCCAGATGTTGTTGGATTTCAGCTCCAACACCCAAGTGACTCCCCCCCCCGGGGTGCAAGCATGGGCAGAGTGTAGGGAAGTCCTGGGATGCCCAGATGACAAGATCTGCTCCCCCTCAGCCTTGCTGATGTGGTCCAAAGGAAAGCAGAGCAATACGTTTGGCACCAGCTTGGCTGCAGGAGTTTCCAGAAGCCAACTCCTAGGGGCTGAGGTCCCTTCGCCCCCACAATAGAGGCTGCTGCCCCCCCCCCAAGTTGATGGGCATTGCCATTCAATTGGTGTGTGTGTGTTCTGTGTCTTGTGATCCATTATGCAGGGTGGGGCTTCTCTTCCCCCCATGTTTTATTCAAGTTGGCGCCCCCTGCTAGATGGAGGTGTACAAGGCACCTCCTTAGGGACTCCACTCTGGATTTGTGTAGGCTTTACTCCCTAGCCTTTTCTTCTCCCAAAGATATCCCGCAAGGCAGCGAAGATTAAGGATCAGAGTTTTCCTTCTTCTAGATGGGCTACCTTCCGAGACTGACAAGCTGCATTTGCCCCTCACTTCCCTCTGCAGCATGTGAAGAAACCACCTTCTTGACTGTTGGACCCGCTATTGGTTTCAATCTGCCAGAGCCTCACATGCAGGGAAGTCCCTAATTCACTGAGGGTTTGAGACCCATCGGCTGCTCTCACCTGGTTTAGCTGGCCAGTCAAAGTGTTTACCGAGTTGTGGCCACTGTTACATCATGCTGACTGCTTCTAGGAGCCACACGTGAGAGCTAAGTGAAGGGTGGGGACCAAAGGAGGACAGACTACCCCAGAAGGAGCACGACGTGTCCCCCACACCCCATACACCCCAATATCAATGGAAAATAGTGGCTGGATAAAAGTGGGCCCTGATTATTACTGTCATATACCATATTTTTCGCTCTATATATATTTTTCGCTCACCAGACCACAAGACGCACCTAGTTTTTGGAGGAGGAAAACAAGGAAAAAAATATTCTGAATCTCAGAAGCCAGAACAGCAAGAGGGATTGCTGCGCAGTGAAAGCAGCAATCCCTCTTGCTGTTCCGGCTTCTGGGATAGCCGAGTAGCCTGCATTCGCTCCATAAGACGCGCACACATTTCCCCTTACTTTTTAGGAGGGAAAAAATGAGTCTTATAAAGCAAAAAATACAGTAATTAGCACACTTAAATAAAAATGGTGGGTGGGGTGGAATCAAAAGAATATTCCTTACAGTTTTGCATCATTTGTCATTCCTGCCCACCCCCTCGCCATCAGTGCATCTTCAATCATGGAGCAGATCCCCGTTGAGGCAAGCCATGTTTGATGGAGGGTGAAGTCATCAGAAATTGACGCGGAGCTTTGTTTTTGCTTTACAGCGCCAGATGCTTGTCATGAAAAATATGACAAGATCAGATATGGAGCCGTTTATGTTGTCTCTAATTATCCTGCTATATCAGTGCCTAGTTAAGGCAGCTGGCTAAGCCCCCATGTAAGATGCTGTAATTCTGCTGAGCGCTGAGATGGGCCGAGCATCTGCTTCGGAGCTGCGGCGTAATTAGGCTTAAATCTGAATTCTGCTTATAGGGTTTTTGTGCTTTTTTTTGTTTATTTGATGGTAGTCAGGTGACATATAGATCACTGTCAGAACAGGTTCCTGTGGAGTGGATGCTAAGGCAAATGGAAAGCAAGGCAAAGGAAGTCTAAAGCGGAAATGACTCCCTATCCTGTTTAATTACTTCATTTGTTTCAATTATTTAAAATTCCATTCATAACTGATTTGGAACTAATCATTCATTTCCGTCATTTTAACTTGTTTTTGTGCCTTCGGTGGCAGACAAAGCCACTTTACTGGCATGAAACTGTCAGACCGTATACATTTAAAGTTGTATCATGCCACTTCTAGCAGCCACAGCTTCCCCCAAAGAATCCTGGGAACTGTAGTTGGTTCAGGAACCCCTATTCTCACCACAGAGGTACAATTTGCAGAGTGGTTCAACAATCAGTCCCTCTTCCCAGGGAGCCCTTACCTCCCCTGCTATGACTTTCCAATGCAACTGGCTGCAATAGAAGTGGGGGCACATAAGCACTTTGGGTGGCTAGTAGAGCAATCCTTGGGTTAGAGCAGAGTTTCTCAAACTCGGATCTCCGGCTGTTTTTGGACTACAAGTCCCATCATCCCTATCTAGCAGGACCAGGTCAGAGATGATGGTAATTATAGTCCAAAAAACAGCTGTGACTGCCTGTGAGGTAATCCAAGGAGACATGGAGTGCAGAGAAGAAATCAAGCAGAGTAAATGCATGTGAGAACCAGGCATAGGCTGGTGTGATTCATGCATTGGTTTTCATCACAGGATTGTTCTGTTGGCGCAGCCGCACCAAGCTCGGCGCCCAATTAGCAAATCTTAACACGACAGAAGCCGCATCGTCAATTGTGCCCTCCGGGAGAGATGTTCCTTGTCATACTATTTCTTAAAAGGATAAACTACAAGATGTAATTTGTTAGAAGCCACCTTCTTAAGGCTGCACAGTGATGCTCACTGACAAATCGCAGTTACAAGCGGCATCGTGATCAGGAGCACGTCGTGCAAAATTTAAAAGAAGAAGAAGCAGTACCATCAGCCACGCTATTCGGTTGTCATTCTGAAATTCCAAGGGGCTCATTTCTGAGTGAATTATATGTTTTGAAAGGCAGATTTTATAGCTATTTCTCTCTTTCCCTTGACACTTGCTATCATCTTGCTTGCAATTCTTTCACCAGTATTATTACTGTTATAATAATAAATCTACCGTGCTCATTGTACAGTGTTTGTGGTGGGTGCTAGATATTACATCATGGGAGGCTTGTGGGGGGGGGATAGCAAAAGGAGAAAGGGCCTTTTCAGTAGCAGCCCCTGGTTTATGGAATTCTTTCCTCAGAGAGGCTCTCCTGGCACCAAAAACAACATCTTTCTGGTGCCAGGGGGTTTTTCTTCTCAAGCACTTCACTGTTAAATTTATACAGCAGTTGATGGTATTTTGGGGCTTATCTGATTGTTGCTCTTGGGGAAGGCAAGGATTTGTTTTATGGTCTGATCACTTTTTTGTTTGCGCTGTTTTTAATAATGTTGCACCATGTATCTCTTTTAGCCTATCTGCATAAAGTGGCTCATGAAAATCCAGGCTGATCATCAAGGTCTGGTTATCACGGGCAGCAGATAAGATTGTAAACTTATACACCACAATTCAGGTGTCACTTGATTGATTCTTCTTCCTTATAAACAGATTCCCTGTATGTTGAAAACTAGTTGTCATAAAGAAGGGTTCTAGCCTCTTTCTACCTGCAAGTTTTCTATATTCAGGGAATCGGGAAGCTACAACTCCCCTAATCATCCATGACTGTTATCTGTGCTAACTGGGGCTGATGGAAGTTGGGAGTCCAATAACATCTGGACCAGCTCTGGTTTCCCATCCCTGGTGTAGGTGATGACAGACTCTCCTAGTTGGAATATAAATGCCATTTACTTCCTCTTCCCTGCTCGTTTACTTTGCGTCTTTGTCCCTTTACCATTCAATCAACATTGTGAAGATAAAAACCATCCTCTCTCCAACTATGGTATACATGGCTGCGATTATGTTGGTACCTGCCTCCATCATCAGTGAGGGATGTTTTTCTCTCCTTGCTGGGCTAACGATGAGAGCAGCACATCTATTACGTTTGAGAAATTGGGGTTCTGTGCTAAGAAATGTTCTCATTTTGCAGGCAGAATGTCTTATGTTTAGAGTGGGAGTAAATTTTGCATAAAATAAAATTACATGTTTTATTTTGGGTGCATGCCCAGATTGGCATGGCTCTTTCCTCCCCTCCTCCACCCACTTGTCATGTGTGCAAAAAGAAAGGAAAAATGAAATTGTAGAACAAGCACTTTATTTTTGTCAGTCCATTGACAAGCTAAGAACTGACTTTCATAGCAAGTCTAAGAGGCATGACAACATTCAGATATTTTACCACCTGCCCATCGCTCGCCTCAAGCAAGGTGCTCAGAAGGATCTCTAAGGCTCAACCAGGAAATAGTCATTAGAAAATCTAGCATGCATTCTTTAATCTTATGCAAAAAGTACAGTACATGAGCAGCTTTTGACTTCTGAGGGGTTGCAGAGACCCCTATCTTTAAGTGGAACTAGCAAATCTGCTGTCTAAAATCTTTCAAAGTAAAACACAAAAATGTGCCAATAAAGTATCTGTTTTCTACTTGGGTATTGTTTGAAAAAAAATTAATATGGCATACAAGTATTGGGAGCAGAAGCATTGGGCCCAATATTATTTACATGATTAAGATTGCAGGGTGTACGTGTGTGTCTAAATTCTTAGTACAGCCAAACTAAAAGAATTCTGCATTTTTGAAGCATAATGAGCTTAAATTGGAACAGCCAGGTCAGAGAGGAAAATAAACAAACCAGTTAAGAAAGTTAAAAACATAGCTGGAAAAACATTTAGACGCTACCTCACCCCTGTCTTTTCCACCAATTGTTCAGGTATTTAGCAGATATCCTCAGTTACGGAAACATCCTGACAGTCTACCACATCAATTCAGTTTCCTCCAAATACTTTCAAAACATCTAATGCGCATGTGATTTCCTGCCTTAACCAAACGGTGGCCGAAAAGGAAATGACATTTCAAGGCTTTGATGGTATAAGGCAAAATCATGATCACTATGTAATACCCTGAATTTTATGGTCAGAGTTCCCTTTCTTTCTCTTGTTTGGAAACCCACACTGTTGGTACTCATAAGGAAAAGTTTCCATCAGCCGCATGAGAAATGAGAAAGAAAGGAACAAACTGATTCTCACAGTAGCCGCAAGAGGAATTCATTGCACACCTTAGAGCTGTGCATGCCAGTTCAGATCTTGGCACTCTGAATCTGCCCCTATTTGCCATTTGTCTCTGCTGCTGCCAGTCCTGTATCTTGATAGCATCTCCTTTTATTCCAAAGCAATTTAGTTTGCAGCCAATGGAAAATATGGCTTGCCTTGAGAGGGTAGTTCAGGCATCCTTAAACTCGGCCCTCCGGATGTTTTGGGTCTATAACTCCCATCATCCCTAGCTAACAGGACCAGTGGTCAGGGATGATGGGAGTTGTAGTCCCAAAACATCTGGAGGGCCGAGTTTGCCTATGCCTGGGATAGTTCATGAAACCTGCCAAGGAAGAATGCAGGAGAGAGTCCATGCAAAGGATACCAAACTCACCACTAAAGCTGCGCTACCTGCCCCATGACTGTTTGCAGAAGGCAACAAAGCTTTTGAGAATGGTCCTTTGGCACAATTGTCTGGGAATCTTAGATAAGAACCTATGAATCTGCCTTATACCGAGTCAGATCCATCTAGCTCAGCATCACTTGGCAGGGGCTTTCCAGGATTTCAGGCAAAGGTTCTCTCCCAGCCCTACCTGGAGATGCCAGGGATTGAACTTGGGACCTTCTGCTTGCAAGGAGCTATGGCCTCTACTGTGCAACCAGGCACAAATGGTGCCAAATGGAATAATAAGCTAATGCAAAACAAAAATAGGCAGATTTGCTTGAGTTGCATCATTATTTGGGAATTCCTTTTTGTGGTGCAGAGTCTGGATTGCTGAGACACTGTCTGAATATTTTTAGCACAGAGTATGCACTGTGCTGATAACAGTGATCTTCCTTTCAAGGTAACTGAGAAGAAGGGTGGTGAAACAAGGTGTCATTACCGGCCTTAAAGTGTCAAAGTCGCACAGGACTGGAGCCAGAATGTATTGTAGCATATCTGGGCTAGTTTAGGCTGTGCATAGCACACCATTAGTTCCCCAGGTGGGGGAATGCACATTTCAGTCCACATCAACAGATAAATTGATTTTGGGATTGAGTATCATTGTGCTTATCCATATTTGCATTAATTGCACTCACAGATCTCCTTCGCCCGACTGGGGCAAATACATCCGTTGTCAACTAATGCCAGGAGCATTTGTCATTTCGACAGTATTCCTATTAAAAATGGATTTGCAGTTGTCTTCATGATGGGTTTGCTGTGCTGTTCAGCTACGACTGAAACGTATAATACTAGATACAATATTTGTATAATGCAATATTTTGCTGAAACGTATAATACAAGAATATGCTGCAGCTGCTTCAATCTGGAATGTTCAAGAGCCTTATTGATTGCATAGCTTTGCATATTTGCTGGGAAATAAACATTTTTAGGATGCACCATGTGTTTTGACACCCCGCCCCTCTGGAATTATACTACCTGATAGGAACAATCTCCAAACCACTTAACTTCCCATTGATTTCAATGGAATTGCTTTGGATAGAATGACTTTGCTGATGGCAGCCATACAAGGCAATCCTTTTATAACCAATCTTTTGCATAAGTGTGATGATGCATGCTTTTGCGCAGAGCAGTGGGTGGTGTATATGATGCCTTGTTCTGGTTGTTGTTTTTTAAAATAATTTTTGATTTTGTGCATAAATAAAAGGCTTACACACAATCATGAAAAAAGTAGAATCGATACGACTAATTTGCTTATGACTAAGTCATCTGGAGGAAGGAATTGCTACTATGGAACAGTTTCCAAACGCAAAAGGTTACCTACAAGAAAATATGCCAATCAGAAGCCTCTACAGTGGTACCTCGGGTTACAAACACTTCAGGTTACAGACTCCGCTAACCCAGAAGTAGTACTTCAGGTTAAGAACTTTACCTCAGGATGAGAACATAAATTGTGTGCCGGTGGCACGGCAGCAGCAGGAGGCCCCATTAGCTAAAGTGGTACCTCAGGTTAAGAATGGTTTTAGGTTAAGAATGAACCTTCGGAACGAATTACGTTCATAACCAGAGGTACCACTATATTCCCAAAGCAGTATGACATCCAGGATTACCAGTAGAAACAGGGATTCCCCAGCTGGACTCGGCCCCAAAATCACTAGGTTGCCTAAGGCAAACTATGGTTCTTTCCATTTCCGGTCTCCCTTTCCCCCTCTGCAGTTTGGGGCTAATAATACTGAAGTCCCCCACAGCAACGACCTCTAACCACCCCAGACCCCCAGCCACCAACCTGTGTTGCTTTCCCTGTTGCTAGCCTTCCTGTTTAAGACCATGGCTAGTTAACACGTGCCAGGGAGGCGACCTCATTAACATGCAAACGCAAAGCTACTTGGCTGGGACTGACATTTTAATTATCTCCCACCAGTGTGACTTTCTCTCCATCTCATCGTATCGCGTGTTTTATTTCATTAGAAAAGCCAGGGTATTGGCTGTCAGCTATTAATTATGAAACCTATTTATAACAGTAGCCTGTCAACGTGACTTGCTCTTTGTTCCACAAATCAAGTGTGTTTGTATTATTAATGCGCTCGGAGCAGGCTTTTTGCTAACCACAGCTAGCGCATTGGAAACCACGCAAACTTCGCTCTCCTCCTCAGATTCCCCTCTTAAGCAGTTTTGCCGGCATCAGCCGTAATCGTAGCTGAGACCAACCAGGGTTTCTCTTTTAGCAAAAATCTGAAAGTACAGTTTGAAGTCACATAGGAAGCTGCCTGGGACTGAGTAACCATTGCTTCCTCTAGCTCAGTGTTGGCTGGCAGGAGTTTATCAGTCCCTCTTCACAGGGAATTCTGGGAATGGTACCTCTGTGAAGGGAATGGGTGTGTGTGGCCTAAGAACTCTCAACTCTCTTTGAACCAACTCTAGCTCCCAGAATGCTTTGGGGGAAGCCATGAGTCTTCATAGTGGTATCGCAGTGCTTGTTCAAGGAGGCATTGCGGCCAGGCAAAAGCACCCAAGAAGGACTCAGAGGAGGGCCAGTGAAGGGTGCAGCTTGTGGAGTGGACATGGTCTGGGAGACTTCCAAAGGCCAGAAAGAGAGAGCCACGTCTGACCCCCAGGCCTGAGGTTTCACATACAGTAGATACCAATGAACTGTCTAACCACAGTTACAGGGTAGGTGTGGATTTTGTTTCAAGGTAAGATAAAGTCTGCAGAGGGAGAGCTCTGGTTTCCTAGCCTGATCGCCTGATATGGCTCACTGTGGTTACTGGAGAGCCTTCTTTACCGCAGGTTTGAAACAAAAATCCTGGTTTGTATTAAGCTAGCGCTCCCTGGGAAGCTAGAGCTTAGTCTGGGAATTGTAGCTTAGTGTTAGTTAACAAACCAGGAAAATAAACAGAAGATTGGGCTATATAAACACCATACATTTTAAGCTCCTGATATCCCCTAGAGAAGGCTGGGAAGTGTCATTTGTTAAGGGTGCTGGGAATTGTAGCTATCTGAGGAATAAACCCAATTTCCCAGGATTCTTTGGGGGGTGTCATATGACCAGTATTATGTCTGCATTGGTACACAGCACATTGCACAGATAGATGACAGCTGGGAAAGATCAGAAATGAGGAAGACCAAGTATTCTTAAAAGACTGGAATAATTTTCTAACATATTTGAGAGACCACTGTAAACAGTTGAAATCATTGGCAGGAATACAATGACACTTGTAAAGTAATATGGATTTTGGATAGCATAATTATATGATAGATAGATTACAGTAAAAGATGCAGGAAAATGTTTAGAATTGGAACCCAGGGAGGGAGGGAGGTCTCAAGGTTCGAAAGAACCACTTTTTTAAGGTTTGAAAATGTTATGTTATGGTGTATATATAAAAAAGATAGATGACAACTGATGTTCCTCTTGAGTTTTGTTTTAAATTAAGATGTTTCTCCTGCCTTTCCATGTCTGCTGCAGCTAACGACAAAATAACAAAACACATTGCAAACCCCAAAAATATGAAAACACAGACATTACTAATAAGCAGCAGTCATCAAAACCGTGTGGTGTTGTTGTTGTTGCTGCTGTGTGTGTAGATTATAGAGTGCATAGAGTTTTAATTGCTAATCACTGAGATGGACAAACTTTCCACATATGGCTTTTGATATTGCTGACTATAAAATGCATAACAGGGCTGGGTGGTAGTGGTGGAAATGGAGCCAAATGTCTCTGCACGTATGTTCGTGTTTCCTCCTGTTTTAAAAGGCAGGTTTGATGAATGAGGTCTTCTAACCTCTAATACACAATAGGAGCATTTGTTTTGTGCTAAGTCAATGAAATGAATTGTTTTTGTTTTGAGCTTAAGTGCTCCTGCTGCCCCACGTAGCCTCGCTTATAGCCAAAAAAGCAAATAATAGCTGGTGCATAGCACTGGAAAATGTTTTCGTTGTGGGAAAATAAAGGGCCACGCGCTAGGCCTTCCCATTTCCGTATAATGTTTTGGAACGAGTGTTCTGTGACACCACTGGAGCGTTGGAAAAATACAGAATGTGGTGCCTCTGTGTGACAAATTCAGCTATGATTCTTTTTACAGCAAACTTCTAGCTCTTAACAGCTGTCAAAGAATGTTTAAAAGTGTGCAGGCAATGCCAGGAGCCAGAAGAGAACATTTCCAGCTGTTGGGAGTGGGTTTCAGTATCCAACATAGCCTAGGACTGAACTACAGCTTACGTGCAAATACATGAAAGAAAATCCTGGCAGCCTCTTGTAAGGAAAAGCAGCTTTGGAAAGTGGAGTTACAGGAAGTACGGAAATGTGCGCACGCTGCTGCTGCTCTGTTCTGAATCACACACACGCAATGTTCAAAGGGGGCTGTTTTCATGGAACATGTAGATAGGCCCCTGTTGCCTCCGTAACAAACCAGAACGAATGGTGTAAATAATAAACAATTTCACGATATTATCCAGAATAAGACTAACCATGGAAATCATGCATAGCACGGAGAAGGAGGACAGAGAAAAGATTTTCTCCCTCTTTCATAACACAAGAACTCGTGGGCATCCAGTGAAGTCGAATGTTGGAAGATCGGTCCAAATAAAAGGAAGTACTTCTTCACACAGATCACAGTTAAACTATGGAACTGTCTTCTGCAGGAGGCAGTGATGGCCACCAACTTTGATGGCTTTAAAAGAGGAGAGGGCTGTTGATGGCTACTAGCTATGATGGCTCTGCTTTGCTTCCACGATTGAGGCAGTAATGTTCCTGAATACCAGTAGCTGGTAAATGTAAGAAAGGAAGAGTCCTGCTTGCAGGCTTCCCTCAGGCATCTTGTTGGCCACTGTGAGAACAGGAAGGTGGGCCCAGCAGGCTCTTCTTATGTTCTTTATGTTAAAACAACTCATTTTGCATAATGTGAAACGGGTTGTTGCAGTCAGCTTTTATTGGCGCAGAAACTGGGTTACACGGACACCTAATTTTAATTCAATTTTTAGGTTTGTGGTACACACACACACCAATTTCATGTCCCCATTTTCAGGGTACAAAAGTGGTGGAGGATTTCAGTGGCGGGTTGCGGACAAAATCTGCTGGTGCTCTTTTCCCTCCTGATGGCCACCATTTTGGTCGCCCCCAAAGGCTGGTGGCAATATCATTTTGGAGTGGTAGAATAGCAGCTACCAGTGGGAGGAACTAGTTGAAGATCTGTATGTTGCCCATACCCAGCCATGGAATTTGCACCCTGCCCCCAAATTGCAAAAATAGGGAAGCTGTTCCTTCATAAAATTTCTCCCTCCAGATTCAGCCAGAGGTTGAGCTCAAGTTTAGTACACACAGCAATGCTGAACACAGTTTCTCTTGCATCAGGTCTTCTTGTTCACTTTCAGTGAATCTCAATAATGATTATTTTCTTTTTTACTTTTTCAGAAAAATGACTCTTTGCTAAACAGAAAAAAATCATGAACAAATAAAACCTCTACAATCAAGTTCTCCATTGACGAGGAGGCCAAACTGGAGTGCTTTATAATGGGCACCACAAACGAGGAGATGGTCTCGGTGGAGCAGAACTTGAACCCTCTGTGCTTTGAATGTGGCCAACAGCATTGGACAAGGGAGAACCACTTGTACAATTATCAGAACGATGTAGACGATGACTTGGTCTGCCATATTTGCCTTCAGCCCTTGCTACAGCCATTAGACACCCCTTGCGGCCACACATTCTGCTATAAGTGCCTACGGAACTTCCTGCAGGAGAAGGATTTCTGCCCTCTGGACCGCAAACGGCTCCATTTTAAGTTGTGCAAAAAATCCAGTATCCTCGTCCACAAACTGCTTGACAAACTCTTGGTGTTGTGCCCATTTTCTTCAGCGTGCGAGGAAGTGATGCAGCGGTGTGACCTGGAAGCACACCTCAAAAACAGGTAAGTAGGAAAGGCCATCCACCAGTGATAACTTAGAAGTTCTGCATCTTTCAGTCGCATTTGAAAAGTGTGGGATTGAGCCGTCAAGACTAACATGCTTATATGCCATGGATGTCAATGTGAGTTGAAGTATGCTTTTCTTTCTCTGGATTTCGTATGTATGTGTTTTGGACTGAAACACTTTTCCTTTTCAGGAGTGTTGTTCATTTATTAATTTGTGGTGGTGTTGTTGTTTTTTAAACACACCTCACTTCTTATTGCACAGCAATCCCAGGTCATGATACAATCAATAAAACAATTTTAAACTACAGTACTGGCAATAACATCCTAAAGCAAGGGTGTTCAGGGTTAATCCTCTCAGTCTTTCCTTCAGTCGAGTAAGGCACTGAAAAACCTGGACAGACCTCTCAAAAGCAAGCCTGGTGCCAACTATACTGCCATCAAGATCAGGTCTTTTTCTAGAGGCTCACTTGCTCTGGGGAGAAGTCAACTACATCCTCTGGGTGAATTTATGAACCATGTTGGCTCCTGATCAGCCTAGGTTCATGGCGTATCATGAGCTATCGGGAATTAGCTGCATACTAATGCTTTCTGCCCAATCTTCTACTTCGCTCCTCCCTGGGCACAAGGAGGAGGGGGGAGGGAAACAGGAAGCAGCAGTTAAGTTTGGTCTCCCACAATGTCCAAATCCAAGATTGTGGTTTGTGTCTCCCCAAGAAGCTGGTACCAAAAGCAAAACATGGTTTAGGGCTGGCTAGCTAGCCTGACTTGTTAGGAAGAACTAAACCATGATTCTGGGTTCAGGTGTCATGGGAAGTCAAGCGTAATTGTGGGCGTCCAAGCTTTTTCTCCCACTCGAGCTAGGGGAGGGACAAAGAAGAAGCAAGCACCCACCATGTTGATTGTTCCCAATAAATCACAGTAAGCCTGCAACTTGGGTCACCGCAATCTGCAAACAAGGCCTATGCTGTCTGCAGTCCACCCGGGAGAAAATGAATGTCATCCATGGTTATCATTAGAAACCTAGGAAGCTGCCTTATACCAAGTAAGAGCACTGTTCCCTCTAGCTCAGGATTTACACTCCCCAGGGTTTTAGGCAGGAGAGTCCTGCTTAGCCCTACCTGCAGATGCCAGAGATTGAGCCTGGGACTTTATGCATGCAAAGCATGTCTGTGAGCCATCTCCCTTCTCAAATGCCATCATTACCCTGCCATTTTCAACATGTAAAATGTTTTAAGCTGCAATCCTATACACACTTTAACAACCTGTGTGACTAATAACTACTGAATTGAGAGGGGGCTTCAAGAAGTGTAGCTGCAACCTGTCGTTCCTGTTTGCAGATGGGAAACCTGAGATCTGTCGATTGCCCAAATTCACCCCAGTGAATCTGTATGTGTTCAGGCTTCCAGGTCCAAGGCCAGCACTCGCTATTATTCTGAACCACCGGGAACTAGAACAGACTCGACTGGCCTTGGCCTTGCAGTCATTCTGGCTCAAACCCGGTAGTTTCTATTGACAAAATAATCTGCTTCATTTAAGCATAAAAGATGAATGAAATGTCAATGTAACCCTGAGGCAGCTCTGGAGTGTGTGGCGAATCTCTGAGCTAGCTCAACAAGGAGATTAGAAGAATGGGGCACAAATGTAATTATTTCCTGGTCACTAACCCCGCCCCCAATATTACCCTATTGCCTCATTAGCATCCCATTGATTTATCAGATTTTCAGGTTCAGCAAGTTCTCTTGAGAGCCACAGGCTCCCTCAGAGCACTTTGAGCTCCTCTGAAATGAGCCAGCGCAAGTCTTGGGTGGACTTTTAATTCCCTAGCATGTGACATTTCAAAACCTTCTTAAATGTTTAATAGTCCTTTGGAATGCACTTTGCCAAAAAGTCAATTACTGAACAGAGGACCAAGATTGTTCTACAGGACTCAGCCCAGCTTTCATTTGATTCTTGCCAAGTGTTCAGAAAAGCCATACAGATGTCGAAGATCGGCATCGCAACTCAGCATATAGTGCAGCGTTCAACAAGGGTGGCAACTTTGCTGAATCAATTTTAGGGGGTGGGGTGGAGAGACATGGCGCTGTCCGGGTGCATCCAGTCACATCAGACCACACACCCTGGGCTGGGGCTCTGCTGGACACTTGGTACCTAACAGAGATCTCTGGGATTTGTGAAGTCCAGGAGTGGGGGACCTTTGGCTCTCCAGATGTTGCTGAGCTAAAACTCCCATCAGCCCCAGTTACTTCAGTAACATCTGGAGGGCCAAAGGTGCCCTGGCACAATCAGTGCTGTTTGCAGAATTTAAGGTCCAGGGGTTGGATTCAAGCTAAGTTGAATTTAGGCCATGCTTGGAAATCAGTTAGTCATGGCTTAAGACCAAGTGATTTCAATATTAACTAAGTTCCATTTAGTTGGGATCCAGACCCTTATTTCCCATACCAAGCTATATCATTCGTGTGTGTGAGAGAGAGAAAGATTCGACCCTTGCACAGTTTGTTTAGTACTGGAATCCCTTCAAACTATTTTTTGTGGTGGACACATCACAATCTCTGCCTTGTGCATGTTTTAATGACGATGCAGTTGCTTTAAGCAAAAGTTGTTCATTGACTTCAGAATACCTGTTCTAAGGCATTCCAGTTCTCCCTTGGGATTTGGCAGTCTGTGACATCATAACAGGTCAACCAATGGCAGCAGAGGAGCACAAGTGGCAGAAACGAAAGAGGACCGAACAGATCAGTGGATGAGGAATGCAGGATATTTGGGGGTGGGGAATACAAAAACAACCAAACACCAATTTTCTATTATTTGTCACTGTGAGATACTGTCCACATGGCCACCCATTTTGACTTGTGCATATTACTTGTCAGGGTTATTTTTTTCCCTAGAAAAAGAGGTGGTGGAACTTGCTGAGCACCCACCATAAGCTGATTTGAGAGAGGACTGCTCCAACTTATATTTGATCTTTGGAGTCAGAGTTTGATGCATACATGTAATACAAAGGAGATGGGGCAGACATCATACTCAGCTCATTCCCCAGCTCCCTGCCCCTCGTGCCCAAGTATTATGGGCCCATGTCATTCCTCTAAAAGTTTAAGCTAACCCTGGACTGGATTACAAGGATAGTTCAGTTTGGGGTGTACCAATGGGGAAGAGTGGAAGAGTTAGGGTTTCAAAAGCACATGTGTCAGTCGGTAGGAGGTACAAGTCAAAGATCACCCAGCAGGAGTCACTCAGTCCCAGCCAAAAAAAGTTGCTCTCCTTTTGTTGTTGTTCCTTGTCTGACAAAGAAGGGCTTTCATGTTACTCTTTCCATACCTTTCATCTAAAAAATATAAGGAAGATTTAACATTCAGGTAGGGAATCCCAATCTTTGGACAACACCTATACAGTAGTGCCCCGCAAGACGAATGCCTCGCAAGACAAAAAACTCGCTAGACGAAAGGTTTTTCCGTTCGCGATTTGCCTCGCAAGACGAAATTTCCCTATGGGCTTGCTTCGCAAGACGAAAACGTCTCGCGGCTTTGTTTCCTTTGTCTAAAAACAAAGACATGTTTTGTTTATAAAGTTAATTTATTTTCCCTTCAATTTTTGAACTGCTCTTTACAGTATGTGTGACTTTAAAGAGCAGTTAATAAACTGTTGTTGTACCAAATTTGGCTTTGTTTGGACTTTTTTTGACCATAGGAACGCATTAATTGATTTTCAATGCATTCCTATGGGATTTCGTGCTTCGCAAGACGAAAAATTCGCTAGACGACAAAAATTGCGGAACGAATTAATTTCGTCTTGCGGGGCACCACTGTATCTGAAGTCATGAGATGGGAAAGGTTCTTTATCAAAAGACTAGCTCATAACTGCCCTTCTCCAAAATAACACTGTAACTCAGCCCCTGCCAACCTGGTGCCTTCCATATGTTTTGGACTACAACTTCCATCAGCTCTGCTGGCAGGTGCTGATGGGATTTGTAGTCCAAAATATTTGGCGAGCACCAGGTCAGCAGAGGCTGCTGTAACTATTTAGCAGAGACGTCTGTTTGGAGAGTGTGTGTGACATGGATTGCTACTCAGTTGGATCGCAAGCAAGACTCCAGATTAGTCAACCAAAAGTTTTGCTTTTTTTTGTCCAGACATTTTGTGAGCCTCCTTATATTCATGTGAAGACATTGTTGTGTTTTGTCCTTAGGTGTCCTGGGGCTTCCCACCGAAGAGCTGCCTTGGAGAGAAGAAAAAACAGCAAATTGCAGGCAGACGCGGAGAGCGAGAATGAGAACAGCATGATAGATCACCCAGGTTCTCAGTCTCCTGACGCAGAGCATTCTGGGACAGGAACAGCACCAGCAGAGCAGAACATTACATCAGCAACTGTCCCTGTGTGGACAGATGAGTCTGGCCTTGACAACCCTGCCTTTGAGGAGAACACAGGAGCTGACAGTATGTTCTGTTTCTCTTTTGACATCCTGTTTGTTCTGCCTGTATTAAACCTTGAAACGTAGGAAGCCCCCAAGCCAGATTTATTCTTGCATGCAATCATTTTCATGGTCAACTTTTTCCCGTTGCTTGTTATTTTTTACACCTTTTCTCTCTCATTCTCACTCAGAAGTCGTTAGGGCTGCAAACCATGGTTTGAGAAATACTTTAATTAACTGGGCTTAAAAAAAAAATCTACCTGGTTAATCAGGTCACATTTTTAAGTAATCAAGAAAAAAAATGAATTGATAAATCTAATCATAATCAGCTCACTGAGCTCAGAATTTTGCCTTAGAAGGGTTCAAATACCATTCAGGAAAGAAAACTGAGAGAGAGAGAGAGAGAGAGAGAGAGAGAGAGAGAGATTGCCAAGCCAAAGGTCCTTCCAGAATATGCTGGGATTTGAACCAACATCTCCTAAAATTTAAGAGTGACATGATGTTTGAAATTCATCCTAGTGTACTGTTTATGCACATGTGAATAACTGTACAGTGGTACCTCGGGTTACAGATGCTTCAGGTTACAGACTTAGCTAACCCAGAAATAGTACCTCGGGTTAAGAACTTTGCTTCAGGATGAGAACAGAAATCGTGCAGCAGCGGCAGCGGGAGGCCCCATTAGCTAAAGTGGTGCTTCAGGTTAAGAACAGTTTCAGGTTAAGAACGGACCTCCGGAACAAATTAAGTTCTTAACCTGAGGTACCACTGTAGTGCTATTTTGGAAGCAGGGTGAAGTGGGCACCTCAGACAGCCAGGTGATTTGGGGTATCATAAGAGCAGACCAAAGGCTCGTCTGGCTCAGCACCCTGTTCTCAGAGTAGCCAACCAGATGCCGTGGGAAAGCCTGCAAGTAGGACCCTCCTGCAACTGACATTCAGAAGTGTACCACCATAGCTGCCACCAAAACAGAATATACCATTTGGGTTCCCTCCCACCTCAATGGAGCCTTCTAAAATTGATCTGGGATGATGGAAATGCTCCGCATAGCTCAGCGCTCTATATGGCCTTTGCTGTCAGTGCACTGAGTATTCCAGTAAGCATTTTCTAGAGCAGGCCTGCCCAGCCAGGACAGACAGACAGATGCAGAAGTGTAGGGCATTATTGGAGGATGTTATTAGAGAAGATAAAACATTATCCAAGGATGCAGAGATTGACACCCATGCAAAACCATGGATCTCCATTCAGCCTCCCTGCACTTTCCTTCGAAGTATCCATGCGTTTTGCCCTCTATCTATCACGGTGACCACAGTGGCAACTTGGAGAAATGCCCTCTGGCACCTACACAAGTTGGTACGTAGCCATCTGATTCACCCAGGCTTGCTTACATAACCCAAGGGTAACCATAGCGCTTACATTGCACTTTGTTTCCTAGATTGAGCACCTCACCTTGGGCTTTCATCCTGCAATTTATTTCACTAGATTGCATCCGTTCCTCCTGCCCAAGTCACTGCCAGTTCAGCTTTAGCCCAACTGGTTGTAGGAACTTCTTTTACTGCTTCCCCCAAGGTCCATCTTGCCCAGCCTTTCCTAGCCTGGTGCCCTCCAGATGTTGCTTTACTCTGGCTCACATCTGGCCAGGGAAGGTTGTCCAAACTGCCTGGAGGGGTTGAGATTGGGAAACGCTGGTTCAACAATCAGCTGCCTTCGGGAGTTGTAGAAGCAGAGTGTTAGATTTCTCTCACTGTCTGTCTACCCCAGCATGTGGTGGTATCCAGAATCGTGCCCCTGAACATGGATAAATTATTTCATTATCACGGCTAATAGTCATTCATTGACTTGGCTTCCATGACTCTTCCTAATCCTTTAAGTCAGCATTCGGGAACCTATGGCGTTCCAGGTGTTGTTGGTCTCTAACTCCTATCATCTACAGCCAGTGTGGCACAATGGTCAGGTTGATGGTAGTTGTAGTACAGCAACATATGGAGGGCCACAGGTTTCCCACCCCTGGTTTAAAGCCATTTGAGCTAGCAGTGCAGCTGACATTAGGAAGCTTTTTATTTGGTTTTTTAAAATGTATTTATTCATGGCATTTTTCTACTGCCCACCCCCAGATTCCTCGATGTGGTTTAGAAAAGTTATGAATCAATAAAATAATGTATAAGATATACATAT
Organism: Podarcis bocagei; assembly: GCF_964188305.1. NCBI lineage: Eukaryota > Metazoa > Chordata > Lepidosauria > Squamata > Lacertidae > Podarcis > Podarcis bocagei. The sequence goes on from NC_138130.1 coordinate 82,207,279, forward strand.
TAAAAACAATACCTATCTGTATTAAAACAATGTCTATACAGTCAACGTAAAGCTATTAGAAACCAGCACAAAACCAGCATAAAATCAATATAAAACCAACCAGAAAGCAGTGTAAGAGAAAAACAATTAGCGCCACAGAGGTAAAAAAATACATTAAAAATACAACTAAAAAGGCTCTCCATCATCCATTGAAGGGTACTGGTGGTTGCTGCTTCTGAATAATGAAACCCTAGTGTGAAAATATGAAATCTCTCTTTTAATGCAGTTATGGGAAGGATAGTTTATAATTCATCCCCTTTAATGTGCTTCCTCTGTAGCCATACTGAAGCACTGTGTTTTCTGCAGATATCGTCAAACATCTTGTTAAAATTAGATTCCCCATTATCAGCTCTCAGCTATCGGATGTTTTTCTACCAAAAAAAAAGAAAAAGAAAAGAGGAAACTGAATAATACCAGCATTCACCTGCAGTTACCCTATGGTAATGTTTCAGTCTGGGGTTTTAGAGAGGAAGCGAAGTCTTATCAGAGAGGAAAGGAGTTCTTCCGCTTCCCCTTCCTAGAGTGGCGTGCAATCTGGTCAGCCACTCATGAGCATCCCATGTTCGTTACAGTTGGCTTCCTGTATTTGTGCCTCAGGGCCTTTCTGAATTAATCCTTCCGCACCTAGGATGGCACCAGTTACTGCAGCTGAACTCCATAGACTCCAGGGCAATTTCACTCATCTTACTAAAATCCTGAGGGCCACCTTTGCCCCCGGCTTGAAGCTCTCCACTCCTGTGCTGTGCTGGTCACACCCATGTCTAGAGGCCCATCGTAGTGCAGTAAAGCTCCTGGTTTTGTTGTCTGCCTGCGATTTCAAAAGTAGGCAGGCTGATGAGAATGTGGCAGGTCACAATCCTGTACATGAATCTAGTGGGCAGGGCTTAGCCTGCCAGGTGTAAGTTGTGCAAGTTTGGTTTCAGCTGATCTGCATTACAATATGTCAGGTATCCTGTTGTTTGTTGCCCACAAGTTTCCTCTGTTGAGGGACAAAAACGCATTTAGGCGTCCATATTGTTCTCTTTTCCAATCGGGCAGCAACCCATCAGCCGCCGAGTTTGCCGGAAGGTGAGATCACCACCATAGAAATCCATCGGTCCAATCCTTATATCGAGCTGGGAATTAGCATAGTGGGTGGCAATGAAACACCTTTGATCAACATTGTTATTCAAGAGGTTTATCGAGATGGGATCATTGCCAGAGATGGAAGACTCCTTGCCGGAGATCAAATACTGCAAGTACGTATCTAATTATATATTCTTCTCAACTTGCGTGTGTCCGGACTGTGCTGTTCTATATCAAATGGTGGGTGGGGAAGAGAGAGAGAAAGAGAGAGTGTGTTATCATTTCCTGGCAGTTAATTGGAATTCTCTATTCTGGACAAATGTTAGCATGGCAGTCTCTGGTTGGGAAACATTATTCAGGCAATGTGAGTTTGCCCTTTCAGCATTGATACTGGTGATTTATGCAGCTCTTGGGGGTTTCTCATCCTATAACTCTTTTCCATTCTGGTGTATCTTTCTAAATGTGGCAGTCAGACTGGATGTCTTGTTGTCCTTTTGTAAAACGATGTACTTATGTTTCCTTTAGCTTTCTATGCCCCCGAGGTTTTTTTTTTATAAGACGTTAACGTAATTTAACTAGCAGAGCAGTATGTATTACCAGTGCTATTTTTCTAGAAAAAGAGGTGCCAGAATGCACCATGAACGCCTTCCTTGTTCGCTTATAGTGGCAGTGGTGCCCACCTGAGAGGTACCGGAACTGAGTTTCGGCTGAAAAAAAGCTCTGTGTATTACTATTGCTCATTTCTCTAAATTGCACATACGCACCCTCATTGATCTTAAAAACTGCAAGAAAGAGGTTAGGCTCAAATCAGGGTATGTGAAAATTGTAACTTGGGAGCATCCAAGCCCTTTCAAGTAAGAACTGTGTGTGTGTGTGTGTGTGTGTGTGTGTGTGTGTGTGTGTGTGTGTGTGTTTTGGGGAGGAGACATTTTCAAACTAGAAGATCTTGACAAGTAGGAGTAGTTGGCTGGTACCCTAAATGGTGCACTCCACACTCCAACATTTTGTTGCATGTCCCACTGACATGGCCCTAATTCTTTTCTTTCAGGTCAATAACTTTGATATCAGCAACGTGTCCCACAACCATGCCAGGGCCATCCTTTCCCAGCCTTGCACGGCGCTGCATCTGACCGTGCTCCGAGAGAGACGCTTTGGGAGCCGAACTCACAACCACAGTGACAGCCCCCCGCAGCGAGAGGATAGTTTCCACGTGACCCTGCACAAGCGTGACTCCAACGAGCAACTCGGCATCAAGCTGGTGCGCAGAACAGACGAGCCTGGGGTTTTCATCCTCGACCTTTTGGAAGGCGGCTTGGCTGCTCAGGATGGCCGGCTCTGTAGCAACGACAAAGTGTTGGCTATCAATGGGCACGACCTGAAGCATGGCACTCCAGAACTGGCTGCTCAGATTATCCAGGTAAATTTCGGCTTAATCTTGCAGGGTGAGAAAGCAGTCACAATGGTCTGCTAGTTACCAAGGATGCTGATGTTGCAGATTTTAAGGGAAACCTAGCGAGATAAGAGTATAAACCAGAATGAGGAACCTGTGGCATGTTGGACTCCAACTCTCATCATTCCTGACTGTTGGCCATGCTGGCTGGGACTGATGGGAGTTGGAGTCCAACAACATCTGGAAGTCCACAGGTTTTCCATCCCTGGATTGGAAAAATGTCATATCTGATGCTCATACCGCTAAACCAGACATGTCCAACGCGTCAATGGATTCTGGTCGGTCACGACCAAGGCCTCGTCGTCTCCACCCGCTGCCCTCTCCCATGGCCACCAGGCACCCTCAATGCGTGCTCGGCTGCAGCCGGAGCAACTCCTCAGGCGGTATGGCCCATTGAGGTTCTGCTTAGCTAGGCTTGCTCACCACTGCCGCAGCAAGTGCTCTGGCTGGTGCTAGTGCCTCCTCTGCCTCACAGCCAACTCCCACACCCCGCTCAAGCCACTGGCTTTGCCTGATGCCCAGCCAGCTGGCTGGCCCTGGAAAGGCGCAAGGCATCTGCCTCCGCCCCCTACAATCCGCAGCCATGGGGCAGGGAGGTGAAGATGAGGCGCGTGGGCTCTACACAGGCTGCAGCGCTGTGGCGGGAGATGCGGGAAGGGCAAGAGAGAGAGAATGATGCCCCTCCTCCTTCGGTTCCTGTAGAAAGAAAATGTCCTCTCTCTCCTAGTTCTGCGTGGATGCTGAACTTTCCTCGCCAGCTCTTCATCTGGTAAAGGGGGAATTGGACATTTTGGGGCGTCTTGGTTTCCCGCGTGTGCCAAGGGCCCTAGGAGGGGTCTGCTGTGGGGGTAATAATTTGTTATTTTTATCATCATCATAATTTATTATTTATACCCCACCCATCTGGCTGGGTATCCCCAGCCAAATATAATATGTTTAAGTTGAAGAATGACAATGGGAGAGTGTGGTAGATCACTGCCAGTTTTTGATACTCAATAGCAGGTCGCAGCCTGCTGGAAGTTGGACATGACTGTGCTAAACCAACTTGTTAGCATGGAGTCTCCTTGGACTCTTACTTGTGCAATGAAGGCTGTTTTCCATATTAAAATGATATGGTTGGTTTCTTGTGGGTAATTTCCCTGACACAAGGAGTTGTTGTTTTTGTTTCACTAAAGGGAAGAAAGCATGGGTTTGCTCACACACTCTTAGACTGTTTATAGAAATCAGCTTTTAATGCTACATGAACCAGTGCTTTGACTGGGTGTCATATCTTAATAACAGGAAACGTTCTCAACTAGCAAGACTTCTGCCAGGGAAGCTGGAGAGCTGCTGGCAGTGAGATTAGATACTGCCAGTCCGGCTGAACTAATGATCTGGCTTGCTGCAAAGCAGTTTTTTAGGTCTCTTTAAGACCAACATAGAACGATGTACCCTGTCCAGTTCTTTTGATCTACAGTGATCAACATTTACAGCTCAGGGAGTTGTACGATCCCCAGCTAGGCTGGAGCCTTTTGATGATATTCTGCATCCACAGAGCTGGAACGATTGAGCCCTGTAAATGGGAATCCCCACCTAAAATGCAAAATGGGGGGGGGGTCACCCCAGGGACCCCTGTGTTACTGCACTGGCATTTGAGACACCCTCTTGCTTTGTGAATGGGTACATGGGAAGAGACTGGGATCAGGAAGGAGAAGAGGGAAGCAAGTAGTTAAAAGGGGAATTTTTAAAATACTCGTTTCAAAGGAAATGGCAACCTTTCAAAAAAAGAAAAAGGTATTACTTCAAGCAAACTACTAGGCAACCCATATTCATCCATCCCAGCTTATCTCCTCAATCACTGTGTCTCTCACACATGTACCATCTCAGTTTCCACAGGAAAGCAACCTTTAACAGGACATCTTGTGGTGTACTAGAGAAACAGCATTGTTTTCCTGCTTTTAGGGAAACTGCTATGGCATCCTGGAGCATAACATCACAGACCTGCAAATGTAATAAATCACCGTTCCAAAATACTGAAAATTGTTCAGGAATGGGTTTTTGTGCAGAATGGCTGTTGAGTGCAGCGACAGATTTATAGGCATGAACTGAGTTTAAACCTCTTAGGTTGCATCATCATACTCTGATTGGGTAGAACGTTACCTGCATATTTGTCACCTCAGCCAGCTAGTTGGCAAGATCTTTTGTCTTTGCCTCTTTTTTAAATGAAACAAAACAGCCCACCAGAAGTTCCTAGTTTAAAATTCAATTTTTTTAAAAAAATGTTATTAACTGGTTCACTTTTATGCATTTAGCTCTGTCATATTTTCGGACATAGTCACATTTATTTAGGTGAACAAACAGGGCCCTCCAAAAGAGTTGTGTGCACAGGGCCTAGTCCAGTTCTGGTACTCAGAAGAGATTCCTGGGCGCAGAATTCTTCCATTCTATACCTTTTGCATCAGGCAGCAGTTGGTGGTTAGTTGGCTTGTGAGAAAAAGCAGAAATCTCCTCTGCTATCACCCTGCGTCATGCATTGCCCATTTTATTTTAGGGCTGTCTGGCTGTGGTGCTGGCAATAATGCTGATTTCTTCCCAGCTGCCCTTCCTGTTCCTTTTTTTTTGTTCCCCACAGGCCAGCGGCGAGAGGGTGAGCCTAGCCATTTCCAGGCCTGCCAAGTCACAGATCGTGAGCATTCTCAGAGATGGAGGGATTCACCCCATCAGCCAACACCAGTCTCATTCGCTGTATCACAGTAACAGGCCCAGCCCACATAAGGTAAGCTGGAGGGCGGTGGGGCTTGCTGACCACTGAAAGTAGTGCCTAATTACTAGCAAAATTGTGACAAGCAGTTTCATGGTGGGGGGTCATGAATTGCTGGAGAGAGGGTGGAAAAAAACTGAACTGCCCTGAGACCTACAGGTATAAAGCGGTGTCAGGGGGCTGCCATCATCAGGGGAGAGGAGAGAGGCAGGAACGTATAGAGAGCCTCCCCCTTTGTTGTGCAGCTGTACCTCGTCAGAATCTGGTGAAGGCGAACCCTCAGGAGAAACGGATGGGGGGTGGGTTGATGCAAAAGCTCACTGAGGCTGAGATGAGCCACAACATCGCTCCCAAGGAGTTGGAAAGGCCTCTTCCGTCGCATAGTTTTCGCCAGGGAATTAAGCGTAAGGAAAAGAGGCGGAGAGGGGGTTTTCCTGGGCTTTTGTGCTGGAGGGCAAACCAGAAGAAACTACTTCCGGAATCTGCCAGTGATTGAGGCAGACATGTATTTTGGACTTATGCACTGTACATAGTTTTGCACGCAATAAAACCTGTAGAAGACAGGTCGGAGTCCTGGCTATTATCTTCGTGAGCAACCACACACATTCCTCACAGGCGGTATACAGATTTAACAAATAACAACAGTAATGTCTGCTCCAGTGGGTAGTGTGGCTCTTCCTATAAGTGGTTGACTGGCACCTATCAATATCAGTGTCAGAGGCAGTATTTTATTTTGTTTATTTATTAAATTTATATACTGCCTTGGAATTCCAGTTGCTGGGGTGAGTGCTGTTGTGCTCATATCCCATTTGCTGTCCGGCGGCAGAGGAACCAACCCCCACGGCAGGTTGCTAGGAACGGATAAGACAAGGAAAAGTCCTTACCATCTGCGTTTTATTCAGTATTTACAGAGAGAGGCTTGAAAATGCAGCCTCTTAGAATAATGGTATCCCAAGTAAATCTCCACACCCTTTTCTTCCACTTCCTCATGCCTCAACAGCACACACACACACCCTTACGGTTGCCTCTTAGGGCCATCTGTCTCCGAGCCCTTTGCTCTCCGAGTTCTGGGAGATGGAGGGTCTGGAATGCTTTCTAGTGACAACATGTCAGCCCGCTGCTGCTCTGGCTCTGCCTGCTCCTCCTCTCCCGTTATTTCCCAACTTTCCCCCTCATCTTCCTCTGAACTGTGACCTCCCTCAAACCCCTGTTGTACAGTGGTACCTTGGGTTACAGACGCTTCAGATTACAGACTCCGCTAACCTAGAAATGGTACCTTGGGTTAAGAACTTTGCTTCAGGATGAGAACAAAAATCTTGCAGCGGTGGTGTGGTGGCAGTGGGAGGCCCCATTAGCTAAAGTGGTACCTCAGGTTAAGAAGTTTCAGGTTAAGAATGGACCTCCAGAACGAATTAAGTTCTTAACCCGAGGTAATTCTGAACTGTCTTCTTCTCTGGAAGGGTCAGGCTGGGAGGCGGTCTCCACCATTCCTCCTCTGCCCAGTCCCTGACACTTGCAGGCATCCCGTTGGCCACTGTACGAACAGGATGCTGGAAGAGATGATGGACCTCTGGCCTGATCCAACAGGTGGCTCTTGCCTCCCTACGTTTTTCTTATATTCTCCTTGAACCTTTGTTCTATGAAAAATTGGTACTCTTTGCAAATCAGAGCGGAGTATAGTGAGCAGCACCTGAGCATATAATTTCAACAGCTGGCACTAGTTGTGAGTCTTTGTTGCTGGACACTTCCACACCTCCAAAAGATAACTGTCCTAAACAGCCCCCCCCCCCAAGGGTGGAGTGATGCTTGGCTATTGTGCCACCCAGCATGGTATCAGAGGCAGATGACAGGGTACAGCAACATTTTGCCTTTCCTGGGAAGTTTATGGAGGTGCTCCAGATCTCAGCTCTTCTTCTTCTTTTTGCTGGGGCAGGGTGGGTGGAATAAATACCACACCTTTATAAAAGGCTAAATATGGATTTCAAATTCAGCCTGCCTCACGGACGGCATTTGCCTTTTTGCAGGACCTTTCCCAATGCGTTACTTGCCAAGAGAAGCATATCACGGTGAAGAAAGAGCCCCATGAGTCCCTTGGCATGACAGTAGCAGGAGGCCGAGGAAGCAAGAGTGGGGAGTTGCCAATATTCGTCACGAGCGTGCAACCTCAAGGCTGCTTGGCAAGAGATGGCAGGATCAAAAGAGGTGGGACTAGAATGGGCTCCTCAGGCAGTGTGTTGCGCTGTTCCCAATTAGCCAAAGTGCAAAGCTCTCCACAACCTCCATTGAAATGAATGGGGGGGTTATATAATTATTATTATATTATCTTATGGGGGTAACAACTGTTCCTGTAATCATTACAAATAATGTCCATTGTATAGGCAAGTTACAATAGAAGAGTCCAAGCTAGATATCACATTGAATATGTGTTCCAGTATCTGAAGAATATTCCTTCCTGTCAGGGATGAATGGGATTGTAGGCTAGCCCCATCATCCTTTCTGAGCATCAGTTTTAATGCTTGAGGTGTATAAATGAGTTTTGGGAAGCGCTTTCCTCATCTAGCCCTTTTAATTTCCCCCTTTCCTAATAATAATAATAATAATAATAATAATAATAATAATAATAACTTTTTATTTATACCCCGCCCATCTGGCTGGGCTTCCCCAGCCACTCCAGGCGGCTTCCAACAAAATATTAAAATACCGTAATACATCAAACATTAAAAGCTTCCCTAAACATGGCTGCCTTCAGATGTCTTCTAAAAGCCAGGTAGTTGTTTATTTCCTTGACATCTGGTGGGAGGGCGTTCCACAGGGCAGGCGCCCCTACCGAGAAGACCCTCTGCCTGGTTCCCTGTAACTTGGCTTCTCGCAGCGAGGGAACCGCCAGAAGGCCCTCGGTGCTGGACTTCAGTGTCCAGGTAGAATGATGGGGTGGAGACGTTCCTTCAAATGAGTTCTGCATGTCTCTAAAGCAGAGACACACATTTATTATATGTGTGTCTCTGCTTTATAATTTATGTATATATATTATAACTTTGGGGCTTCTCCCACCCCACCCTGAAAGCACACTTTGAAGGGCTTGAATGTATCGCAAACGTGCATAATATTCATTCCTTTTTCTGGATCTGTTAGCCACGGGTAAAGAGCAAGAAGTTGTTCATGACTTAAGAGATGCATCCTCTGTGCATCGCAGAGCTGGCAACACCGCAATATACCCATAAACGCTGTGCATCTTGTGTCACTGTTGTAAAAATCTATTGGCAGCTGACAAGCAGCCTAGCAGGTTGGACTTGCATCACACAGGACCTACTAGCCTCATTAGGATTGGATTAGAAACAAGCCAAGATGTTTCCCCTTCCCAAAATGCAGATAACTCTGCTTATTTCCAAGCCAAGCCAATTAGGCCTTCGAGAGCCTCGGAACCCCCTCTCTTCCCCCTTCAATCTTGCACTGCATCCCTTCCACCTCGCTTACCTGGCGGCTATTGATGCTTCAGCAATGGCTGCAAGTGGGAGGCAGGAAAGGAGGGAGGTCTCCCCCATCAAACCATCTGGTGCCTGGTGTGCAACATTCTGGCCTGCAAACATGCCCCCGCGGTATGTCGTTTTCCCAAAGACTGCTGACTTTGCAGTCCAGAAGTGGACGTCACTATGCCAGATGCTTCTGTTCCAACCTGGGTTTGAACCACCTTGCGTACCATCACAGGTGCATGTGCCTGTAGGGTCCAGGTGCGAGTGAAGAGCAGAAAACAACAAGCTATGCATTTGCACAGGAAAGCCACAGGTTTCTGGACCAACTAATGGCTTCTATTTTCTTTTTTCCACCAGGCGATGTGCTGATGAATATTAACGGCATTGATCTGACCAACCTAAGCCACAGTGAGGCAGTGGCCATGCTGAAAGCCAGTGCTGCCTCTTCCGTCGTTGCCCTCAAAGCTTTGGAGGTCCAGATCGCTGAAGAACAGCCCCAGGCCAATGATGAGCAGCCCAGCACCATCAGTGAGAATGAATACGATGCAAGTTGGTCCCCATCATGGGTTATGTGGCTGGGGCTTCCCAGGTACTGCTCGACAATCAGACAACCCTACTTTGACTTGTGGTCTTCTGCATTTCTGGCATTTTTGTTTGGCCAGGCCTCTGGAGTAGCCTTTAGGCCTCCCGATTAATATTTCTTAGTTAAAAAATCAGTGCACCACCCATTTGCGAGTGCACATCTCGTGCCAGTGTGGTGTAGTGGTTAAGAGCGGTAGTCTCGTAATCTGGGGAACCGGGTTCGCGTCTCCGCTCCTCCACATGCAGCTGCTGGGTGACCTTGGGCCAGTCACACTTCTTTGAAGTCTCTCAGCCTCACTCACCTCACAGAGTGTTTGTTGTGGGGGAGGAAGGGAAAGGAGAATGTTAGCCGCTTTGAGACTCCTTAAAGGGAGTGAAAGGCGGGATATCAAATCCAAACTCTTCTTCTTCTTCTTCTTCTATGTCTTGGTCTGGCTTTGCATCTAGTTTGCCATATTGGAGAATGCAGAGTAGCACCACACAGGAGAAGCCGACCTCTCTTCTGTGACTGTTGGAAAGGGAGGCCCACAACATCCAACTGCAGTGTCCTCACCCTAACAGGGAAAATGCATCCCAAAAACGAGCAACAGAGAGAACATTGATTAGCATAACATTTGCATATTATAATTTATGGGCAATATTCAAAAAATTATACTCGGAGCAGACCTGTTGAAATTATTAGACCTAACTTACTCGGGTTCATTAATTCCTGTGGGTGCACAGTGGATGCTCGGGTTGTGAACGTGATCCGTGCGGGAAGCATGTCCGCAACCTGCAGCAGCGTGCATGTGCGGGTTGCGATTCAGTGCGTCTGCACAAAGCGCAATTTAGTGCTTCTGCGCAACCGCTGAAACCCGGAAGTAACCCGTTCCAGTACTTTCGAGTTTTGGTGGTCCGCAACCTGAAAAAACGCAACCTGAAGCATCTGTAACCCGAGGTATGATTGTACTCTGAATAAAATTGAGCTGAGTACCACCTTATGAGAGGGATTCACCTAACATGCCCCATCAATAGAAACCCGTTGCTTGTGCAATGGGGCTTTCCCCCTCTACTCCCTTCCCATGTCCCCTGAAATTGGCAGTAGGGATTTGGAAGAGCCCCCAGAACAGCACAGGATAGGAGGGGGGAAGGATTGTTCTGTCCGGCAAGCAGCAATGATTGCACAAATGGAACATTCATCGTAGTGTGATGTTGAATTCTACCTGTTATGTGTAGATTAGAAGAGATTACTAGGGTAGATTACTGTAATACATTATACATGGGGCTGCCTCTGAAGATAGTTCAGAAACTTCCACTGGTGCAGAAATCAGTGGCCAGGTTGCTCACCGGGGTAGGACAGTTTTGAGTATATAATGCCAATCCTGGCTTGACTTCACTGGCTGCCAGTTCGTTTCCAGGCCTAATTCAAAGTGCTGGTTTTTGACCTATAAAGCCCCAACACCTCAAAAACTGCCTCTCCCTATATGAACTGACCCAGACCCTGGGATGATGTTGAAGCCCTTCTGTGTGTGCCTCCTCCACGGGAAGCCTGGAGGGCAGCAAGTTGAGAACGGGCCTTTTCTGCAGTGGCTCCCTGCTTGTGGAATGCTCTCCCCAGGGAGGCTCACCCGGTGCCTTTGTTCAATATCTTTAGACACCAGGCAAAACAATTCCTCTTCACCTAGGCTTTTGCTAATTAAGCAATCTATGACCTTTTAAACTGTGCGTGGAGGGGGGTGGAATTGTTGTTTGTTACTATGTTATATGTTTTTGCATTTTTATATAGTAAACTGCCCTGTGATGCTCACATGAAGGGTGGTATAGAAATTTTATAATAATATTATTTCCACAGCTGCCTGCATAGTTGCCATGATGTGGTGCTACGGAGGAGCAATTTAGCAAGCTGGGGCTTTAGCATTGTCGGCGGCTATGAAGAAAATCACACAAATCAGCCTTTCTTCATAAAAACAATTGTCCTGGGAACACCAGCGTATTTCGATGGAAGACTCAAGTAAGCTGTTCTGGTTCTTTCTTTTTATGTGTATCTGGAACAAGGAAGGACAATAGCTAGAGCTTGTATGTGATTCTGCAAATTCTTTGTGACATTCTGTGGAATGTTTAGATTGTGTGCTCTAAACGTATTCCCGTGTAAATTTATAATGTGTTCGTACTGAGCTTATTTGCATGTCCATTCTTTTTTCGTACACAACACAGTCACCTTTCAAAATTGATAGTTTTTTAAAAAATGAAAATGTTTATCCACCAAGGTTAGGGCATTTAGGGTTGATTTCAAGTCAACTAGCTGAAAATAACAACCTTGTGAGTGAAGGTAAGCCAGGAACCTTGTCTTAATAAACCATAGCGTGCAGAAGCTGTGTACTAGCACACAGTACCCAATCGCTTTTTAGAACTGTTGTTTTCTCTTACGCAAATGTATGGAGATTTAAGCCATAGAATTAATCCGTCACAGTGCATTCCTGTGTGTGCCTGTTCAGTAGTACATCCCAGGGTTGTGAATGATCCCAGGGTTAGGCTACTGCGACTGTGTCATGTTACTAGCCCTCACTAGCTTCTCTCCCTCTCTATCTCTGTCTTTTAGATGCGGCGATATGATTGTTGCTGTCAATGGACTTTCAACCGTGGGCATGAGCCACTCAGCACTGGTTCCTATGCTGAAGGAACAGAGGAACAAAGTAACATTGACAGTTATCTGCTGGCCAGGAAGTCTTGTATAGACTAGCAAAAAAAGGAAAACAAAAGGAAAACAAACACCACTTTGATTCAAGCAGCTTAATTTTTCTAGATGGCTGGTTCAAAATCTTCAAGCTGTGTTTTCTCTCCCCCCCCCCCCTTTTCTACTACTTATGCAGCTGGTAATAAGCTGGGCCAAAAACTGCTACATTCATACTTTGCGGGGGAGCTAGGGATGGGAAAGGAAGACTCTCAACCTCACTGTGTGTCTCTTTCCATCTCAAAACCACCATTTCTGCCATGTTTGTTGTGTTTTTGCTTTGCTTTGTTTTTCCACAAGTTGTCCCATCCAAGCATCCACGTGCACAACACACTTTAGGGCAGGCATAGGCAAACTCGGCCCTCCAGCTGTTTTGGGACTACAACTCCCATCATCCCTAGCTAACAGGACCAGTGGTCAGGGATGATGGGAGTTGTAGTCCCAAAACAGCTGGAGGGCTGAGTTTGCCTATGCTTGCTTTAGGGCCATGGAGGGGTTGCTTGCAGCTTTCCCCAGCGACCCTAGTGTTTATATTCAACCAACCAGCACGATGGCATGCCAGCATGTCCAAGGCCAGCTTTGCTGATCCTGCTGCTGCTAAGTGTTGGCCCAATTGTACAAGCAGGATCCTGGCAGGATCCAATCTGCAAGCTGGATCTGAGGGCTTGAACTAGGCAGGATGAAATGTGCAAGCAGACTCTTGTCGCGCAGGACTCTCAACGGTAGCCCCCAACTCCAATAAAATATATCCGATTTTGCTTCCCCATGTTGTGGACACCATCACTTGGGAAAGAAGCTTTTAAGAAGCACCCTTTCCTGTGGTTAACGTGTGCTCTTGAGCATTCAACCAGAGAACAGTCGTACAAGTTGAATCCTATGTCTTGCAATCCCTATGTCTCTATCAGAAGGGGGCAATTCCTTGTGTTATGGCGAGCAGCAGGTGGTGCCGCTGCTGCTTACCTAGACAAGGTGGAGGCAAGCTTGGGACTGTGCAACCACACTGGTGGAAGCACTGCATTGGTTACACTGGCTCAGCCCTTCCCCATCCCAGTAGGCAACTCAGCTGTTGGGAGGTTGGTGTCATGCTGGCCACAGCTAATCACGGCTCCAGCAAACAAGCTGCAGGCAACTGTACAGGGGAAGGGGCCATAGCTCAGTGGCAGAGCAGATGCCTTGCATGCAGACAAACCCAGGTTCAGAGCCTTGCATCTCCCAATAAGGCTGGAAAAGCCCCATCGGGAAATTTAGGGTGGTATTCAAAGTTGCACCAAGCAGATCATTCTGTCAGCGCAAGCATTTCTGCTTGCCAGACAGAATGATCTCCCTTTTCCTCCCTCTGCGTGCTCTCCCGGCCGTTCTCCTGACCGTCCCAAGTAGATTCTGGGAGGAGAGAAATCCTGTTGCGCTAGCGGGACTCATTGCACTGCCTTCCGCTAGCACAGCCCCATGTCACCTGCCACCACCATGAGATGCAGCACTGGCATGGAAATCCAAGATGGGGGGCAGGGGAAGACCATGAGGTGAGTTTTGTCCCATAAAATCATTTGTGCCAGGAAACTCCACATCGCCTTTGTAGTGTATGAACCTGTCACTAGTTCCATGCGATCAGCAGGCCCATGTTTCACTGTCAAGCACGGCAGCCGGAGTTTGCCACCCAGTTAGTATCGGCCCCTAGGCTGCGGCTGCTATTTGATTTAAGTCATGAACACATCAGTGCGCCACCAGTCAGTGAGATCTGCACTGTGTCCTGAGTTGTTTCTGCATCAAATGCGTAACCGTGCACACATTCTCCATGCATCGTCTGCGCTGTGCTACGGACAAGGTTGTGAACCCGCTGTGATAAACCAAAATCCTGTAATCTGAATAAATTATGAAAACTTGCAAGTATATGTCTGTGCTTTGCATAATTTATTCTGCCTTGCTAGTTATATGGTGAGATGGGGAGCCACGTTGCAGAATGAAGCTCCAGCTCAGTGCCGCTAGAAGTTTGCCCCAGACTTCCAGGATTTACTCAACACCAATTCAAATTAATATCTTCGGTCATAAGGTTTAGAAACTTGCTTTTTCTTTCTTTAAATGAAAGGCGAGATTCTTGTGATGCTAATACACAATGCCCCTTCTCATTCCTGCGCAACGCTGTTGCAGGATGCTCAGAATTGACACAGGCCTGGTTGTGATTACATTGGGTGGTTTCCAGTATTGAGCTTTAGATTGCAGATAAGTGCTGGTGTAACCACTATAAACGTGGCTGTTCTGGGTTAAGATCAGTGTCTGCACCAGGTCACCCCATTCATGATGTGAGTGGTAGAGGGTATCTTGCAACCTCCGACCTCCCCACTGTATTGGACGTATACTTGTTAGTAGGGTAGGTAAGTTGACAGCAAGATGCAGCAACCGGTATCTTTTTGTAATTCGTAATACAAGTTAAACATAAAACAAAGGGGCAGACACTTACAAACATTTTCATATTCACCTACCATATTCTTCCATAATCTTCTAAAAGTGTGTCTTTTTGTAAGAAGCCATTTTCATCCCATAGTTTTATTTGCAGGTCATCCGTTCTCATGAAGTAGGACAAAAGCCTGGATTTTTTAAAAAAGAAAATAATAATAATGAAGTGCAATAATTAGATTATTTCTTAGCAAACTATTTAGTATATGAAAAGGTTTGTACCCTACAATGAAAGCTTAACGTTGATGTGATTACTAAGAATGCTGGCAATTATTTTAAAAGGGGGGGGGGAGGTGACCTTTGATCTGTTAGTGTCTACTAATAATTACTGTTCCAAAGTGAATGTTTTGCTATGTAAGAATTTTGATGAAACGCTTTTTTCTAAAAACCATTTTTACAGTTTATACTGCAGCTGTCTTTAGCTCTCTTGAGTGGATTGTATACAAAACCAGAGACATGATTTAAGCAAAGGGGGAAGCTGTTGCTAAGTGTTCTACGTTACTACAATTTCAGGAAGTCCAAAGGACAGATTTTTTTCTGTCTTGCTTTCCCCCCCAAGCTGAGAGAAGGAACTGCATCCCCCAACCCCTTGCTCTGTCATCTGCTGACAAAAGCCCAAATGCCTTCACGTGAACTGCTGGAAAACAATCTGTCGTCTTTTTGCGGAATAATTTTATCGGCGAATCGCCTGTCATTGAGCCGATGACAGCTACCTTAATTTCTACCTAGAGTTGACTCACGTTTACATTTCTAAACCAAACTGCTAACTTCTCGCATGTTTCAGTCAGTCTGTGCGACTTGGACACAAAGGACACCCTTTTGTAAGGTGCTCCTATGTTTGCTCCTGACTGGATCTAGATTTTTGCTTGGGTCAGGGGTTTTGCCTGCTTTAAAAATGCAACCAAGGTCCAAAAATGGTCAGCCGATTTCATCAATTATCTCTGTATTATATGAAGCTTGTATTAATGATCGGAGAATGTATTTCAATCCCATTACATCTATCCATTGTGAGGCATGAGATTCCCCCCCTTTTTTTCTCCCCCCTCCCAATTTAGAAGCTGTGTAATGCAGGATATTACAGCATGTCATTTCCACCCCCCACCCCCCGAAAGTACCTTTGTTCATAATAAAACTACAGACCTTTGGGTTTTTTTTAAAAAAAGAAAAGTCCACTTCTCTGTATAATAGGAAATTATTTTGCTTTCATACTGTAGATTCATGCAGTATAATACTGTGTTAATTTTACGCATTTGTGAATGTATTTAGCCCAGATGCATACAAAGGTAGACCTCCTCCATAGGGCAGGATCTACAGTTACTTTGGCTTGCAAAAGGTATTGGCACTCACTCTCTAGAATGCTTTCTCCGAACAACCAATTCCCACACTTTATGACAGGGTGGGGGGAAATGTGGCCCTTCAAGACTCATTACCAAGCTCTCATGGGGACGGGGGTGGCGCTGTGGTCTAAACCACTGAGCCTCTTGGGCTTGCCAATCAGAAGGTTGGTAGCTCGAATCCCCGTGACGGAGTGAGCTCCCGTTGCTCTGTCCCAGCTCTTTTCAAACTGCCAAACCAGCAGTTTGAAAGCACACCAGTGCAAGTAGATAAATAGGTACCGCTGCAGCGGGAAGGTAAACTGTGTTTCCGTGCACTCTGGTTTCCGTCACAGTGTCCCTTTGCACCAGAAGCAGTTTAGTCATGCTGGCCACACGACCTGGAAAGCTATCTGTGGGTAAACGGTGGCTCCCTCGGCCTGAAAGCGAAATGAGCACTGCAACCCCATAATCGCCTTTGACTGGACTTAACCGTCCAGGGATCTTTTACCTTTACCCTATCAGGCTCTCATGTAAGACACCCTTCCCAGCCACACCCATTACTGGCTCTGCTTTGCACTGTCCTTGAGTGTTTTTAGCCTGCTAGAATATGTCCTTGAACTCTGATGATGCCTCTCGTTTGTTTGCCTGCCTGGATTGAGAACAAGCAGGTGTGCACGGAAACTTTGCTGTGCAAAGGTAAAATTTGCATTCATTCTTAGGATCACCTTTGCCTCTGGCCCTGCCCGCTACTGGCATGTGGTCCCCAGAAGGTTGAGTAGAAAGGAATGCTACTCTTGGGTGGAAAACATTTCCCCACCCTGCTTTATCGGAGGCTGCTTCTGAATTTCCCCTCAATTTCAAAAGCAGTTTGCCACGATGGTGCACGGAGGGGTGTGTGCTCTTGTTGCAAGGTCAACATTAGCAAAGCTTCTTGTGGATCCATCCAATTTCAGTTTAATGGTCCTCTACATCCTGTGTAGGGCTGTAGCACAGCGGCAGAGCATTGGCTTTCCCTGGGAAAAGTTCCGAGCTCACTCTCCCAAACCTCCAGGTAAGGCTGAGAATACCCCTGCCTAAAACCCTGGAGAACTGAGGCTAGTCCTTTGCAGAGCTACATAGACCAATAGCCTGATCTCAGTATAACACAGCTTTCTATGTAAGTGATTAGGGGGCACCTTAAATGCATGGTGCACCTCAGGATCCCCTGTCCACAGTAAATATCTGGCTTGGCAGCAGGCAAGTGAGAGGGTACATCATGGCTGTGGATGAAACAAAGCCAGTACAACAATTACATGGAATGACAAGGTATCACCATTGCACAGCCATTATGGGCAGGTATGGAGGCACCAAGGTTTGAGAACAGGGTAAAGCCCTCTTTTTTAATATATATTTTAAATTTTTCATTAATAACACTTCAATATGGGCCATATTACTACAATGTCAAATCATACCAAATCATAACACAATTTATAAAGCCAATTATACATTCCAAATTAAACAATTCGGTGACTTCCCGTGTACTGATCGTCCAGAGATAATTATTTCTAGGTCCTGCGCATAGTCTCATATATAATCCAAATGCAGCAATTCCGATCTTGATCCTTTCTTCTATTTTTGCAGCCGCTGGTGTACTGACTTTCACTCATATTCCAAAAAATCCATAGCCATTAACTAGGGTGAATGAGTGTCATCCCATCATCTTCCCAAAAGCTTATGGGTGTGGTGAAGTAACCTTTGAGGTTTAATGCAACACTTTGCAAATAAAAGTGTATTACATTTCACTGCAGGCTACGATAAAGCCTAACAGGTGAGGAAGCATACCTGCTCCACCTGATACATTCTATGTGAAATGGGGGCATCGCACTGAATTCATTATTATTTCTTCTTCTTCTTCTTCCGCCCATTTGACTGGGTTGACCCAGTAAAACGTCCTCTTACACAGACAAAACCAAAGTGTTCCTTCCTCTGAATGCTTGATCTAGTAATTGCAAGCAATGCAGCTAGACTTCCCGTTCAGGGGAGCTACTGCTATTATTCATGATCTTTGGTAATGAAAACTAGTTTGGTGTGGGTTCTCCCTCCCTTGCCCTGTTGATACATAGACAAATTTCCTTCCTTTATAGTGTTGTAGTCTATATGATTGGGTTTGTTCTGCTGTGCCTTCCGTCTTAAATGATGAGATTCAACAGTGTCA
The DNA here is from genome assembly GCF_964188305.1 of Podarcis bocagei. Lineage (NCBI taxonomy): Eukaryota > Metazoa > Chordata > Lepidosauria > Squamata > Lacertidae > Podarcis > Podarcis bocagei. Next base: position 82,225,296 of record NC_138130.1, read on the forward strand.
TATATAAACTGAAGGATTGGAGATTTTTTAAAAACCCATTCTCCCTTAAAATATTATATTCATTTACATTAATTTATTTATTTATATTAATAAATAAATAGAAATAAAAATGTGCACCGCACCCCCAAGACCATTCCATTATAACTATCCAACCTCCCAAAATGACAACACTTTGCATTTCTTGTTTTCCCTTAACAACTTCTTTGTCCATCGCTCCTATTGTATACAGTTAAAGCAAGTTATTTTACTTCCTGTTAGAGCTTCTATTATTTGTTCTTTGCTTCTCATTTTCTCCACCCATTCCTTTATTTCAAGTATTTTCTTCTCTTTCACTTCTTTTTCAATGTCCTTTTTAAAATTTACTGGGAAATCTTCTATCATCACCACCGGGGTTAGTGGGGAATTTACCGGTATCGGTTTTCCTTTATATTTTGCCCATATCTCAATTATGTTTCTTAATAAGGGATTTTCAATATTCTGCCACCAATGCCTATTCTGTTTGACAGAAAATATATTCACTAATTTCTCCTTCATTTTCTGTGTACCACTCTTTAACCATGCTAACTCTCCTTGTTGTGTTATCCCATCTATAATATATCTTAACTTATTTGCTATATAACTTTATGTTGTGGAGACCTAGTCCACCTATTTTCTGGGATTAAGACCATCTTCTTTTATTAATTCTGGGTTTCTGATCCCCATTACAAAATTTATTAATCACACTTTGCCAACCCTTTATCTCTGTCTCCGATATCTTAATTGGTAATATTATAAATAAAAAATATATTCTAGACAAAATTTTCATTTTAATTATAGCTATTCTTCCAAACCCCGAAAGCTTAATTTTATTATATTCCTCCAGTTTTCCCTTAATTTCCCTTTTTAATTTGTTAAAATTCTCTTGTTCTAAATTTTCTAAGTTTCTTGTTATATTTATTCCCAAGTACTTTATTACATTTCTTAATTTTATATCTATTTTTTTTTCTTCAAAAGTTTTTGGTTTTCATCTTCATCGTAATTAAATCTCATAATCTCTGATTTGGACCAATTAATTCGCAACCCTGCTATTTCTCTAAAAAAATTCAAATGTGGTTCTATTACCTGCATATTTTCCAACAGATTGTTTGCAAGATGTCATCTGCAAATAAGCTTATTTTCTCTTTTCCTTTATTGCTTATTCCTTTTATATTTCCATCTTCTCTAATTACATTGGGCAGAGTTTCAATGACCAATACAAATAAAATTGGGGAAAGGGGCATCCTTGTATTGTATCTCGGGCTAGTGTTATTTGTTCTGTTATACCATTGTTCACTACGACATATGCCTGGTTCCCCAAGTATAATTGATCTAGTAATCCTTTAGATCGTTCTCCAAATCCTAAACTTTCTGTAATTATTTTTAACACCGGCCATTCTACACTGTCAAAAGCCTTAAAGATATCCAATACTACTATACCAGCTTTCAATTTATTTTTTCTTATTATATCTATTTTATTCAACACTCTTGCTATTAAACTAGACATCTGTCTTCCTGATACAAAGCCACATTGGTTTTTATTTATATATTTACACATGAAATTATTCGTCCATTTTGCCATTATTGCAGTCAATATTTTAGCATCTTGATTTATTAGGGAAATCGGTCTATACAATCCTGGGCCCTTCAAATCTTTACTTGGTTTTGGAATTAAGATAATCATTGATTGTTCCATGATGGTGGGATCCTCTCAACCTCTATTACTGAATGATATAATACTTTTAATTTAGGAACCAATATTTTTAAAAATACCTTATAATATTCTGTTCCCAATCCATCTGCTCCTGGGCTTTTCCCCTTTTTTAGTTTCCCTATAACTTCCTCTATTTCTTTTTCTGAAATTGGTTGTTCCATAACCTCTCTATCCTTCCTTTCTAGCTTTATCTTCCAGTTTCTCTCAATATATTCTTTCATCTTCCCCATAGAATTGTTACCTGCAGGATATAACTCTTGGTAAAACTCCTGAAATACTCTCATCATTCTCAGCTCCCATTGCTCAATTTTCACATTATGTTGCTTTATCTTTTCATCATTGTTTTGCACTCTTTCTTGGATTTGGTCCATCTTTGCTTCTACTTTATCTACTTTATCTTACTTTGATTTCTGAAATTGCTTTGTCTATTTGAGTGGTAATGTCTGTCACTATCTGGTTTCTGAGAATCTCGTTGCCTTTCTGCATCATTTCTTTTATTTTATCCAAGATATCTACTTGTTCTTGATACCTTTTTACTTTAGATTTCGCCCCCAACTCCTCCTTGCTCCCCCTCTGAGTTCCATTTTTCCTGTTTTTCTTACTTCCATCTCCACTTTGTTTCTCTTGTCTACTTGCCATAATTGCTTCTGTTGATTGGACTCTGGTTAATCACTGGACACTTCGATCTGATGGGTGTCCCCCCCCCCCAATTTATTTTGGATTGCTTTGCCTCATGGGAATTGTCTGTTGGCATCTAGCCAACTCAACTGCTTCACCAAGTTGCTATTTACTGTGCCTTAAAGTCACAATAATTTCCTTATAGTTTAATGCAAATGTCTCGGTTTGGATTTTACCCGCTTCTGTTATCTTTGTAGTCTTTATTGTTGTTTTTCCCTTTCAAGTTCTTTTGCATCTTTCAAGTTCTTTTAAATCTAGTCTCCAAGACGCGATCAGGCTTCAGGCCTGGAGACCAGAAGTAAGAGCAATTAATTATATTCAATTATTTACTCCAAGATTTCCAAATATTTTGCTGTCCTGGGTATTGATCCTCTTTTTTCCCCTTCTGCTATTTAAATTTAAGATGTCCAATCATTTCTAATTGTCCATTTTTTGTCTTCACAAGCTCTTTGCTTTAGATTCTTTTCCAGCCGATAAGTTTGGCGTCCGGCCCAGGCCTGGCACCTAGCCCAGAAATTAAGCAGTAGTGTTTATTATTTCACTACTCCAAATTACATTCCTGCTTGAAAAGTTCTTAAGGACTTACCTGTATTCTTTGCTTCATGATACTTGTTCCACATTCTCCCTTTTTACTGGTGCCTGGTTTTGGCTTTTGCATTGTCTCTGTTCTGGGGAAAGACTATGTTGTTACGTTACCTGTTGAATCAGGCCACAAAACGGTTAGGTGAGTCTCAGTTGTTTTAAAGTGCTCATCATGACCTGTGCAATCTCGTATGTTTCCTGCTATCATTATCCACCATTTCCATCTAGAGCACTTTTATTCTACAAATTGGTCCATTTAGCCACAGAAAAACCCAATGAGGCAAAGAATTGGTTCTTGCAGTGCACTCCCTGGTTTTGTCTTGACCAGTTAAGAAGTAAACTCGATGTATGGGAAATCATGATGAGAATGCTGAACGGCACTATTCCGCAGCCTGGCTTCTGTGAGCAGGATATGCTCCTAAATTAGAGAGCTCCGCTCACGGACTCTGATCCTCAGAGATCTATAAGTACTCTTCCATGACCTCACATGGCGACAGCACTCTCTGTTCTCGCAGGTTTCTTGCTCTTGTTTTTAACCCAACTGCATGTCAAAGGGCCAAACAATATATGGTGCAAGGGATCAGCAATCCTATCTCCCAATCTCATCTTGTGACCTTAAAAACAACTGCATCAGCTGTGTGATGTGGATCAGGACCACAGCACTGGGGACGTGTGCAGAATCATATACAGTGGTACCTCAGGTTAAGTACTTAATTCGTTCCGGAGGTCCGTTCTTAACTTGAAACTGTTCTTAACCTGAAGACCACTTTAGCTAATGGGGCCTCCTGCTGCTGCTGCGCCGCCAGAGCATGATTTCTGTTCTCATCCTGAAGCAAAGTTCTTAACCCGAGGTACTATTACTGGGTTAGCGGAGTCTGTAACCTGAAGCGTATGTAACCCGAGATGCCACTGTAGTTGAAAGAGACCCTGAGGATCATCTAGTCCAACCCACTGCAGTGCAGGAATATGCAGCTGTCCCATATGGGGATCGAACTTGCAACCTTGGCATTATCAGCCGCATGCTCTAACCAACTGAGCTATCCAGGTGGTTTGGTCCTTTCCCAAATCCATCCTCAAAACCATGCCACTAACCACCATTACACAGAGGAGGTTGTATTAGACCTATCTCTTCCCCCTAAACAACTAATAGTAACCTGATGATCTCTGTAACTAAGGACTGCATCAGAAGGCAACCCAATTAATTGCAGTAGGATTTACTCCCAAATAACCCCACTTAGGACTTTGGCCTTAGCCTCTCTGCCACTCCAACCACCAACTCATACAGCAGCAGCTGCCACATGCCCAGTGCAAGTATAAAATTCAATATTGCTTCTCTCGGGAGAACATCCAGTCTAGATTCTAATTTATTTCCACTAGGAAATACAATGGCATAAGAACATCCATGTATCAGCTGCTCAAGCCGTGAAAATAAGGTACACTGAGTAACGGGTTCCCTAAGCAACCATAGGCAGTTTTAGCTAAAAATAAAGCACTTCAATGACTTGGTGCAAAAGCAACGAAGGAAAACTTGGAGGCTACACTTGCCTGGGTGCAATCTCTCTCCACCGGAAGGAATGCAGAGAGAGAGTGCATTCTTGTAAAATGTAGCCAGGAAGAAACAGAGCATTCATTCTCAATATAAGTAAATATTAGACGAGCCTTTTTGGATCCAACCAAAGGTCCACTTTGTCCAGCATCCCTTTTAGCCCATTTTTGTGCCCTTCTTCTGCCTCTTCTCATGCCATGTGTGCTTGTTCCTTCTTGTGTGTCTGCAATGCATGTATTAGTTTAATCATGGCTAGAATTATTTAGTTAACTCTCTCACTGGGAGCCAGTGCGGTGCAGTGGTTAAGAGCGGTGGAATCGTAATCTGGTGAACCGGGTTCGCTTCCTCACTCCTCCACATGCAACTGCTGGGTGACCTTGGGCTAGTCACACTTCTCTGAAGTCCTCAGCCTCACTCACCTCACAGAGTGTTTGTTGTGGGGGAGGAAGGGAAAGGAGATTGTTAGCTGCTTTGAGACTCCTCAGGGTAGTGATAAAGCGGGATATCAAATCCAAACTCCTCCTCCTCCTCCTCTTCTTCTTCTTTTTTAAACCAAAGAAATTGTATGCTTTGTTTCTGCTGAGCTACTCCCCATTGCTGTAGTAAATGTGCAGATTTTCCTGAGCTTTTCCCCACTGCAGTTGCATATTCTGATTCCGTGTATCACCAATAAACATTTTGCTTTATAACTTATGTAAGTTCCTGGACAAATCTGAGATGCAGGATTGTCGCTGCTCAATACGAGATTCTTAGAATGTGTGTTAATGAAAAAGGTGTTTACCAAGGGGACTCACCAAAAGCCTGAAAGTACCATCAGCTGCAGGCAGCATGGCCACTGCTCGTGGATGATGGGAGTTGTAGCCCAAAACATTTGGGAGAGGGTTGCTTTGGACCTACCCCAAAGTGGAGTCATAGGGTTTAGGATTAGAGTAAATCTCCACTTGCCTTAAAAGCAAGTGCCATTCCCAGATTAAGCACTGCATGCCAATGCTCAAACCCCAAAGTTCTGCCTGTTTTACCTGCCCATTCAAAGTATTTGAGCAGCGTCAAGAACATGGAGGAGCAACAACCTTTGTCTTGCCCTCTCCTCCTAGTCTGTGGTGCTGATTGGGCCCAGGGAGAGAAGACAAGAGAATGAATTGTGGGATAACCACAGGAAGAAGGGGAGAGCTGTAGGCCAGTGTGATGTACTAGACCATTTGTTGGAATAAGGCAGGAATAGACAATGTGTTGCTCTCTAGAGACTGTCAGACTCCAACTCCCAACAACATCTTGAGGGCACCACATGGCTTCCCATGGACTAAAGAAACCTGGGTTCAGTGCTCCCTGGGTAAGTCGCTATCTTGCAGTCTAGCCCATCCCAAAAGGTTGCTGTGAAAATAAAATAGGCTAACTGTGGATAATTGGATTGTATGTTTGTAAATCACCTTGTGACTCATGTGAAATGCAATCCATAAATGTATAATAATATAATAACCCCCTTTGCTTATTTGAGCTGCTCAGATGAAGGCAGAGGCTTATAAATGTGATCAATTATCCTGGTACTTCCAAAGAAATGCATTTAGGATTGAGATGCAAATATTTGTTTGTCTAACCACCTTTTTAAAACTGTGTTTAGATGGGGCTCAGCATCAGATACCTGTCTGGTTTGCAACACTGGAGATTTAGATCATACCAAGCGCAGCTCTTTTCATTTGTATTTTACAGAGGCTTTCATAATTACATACCTTATGATGATGCTAAATGTAATTCTGATCATGCCCTTCTAAAAATGCCTTGGATTAAAAGCTTTTACGGTCTCTTTAGGCCATGGGCCTGCAATTACAGAAAATGAACTGCATTTTAGCTTTCCATTGAAATTAATAACAGCACTTCTCCAATTGACTCAGTGAGTAGTTAATGGAATAAACTGCATATTTCACTACAATATGGTTTTAAAGCCATTTGAGATATATTCTGTGCTTCAAATGGGATAATAATTCATACGGTACAAACTCGTATTTGGGATTCTACAAAATCTATACCAGATATGTCCAGAATTTAAGATGTTATTAATGGTTTGACAATCATTACCTGCTTGAGTCTAATCTTCCTTACCTTGCATACTTGGAAACGTCTCCCTTCATGCATGCTGAGGTTCAACGAGACAGCCTAATAAGAGTGCGCCTAATGGCATTTAGGATCTTGCACCTAAGATTTCTGCATTTTAGCATGTTTCTTAACATAGTGTCATATATACAAAGTCCAGTTGATTGCCGTTCTCTTGGTCACATGAGATATCCCCCGTAGTGTCTCCACTTCTCCCATAGGGGATGCACAAAAGTTTGTGCCATCTATGACTGAATATGATGCATGCAACCTGTATTGGCCATAAAAGTTAAGGGCAAATATATTTCCACGTTGGCTTCAAAGCCTGGTGACTAACTTCTTTAAAGTGCTCAAATACCCCCTCAACACAAACACACAAGCACACACAGCCTCCACTTGAACACCATAATGAGCTGCTTGCATTTATATGTAAAGTAGCACATTAAAGCTGCAATCCTATGGGACTTACCTCCAAGTAAACATAAACAATTGCAATTGACAAATTGCAATCCTAGACACACTTAAGGGCATGGGTACATACCACCATACCTTTAAAGCACCCACCTACCAAAAAGAAAAAGAATTCTGATTATTGCTTATGATGATTTTATGGTGGGAAATGTGTACTCGGGCCGGGTGGGATGCTGAGTATGGTCACTTTTGGTTGCTATCGCTGCATTGTTTTAATATTTATTTGTTTAAGTAGCCCTGATACCTTTCAGCATAAGGCAATGCATAACGTTATAATAATACTATTCTTTTTTATTAAAAAACCACACAACTTCTATCAGTACTGATTTTCAAAAAGAACAAAACAGAATGGCTGTAGATTTTGTAGGATTCTTTTTCTCCCCCCCCCCCCAGTGGGGGTTTAAAGGTATGGTGGTGTGTACCACATCCTTAAAGGGACGCGGGTGGCGCTGTGGGTTAAATCACAGAGCCTAGGACTTGTCGATCAGAAGGTTGGCGGTTCAAATCCCTGCAACACTCTCATTGCTCGGTCCCTGCTCCTGCCAACCTAGCAGTTCGAAAGCACGTCAAAGTGCAAGTAGATAAATAGGTACCGCTCCAGCGGGAAGATAAACGGCGTTTCTGTGCGCTGCTCTGGTTCGCCAGAAGCAGCTTAGTCATGCTGTCCACATGACCCGGAAGCTGTACGCCGGCTCCCTCAGCCAATAAAGCGAGATGAGCGCCGCAACCCCAGAGTCGGCCACGACTGGACCTAATGGTCAGGGGTCCCTTTACCTTTACCACATCCGTAAGAGTGTTTAGGATTACAATCCTATTTATGTTTACTTGGCGGTTGGACCCAAAGGATTGCAGCTTTAACGTGCTGATTTGTGGCATATAAATTGCAAACAACTCTGCTCATTATGGTGTGCAAGTAGAGGCTCTGTGTGTGCTGAGGCGTCACTTGAGCACTTTTTAGAAGTTAGTCACCAGGTTTTGAAGCAAACATGGAAATATATCTCCCCCCCCCCACCCCACAATGAGTTTCTGTTTGTTGAATTTTGTCCCCAGTCAAACTTTACAGATGTATGCTGCTGAAGCTGGGGGACTGGATTTCCTAATGGAAATGCTGACAGACCTTTACTTATAGCGCTATAGAGAGTGCCCCTGTAATTATTCAATTGCCTAATTCCATTTATCTTCCATGAACCATTATGGGCTGCTGACACGCTGCAGCTTCCTTAGCAGAATACACAGCCGAGTCTAATGGACTGCAGGGAAAGTCAGTTAAATGGAATAAGGTTTGTGCCTTACTCTCAAAGGCTATTATTTTATAAATGAAGGCAGGTGGATGCATTTACGTTATTAGGATAAATATTTATGAACTGTTATCACTGATACCCTGCATTACAAAAACATTATCTTCCATATTAAAAAAATAAAATACAAAGAACAATCCATGCCCGAGTATATTTTGATTAGGATATTGATTATGGTGCTCCTTACACAAAGCCACAAAATAGCATGATCTTAGAAATGAATGCTTGCTGTGTCCCCCCCCCCCCTTCTTATGCAAGGAAGGAAGGTGCTGTTGAGAAACAAAGACTGAAAGCTAGCATATTGTGACACCATTTTAAAAACAAACCCTCAAACTAATAACTTTCCATTTCTATCTCCAAGCATGTGTGAAAATATTTAATTAACCAAATGTGATCAGCATACTTTGCTACTATGCGTGGGACTACAGAAGAAAACTAATATCTGTTACCTCGTTGAAAAAGAATATCAAGTCACTGTTTTTCTCATGGCATTAATCTTATACAGTGGTACCTCGGTTTAAGAACAGTCCTGTTTACGAACAATTCAATTTACGAACTCCGAAAAACCAGAAGTAGTGTCCCGGTTTGAGAACTTTACCTCGGTCTAGGAACAGAATCTGAACGGTGGAAGGGTGGTTGGAGGCCTCATTAGGGAAAGCGCCCCTCGGTTTAAGAACGATTTCGGTTTAAGAACAGATTTCCGGAACAGATTAAGTTCGCAAACTGAGGTACCTGTAAAAGAAACTTTTTCTTATACTTGGAAACAGAAACTGAATGCATAACATTTGAGAAATTGAGTTTGTTAACAGCACATATAGCTATGCATTCAAGACTCCCGACCTGAAGAAGTTAGTCATGCTTGAGGGCCTTGACTACGTTTTTTGTTTTTTTAGGTTTATACCTAAAATGATTTTGTGTATTTTGTAAGTCTTGTTGCTTATTTTATGATTTGGAGGGGTTGTTCTTATTTTTGTGTTCTGTACGCTGCCCTAGCATCTGCACCAATGAAGGGCAAATTATTAATATATCTCAAATGTGTGAAATAAGATTGGCTGCAGCTCCCTGGTGATGGATCATTTGTATGATATGTGAAAGGGCCTTACGTCCCAATGAAAATCAACTTAGTTGCCACGAACCTGTTCCATTCAGTTTAATGGGACGTAAAATGCAACTACCTTTCTCTGAGTCAGGTCCAAGGTGGGAGAACTTCTCAACAAAATCTAGAGCTGCAATAGGGGTGGGGAGAGAGAGTGTCCCTCCTTTTGCTGTTGTCTTGCTGCTGCCTGTTTTGAAGTGGCAGCCACAGCATTTGTCCGGGCAATGTTCCCACAGCTCCCTTTCTAAGATTATTACCATACTTTTCTGTGTATAACACGCCCCAATGTATAAAATGCCCCCTATTTGCGGGGACTCAAATTTAAGAAAATGGCCCAAAGTTGTTGGGAGGATTGCCAGAGGTTGTTCATGATTTTGGGGGAGGAATGCAGTAAATCACTAACCCGACAGCTACAACCGCTCGCTGAAAATCAGTCCAATAAACAGCAGCACAGGAAATTGTAAGGCAAATTGCGGGAGCAAATCCAAAACAGCCCTTGACGCAGCAACCAATCACACTCCTATTTACCGTACACGACGCCCCCAGTTTTTAAACATTATTTTACAGTAAAAAAAACACCCTCATCTTATACACGGTATATATCATTATGTAGAACTAATCCAATGACAGTTCTGGGGGCAGCCCCTGGCAGCCCTCATTAACCCACAGAATTCTGTTTCCACTGCTACAAGCTGGTTTAGCTCTCCCAAATATCACCACCCCCAAAATACCACTGAAAAATGGTCCACAAAAAGACAAGGAGGGTTTCACGCCAATCCAAAATTCCTTTGTAAATGTGAACACTTCATTTTTCTCAGTGAAAGTTAATCTCAGCATGCTTAGAAATAACACTTCGTTTCCTAGAAGCCTTGATCCTTTATCACAAATGTGTGTAATAGGCTATTATCTTTCAGGGAGTAAAAATAAACTTTCCACATGTCCAGAGGCATTCTCTTATTATATCACATTGTCTTGAGACTGACAACTGAATTTGGTGTACACTCAGGTAGGTAGCTGTGTTGGTCTGACGCAGTCGAAATAAATAAAATAAATAAATAAATTGTGCAGTAGCACCTTAGAGACCAACTAAGTTTGTTCTGGTTATAAGCTTTCGTGTGCTTGCACACTTCTTCAGATACACCAGTATACAGTGCAACTCGCTCATGCTGTATTTATCTTAGTGAGACTTCATAAAGCAAAATATTATACCTCATCTCAATAGCAGTACAAAACCCAGGCACAGCATCATGGGAAGTAAAAGAGACAGGAATTGAAGGCAACCACGATCGAAAAGTAAACACATTTACAAATACTCATTTTTACCCTTATAAATGCTCTCTCATTTGTTTAGATGATAATCATGTCAACAAACCTCAATCAAAAGGACCATTTCCCAGGGCTAATAAGAATTAAATGCAGTAGAACATCCTGTGTATTCAGCTATCACTTTGGATGAAAATATCTTGTGAACTTTAAACACAGATGATACTCAGGGAAATAGGTTGTGCTGGTGGGTTCCCCCCTCCCCTTCTTGTTGTTGCGGTGATTATTATATATTAAAGCATTTACACTTTCCTAGACATTTCATGAAGCATTTTGTTTTCTTAATCTTTGCAAGAAACATGACAACATTTAAATTTCTTTGCAATTAGATTTGACTTAATTATGACCATTGTTTAATACCACCTTGTTTTACCTGCTTTGGGTCATAAATAGCCACCAAACTCATCATTTCATAAAGAGTTGTTTTTCTACCTGATGTTCGCTATGTTCAGAATGTTAATAGCTACTACAGCGGAATATGAATAGGCTTGGTACAGCCACTTGAAATATAGAAAAATGGCCCAGACATTAAAAAAGATAAAAGGGAAAAGGGCAGTAATGAATTTAGAGGAAAATGAACATTAATGGCACTAACATTACTCATGTTCCACATAACAAATTATTGGAAGTCTGTCAAGCACACCAAATTACCTACTCATCTGCTGTTGTGGGGCCCTTTGGAGCTATCCAAAACCAGCAAAAGCAAGACAATTTGAGCTAATTTTACTATTTATAACAATAGAACAGACCATTAAGATAAATTAATGTCATTATCAAGTTTCTATGAAAATGACAAATACTGCTATTTCGAGCAGCTTTAGAAGCTGTTGACTATAATGAAATCTGCTCTAGAGGTACTAAAAAGAAACACTCCATGTAATTATTTTCTAGTAGCTTGTTTGTTTCCTTCCTATTCATTTGGCTTTCACACAATTAGTTCTGTACACAATACGTGGTAACTAAATAGTCAACACTACGTGGCATTAGGACTAATTGGGCAATTAGGAGGCAGTTCCCATCCTTTTAAGTCCTAAAGAGAGTGGGGAGTAGACGTTCTCCAGGCAACAATAACAGTACCACACAGGCCAAGATTGTCCAAGTTTGAGGGAATACAAAGTAGAACGAGGAACAAAGTGCAAATCAAATGCTTCACCTAAAGCAACACACACATGAGGTGCTTTATTCAACAATCTAATTGATCACACACAGAGAGAAACACAGGGCACTGTGGCAAATATCTTTGCCAAAGCAAGTCTATCTTAAGATACCAGTACAATAGCTTTCGGGTTCTTCTTAGGTCACAAGGTATTTCAAAGATATCCAGCATCGAAAGCCAAGGTTCACACGGTGTCTCACATGTGCTCTGCAAGTGAAGACTGTCATAATAGTCAGGGAAGTTGTGGTCACTGCCCTTTAAGAGGTAAGTTCTTGAGCCAAAGGGAACTCAACACAACACACAGATTCACCCGTCCTAAGATCTGCTTTGTTCAGCCCAGCTGTGCTATCATCGCACCCTTTAGTTAATGTTGACGCTTTCCAAAGCCACTAGTGCAATCTCTTTGCGCACACCTTGCAGGTTCACTGCAAAAATTGTCTGGCATCACCTCAGATCCATTATCTAGCTTCAAGCACCCCCACAACATCTATAGTAGCACACCACACTTCTCCAACAGTGTACCTTCCTTCTCCAATTTTGGAGTTGCTTCTTTTCTCTCTGTTGTGCACATCTGGGCGAAATGAGCCCTTGTGACACATGGCACCTCAGGCTGGGCATGCTCTAGGCTTGCGAATGTGTCCACACCCTGTTTATTCTGTGCTGTGCTGCTATCTTTTGGGGGACTTTACACAAAACAAATGAAATACCGTGAAAATCCCTGAAACGAGAAGTAATTGACTAGAAATATTATCTTAGAGAAATAAACTAAATAATAAAAATCAAAAAGTTTAAGAGAAAAATTAGGAAAACCTAGAATTGTACAAAGCCTTAACGGGATGCCGGCTACAAACCTCGTTTCACTAAGCTATTCAGTTTCCTCAGAAGGAAATAGAAAAATCATAAACCTTAAATGACCAAAATTCAAAAAAGGGAGTTAAAAGTCCCAAAAAATCTTAAGTATTATAATCCTAGCTCAACCTAAGTGAAGCAAAGCGCAGTAATAAAGGATTAAGGACTCAAAGGTACAGTTTCCAATACTAAATTTACAAAAAATGTTTGAAAACCTAAATGGCAAGTTTTAGACACAGCCCAGCTTAAAGAAAGCCAAACACAGTAATAAGAGTTGAGGACTCAGCTGTGAAAGTTCTAGTACTGCCTTTACAGAAAGGTTTTAAAAAATTGGCACAAATTCAAAGAAAGGAATGTCAGCATCACCCTTGAGCCAGTGCCACCGACTGGACTCATCCACCTCAGCCCCGACTGGGCTAGGTGAGCTGGGTAGCACTTCCAGAGACCAGCTTCTGCACAGGAACAGGTCAAAGTGCTGTGGACTCACAGCTTAGAGTTGTGAGCACCGGATTCACTCCAAGAAGACAGCCGTCGCACAGCAGAGTATAGCAGAGCATAAACGACTCGGAGAGCAGCTCTGTAGAATATCTTCTTTATTCTATCTACAACTATTTTACACAACTATATACAGAGCTAATGAGGTCTAAACATAAATGAATGCTGAACTGCACTGAGTGTCTGCAGCTGCTCTTAGCAGCAACCTTATCTATACACACGATCTCTAACACTCAGTCTCTCTCTCTCTGACACACAGACTGACTGATGTTAGGCTGGAGCGGAATAAGTAGAGAGCAGAACACCGCCCCTCCTCTCTGGAAAATCACCAGACTCATCAGCAGATTCTTGGATATGGGAGGGGTGAAATCTCCTCAAGGAATACAAGATAAGCTGTTTTAGATTTTAAACAAGAACAGGGCAGCCTCGTTTCTTAACATGACGTTTCCTACAGCTTCAAATTCACAATCTTGAAGTTTTTGCCTTAGCTCTGTTAGAAAGTGATCTATTCCTGCTGCCTCTCTGTCAGGGATACAGCTTCACTTTCTTTCGGCTTCGGCACTTGTTTAATTTTACGTTGCCACCCATTCACTCAGAATGCTTTCAAAACCTCTTAGTAGCTGGTATAGTAGGATTAGACATGAATTGGACAGAAAAACCAGAGGCAGGATGAACTTTAAAATGAAATTGTTGCCTTGATCAAGGGGATCTTATTATATATGGAAATGCTGATGTTTACATTGGGGTCTTAATGGTGCTTGCCGACAGTTTCTGAAGACTCAAGAGACATTGTTGCTGACACCAGCCTCTAAATGACTTTTACCGCTGGCCAAATTCTGAAAACGAAGCAAGCTGACTGACCTTTTCCTTACCCTGTTTAACGAAGATTCAGACAACAGACTGGGAAGTAAGTTTATAATACGATTTGCTTACTCACAATCTTGCATTGGTTCTCAGCTACAGCAGCAGGAAAAACTATGCAGGTAAAATACATATATTTGTAGTAAAAACAGTCTCAGACATGTGCCTGAGCCAGAGCAAGTGGAAGGCGTAGCTGCACCCATTGCTGGTCGAAGGAAGAGAGAGGGGGGAGGAACAGGAAATGCTTCTTTGATTCTTCCTGCTCAAGAGAGGAGAGGAAATGACATCACACAGAGCCCTCTCTACTAATTGCATTTCTAAGGCCTATCAGCTCTGTGGTCATTAGCCCCTAAACTTATTAACTAGCAAGAATATGCATTGTTGAATTTTACTGCAATCTCCCACATATCCCTTTTGTTTCTCTGAATGCACATTGGGCTTTTGCAAGGATTATATGGGCTGAATCTCTACAGGTGTTTGGCATATTTTCAATGTCCTATCTCCAATGCAAACAAGGCATCAAAGCAATTTTAAATTCCTCAGGATGAGAATTGGCTTTGGTGCCTGTTAGATAGAGCTGGAGTGTCTTTTTCCACCCTCTCCAGCTTCCCTCTCCCCCAGGATTGTGGGGTTGTCAGGGAGGAATGTAGGGGCAGAGAGAGGTCCTTGGACCCATTTAGCAGAATAAGCATCAGGGAACCCAAATGCAAAAGCGCTATGTTACCACATTTTGAAGCAGGATAATTTACATTAACGACTAATTTTGCTATTGTCAACCTAACACCCTCCAGATGTGTTGCACTATAACTCCCATCAGCCTTAGCCAAAATTTTGGCCCCAAACACCTAGAGCGCACCAGGTCAGAAGACTAGTCTGGAACACGGTGGCTAGCACAACCTAGAGCATCTCTGAATCAAAGCTGCAGTCACTGCCTCAAGAGCAAGCCCATTTTGGAAGACCCTGTGCAATCTGCTGTAATGGATTCTCCACCACTGGAACCTGTTTCCCCCTCTTGGTTCCTATTCCCTGTGGCTTTCTAGCTGGCAGGCAAACTGCTTGCCTGGCACTGGTGCTCACCTCAGCTCTGGGTCCATATGCCAGCATAAAGCTCTGGGCCCACTGGTGCCAGCATGCTAATTATGCCAGCCCCAGCCCTGGCACAAATATGCCAGAAGAGGGGCCAGCCTAATTAAGATACCAGTGCTGTTGGCAAGCTGCTGTCCGCAAGAGCCTGGTAGGCATTCCACTCCAGTATTGACTATATGATTTTACAATGGCTTTAGTATGGCGTGCTTTGAAGTAAAAGCAACGAGGCTGCTGGAGGCCTGCCTGGTGGAAACTGATGGCGCAAGTCATGTGTGCAGGACGTAGCTAGGGCAATGCAATGAAATCATCAAGCCAAGACTGCAAAAGCATTCCCCTCCGGAGATTGGGCCCATCACACAAGAGCCTCAATCTGATCATACTAAGGAGTGATTAACACAGCTGGTCTCCATAAAAGAAACTAAGGATGTATTCACACTTGAGGTTTATTGCATTAGTTTTACTGATTAGAACTGTAACCCTTCTGTTCTGATTTCTAACATCCCTTTTGTGGGAATGTTCTGGGGTGCAGGAGAGGATATATTGACTAATTATATCCTTATCCAACTTGTGCTAACAAGTTCCCAAAATATCAGCAGAGTTTATATACATTCCCCTTTAAGTACGCAACGGTAACGTGTGCACAGGTTCGCTAGAACCTCTATAATAATTACTCTGGTAATTTCCCCTTTGTTCCCTCTTAAAATACAAGACACAACACAGTCTTTATAAAAGTATAAAAGAGTTTACTCACGATCTGTTCACAATATGATCCCAGACGGCAGACAGGCTTAAAAAGGTAAAATACACTTAGAATCTATCTTATAGGAAGATAGGCCTCTCCTCTCTTGGCTGAGAGCCAAGAGGGCATCCTGCTTCTTCGAAAGGTGATGGCAGAGAGAGAGAGATGGCTGCCTGCCCTGTGCTTTTTGTCATTACCTGCACAGGTGAGGCCACACCCACCTCTGGTCACATGTGGAGGAAGTCCGTCCCCAGGAAGTTTACCTGCTTGATGGACAGACATCCCTCCCCATGTTGTAACATGTACACTCTAGGAATGTTGTCATTGACTGCTCCTGTGTTTACATCCCACATACCCCTTCTCAGGCAATACAACATATACAAAACATAAACAACTTTATTCAACCACCCAGAGTCCCAGCTTGACACGTAGATTCTGGAAACTCTCTCTTGGTAGGGGTTTCGTCAGGATGTCAGCAGTCATCTCTTGGGTGCTGCAGTAGGATAGCTCCACAAGTCCATCCTGGATCATCTGGCGTATGTAGTGGTATTTAACCCCAATGTGTTTCGTTCTGGCCAGGAACTTCTCACTCTGCGTCAGCTTCAGGCAACTTTGATTGTCCTCTAGCAAGCTGACAGGCCCTTTTCTCACCAACCCAAAGTCCTTTATGAGTTGATCAAGCCAGGCGATCTCTCTGCAGGCTTCTGTTGCTGCAACATATTCTGATTCTGTGGAAGATAATGCTACACAGCTCTGTTTATAACTGCCCCATGAAACAGGTCCATCCCCAAACATAAAAACATGACCACTTGTTGATTTATAATCAGCATTATCCCCAGCCCAATCAGCATCAGTATACCCAACCAACTTAGGGTCTCTGACAGCTGGTAACCTTAATTTACAATTCATGGTACCCTTCAAATATCGCACCACCCTCTTTACACCTGCCCAATCATGCTCAGTGGGAGAATTCACTTTTCTGCTAAGAATCCCCACAGCATTAGCTAAGTCAGGTCTACATGTGGTAACTAAATACAAAAGTTTACCAATCGCCGACCTGTAGTCATTGTTGTCTGGCAACTGCTTCGAATCCTGCTGATTCTTCAGGAAGTCAGTAGCCATCGGTGTAGCAACTGGATGTGCGTCTTGCATCTGCATGTGCTCAATTAGCTCGTGGATCTTCTGTCTTTGGCTGAGAAGAAATGAGCCGTCCTCTTCTCTTTCCACCTGGATCCCGAGGTAGTACTGGACATCTCCTAGCTCCTTGACCTCCACCTCCTTGCTAAGGTGTTTTACTATCTGTGTATAGTCTTTCTCACTTGCTGTGGCAATAATCAGGTCATCAACAAATGCTAGGATATATGAGAATTGTCCATTATTTGACTTACTGTACAAGCACTTGTCAGCGTCGCCTTGCTTGTACCCAAGTTGCGTCAACATTTTATGCAACTTCTGGTTCCAGGCTCTGGCAGCCTGTTTAAGTCCATAAAGTCCTTTCTGCAGTTTGCACACTAGATGTGCCTCATGTGGTTTTACAAAACCTTTAGGCTGTTTCATATAAATTTCCTCTGAAATCTGCCCATGTAGAAAAGCGGTAGCAATGTCTATGTGTTTCACCCTCATTTTCTTGGAGGCTGCAATGCTTAAAAGCATTCTTACGCTGCTGTACCTCACAGTTGGTGCAAAAACTTCATCATAGTCTTCACCAAAACGCTGTGAAAATCCCTGTGCCACAAGTCTAGCTTTGTAGCGCTGCACTTCTCCTTCTGACCCCTTCTTAACCTTGAAAACCCATTTACTGCCAATGGCCTTCTTACCGGGAGGCAGCTCAGTGAGTGTCCAGGTCTTGTTCTGATGCAGTGCATCCATCTCCTCCTGCGCGGCCTTCCTCCAGAGACTGGCTTCTGCAGCTGGCATCTCCTGTATCTCTTCCCAAGTGGAAGGTTCCTGTGGAAACGCCGACCCTGCAAGGTAGGACAACCGTACTGGTGGGACACCTCTGTTGGTTCTGGATGAGCGTCTGACTTCTGGTTCTGTGACCGCATCAGCTTCCTCATCCTCCTCCAACGCAGGCATGTCCCCATCTGAGTCCTCATCTTCGTCTCTGGTGCCGCCAGGGTCCTGGTCCTCTGCGTCTTCTGGTGCGTCGCCTGTAGGGGGCGCTGTAACACTCGAAGGCAGATAATTACTTTGTGGGGTCTCAAAAGGGAAATATACAAACTCTTGAGTCCTTTCTGACTCATCTGAAGAATCCACAACAGTGTTCTTAGTGTCTACTTTTCCATATTCATCAAAATAAACCGCATGGTATGCATTTGTCTTACCAGTTTGTAAGTCCATAATTCTGTATCCTTTGCCTCCAGAAGCATATCCCACAAGGATACCTGCTTTTGCCCTGGAGTCAAGCTTGTGTCTGTGTTCCTTGGGCACGTGGAAGTAACACGGACTTCCAAACACACGTATGTGCGACAGATTGGGAGCTTTCCCATGCCAAAGTTCAAATGGTGTGCGCTCTGCACCTTTAGTTGGCAGTCTATTCTGCAAATAGACCGACGTGTATACTCCTTCGGCCCACAGCTTTTGTGGCAAACGTGCATCCTTTAGCATGCACCTTGTCATGTCCATAATGGACCTAAACTTTCTCTCAGCTATGGCATTCTGCTGTGGTGTGTAAGGAATTGTGGTTACATGTGCAATTCCTTCCTTGGCCAGGAGAGCCTGCATTTCATTTGAGCAGTACTCACCTCCATTGTCGCTCATTAACACAGCTGGAGCTCTCTGGAATTTATTCTTGACCATGGCAATGTATTCCTGGAGCTTGTCCACTGTCTCACTCTTCTCTTTGAGGAAATATACAACACAAAATCTTGAAAAGTCATCCAGAAATATTAAAATATATCTATTCTTTCCCAGTGAGGGAACATTCATGGGTCCACATATGTCAGTGTGCACTATGTCAAGCACTTTGTTGCTTCTTTGTTCTGCACAACGTGGAAATGAAGGTTTTACAGCCTTCTCAGTAATACAGCTTATGCACTTTGCTGGAGCTTTGTTGCTCTGCTTTACCTGCAAACCTCTTACAAGATTTCTTTTCTGTAGATCCAGAATGAGGCTGGCGTCCCTGTGTCCTAGCCTTCTGTGCCATAAGTCTAGATCTGCTTCATCCTTCTGGCTGGAATGTGCCACTTTTGCAGACTGGTTCTCTGAAAGATCAAGCTCATATACACCATTTATTAGCTTTGCTTGAGCAAACACTTTGCCATTTCTAGTCACTTTACATTCTCCATTTCCAAATGTGACCTGGAAACCTTTCTTGTCCAAAGTGGACACGCTGATTAAATTGCAGCTCAGCTCTGGAACGTACAAAACTCTAGAGATTGTGTTCTCAATGCATTCATTGTTTATATTGCATTTCAGGCTCATGGAACCTGCACCTTTTGCTTTAACAATGTTGCCATCTGCAATCTCAATTTCAGATCCTTCTTCACCATTTATTTCATTAATCTCATTAAAATAGTCCTTTTTATATGAAAAATGCGAGCTCGCTCCTGAATCAATTATCCATTTATTACGTTTATTTTCACGATTCTGGACAGCTAAGTTCCTTTCTTGCAGTAACCATGTGCATTCACATTTCCCCTTCTTTTCCCCTTTTGGCTGAAAGGGGTGGGGTTTCTTCGCTTTAGGAGCTCTGCAGTTCTTTGCAATGTGTCCTTCTTTGTTACAATTAAAGCAAATCACTTTCTTAGGCATCTCTTTGGACTTTGTACATTGCCTAGATGCATAACTGCTGTCCTTGCTTCTAGCGTTTCTCACTGGAGATTCAGCTCTATCTCTGCATTCTTCTTTTAAATAACCAATCAAGTCTTTAAAAGTCAGACCTTGTCTATGAGCCATCAAACTTACAAATGCACTAAAGCGTGGTCCAAGTGATGATAACAAAAATGCTATCTTTGTATCCTCATCAAAAGCTTTGGGAGTCAGATCAATTCTTTGAATAATCTCAGTAAACTTGTTGATGTGCTCTGTGAATTCCTCTTTTGAATTCATCCTCAATCTGGTTAATTTACACACCAAGTTTCTGAAGCTGTTTATGCTAGATTCTCCATATACGCGCTCAATATCTCTTAAGATTTGAGATGCATCATCTGTACTATTTATTAATGATAGCTGCTCATCACGAAGTCCACTCAAAATTATGTGTCTAGCTTCGCTGTTCATGCGTTTCCAAGCACTTATCTTGGCTAAATCCTCCTCAGACGATCCTGTAGGCTGAGGCTTTAAAGCTTCCAAAATATGCTTATAATCTAAACATGCTATCAAGCGCTGCTTCCAGTGCATGAAATTGTACTCATTCAGCACAGGCATTCCTAGCTTTGCATCACTATCAAAAGCTGCTCTAGCCATCTTAAAATCCAAAATTCGAAAATTCTTCAAAATTTCAAAATTTCTCAAAATTTTAAAATCAAAATCTCAAAAATCTCAAAATGCAAAACAATTATTCACTGCCTTGGGTCACTGTGAACTCTGAGGGAAGGGGGGGGTTGCTTAATCCCCACTGCACAATGGAACAAAGGACCATGTGCTTACCAGGAAGTTAACTCAGAAAAATACTACTCAACTCAAAATCACAATCCAATGCAATCCTTCAAAAATACGCAGAAATATGCAATACTGGGCCCACTAACCCTTTGTGGGAATGTTCTGGGGTGCAGGAGAGGATATATTGACTAATTATATCCTTATCCAACTTGTGCTAACAAGTTCCCAAAATATCAGCAGAGTTTATATACATTCCCCTTTAAGTACGCAACGGTAACGTGTGCACAGGTTCGCTAGAACCTCTATAATAATTACTCTGGTAATTTCCCCTTTGTTCCCTCTTAAAATACAAGACACAACACAGTCTTTATAAAAGTATAAAAGAGTTTACTCACGATCTGTTCACAATATGATCCCAGACGGCAGACAGGCTTAAAAAGGTAAAATACACTTAGAATCTATCTTATAGGAAGATAGGCCTCTCCTCTCTTGGCTGAGAGCCAAGAGGGCATCCTGCTTCTTCGAAAGGTGATGGCAGAGAGAGAGAGATGGCTGCCTGCCCTGTGCTTTTTGTCATTACCTGCACAGGTGAGGCCACACCCACCTCTGGTCACATGTGGAGGAAGTCCGTCCCCAGGAAGTTTACCTGCTTGATGGACAGACATCCCTCCCCATGTTGTAACATGTACACTCTAGGAATGTTGTCATTGACTGCTCCTGTGTTTACATCCCACACCTTTTACACTGCAGTATGTCTTTTGGCCGTTCAGCTTTCCACTAAGTTTATGCCAGCTGCACACAATTGAGGCTTAGTCTGCAATGTGAGCCCAGAGAACATGAGAATGTAATGCCAGAATCTTAACATGAGGTCCCCCATCCAATTTGAAACCAGACTAGGCCCTGCTTAGCAAATGTGCTAGCAGTTTTATTGCTGTACCACTAGGATGACTTTATCCCAAGATTAAGACAAGTGTGTGTGAAAACTGCTGGGTAAATCTGTCAAGATACACTACTGCTGCTGTCAAAAGAGACCTGCTGAGTGCCACTGCTGGGCTGCCATGTTGCAACACCAGCAGTGGTAGTCATGGCTCTGGGGCACTAGAACCTGCCTGCATATTCGGTCTGTTGGTGTCAGGCCCAATCATAAGATGCACAGGTCTGTTCACAAATTTCTTGCCTTGCCTTGCCTTGCCTTTATGTATATATATATATAGATAAATGCATGTATAAGAGGAGAAAGGAAATGCATGTTTGTTTGTGCGTGTGGTCAGAAGCAGTGTACTTCTGAGTACACTGAATATAAAAGGTCCATAGGTCACAAGCAAAGATCCCAGATTTTATCTCCAGTATCTCTATGTGAGGCTAGGAGAGGCCCCTGCTTGAAACCTTAGAGAGCCACTGCCAATCTGTGTACCAAATAATGAGTTATACTGATTCAGTATAAGCGCAACTTTCTATGTTCCTCTGATCACCAGATGCCATAGGTAACCAACAATGGGTGGCCATTGTCGTCGTGCCCTGCTCTGCGAGCTTCTGAGGATATCTGGCTAGCCCCAGCTAAGAGAAAGAACGCCATTTTGTGTAATCCTCCATGGCAGAAATTTTGTTTTATGTCTTTTCCCTCACAACAATCATTCTGTGACTGGTGCCCACAGCAGTTTCTCAAAATTCCAAAAGATTGGTGAGACCTGCTTCCAATATAAGTGTATTCCCTTTGCCTTCCCAGACGTAAGAATTTGGAAATTCATCATTTAGATCAGGTATGGGGAATTTTTTGACCCTCCAAATGTTGCTGAACTATAATTTCCATTGGCCAAGAATGGTGGAAGTTGTAGTTCAGCAATATCTGGCGGGCCAAAAATTTTCCCTACCTGATTTAGCAAGTGAGCCAAACCCAGAAATTAGTGTGGAAAACAAAATATCCAAGGCTCACTGGCCAACCAGAGTTGGAGAAAAGCCTGCTTACAGACCCAAATATGAAAAATGGGAAATCTGCCTTTCCCTTTTATACTTACTATAATAATAATCTGCAGCAGCAGCAGTTACTGGAGTATGTGAGCCCAGCCAGCGCTCCTCTGATCAGTTCAGCCAGTGTTAAAGTTAATGAAAGCCAATTAGTATGTGAAAGCTCTATCAAACATTTCAGAGCATTTTATTAGTACTATTAGTCAGAGGCTTTCTGTGTCAGGGGATTTGGCTTTTTTTCTTAATTAAACCTTTATGAGAGAATATCAAATTTGATGATCCATGTGGTAATTTATTATAAAATAAAGAGACTGTGGTCCGAGCTGAGCTCTAGGTGCCTAAGTGAGTCCTATGACACAGGGGCCGCAGCCTCTTACACCAGGCCTGAATTTAGCCCCACAGGTTGGCAACGGTTTTAATTTTTTCATTAATCTGGGGAAAGCCTGCATGTTTTTACTGTGGCGTACAAGTACAGCTCTTGTGCTGTCTAAAAAGCAAATAAATGCTGAAACAGGGCAACAATACCCTTACTTCAATAATTTTACGATGTGGTTTCTGCTGGGTATTTGTTTCTGTTTATTAGAAAGAGGACAAGATGGAGAAGAGTGAGAGTCCCCTCTCAGGAAGCAGCAGGAACCCAGCACATCTGGAAGGGGGGACCCCCACCTGTTCAGCCCCACTGGTTGTTCCTGCCAATGGGCCATCTAGTCCTGCCTCCTTGTTCTCACAGTGACCAACCAGATGCTGAAGACTGACCCTCTGTAAGGGGTTAACAAGGAGGGTGCAAATAGGCGTCATAAATCCTTGCGCAATATGCAGTACATGTGTCCTAACCCTAATTCAGCCACCCAAACTTGGTCTGAATCTGTCAACCAACTGCGCTCTCCTGAAATGCCTGTCCGTTGAAACCGATGGGAGCAACAGTAAAAGTTACCGTATTTTTTGCTCTATAAGACTCACTTTTCCCCTCCTAAAAAGTAAGGGGAAATGTGTGCGCGCCTTATGGAGCGAATGCAGGCTGCACAGCTATCCCAGAAGCCAGAACAGCAAGAGGGATTGCTGCTTTCACTGCGCAGCGATCTCTCTTGCTGTTCTAGCTTCTAGGATTCAGATTTATTTTTTTCTTGTTTTCCTCCTCCAAAAACTAGGTGCGTCTTGTGGTCTGGTGCGTCTTATAGAGCGAAAAATACGGTATTTGATATTTAGAAGCTGCTGTACTCAAAAATTATTCAGCTCCCAGAAATCCTGGCTTGAAATCCAGATTGAGATTGATAACAGAGCATGCTCTTGTGTGTCCCTGCCTATGTACTTTTATTAAAAGATTTGTTATTTTATATATAAAGTATATAAAACAAGACAATTATATAATATAACAGATTAAAATTAAAAGATGAAAAAATATTCCTGCAATTGCAGGGGGTTGGTGTGGATGACCGTCAGAGTCCCTTCCATCTCTTCAGTTCTATGATTCTATGAAAACCATAACATGGTCAAATAGAGAATCAGTACAGTTACATATAGGCTAAGTAACAAACTCCAAGTCATGAAAGACAAAAGCTAGAATAAAAGTTGTCTATTCCCCAAAGACCAGAAGCCCTTCTTATAGGTATTCTAGGGACAGGTGTACCAAAGATGATGCCCAAACTATTTATGTATGTGACAACAGCATCTAGAATAGTACATGCACAGAAATGGAAAGAAGAGAAGGTTCCAACGAAGGAGAATGAGTGGCTTTTGAAAGTCATGGACTATGGCAGAAATGGCAAAGCTGACAGTGAAATTAAGAGATCAAAATGACAAGCTTTTAATAGAAGAATGGAGGCCTTTCGTGGACTATTTAAAAGAATATTACAGTCAAATGAAATTGTGGGCAGGATTCGAGATAAAAGCCGCAGACGAAAAATGACAAAGTAATTGTAATAGAGATTTTTTTTTTTAACGGATAAAAATATAACGCAGTAGAAAATGTTTGAGTAAAAACACTGTAGAAATGAGGTTGGGAAGTCAACTTACGAACCAATGTATTTGATTTGAAGGTTATTGTGAAAATGAAAAAAATTAATATTTTTAAATCTACCTACCTACCTATGAGGGACATGGGTGGCGCTGTGGGTAAAACCTCAGCGCCTAGGACTTGCCGATCGCATGGTCGGCGGTTCGAATCCCCACGGCGGGGTGCGCTCCCGTAGTTCGGTCCCAGCGCCTGCCAACCTAGCAGTTCGAAAGCACCCCCAGGTGCAAGTAGATAAATAGGGACCGCTTACTAGCGGGAAGGTAAACAGCGTTTCTGTGTGCGACTCTGGCTCACCAGAGTAGCTTCGTCACACTGGCCACGTGACCCGGAAGTGTCTGCGGACAGCGCTGGCTCCCGGCCTATAGAGTGAGATGAGCGCACAACCCTAGAGTCTGGCAAGACTGGCCCGTACGGACAGGGGTACCTATACCTTTACCTACCTATGAAGGGAAAGGCCTCATTGCTTTAGCACTGAATGCCTGTTTTGCCTGTGGAAGGTGACAGATACAACCCCAGATTCTCTAGTTAGAACAATCTCTGGAAAGAGCTTTTGTTTGAGATGCTGGTGAGATGCAACCCATCAGGAAAGGCTACATTGGGAACACGAACCAATGCTTTGACTCAGCATAAAGTGGCTCTATGGTGGCTCAGAAGGTGTGTTTTGTAAGCTTTGGCTGGCCATGGCTTCCCAGGACATGTGTATGCCCACAGGAACATGAACACATGTGTGTTCTATGCTGCTTCCAACATGGAAGTCTCTTTTGGGGCAAGAAATCCATGACTTGAGCTCTTGTCGCTGCACAGGTAGGTGCTTCTCATAACCCCCATCCAATTTGCTGAAAATACCTGGCTGTGGTGGACCTCTTGAAGGATACAAGGTTTTCACATTGTCTGGCAATGAATAATACATTGGGAAGCAAAGGCAGCCATTAGCTCTCTTCTAATCAGTATCATGTAGCATTTTACCAATTAACCACTTCTCTCAGACACTTACCATATGAAGTGGCTCTGGGCAGAACTCCCACCAGGATGGACTGGGCCATCTGCATTTAGAAAATTGCCCATACATTTATTAAAGTGAAATTCACCCACTAATTAGTCCTGTCAGTCTTTCCTCCAAGGGTCCTCATTAGCACATTGAGCTAATTACTGCCACCAGAGGCATAAGCGTGTGGAATTGGAAAAGTGTGTGTATTGGGGGGGACGGGACTTTCAGAAAGCTGAACTCAATATAAATGTTACAATTTCTTTCCTATCAATTGTAACCCAACAAACGGAGAAAACCCAAAATCCAATGGTGAAACTGAGTCAAGCTCTAGCCTCCCACATTGCTGAAGTTAGAAAAAGAATAAAACTTCAGCAGTGTGGGAGGGCAGAACTTGACTTTGTCACTTGAAGCAATTAAGTCTACATGATTGTTATAACTGATATTTCTTTCTCCTTTTTAATAGAAAAGGAATAAAATATCAGTTATAGCCATCATGTAGACTTAATTGCTTCAAGTGACAAAAAGCTGGAGAGCAGTGTGCTGCTTGAATAACATGAAAAGTTCAAAAATCTGATTGGGTGTGCTCCCGAGCCCTCGGGCAAGTCTAAAGTAGACCTTTGGGTCCAGCTATTATGTATGCTTTTATTTTATTTTATTTTATTTTTACTAGAGGCTGCTTTCATATAAATATGATCAAGGCAGTTCACAGTTTAAAATAATGGCTTACAGTTTAATAGATAAGGAATAAAAGGAAGAGGGAAAATAAACATATTGAGAAACCAACTCAAGATTGTCTCACCCCGTATATAAACAATGGATCACTGCACTCTGCCAGGGATGGGGTCCCCTAAAGACAGGATCTCATCAGGAAGTCTGTTCCATACATGTAGGAATAGGGCTTTTAGTGTGGCAGAACCTGCCCCTTGCACTGCCTCCCATTACAAATCAGACAGGCATGGTTTCTATTATCTTTTCAGCACCTGTTGAAGGCCTTTCTTTCCCAACAAGCCTTTTAAGTGGAGGTTTTTATCCCAGTCAGCAGCTGTCTCAGACTTTTATGTATGAAATTGTTTTTTTTCAATTTTTTATATATTTTATTGAATTTTTTTCAAATATAAAGAAGTAAAATGATACAAAAAAGGGGAGGAAGAGAACAAAACAAACAACTGTGTAAAGGGGGGGGGGGACACGTTATATGAACATATACAAAAAAAAACAACAACCCTAACCCATACATTCTTTAATTGCTTTTATATATGAAATTGTTTAATATATGTTTCCAGTGTTGATTGTGTATTTTGTTGTTGCTTGTCACTTCAAGATGCCTCATAGGAAGTGATTCATGAATGGAATGGAGCAATAAACATATAAATAAAACACTTTCAGACTGTCAGGCCCAACATCAGCACATGACATCCATCATAGTGGTTGAGTCAGAGAACTGCCATTTTAATACGCCCCCCCCCCTAAAATGTAGTCACATTCTTTGGGGCACTGTGGGAAATAAAGAAGGCTGCCCTCACTAGGAGACTAGGTAAACCTACAAGGTAGCAGAGGAGCTCTCCTGTTGGTTTCTCAAACCTACAGCCTGTTTCGAGTACCATACTGTTTAATGATAAAGTTACAGAATATCCCGGTAGAATAGCCACCATGAGAAATGGTTGCAGAAAGGGGGGGGGGGCAAATGGAAGTTAGTCCTCCCCAGGTCCACTGACAGAACCTGACTTTCCTACCTTTCCTTCAGGTACAACCCCATAAAAACCAGGGCCTTTTTCAGCTGGAACTCAAGTTCCAGCACCTCTCAGGTGGGCGCCATTGCCATTCTTAAGAGAACAAGGGAGGCAGTCATGGTGAATTATTTTTCTAGAAAAAGAGCACTGCGTAAAACTGTATGTGCTTCTCTCTTCTAAGGGCCAACTCTGCAGCAGAACCACAGTGCCCAAGCTCATACCTTTCAAAAGATTTCAGCACACCAGTACAGGCTGTGGTTGTGTCAGTCCCTGCCTTCATCCTCCCAAAATTTCCTGTCCATTTTCATGACTCCACCTATTCTCCTTGGCTGCCCTTTATGCTTGGATTCCCTGTTGGGTGCTACTGCTCTGCCTTCCTTCAAATCTCACCTCAGAGCAAGCAATAAGGCAGTAGGCAAACTAACAACACTTCATATTTCTTGGGACTTGTTTTTATCCCAGGCTTTTAAATCTGCGCCTCTCAATCAGTTTAGCTGGAAACTGTTTTTACCTCAGCATGTTACATTGGCTAGGGTGAAAAATGCCCCATGTACAGAGATTCTGTTAGAAATTTGGGGAATATTTTGGGTGCTTTTTGTGTAGTGGGGGACCTCTAGATCAGTGTTGGGTCTCCAGCTGTTTTCAGACTACAATTACCATCATCCCTGACCACTGGTCTTGCTAGTTGTAGTTCCAAAAACAGCTGGAGACCCGCGTTTCGGAAACCCTGCTCTAGATTGTAGGTGCCTGAAATTTGGGGACACTGTTTACTACCATGCCAGTGAAAATATCCTTGAAAGACTATGTTCTGGGTTGGAATGGGGGGCAAAGGCCACATTGCCTTCTGTGCCACCTTCAGGGAGCTGCCAACCAGCAGAAGGTGGGGCCAGGAGCAAAAGTAGGTGGTCAAATGTTTACTTTTGTACATGTTTACTTCTCGATTCTCCAGCCAAGCAAGCAAAAGGGCCAGGGGCCCATTCCAGCCAGGAAAAAGCACTACAGGGGGGCTGCAAAGCAGGGCTTGTAAGAGGTAAAGCCTGGGCAGAGGGTGGGGAAGGGGTGGGACATGGAGGAGTCCCAAGTGTCAGGTAGAAAGGCTCAGAGGGCTGCATTTGGTTCTCTATGGGAGAATATTTATGGGACCGCCTCTCCTGGTATGCCCCGCAGAGGACCTTAAGGTCCATGCATAACCATAGTTTAGAGGTCCTAGGCCCTAAGGAAGTTAGACTATCCTCCACCAGGGCCAGGGCCTTTTCAGTGATGGCTCCGACCTGGTGGAATACTCTGTCCCATGAGACTAGGGCCCTTCAGGATTTAACCTCCTTCCGCCGGGCCTGTAAGACAGAGCTATTCCGCCTGGTGTTTAATTTGAATTCAGCCTGATCTTTTATTTCCCTTCTCTTCCCACCCCCTCCCCTTTTATGAAGATCACCCGCTCTGAGACCCCACAGATAATTCTCCCCTGGCCTCCTCGCTGGCCCAAGTAGGACCAATTCAGCCAGATAGCCCAGGGGATTATCTGATTGATTTTTGATTCTTGAATTTTGTTGTTATTCATGTTTTTATACCGTATTTTATGCTGCTCTTATAATTGTTCTAAAGTGTTTTAAATTTGTTGTTAGCTGCCCTGAGCCCAGTTTTTGAACCAGGAAGGGCAGGGTATAAATAAATTATTATTATTATTATTATCATCATCATCATCATCATCATCATCATTATTATTACCACTGTTCTCAATTTGCTCCTCATGTGTTAGTTCTACAATGAAAAGTGCAATTTGGATGGGTTTTAATCCCACTGGGTGGGATTAAAGTTTCTTTGCGTCACTGACCAAGTCTCAGGTCTGCGTCATGTGCACAGCTTTCAGAGTAACATGTTTAAAGGAAGGGGGCATAAAGACAAGCGTCCCATGTGAGATGCCCCAACACCTAGGCCCTATTCTGTGTCTTACCCCTGCTTTCTTTCTTCTGTTACAGCTTGATTATAACTGGGCATGCTCGTTGCGAGCCGAATACCCGTTTCTGACACAGCCACATTATGCCGCATATTTCATTTGTGTAACCACTCTCATGCTCGTAATTACTTGATGCCTTCGGAGCCGCAACAGTAGCACCGTTAAATGTAGGACAGAAATTAGAAAATGCTGTTCTGTCTCTCTAACAGACTCTTCCCCGAGTTTTATGGCTGGTATGGAAAAGGTCTGTTGTTTGGGGGCAGCCACACTGGGATATGCACTTCAGGAAAGGCTATGGCCGAGATCATTATATGCAAATTTGCCACAGCATTTATCCCACTCTTCATTAACATAATATCATCTGGTACCTAAGGCAGCTATTACCTGATCCTGGACATTTCTCATAATAGATGTGTGAGAGCAAGGAGGGAGGGGGCGAGAGGAGTTTGTTAGAAAATGTAACAGGCATTCCCCCTTCCCCTTTCTAAATAAATGAGCCAAATACACCCGGGTGTATCCTGATCCAATGTGATAAGAGTGTTGGATGGACTAGGGAGACCTGGGCTTGAATCACCACCAAGCCATGAAGCTCACTGGATGACTCTGGGCCAGTTAACTCTCTCGCAGCCTAGCCTACCTCATAGGGGTGTTGTGAAGATAAAATGGAATTGTTGTTGTTTAGTCGTTTAGTCGTGTCCGACTCTTCGTGACCCCATGGAGCAGAGCACGCCAGGCACTTTTGTCCTCCACTGCCTCCCACAGTTTGGTCAAACTCATGTTCGTAGCTTCGAGAACACTGTCCAACCATCTTGTCCTCTGCCGACCCCTTCTCCTTGTGCCCTCAATCTTTCCCAACATCAGGGTCATTTCCAGGGAGTCTTCTCTTCTCATGAGGTGGCCAAAGTATTGGAGCCTCAGCTTCACGATCTGTCCTTCCAGTGAGCACTCAGGGCTGATTTCCTTAAGAATGGAGAGGTTTGATCTCTTTGCAGTCCATGGGACTCTCAAGAGTCTCCTCCAGCACCATAATTCAAAAGCATCAATTATTCGGCGATCAGCCTTCTTTATGGTCCAGCTCTCACTTCCATACATCACTAACTCCCTCTTATACATCACCTTGAACCCTTGGAGGGCATGTGAGACACAAACCCATGTATTTTGTAGTCAACAGGTTTATACCAGGGAGTAACATCATGTTGATATGTACAGAGGCAGAATTAGCTCCAGGTGGGTCTTGGGAAAGGTACCTTACTGTAAGTGCATCGGTTCTCTTTGCCTGGAGGAGGAGACCACATTCCCCAGCACCAACTTTGACCCTGTTGGATGCCCCATGCAGTGTGAAAATGGCTGAGCTGTTAGGCTTTCGCCAGTTAGAATATGCCGTACAGGTGTCCTGCAAGAGTAAGTCTTCTCTCCCTAACCGGTCAGAGTTCTTTCAGAGTGTCAACAAACATGTACAGTGGTACCCCGCAAGACGAACGCCTCGCGAGACGAAAAACTCGCAAAACGAAAGGTTTTTTCGTTTTCGAGTTGCCTCGCAAGACGAATTTCCCTATGAGCTTGCTTCGCAAAACGAAGCTTGCCCCGGGGACAGCGGGTCTTCTCTTTTGAAGCAAGGGGCGGCCGGGAGATCGCTTCTCCCCACCGCCCCTTGCTTCAAAAGAGGTCCGGGGGCAGCGGGAAGCGCTCCCGCTGCCCCCGGACCTCTTTTGAAGCAAGGGGCAGTGGGGAGAAGCGATCTCCCCGTGCTCCGAAGCGGGGTGGGGGGGCGGGAGCACCTGCCCCAGCCGCCGGGCTTCGTAGCGCTGCTGCGAAGCCGGGCAGGGGGTGGGAACACCTGCCCCAGCCACCCCGCTTTGGAACGCTGCTCCGAAGCGGGGGGGGCGGGGGCGGGAGCACCTGCCCCAGCCGCCGGGCTTCGTAGCGCTGCTGCGAAGCCGGGCGGGGGGTGGGAACACCTGCCCCAGCCACCCCGCTTCGGAACGCTGCTCCGAAGCGGGGTGGGGGGGCCGGAGCACCTGCCCCAGCCGCCGGGCTTCGTAGCGCTGCTGCGAAGCCGGGCGGGGGGGGGTGGGAACACCTTCTGAAGGCGGGCGGGGGGCGAAAGTCTTTGTCCCCCCCTGCCTGCCTTCCCAGGGGCTTTTAAATCGCCCCGGACAGCGGAGAAGTCCTCCGCTGTCCGGGGCGATTTTAAAATGCCGCCCGCCAGCATTTTAAGATCGCCCGGACAGCGGAGAAGTCCTCCGCTGTCCCAGGGTTTTTTAAAATGCTGGGGGTGAGAAGAAAAGCCCTTGTGTCCCCCCCCCCCAGCCTTCAGAAGAGGTCCGGGGACAGACTGTCCCCGGACCTGGTCTGAAGGCGGTTTCCCTAGGAACGCATTAATTGATTTTCAATGCATTCCTATGGGAAACCGTGCATCGCAAGACGAAAAAACCGCAAGACGAAGAGATTTGCGGAACGAATTAATTTCGTCTTGCGAGGCACCACTGTAGAGAGAAGTGATTTGCCTATAGAGTGTATACCTGCTGTCAAAAGGCTTTTGACAAAGTACCTCACTAAAGGCTCCTGAGTAAGCTTCATGGAATAAGATGAGAGGTCCCCTTATGGATCAGTAACTCGTGGGAATAAATGGAAAGTTCTCCCAATGCAGGGGTGTCGAAAGTAGCTCCAAGGATCTGCTCTAACTGATCCTACAAGGTTCAGTACTGGAACATGCACTTTTAAAATTGTTCCTAAATGGTTTAGAGTGAGCAGTAATGTAGTCAAATTTGATGATACCAAATTGTTCAGGGTGAATAAAACAAAAAGAGATAGTGAAGAGCTCTCCAAAGGACGTCTCCAAATTGAGTGAATGGGCAGTAAAATGGCAAATGTAATGTAAACCTGTGATACACATTGGTGCAGAAAATCTTAATTTCACATATGCGCTTATGGGGTCTGAACTGGCAGTGACAGACAAAACCTTAGAGTAGATGACGACCCAGAGTGATGTGAAAAAGGCAAATTTCATGCTAGGCATCATGAGGAAAGGGGTTGAAAACAAACCTGTCAATATCAGAATGCTATTATACACACCTATGGTGCAGCCACACCTGGAATACTTGATTTGGTTATGGTCACCTCGTCTCAAAAAGGTTATTGTGGGGTTGGAAAAGGTTCCGAAAGTGGATACCAAAATGATGAATGGGATGGAGCAACTTCCCCATGAGGAAAAGTTGCAGCATTTGGGACTTTCCAGTTCAGCGAAAGGGTGAGCAAGAGGAGACTTTGTAGAAGTGTATAAAATTATGTAATATGTGGAGAAAGTGGACACAGATATTTTTTTCCTCCCTCTCTCATAAACCCTAACACTTGTGGACATCCAGTGAAGCTCAATATTGTGAGTTTTAAACGAATAATAATAACAGTTTATTATTTACACCTCACCCATCTGGCTGGGTTTCCCCAGCCGCCCTGGGCGGCTCCCAACAGAATATTAAAAACACGATAAAACATCAAACGTTAAAAAACTTCCCTAAACAGGACTGCCTTCAAAGTTCAAAAATTGAACTTTTCAACACAGCGTATAATTCAACTATGGAACTGACTGAGGAAACCATGGAAGTAGTGATGGCAACCAACTTGGATGACCTTAAAAGAGGATTAGACAAATTTATAGAGGATAATGCTATCCATGGCGACTAGTCACGATGGCTATTTTCTTCATCCATTGTCGGAGGCAGTGTGTCTCTGAAGGCCAGTTGGAAGGAGCCACAGATAAGGAGAGGGCTGCTGCAGCACACAGGTCATGCTTGCAGATTTGGATGCTGGACTAGATGGGTCACTGGCTTGAGCTAGCAGGCTCTTATTCGATCCTAATTCCCCACTGGTTCCTGTTCTTAGGCAAACATCAGCAGGGGGAGGATGCTTTTAATTGGGATCAAGCTAGGGAAGGAAGGGTTAAACCTCATGGTGCACTGCGGCCTTCATGGCACGCTCCCTAATTACACATCTCGGGTTGTCTGAGGTGGAGGGTGCTGTTGTTAAAGTTGCAAGGGAAAGGCATTCTAGGCATGGCTTTCATTAAATAATATTTCTTCATATAAAGATGGGGAGTGGGGTGGTGGTAAAATGGGATGCCCAATGCAGGAGGAGTGGGGTTGTACGTCAGCACCAAGAATTGTTACTCTAACCTGCAAAAGGGTTTTCTTATGTTTTATTTTAGGTATTTTCTATTACATTTATATCCCACCTTTCCTCCAAGGAGCTCCAGGGTTTCCTCCTCCTCCTTTTGTCCTCATGAAAACCATGCTATAATCAGAGCGTGTGTGAGAGGCCCAAAATCACCTGTTGAGCTTCATGGCTGGGTAGCGACCCGAACCCTTGTTTCCCAGGTCCTAGTCCAGCCCTCTAACCACTATACAACACTGGCTCTAATGCAACTAAATCAAAGGGTTTTACTTTAATAACTCCTTTTAAAACAATGTGCTAAACTGTACTTTCTAGAACAGCCTACCCAGAATTTTTACATTTTGGAAAGACAAAAGGAGCCAGTCGAGGAATATTCGGGTGGCACGTTTTGTAGCACCACAACCTCTCAGCTAAATGTGCTTTGTTTCTATGCTAAGTAGCTCCCCACAAAATAAACCACCAACAGGAATCTCATATAGATTAGGGTTACCAGATGTCCCCGGTTTCCGGGGACAGTCCCCGGATTTGCAAATCTGCCCCCGGACAAATTCCGTCCCCAGAATGTCCCCAGATTTGCAAATCTGTCCCTGGGAAACGTGGCAGCGGCAGCCTCAGCAGCCTGGAGCCAGCCTGGTAGTGCAGTTGGCTCTGGCTGGTTTCAGGAGCTGCTCACTGCCACCGCCACTGCCAAAGGGGAACCGGGGACATCCAGCGGTACAGATCTCCTGCCCCCTTCCCCCTTTGTTCTGACAGATCGGGGGAGGCTCAGGAGTCTCGGGTGGGCAGGTGTTGCCCAGTTTTTTTAACAAAAACTCTGCACATTTATGTTTCACAGGGTGCGAAAGAAGGGCTTTGCACCTTGCCTGGCAGAGAAACCATGCTCCTTGCACCCCTCCTGGGCAACGGCCACCCGCCTGTGACTCCAGAGCCTCCCCCAATCTGTCAAAACAAAGAGGGAAGGGGGCAGGAGATCGGGGAAGGCTCGGGAGTCACGGACAGGCGGCACGCCGTTGCCCAGTTTTTAAAAAAACTCTGCGCATTTATGTTTCACAGGGTGCGAAAGAAGGGCTTTGCACCTTTATACAATATGCATATGTGCTTGGGCCCAGGGTCTTTTGCCTCACCATCCCCACCACTACTAACTCCCTATTGCTGCTCAGCTTAAAAAAAAAAGTCTCCCCAGATTCACTGAAAAAAATCTGGTAACCATAATATAGATGATTTCACTGAGCTCCCTTTCCGTGGAGAGTGGGATATGTGTATGTGGAGAGACCCCCCTACACAAAGACCAGGCTGTTAAAATGCGGCCCATAGAACAGCCTGCCGCCGGCAGCTCCCTCTTCTGCCAATAATGTGTCCGTCTTCTTAACATCTACAAATTAATTTTGACTTAGCCAAGCAGGGGACCTACTTTCAACCCTCAATTTCAAAATCATGGAAGCTTTATAAAGTCGTTTTCCACCTGCATCTCTTTCTGAGCATTCCAGCCCCTTTATCCTGCATAAAGGATGCTGGTCGGCGGGTGGGGAGTTGGGGGGGAGCCAGCATATAAAAACTTTGTTAAGCTGTCACTATCAATAGAGATTCAGGGGAGGAAAATGATTGACAAAGAAGAAACAAATTGCATCTTCAAATAAGTTTCCTTCAAACTCCTTGTTAAAAGCTATAACCTCTGATGTTAACTAAATTTAACCCGTTCTGACCCTCGGAATGCCCCCTTAACCTTGCCTTTCTCCTGCTTCCTGTGGAATGCTGAAGAAAACTGGTCCAGTCGCTTGGAAAGCGTTCGATGCTCCACACAAAGGATCAGTCTAGTTGTTAGTCTGTCAGGAGGTAGAGAATAGACGGAGAGGTCAGCACCTGTGCTGAGAAGCAGGTGACAGTGAACTGCGCAGACCATTCTAGGGGCAAGCTGTAATAGTGTCTACCCTTCCGAGAAAAAGAGAGAGAAGAAAATCCACACTGTAGTTTAGGGTATTCAAGGCAGTGAAGTTCGCGTTGGCTTTGTGAATGTGGACTTTAAACAAATTAATCTATTGCTGTTCAACTGACTGTAAAATTAGTAGATTTACTGTTGCAAAAAAGGAGAGCATTCACTTCCACTCTAATAAGGTCACGGATGTGTCCCGGGCTGGCAACAAAGCAGCCTTCAGAATCTTTGCAGCTGAACCCATCAGCTTGCAAAAGCTACAGAACAATGTCTCAGATGTACAGCGGAAAGGCCCGCGCCATACAGTTGCCATGTTTAACTAGACATTTAATACACTTGTTACATTGGCAATGTTTTGTTTTTTTGATGTGGTGTTTTCTCTCTCTCATTTTTCATTCATTTGCTACCAAAAAACACACAGAGCTTGTTTTTAGAATCACCATTCAATGAAACTTCCTTTAAAAGCCTATCTTGGGCAACATTATGGTGGAATGTGCTTCTTCAGAATAGTTTTTCAAAAGTTCCAAAAAGATGTATTCCCTGCCCCCCCCCCCCCCGGATTTAATTCATCTTGCTGCACACGTTTTCATTATTTGCATAAACCACCAGATCAGATACAATAAACAGTTAATTTGTTCAGCTCCCACCCCCCTTGCCCCAATTGTCCGGATTATTTGCACATTAACTTTTAAAAGCGCAAAACTTGAAACAGACAGCTGTAGGCATTGCGACGTCCTACATGTATGTGCAAAATTTTTGTTGGTATAACAAGAGAACTGTCCTTTAATTTGTGGTGTAGATTTATGCACCAATTTGAAGAGACTCTGGATGTGTACAGTACTTCAAAGTAGCTCTTCAATTATTTTGACCTACCCATAAGCAGTAAGCAGAAAGAGGTGGTTTTTATAGTGCGGTAACTGGGGTGTGTGCACCACAACACTGCCAAAACTCCTAGGAGTCTCTCAGGGTCTCTCCAGAACCTCAGGCGCCTTTCCCAGTTCAACCTGAAGATGCTTGGGAAAGCTTTTTTTAGAAAAAAGAAAACCTAACAGACAAATCCAAGTTTAAAGGGCAAAGGGTTGGTAACTTGATGTTTAAAACCTAACATGTGTTCATCAATCCAGTGTTAGCTGAATGTTTATTAAATCAATCGGTACATCACAGATATCTACACTAATCTAACAGGCTGTGCCTGCTTAAAACATATACTTAATAGTTTGAGAGCTAGTGTGGTTTAACGCTCAGAGTGCTGGATTAGGAACTGGACCAACAGGGTTAAAATCTCCTCAGCTGTGAAGCTCATTGTGTGCCTTTGGGCAAGTCGCCCGTTGCTGTGTAGAATAAGGAGGGAGAACTATGTACGCCACCTTGAGCTCCTTGCAGGAAAGGTGAGAAATAAACGTAGCAATAAATGTACTGTCACTGAAGAATGAAAGCCCTGCAAACCCATATTCATTAGTTATTTATTTACTTATTTCTGTGCCGCCCTTCATCCACAGATCTCGGGTCGGTTCACAGCACAGAAAGGTTTATATGAGTCATCTTGTGGGCAAAACATCTGCACCTATCTCATGATTCCCAAGATCAGATGTAGTTCAGTTACATAGCTAGATGGCACCCTCTGCGTACACACAATGCTATAACAACAGGATTGGGGGAACCTTTGGCCTGCCACGTGCTTTTGCTGGACTGCAACTCCCATCAGCCTTAGCTACCAGGGCTAGTGATCTGGGGTGATGGGAGTTGTAGTCCAGGCAAACTGGAAAAGTGCTGTCCCTCCTTAGCTGTGAAACCTCGCTTCCAATGTAACATTTGCTCTGCTATTTCAGGGAGCAAAAGGAGCACCCGCGAGTGGCGCGCTCTGCCCCAGCCGCGCGCTAGGACGCAGCGCCCGGATCCAGGCACCTGCTGCCAGAGGCTAGTCCCTTCATCCTTCCCTTCCTTTCCCCTGCTCAGCCAGCCAGGCACTCTCGGAAGACCGGCTGGGCCTTTCCCCGCCCCGCTTCCTCCGCAAGCCCTTCCTCTTCCCCTCCGACGGGTCGTTTGGCTTCCTGTCCCCCGTTCCTGGGCGCTGGAGCTGCCGACGGCCCCCGGGGGACTGACAGGTAAGCCGGGGGGCTCGCCCTGCAGGAGGCCTTTGAACCCGCGGCCGGAGTGAACGATCACCCCCCTTTCTGCTCCCGAGAAGGGCTGAGCCTCGAGGCGCGGCTTCGGATCGAGCCCTCGCGCCAAATGGGGACGCGCGAGAACAGGGCGCTTCTGGAGAGAGCGCAGTGCCAGAAGTCGAAACCACATCTGGGATGACGTGCAGGTCTCCCAAGTTCCAGCAGCCTTGCGTGGTACAGCGGGTTGTATGTGTATACTGCATATAAAGCCTTTTGCTGTACCCCATTAAGTTGCCAGTCAGTTTTATGAGATTCCACCCCAAATATCTGGCGTGCACACAGGGTGAAATGCACACTTTTTCAAGCACCTGATACATGAGGATTTGCAGAGGACCTAATGCGCTGATAGAAAGCAGGAGTGTTGACATTCACCAGTTGCTGCGATATATTATGCTCATTTGAATGAGTCTTTCTTTAATGTCCCAATGGATGTTGTTGGATTCCAACCATGGGACTTGCAGTCCAGCCACGTTCTGAGGCCCACAGCAAGTTCGCCACCACTCCACTAAAGCAAAGTTACAGAGCA
This sequence comes from Podarcis bocagei, assembly GCF_964188305.1. Taxonomy (NCBI): domain Eukaryota; kingdom Metazoa; phylum Chordata; class Lepidosauria; order Squamata; family Lacertidae; genus Podarcis; species Podarcis bocagei. The sequence goes on from NC_138130.1 coordinate 82,263,277, forward strand.
AACATCACATTGCAATGCATTTTTATAAGAATTGTATGATGCACTGTTTCATGAAGTCCTTTCTTGTGTTTCCCTAAACAGCTTGCTTCACTGGATGACTCCAGAGCAGGAACTGTAAATTGCTTCTTTTCATCCTCTCCAGTTTTTTCCACTTTATAAATCTCCTGTTTTCTTTCTTTCCCACTCTCCATTGCCAAGCAATACCATGGCAGATTACTACATTTGATAGAAAGAAGCACGCATAATATTGGTCAATAAAGCACCACACATAGGCAGCATGAAAAACTTTGATTTATGACCACAACCATCCTCCCTTCAGTGGAACATAATCTGGCAAAATGCAGGTGTGCAGACAGTTGGAAATGTGCAAATTTGCAAAAATTTGAAAATGATAAAAATATTGTTTTGTATCCAATGTAGGGCCTTCTCAGAGAAGACTCATTAAAATGAATGGGCATGACTTAACAGGTCCATTTGTTTCAGCAGGCCTACTCCGATTTGGGCCCACTCGTTAACCAGGCAAATGTTTCACGCATAGATATTCCGAAAGGGGTGTGTGCATTTGTAGCCCCTGCAGTCTCTGCAGAGCAAAATCTCCTCCCAACACATTATGCTCTGGCATTGTCATAAGGGGTGCAAGATTCTTACACACGCATGCATACATATGCACACATACATGTGTATCAAATCTGGCCGTTCATGCTTTTGCAAAAAAAAAATCCACATTATTTGTCCAAAATCTTAAGCAAATATGTTCATACAACCTAATTACAGAGCAATCCTAGGCATGTCTGCTCAGAAGGAAACCCCACGGAGTTCAATCAGGCCTACTCTGAGGTGAGTAGGAATAGGATTGCACCCCTAGGCTGCAAAACGCTTGCCAAGAAGAATGTCCCAATTGAACTCAATGGGATGCACCTCCAATACATGCAAAGGGTTATATATTTATTAAGGCAGGGGTCAGCAAACTTTTTAAGCAGGGGGTCGGTTCACTGTCCCTCAGACCTTGTGGCGGGCCGGACTGCAGGCGTGCGCACACTCTCTCCCGCTACTACAGGGTCCAACTGATAAGAAAGCTTTGTATACCCTTAAGGTATCATTCTGTTGCCTCCCACAGCAGTTCCAAGGGGGTGTGCAATTTAAAAATAAATCCTGTCATATGTTAATGAGAATGTGATGCAATATATCTGAACACAGGCAGGAATTTTAAAAAATAACATATTGTAATGAAGCAGCAGCAAAGGCCTGGGTATGTCGATATTTCTGGGCACCTTAAAACTTGTATACAATATAATTTTACAGGTGTTTACATAGGAAAGGATATCTTGATAATTTAAGCAAGCAACTTCAGTGCATTTAAAAAAATATTATTTTATTTATTTCAAAAGACATATATACCTCAGCTGTAATAAAACCTCAAAGCAGTTTATGAAACTCTATTTCACAAGGTTTTCTCATTTTTAAATATTGTTTTTAGGTTTCTGGGCATCCCCCCACCCCCATGTATCCAGAATGGCTGGCTTGTGCCTAAAGAAACTATTGGATGAGGCCAGAAGGAAGGAAGTGAATCACATCACCAAGTATTTCGCCAGTATCTTGGTGCAACCAGTAAAAAGGACTACAGCCTCGGAAACTTGGATAAAGAGGGATTCTCAAAAAGGACTTCTGCCTGTCCCTACACGAGCATTCTGTACTCATGAAGATGCCAAGGGGAACCTAAAAGCAAAGCAAAGAACCACCAGTTTCAAAAATACAATTGAAAGCGTTGGGAGGAAAATCCCCCATCGGATTATTCAGCTGATTGATGAGAATGGCGAAAACCAGGGTAACATCCACAGGGCAGATGTGATTCGAATCATGGATGAAAGAGCAGTGAAGCTTGTTCTTCTGAAAGAGAAAGCAGACCCTCCAGTGTACAGACTAATGTCTGGGCAGCAGATCCTCGAAGAGCGGCTCAGACTTAGAGATAAGCAGAAAGCTAGCGCTAAAAATGGTATGTATAGCACTTATTCAGTCCATAATTCTAAAAAGCTTTTTAAAAGATGGATTAGGCTCTAGTCCTTTGTTTTTTCGCTGCATATATTTTTTAAGAGCCAGTTTCTAAATGCATATTTATTAGCCTAGTTGGTTATCAAAATAATGGGAAATATGCTGATCTGCATCTGCTCCAGGATTTCATTCTGGGATAGCACCATTTTTTAAACAGAGATTGCAGGCTCTCGTATATTACCGCTTTAGTTCACAACTGCAGAAAGTGGAGGGGAGAGAATAAGTAGATGTTCGCAGAACCACCACTAGCTTTGGGGATTTTAATGCCCTACATAGCTCTTTATCATAACTACAACACTGTTGAAGAAGAAGAAGAAGAAGAGTTTGGATTTGATATCCCGCCTTTCACTCCCTTTAAGGAGTCTCAAAGCGGCTAACATTCTCCTTTCCCTTCCTCCCCCACAACAAACACTCTGTGAGGTGAGTGGGGCTGAGAGACTTCAGAGAAGTGTGACTGGCCCAAGGTCACCCAGCAGCTGCATGTGGAGGAGCGGAGACGCGAACCCGGTTCACCAGATTAGGAGACTACCGCTCTTAACCACTACACCACACTGGCGTGGTGGTGCTCTGTTGGCAGAAGGCACTGCTCTGTTGGCAGAAGGCACACTTCTTAAGACTACAAAAAAGAGCTCTCCTTAATTGCCACTTGAGCATAGATCCAAATTGCTACATCACACAAAGTCATGCTCTAAAAAGAATAAAAGCATATGCTTTGCCAGTTTATTAGCCATATTAAAACAACAATAACTTGGGAGCAAGGAAGAGCAGTGTATCTTGTTTTATGCAAGGAGAGCAGGACAAACCATTTTCTGTACATTTCTTGCCCTCTTAAGGATATTTGGGCCTCTGAAAATAAGGAGCTACTTCATATACTTCTGCCATGTGAAATTCATGCTGCGATTCCCCCCCTCCAAAGAAACCCCCATACATAATTAAATCTGAGCTAGTTTGGAACACAGCTGCTTTAAAACAAATCCTAACAATCTCTTTGCTTCTCATTTCAACAGGCCCCGTTCAGCAGAAGGAGCTAACCTTTTCCACAGCAATTGAGCAGCACGATTTAGACACAAAGATAAAACAGATTCAGCAGTGGATTGACAAGAAGCACCATGTCCGGGTTACACTGCAGCAGAAGAGGGGTGGTGATGGACAGAAAAATATGGTAAGTTACAACCAAAGTTTTCATGGAGGGCCTCTCACAGTCAAGTTGGCCAGTATTGCAAACTGACCTTTAGTATGACTTACGTTTCTGCCAACACTATTTGGAGCATTATTATTTTTTAGATACTTTTTAAAAATGTCAAACAGCCAGTTCCCTCTTTCTTGCCCATAACCTTGATAAGTGAAGTGCTTTGGGGAACCTGAAACTCTGCAGATGTTATGACTCCCAGTAGCCATCGCCCCAGCTAGCTTGGCCAGCCGTCATGAATGATGGGAGTTGTAGTCCACAATTAGAAATTTGAAGGCCTTTACATCTCTAGCCACAATGAACCTGGGGGGCCACAGGTTTCCCATCCCTGCTTTAAAGCATGTCACACATTCCAGAATAAGGAATACAGGCTTACGTTTTAATGTTCGCTACAGTCCTTAGCAGCATAGTTATATGAAAGTAATTCCTGTTGAAATCAGGGTGAAGGTAAACTAATTTTGACCTCTACGAAGAGATTTGGGGTCAGGAGCTGGAGATCCCTGCCTCAGAGCCAGTACAGGGTACTACTTATCTTTCCCCAGTGCAGTTGTCAATCAAATAAGGAATATAAGCATGCGGAGTGAAGTGGCATCTGTCCCAATAGAACCTGCCAGAACGATAATGAGAATATCGTGATGGGGGATGGGCAAGTCTTCAACCCCAATCGGGGTGCTCACCAGTGTACTAAACTAACACACAAGATGGAGGAGGCTGTGCTTTGTCAGGCATTTCTAACTGACCCATGTCAGAATCTGTAAAATGATTGAATTTCTGCTCACCAACAGTGTTCGTTGCACATTAATTTAGTAGACGTTCCTACAGCAACAGCCTATGTCTGCTTTTTTAACACTTCAGTCAAGTCCTTTCACTAAACCTTTTTTTTTTTTAAGGCTCAGGTAATACATTCTTAATGCCAGTACATCTTTTCCTTTTCAGCTGGCATTCTTTGGTCAGATTTTGGATACGATGCCTGGGAAAGCGACTTACCTCTCTGAGCCCCGCACTGTCAAAGAAGGAAGGAGCACGTGTGTACTGAGGCATATGTCGAACAAAGAAATCCAGGAATACAAAAGAACGGAGAAGAACAAAGGAGATGAGAAGGAGAAGAGAAAGGACAGCACTGAATCAGAAACCCTCAAGCAGTGATTTAATATTTTTTTTATAAAAAAATTGAATGTCTCCAGTTTTCTTTACAGACTCCATAGACTTGCCAGTAACAGCTACTTCATAAAGCCATTTTCAACTTCATATGCATGAATATATTGTCCACGTTCATCTGATACTCTAGCCAAGGGACAGTGTTTCCACAGTAGGCAACGTGGTGCTCACTTCAGGTGTGATCAGTGTCTCATCTACAGAGGAAACATTTATTCGACATGCTTTAGGTGGGATGAATCCACTCAGACGTGAGGCCAAACTCCGCTTAGGACGTGGCTTTTTAACCTTTGAAAGGAAACACATAGATTTGTGGTTGACAGAAGGGGATAAACATATAAACAAAGCTTTTAAAAAAGTACGTATACGTTTTGTGGTCAGCAGTCTTGGCAGCTAACCAGTGGGAAATGATGGTAAAGTGTTGTTGTCTGCTCTTGTCTGTTTTCCTAAGTGGCGAGAAGTTTCAGGGTTTGGCTTCTATTTGCAGAAAAGAGCCCCGGATCCAGAGATAAGTTCCCCCTGACTTCCCTGGTAAGTTTCCTGGGGCGCTGGGGGTGAGGAAATCACTGAAATTTTGGTGGAGGCCCTTTTCCCAAGTGGAAATCTTACTCATGGAAGTTTCCTCTGCTCAGTTTTCGGGGATCCCCATATTCCCTTCAATATGTTTCTCCCTCTCTTTGGGAGATTTTTCAGGATGGGGTGGGGTGGGGTCAGGAGAATATGTTTCTGTCAGCCCCTTTTGTTTCTGGATCCAACTTAACAGTATTTTTGTGGTATTTGCTCTGATATTTAAATGCAGAAGTGGGTGTAAGCAGGAGGCGGTGAAGAGCAGGCACTCCTACAAGCCAGCAGGTTCAATACAAAATATGAGATCAACCCTGCACCTCCAAAGTCCTTCAAGTCAATGTAGATATGCACCCCCACCCCCGCCCTGTGCATATAGGTCACCTTCACAAAGAAGCTCTGATGGATATTTCATTTAAAGTTATCACCTAATCATCAGCTCCAATTTGCCAACCACTATGACCTATTACCTTGCCAACAAAGGTTCGTATAATTAAAGCTATGGTTTTCCCAGTAGTGATGTATGGAAGTGAGAGCTGGACCATAAAGAAGGCTGATCGCCAAAGAATTGATGTTTTTGTATTATGGTGCTGGAGGAGACTTGAGAGTCCCATGGACTGCAAGAAGATCAAACCTATCCATTCTTAAGGAAATCAGCCCTGAGTGCTCACTGGAAGGACAGATCCTGAAGCTGAGGCTCCAATACTTTGGCCACCTCATGAGAAGAGAAGACTCCCTGGAAAAGACCCTGAAGTTGGGAAAGATGGAGGGCACAAGGAGAAGGGGATGACAGAGGACGAGATGGTTGGACAGTGTTCTCGAAACTACCAGCATGAGTTTGACTAAACTGCGGGAGGCAGTGGAAGACAGGAGTGCCTGGCGTGCTCTGGTCCATGGGGTCACAAAGAGTCGGACACAACTAAACAACATCATGAGCTATTAGCAGCACACAAAGAAATGGCTAATAGCAAAGTTCAAGAAACTAGTTCCACCATGTAGACCAGAGTTTCCCAAACTTGGGTCACCCGCTCCCCCCCCCTTTGGACTACAACTCCCAATATCCCTAGCTTACAGGACCAGTGGTCAAGGATGATGGGAATTGTAGTCCAAAAACTACAATCCAAAGACCCAAGTTTGGTAAACACTGATGTAGACCCCCGTGTTCAGATTACCCCGCTCAATAATAAACCTGTCATATCCTCCTCTCAGGCCCTGCAATTCAAAGCGGGTTCACACTCCTAAAACTGCATGGGGAGAGCAAACTGAAACCTTTGACTTACTTTTGAATTCAACTTTCTCTTGTCAGGGTCATGTACAACACCATGCCTTACAAGACTTTGCTGCAAAGAACAAAAATTAAAAGTTTATACATAGGCGACGAAGAGAGGAGGAAGAAAAATGTGCACGTTAAAGTTAACTTGAGAACGCCTACTTTCATGGCAAAAACTCTCCCACAGCCAGGGTGGTCACAAGTGAACGATCTTCTCGCCTCATGAAATGAGACAATGTGGCTTTGAAGATTGAACAGGGTTGTGTACGTTCTGCCACAGCCCTCCCTTGGGCATTTAAGGACCTCTCTCTCAGCAGCGTGAATCTTCTGGTGGCACTTGAGGTAATCTTTGCGTCGGAATATTTTGCCACACACACTGCAGGTTATCGGTTCTGGAGATGAAAGAGAAAATGAAATTGGTGCGGAAGTGGGGGGGGGGGGGAGAACCCAATGTAAAACCTGAAATGAAATAATTTCTAAACAGGATTTAAACAGTGACACCTCTTGTTTTTTCAAAGACGAGGAACAATTTACGTGCGTGCTATTTTCAGCAGCAGAATATACCGTATTTTTGCCCCATAGGGCGCACCTAGTTTTTTTTGGGGGGGGGGAATAAAGGGGAAAAAATTATTTCCCCCCCCCAGCCTGAGCTTCCCCCGACCCCAGCCCCCAGAACAGCCTGCTCTCCGCAAGCCTAGGGAACCCAGCGCGAAGTCGTGACGGTCTCCCTAGGGTTGCGCAGAGCTGCGCGAAGCCCGGGGCTGCAGGCAGCTCTGCCCAGCGAATGGGAGCCCGGCGCGACTTCGAGCCGGGCTCCTGAGGGCTGCGCAGAGCTTCCTGAAGCTTGAAGAGCGAGAGGGGTCGGTGCGCACCGACCCCTCTCGCTCTCCAGGCTTCAGTGAAAGCCTGCATTCGCCCCATAGGATGCACACACATTTCCCCTACATTTTTGGAGGGGAAAAAGTGCGTCCTATAGGGCGAAAAATACGGTAATATCAGAGTATCACCTGCACCGGTACAATCCAGCAAGCACTCACAGCCTTCTGCTACAACAGGCATGGGGAACCAGTTCTGTCTAGCAGGACAGATGGAAAAGTGGGCAAACTTCTGCAGGCTATGTTTGTTGGGTGGCTGCATCTACCCATCAATCACCTGATATATCATACGACCTAAGCTGAACCCAATTCCACTGGAAAGCAGCAAGGCTTGCACTCATTGCTGAATTTAAAGGACACCAAATGCAAGCCTCCCTACAAAAGGGCAGCTGCAGCTGACATTGTATGACAGGTTGGAGTGATCTTTGCCCCCTGCTGAAGCTGCCAAACTACAACTCACATCAACCCCAGCAAGCATGGCCAAAGATGATGGGAGTTGTATTTCAGTAACATCCGGTAGGTCAACGATTCCCCATGTCTTGTCATATGTCAGGTAACTGGCAGGTGGGTGTAGAAGAAGAAGAAGAAGAAGAAGAAGAGTTTGGATTTGATATCCCGCCTTTCACTCCCTTTAAGGAGTCTCAAAGCGGCTAACATTCTCCTTTCCCTTCGTCCCCCACAACAAACACTCTGTGAGGTGAGTGGGGCTGAGAGACTTCAGAGAAGTGTGACTAGTCCAAGGTCACCCAGCAGCTGCATGTGGAGGAGCGGAGACGCGAACCCGGTTCCCCAGATTAGGAGACTACCGCTCTTAACCACTACACCACACTGGCTTCAGTGTAGCTGGCCAAAAACAACTATGCAGGCTGAACTGGGCCCCTGGCAGGTCTGACCTGTAAGCAAAAGGTTCCCCATCCCTGTTCAACTGCTTTCTACTTTCTACTCACATCCATCAGCTGTACGCACATACTCCTTGCACCCTACATATGAGATACTGTAGCAGAATGGCCAAAAGTCCAGAGCTGGGGACCAAGTAGTCCCTGGTTCAAATCTTATTGCAATGAACACAGTTGGTGGCTCTGTACAAGCTACAATCCCCCAAGTCTCAAATCCCCCATCTGTGAAAAGGAATAATATTGACCTGCATTAGGGTTATTATGATGGCTGTCAAGAGTATACATGACAGGCTTTTAACCCACTGAAGAGAGTTGTGCAATTGCTGTTGTGTTTAGATATACAATTATAGCCATGCTTACAAATGCACATCTGAAACTAGTTGCATGCACAGCATATTATATTGCTATAAAGCAAACAAAGTCAAGAAAGGATTATTAGTAGAAGAAATGATTGCTGTATTTGAAAAAAAAGAGTACATAATGGGCTTCCAACATTAGAAATCGTTCAAGCTGAATCAGTGTGTAAAAGTTCTGATAGTACTTACCGACATGACTTTGTCTCATATGTTTCAGAAGCTCTGACCAGGTTTTCCCAACATATGAACAGCCATCCTTTTTGCATGCATAGCCTATTAAGAAAAACAGTTTAAACAGCTATATATATATATATATATATATTAATAAATGCAAAGCCACGTGCTGTAGGGCATGGATGGGGAGCTTGCAGCTTCCCAGCTCCCATCAGCCCCAGCCAATGGGCAAAGACAGACTGACTGTCTTATTTACAAACCACACTCTCGTATATATCACAAGGCCGCATACAACATAAAAAGCACAGTATTAAGTACAGTGGTAGGTTACAGACTCTGCTAACCCTGAAATAGTACCTCGGGTTAAGAACTTTGCTTCAGTATGAGAACAGAAATCGTGCACAGCAGCAGTGGGAGGCCCCATTAGCTAAAGTGGTGCTTCAGGTTAAGAACAGTTTCAGGTTAAGAACGGACCTCCGGAACGAATTAAGTACTTAACCCAAGGTACCACTGTAAAAACATTAACCATTTCAAACACAACAGTAAAAGGTTGGCAAAGCACCTCAAGTTTGAAAGGCCTGTCTTAATAACTCAGTCTTTAGGAAATCATCTAAAACCAGCAGGAATGATGACTCCTGCTGAACCTCTACTAGCAAGGAGTTCCACAGGACAAGACCTGCCACACTACAGCCTCAGCCCATGGTAAAAGCCAGCTGAACCTCAGAGGTATGTGGGACCAATGAAAAGTGCCCTATCTCAGTGGTTGAGACCGAACATAAGGAGTAAGGCAGTCCTTAATAGGATGGTGAGAGCTGTCATCCACAGCTGGAAGGCCACAGGTTCTCTTTCCCCTCCTATACGGCATCTCTTACCACGCTCTGCTGTCTAAGGAGAGTGTAAACAAATTACCTCAATTTGAAGCTGAGTTTCTGGTACAGTAAGGGCTAGCCCCACTGCTCTTAACAGTGACTTGTATAGTATTCCTCAATGAAATGTTAACCCAGCATGGCATCAGTTGGGGAAGAGGCTTTTTACAAACCACCTTTAAGAGGAGCATTATCCCCAAAGCCAGCCCTAATGTAGGCTCAAAAAAGACTTTTTGCACACTCTTGCCCTACATATCATTTGCTATTGAAATGGCACACATGAAATGCACTGTGACTGATGTCAATCTGATTTAAAACCAGCAGACCTGCTTCCATAACTTCTAGTTTTGAGCCTTATATTTGAAGGCAACCCATTAAAGCAACAACAGCACTGGGTTTTACACAGCCAAAGCAAGAGGAATAATTTACCTTCGTGAATCTTCTCATGACGCTTCAGATGGGCACGCATGGAAAAGCGCATTTCGCATCCTTCGTGGCTGCATCTACATGACAAAAACAAAACACACAACACTCAAAACACAAATAAAAATCCCAGTTCATAAACAGTGTAAGTGAAAGTGGACTTTTCCTTTACTTCCATCACTCACCCACCCCAAATTAACATGATGCTCCAAGAAAGAAGAGTTCTCCGGTTGGAAGCGCAATGTGCCACATTCTTAGGTTACATCTTCCACTTTCAAGTCCTGAATGGCAGCTAACTGATCATGATGGCTTTTGTTTTATTTTCACAGTGCCATGATCTATGATGCTTAACAGAGCTGCGTAAGGAGAGGGCCTTGTGGGAGATGGCATCCTATTTTAAGTACCTTTTTATTCTCCCAGGCCTTTTATTTTTGGCCTTTAATTTTGGTCTTCAGGCTCTGTTAAATAAAAACATCATCTTCCTCAGGGCAACCATTTAAAATTCCTGCCTACAAGCACCCTGAAATCCTCCCTATTTTCATGAAAAAACAGGAATATTCACCTACTTGAAGGGCGGTTCACCAGTGTGTTCAGACTGATGAATTTTCAACTGCTGGTGTTTTTTAAATGATTTCCCACATCCTTCAAAGTCACACTGTTTGGAAAAATCAAGATAGTTACTGTTAGAGGCAGGCTAACGTAAAGTACTAGAATAGGCTCAATTTTACATCATGCCATAAAGATCACCATGGCAAAGCTGAGGAAAGGACCCAGGACTTTGGGGGCTTAATGTAGTCACTTGATCCAGTAATGAACACTAGTATCTTACCTGCACACAGCATGTAGCAAAGCTTTGGTTAGAGTCCTCAGTACAGACTGGGCTCCCAATGCTAGCTACAAGCAAATAGCACCCTGCAAGCAAACAGGGTATGTCCCCCTGCCATATCTGTCAAAAGGTAAAAGCTGACCATGTGTATACAGATAATTGTACTGATTGTACTGCTTAATCACAACCTAGATGCACAGGCTAAGTTCTAACATTGGTAAAAGAGTTAATAAGTCAAGCACATTTAATGAATTATTTCCTAACACTGAGCAAAGGATTATTTATCATTACAGTGGTACCCCGCAAGACGAATGCCTCGCAAGACGGAAAACCCGCAAGACGAAAGGGTTTTCTGTTTTGGAGGCGCTTCGCAAGACGAATTTCCCTATGGGCTTGCATCGCAAGACGAAAGCCCATAGGGAAATGCTGGCGGTCGGGAGCAAAGACTTTCGCCCACAGCCGGCCTTCAGAAGAGGACCTCTTCTGAAGGCCGGCGGGGGGCAAAAGTCTTTGCTCACCCGGCTGCCTTCCCCCCCCCCCGCCTGCCCCGGGCGATCTTAAAATGCTGGCGGGCGGGAGCGAAGCGTTCGCTGCCGACCCCCAGCATTTTAAAATCTCCAAGGGACAGCAGAGAAGTCTCTGTCCCGGGGAGATTTTAAAATGCTGGGGGTCGGGAGCGAAGCGTTAGCTTCCGACCCCCAGCATTTTAAAATCTCCCCCTGTCCCGGGGAGATTTTAAAATGCTGGGGGTCGGGAGCGAAGCGTTCGCTGCCGACCCCCAGCATTTTAAAATCTCCCCGTGTCCCGGGAAGGTTTTAAAATGCTGGGGGTCGGGAGCGAAGCGTTAGCTGCCGACCCCCAGCATTTTAAAATCTCCCCGGGACAGGGGGAGATTTTAAAATGCTGGGGGTCGGCAGTGCTTCGCTCCCGACCCCCAGCATTTTAAAACGCTGTTCCGAAGGGGGGGGCGGGGACACCTGCCCCAGCCGCCCCACTTCGGAAAGCTGTTCCGAAGTGGGGAGGGGGGGCGGGGACACCTGCCCCCGCCGCCCCACTTCGGAAAGCTGTTCCAAAGTGGGGCGGGGGGGCGGGGACACCTGCCCCAGCCGCCCCACTTCGGAAAGCTGTTCCAAAGTGGGGCGGGGGGCGGGAACACCTTCTGAAGGCGGGCAGGGGGCGAAAGTCTTTGTCCCCCCTGCCTGCCTTCCCAGGGGCTTTTAAATCGCCCCGGACAGCGGAGAAGTCCTCCGCTGTCCGGGGCGATTTTAAAATGCCGCCCGCCAGCATTTTAAGATCGCCCCGGACAGCGGAGAAGTCCTCCGCTGTCCCAGGGTTTTTTAAAATGCTGGGGGTGGGAAGAAAAGCCCTTGTCCCCCCCCCCCCAGCCTTCAGAAGAGGTCCGGGGGCAGACTGTCCCCGGACCTGGTCCGAAGGCGGTTTCCCTAGGAACGCATTAATTGATTTTCAATGCATTCCTATGGGAAACTGTGCATCGCAAGACGAAAAAACCGCAAGACGAAGAGACTTGCGGAACGAATTAATTTCGTCTTGCGAGGCACCACTGTATTCATTTATATACCTATTAGAAGCCTATTTGGGCAAACAAAGAAGGCCACTTACTATGTATTCCTTACAATGCTGCAAGTGTTTGCGACCAATGTGTTTGTTCAAGTTTGATTTTGTTGTAAATCTCTCGTTGCAGCCCTCCACCTTGCACCTACAAATACACAAGCGTATGTTCTCTATGAAGAATATGAAAGAATACAAGCAGGTGCAACTGGCCTTTCCAGATGTCAGCTAATTAAAGAAACCTTAGTCAAATCATTGAATTGGCCAAATTAATTGGTTAAAGGTGTATACATTGGCTAATGAATAAAACAATAATTGTTAAGAGGGTAAAAGGGAATACTTTCTTGGTTCTCAGGGGCTGCAGGCATACGTTGCAACACACACTTCGAATCTTAGAAGAATCATTCCATCTTGTGTAAGAAAGGAGGAAGCTCTCCTAAGATGATGCACCACACATTTTTTATAAACGAATCTTAAAAATAAACACACCAGTGTTTTTAGTCAGTACAGGGTTCCCCCCTAATTGTTTTTCTCTAATAAATATATTACAGTTAAAAATAAGTATGTTATGAAGAATCTCAGTAAAAAGAAACACCACACACAGGGGGGGGGGGGAGAATAACAAAAAAATCACAGTGGTGGGTAAACTATTCCCACCTCTGGAAAGAGTCATATGCCACTCCCCTCTCAAGCTAGTCATTGGGCTGAGAGGAAAAAAATGGGTGCCAGGAAGAGAGAAATGGAGATTATCATTAGGAGAAAGAAAAGGGGGTGGCTCAACCTAGGCCTCATCTGCACTATATATTTAAAACACCATAATACCACTTGAATAGCCATGGCTTCCCACAAAGAACCAGTTTATTAAGGCAGCAGAGTGTTGTTATTCAAAGGTGTATGATGCTACTTTAAATGCATATAGGGTCCTACTCTCTAGCCCCTGCTGGCTTTGGCTCTGCCCACAGCCAGCATGCTAGGGAAAGGCTGTAGTTCAGTGATAGAGCATCTGCTTTGCATGCAGAATGGCTCAGGTTCCATATCTGGCATCTCCAAGTACACCTGGCAGAGAACCCTTCCTGAAATCCTGAACAGCCATTGCAAGTCACTATAGACGATACTGAGCTGGCTGGATCAAAGGCCTGACTCAGTGTAATGCAGCGTTCTATGAAGCTCCTGACAGATTGCCTTGAAGGGAAATGCAGACCTCAAAAGAGAAAAAGTTGCCCACCATTGACTTAAAAGCTGAAACTGGTGTCCCAACTACAATATCCTATGTTCCAGAACCATACTTGTTTTAAAAGTTTTTCATTTCATATCCTCCACTTCACCCATAAGGCTGGAGTTTTTCATTTAGCCAAACCTCAACAAAATATGTTAATCCTATTAGTTATGCAAACATACAACTGCCAGCTTCACCCAATCCTATTCCTGTGGCAGCAAACCTGCAAATCATAACATCTGTTGGGATTTTTGTTGTTCTAACAATTCCAGCACCTTCCCCACCCACAGCCATAGTATACTTACACAAATTGCTTTTCTCCAGTGTGCGTAAGAAAATGGCGCTTAAGATGGTAGAGTCTAGTGAAGCCTTTACCACAGCCTTCATAATCGCAAATGAAAGGCAGCTGATAAGGAGAAAAACAGCTGATTTTATATCACAAATTTATTTGCTTTACTCATCATGTTACACATCCTACCAATTTCCCAAAACAGTTCCTCTTGCACACCGAATACCATACTTAGCAGATGGGGGATTTCTTTTTTTAAAAAATAACTGGAAAAGTTTCCAGAGATTTTCTCTATACAAATTACCCTAATTTACATAGGACAATTTTCTGATGATCAAATGTAGCATGTCTATTTGACTTACATTTGACAAAGGTTTTAAAAAAATTACCCCATATTAACTTTTTGTCCAATACACCCCAAGTATTTGACCTACTACTTCCCGTAACAGAAACTCCCCCAGTCACTGTCTAGGGCCAGTTTCACCCCTTTACTAGTTAGAAGGTTGGCCAATATTCTTGAGAGATCTTCATTTGCATTTACTCAGGAGTAACCCCCCCCCCTTTCATAGTTTAACTTTTATCAATACTTAATTGTTTTCTTAATGGGTGTGTCTATGTTTTTAGTGGTTATTTTGTTTTTTTATCTGTAAGCCTCCTTGAGTCCCTTCAGGGAAAAAAAGAAACGTATAAATACATACATACATATATATGTATATATTTATTTATTTATACATATATATTAATATACTGTGTGTGTGTGTGTATACGTGTGTGTGTATATATATATGTGTGTGTGTGTGTGTATACACATACACACACACACACACACAGTATATGAATGATAATCTCACATGAGCCCCGTACACACCACTGCAGGTTTTGACAGCCACTCAAAAAAGCTCTCATGCCCCTATCCGGAAACGCGTCATCTCCATGGAGCCCCGCCCCGAACAAGCGCGTCACCCCCGACCGGCCAATGACGGCCCGCTTCCCCTCGATTGGCTATGCGAGGGAGGCCGCGCTCCAATAGCAGTCGCAGCGTTCGCGCTCGCGCGCCCCAAGGTTCGATTCCCTCTTGCTGCCCGTCAGCACACCTGGCCCCTCAGCGGGTCTCTTGCGGACACGCTTTCGCCCAATGGCCGCTCCCCTTATCCCCCTTAGTCCCGCCCAACTGACCTCTCCCGTGTGCCGGCACAGGTGCGCGTCCAGCTTCCAGGCTCTGTTGTAAATGGCGTCGCAGTCCGGGAAGGAGCAAATGAAGGCTTTCCTCAGGAGTGCCGGAGGCGGGCGCTGGCGGGAAGCGCTGAGCTTGCGCCTGTCGGAGGCGGCGACAGCATCTTCCTCTTCGACGGCAGACTCTTCTCCAGCCATGCTTGGAGCGGCGGCGCACCACGTGGTAGCGCTGGAGCCCCGCCCCTCCAAGCCTCGCCATCCTTAATTTGTCCCTTCCCGCCCACCGTCCTGCCACGGGGCGGGGCGGAGAAAGAGAGCGCGCTGGAGTTTGCCTGAGAAGAGACGGCGGCATCCGCGATTGCGCAATGCGTTCGCCCTCTGGGTGGGCGGAGTCTGTCGAATAAAAAGCACACATCTCGGGTTATTTCCCAAAAATCTTGTATTGCGCATTTATGAAATGTATATACATATCTAATAAATGTGCATTGCATTTGAAGGCAAAGTTACAGGTAGGTAGCCGTGTTGGTCTGCCGTAGTTGAAACTAAATAAAATAAAATATAAAAAAATTCCTTCCAGTAGCGCCTTGGAGACCAACTAAGCTAGTTATTGATATGAGCTTTCGTGTGTGCATCTGAAGAAGTGCATGCACACGAAAGCTCATACCAATAACTAACTTAGTTGGTCTCTAAGGTGCTACTGGAAGGAAATTTTTTTAAAAAAATATTTTGATTTGAAGGCAAAGGGAGCGTAAAGGACATGACACAAAAGGAAAAGGATGGGAGGGAGGAGTAAACTGGAGCACTTGTTCTGAAATCCAAATGTATTTTAATAGTCGGCTAGAATTTTAAAAGGTTCTGTTAATAAGAATTTAAAGGTCCTAAATATAAAATAAATGTTCATAAACACAAGGCAAAACACATAAGTATATAAACCACGTGTCTGAAATAGTACAGGAGAGCAATCCTGAAGCTATTTTGACTCCCAAATTGACTTCAATGTATTTCTCTGCAAGGAGGGAGGAAATGGGGAAAGCCTTCCCTTTGTCTTTTTGCTTACAAATTCTGTCTTAAGGGCGTATTTGTGTACGAATAGAGTGAGCCTGTGACCTGGATTCAGGAACTAAAAGTATTTACCATCACAAAAGAATGCCCAGGTAAAGCAATCAGTGAGCATTATCGGGTATCCTGGCAGAAAGGAGTCTGATGTAGACCGCCTCCTTCTGTGATGTATGTATGTTTTTGGGGGTGGTCTTGAGCTACAGGGTGGGCAGTTTCAAAAGTCTATATAGGGGCTTGCGCACCATTGTTCTGGGTTCTCTCCTCCTGCGTGTGGTGAGTGGGGACCCTGTTGCAACAGTTAATAAAGATCAGGCTTACTAGCCGCTTTGCTTCTCAGTATACTCTGGTTGGCCTCTGTTATTTTCTCCTACCAATAGGGAGCCCACTTAAGGACACTATATGGGCTCTTGGATACCCCATAAAAGGGAAAAGGAGCAGGATTTTCCTTTTAACAGTTCATTTTCTTTTAACAGTTCTTAGCATAGAGTAAATGAGCAGGAAAGGAAGGAGTGTCTTTACAGGGGACTCCCAACTCTTGTTAGCCTCAGATAGACAACATGGCAAATGGTCAAGCAACTGCATATAGCAAATATGGAGGGCCATAGAGTAGCCACCCTTGCAGGCCATAATACAGCCCATAAACTCTCCAGTCACGCTCCAAGGCATATGCCATTTGAGTCTTACTATGCTGAAAGTTGGTAACTAACTCTATATGCACACTGAATTATGAAACAAATTAAGATGAGTTGGTGCCCCCTCCCGTTAACATGGTTGATCACGTGGTGCCTAATTTTTTTTAGCAGTTGTGTTGCTTCAGTTTTCTACAAAGTTTAATACTCAATCTTTTCTGCCACTTTGCTTTTTTGAGAAATGACACCAAGCTGAGCGGGGAAATGTTGAAGGGAAGTGGGCGGGATCTTTTGTTGAGCAGATCTAAGTTTTAATCATAGTGATTTATTTTTTCAGGGAACTTTGGTAAAAGTTACAGCTATTTTTAGATTCCCCATTATAGTCACTGAGGAAGGGAATAGAGGTTTGGAATGGATTTAACAGTTCAGGTTTGTCGGGGTGATAAAGAGCAGCTCTAAAACAGATTGGGCTTCCCAGTGTTACAGCTAAGAGGCAACTATGGCAATTCTGTGTATAGCTTAAGAAAGGAAAAGTGGCCATCCAGCAATAATTGGTAAAAACATAACCATCCTAGCTCTCCTTTGTTAACACCTATAATCAGACAGGACATCAGATTTCCAGATTATTTATAATTCAGCAACTTCACACTGGAATTTCCCTTAGAAACTATTTTGTGGGGAAATGGATAGTTCCAGATACAGTGAGTTGTTATTAATTCTCTTTAATGTAGGGATCCATCACCATACATATGTTTGTGTGATTCCTGCTCCCATCAGCCCCAGCCAACATGGCCAATGGTCAGCCTTCCATATGTTGAGTGGACCTGTAATGTAGTAAACTCCACTTCCCTAGAGAAGGTGGTTGACTGTTAAATGACCTTTACCTTATTGTGCAGTCTTTTCATCCTGTGGAGCTGAGGAGGTAGGCAACTCCTTTGAATGAAAGGGTAGAAAGGCTGTGTTCTCTACCTAGGAGGGTCCTGAATAATGTCCTAGCTCAGGCATAGGCAAACTCGGCTCTCCAGATCTTTTTGAGACTACAGTTCCCATCATCCCTGATCACTGGTCCTGTTAGCTAGGGATGATGGGAGTTGTAGTCCCAAAACATCTGGAGGGCTGAGTTTGCCTATGCCTGTCCTAGCTTTTCTTCCCTCAAGGACGGAGTCGGAGCTTTGTCCTCCAAGTTTTCTGTTGCACAGCGTACAATTCCTAGAGTGGGGGTCACAGCATCCTATAGATTCCCCATCATTGCTTTAATGATACCAACCTTGTCCAGATGTGGCAAGCATCCTTGTTTGCTGTGTTGAAGTTAATTCACTCACATACACCTACTTAAGGGAATATTGTTTTCTCCTATCTTTTTTTTTACCATTAAGCTAGTTCAAGCTAAGTGAGCAGGAAGCTAGTATTCCAACCCAAAGCTCAGCAGGCAAGGAAAAAGTGGGGAGATTTTCCAATCATCCTCTGCTGCGATTCCTTGCATGCTCCCAGCTTGTTTCATCTGACAACAAACTTCATAGTCCTATGCTAAACTAAGGCAGTAAAAGGCATCACCCACAGATAAATTATCAATATTTGCATGCCTTTAATTTCTCTATGCCCCCTTTGGCATATATTCCTACTTCAAGTGACAGATAACATGCCTAAGAATCTGGTGTGTGCCATGCCTGACTGGTCTGTTGCCAGCAGGATAATTTCAGTGTCCTTAAAAGCCCTTTCTGGGATTTCTGTTTACCCCAAAACCACGTTGGATAAATTGCAGAGTTAATCAGTTGAGCTTTTCCTTCTGCTCATTCATCCAAGAAAGTTGAATCAAACAGATGTTTCTGCTGTTAGGGCTCTGGGCATTTCATTGATTGTTTTCCCCTGCTTTTAAGAAGAGCACATGACCAAGAAATATGTTAGACATCTGAAAAGTTGCAATTTAATTCTTTCCTAATGGATTCTATCTATCTAGAAAACTTAGTATTATTATTTCATTTATAAAAAAGTTAAATACAGAGATTCGTATGGCATTTAATGAAAATATAACCAGACAGCAGTAGAAATGCCCACATAATCTGCCTACTAACTCTTTCCCAGCACAGCCCATTCAATAGAGG
Organism: Podarcis bocagei; assembly: GCF_964188305.1. Lineage (NCBI taxonomy): Eukaryota > Metazoa > Chordata > Lepidosauria > Squamata > Lacertidae > Podarcis > Podarcis bocagei. Next base: position 82,281,957 of record NC_138130.1, read on the forward strand.
AAAGGGGGAAAGGAGAGGGGAATTGTAGGCTTCTAGAATAAATAGCCAGATACAGCAAGAAGAAAAAACAGTAGGAAAAGAGACAGGCTTAGAGTCAGCACAGACACCCATGGACAGCTGCTGGGGCCCCAGGCCCCTCATGACTGCCCTAGGCCCGTGTACTGATTGGTTGAGTCTAAACCCCATTTACACTTCCCACAATGCCTTGATGTAGCATCACACCAGGACATTCTTGGAAGCTGAAATGGCGACTCAGCCGGCCAACACGGATTGCAGTACTGCTGTTAGTTGTTTCTGCAATTGGTCCACCAGTACTAGGTAGGCCCACTGAACCCCACCATTGAACTACAGGGGGGCAGGCTCCCTGGAACCAACACTGCAAAAGGGTGTTAACAACAAGGAAGTCCAGCAGCTGATGAAACCCAGATAATATAAGGTCATTGCTAAGAAAAACATTTTAATTTTTATCTGAAGATCACACAAAAATCAATGAGCCAAAGACCTGGGAGGAGAGGGATGTTTTTGCCTGGCATCTAAAGATATGTCATGAAAGCACCAGGCAAGCCTCCCTGGGGAGAGCATTCCAAAGTAAAGTTGTGTCATGGGAGTGTGCAGCTGTTAAAAGATGTTCCACCAATTATGAGTCATCTTTTCCTTAGTGCAAGGATCCAGAACATTGCTAATTCAGTAGCAGCAGGCCGGGGGGGGGGGGGCAACAGAAGCTGGAGCCAAAGATAGTGATAGGCAGAACCAACCATTTTGTCCCTGAAATATACTCAGAGCCCTACAGTGATTTCATGCTCTTTATTGCAGCTTGTAAAACAGTGGTTGAATTTCCCCCAAACTTCAGGCTTTTATATACATTATTTACACAATGAGTCCTGTCTGATTGGCTGATTCTGCTTCCCTCCTGGAGCCTGATTGGTCTTCTGCAGGCCAATCAGTTGTTGCATTCTACAATCCTACCAGCCTAATAGGCTGATTAACTTCTTCCTGGAGCCTGATTGGTCTTCTCCTGCAAGCCAATCAGCTGTTGTGTTCTAGGAGCCTACCTGCCTATTGTTCTCCAAGCTTAGTACATAAGTCCCCATCCTCCTCCTTGCTGAGCTGTACAAGTAGGAGATCACTGAGACTGAGGAGGTAGCTGACAACAATAGACACCCCCTGGTCCAGCTGAAAATAAGAATGTCCCCAGGTGAGAGCATGCTGAGGTTGGTGGGACAGCATCCTATTTGCCCTAATGGGCCAGCCTCCCCAGCACTAACCAGCTCTTCCCAACCCACAAAAACCTAATGGAAATGTCAGGCCTCTTTGAGTGTGTCCCAAAGTGTGTGACAGAAGCAAACCACACACATTCCCCAACAAACCACCACTTTGTTCCCATGTCAGCGGAATAAGGGCTGCCTATTCTATTGCCCTATCTCTTCCTGTCCAGAAAGAAAACACGCCATCCTTCAACCTGGATGTTTTCTTTCCCAAAGTAAATAATCAATACATGAAATACGCTGCTGCTTTGTCTGCTCTGTACATAAAACAAGTAGTGCTTTCTTTGCCCCGGGGTGAGAATGGTAAAAAAAAAAAAAAATTCTCATGGGAAGCAGAGAAGCTGCATTGAACAGACTGAGAAATTAAAATTCCTGATGAGGCATTTTTTGCATGGAAGGAAAGTAAAGCAAGAAATTCCAGCACCACAGGCTACCACTGCAACAGTGGAACTATTATTTTATTATTTAGCTACCACATTTATAATCCACCTTTCCTCCAACCAGCTCAAGGTGGTAAACAATTTCTCCCATAAATCTATATGTGTAGTTGATGGGTGCTAGTCATTAGGATGTTCATTTGAATACTTTATAAAAGGGGTGCCATATTTTGGCAAAATTGTCTGTATCAGTTGCAGCATCCAGGGCATATACTCTCTTACTTGGTTTCTCAGATAAAGTGATTGTCCATTCATTCTGTTTCCATTGTGTGATGTGTGGATGATCAAGTCCCTTCCAGGTTTTTTGCTATGAGCAATCTTGCAGCTACCAAAAGAAAAGTGAAAAGTTCCTTGTGCAGTCATTTAAGTGGAGCGTTTTTAAAAGTCGTTAACAAACCTAGGCATGGGTCGCATTGTACATCCTGATTCGTAATTTTGCTTATTTCTGTTGATTTTTGTAGTTGTTGTTTAGTCGTTTAGTCGTGTCTGACTCTTTGTGACCCTGTGGACCAGAGCACGCCAGGCACTCCTGTCTTCCACTGCCTCCTGCAGTTTGGTCAAACTCATGCTGGTAGCTTCGAGTTCACTATCCAACCATCTCGTCCTCTGTCTTCCCCTTCTCCTTGTGCCCTCCATCTTTCCCAACTGCTTATTAACTTAAAAGAGTTTTCCCTAATATGGGTTGATGCTGAATTTAGTGGTGGCGGAGGTTTCCCCATAGACTATTCCAATCTGCTTCTTCAGACAGTTAAATCAGCTATGATAAAATGGGCACAGGACATTGGGTACAACATTATGTCTGAAGACTGGGAAAGGTTATGGACCACCGGTATGAAATTCACGGCATGTAGTGCCTTAAAAGAAAACATTATGAAAATGGTATACAGGTGGTACATGACCCCAGTCAAACTTGCAAAGATATACCATCTGTCTGACAATAAATGTTGGAAATGTAAGGAGGCTGAAGGAACATTCTTTCACCTCTGGTGGACATGCCCGAGGGTGAAGGTTTTTTGGGAAATGATTTATAATGAGTTGAAAAAGGTGTTTAAGTACACCTTCCATAAGAAACCAGAGGCCTTCCTCCTGGGCATTGTGGGCCAGAGAGTGTCAAAGAAAGATAGAACTTTCTTTTTATATGCTACTACAGCAGCAAGAATCCTTATAGCTAAACATTGGAAGGCACAGGAGTTGCCCACGCTGGAAGAGTGGCATTCGCAGCTGATGGACTACATGGAATTAGCCGAAATGACCGGCAGAATCCGAGATCTGGGAGAAGAGGCAGTGGAAGAGGATTGGAAAAAATTTAAGGACTATTTACAAAAACATTATAAGTTATATGAATGTTGAGAATTTGCTAAGTCTTTGGGAAAAACATGCTTCAGCATTGAGATTTATAAATGATGGAAATTAAGTTATGATTTTGAAAAGTATAAATTACAGATTATATAACTAAATGAAAGTACAAAAACACATAAAATAAGGTATCAATTTGCTGTTTATTTCTATTGTAAAGAAAGCAGGGGATGGAAGATCTGGGGAAGTCCAGTTGACTATGAAAATAGATCTGGAAAAGTGAACTTTCTTTTATAATTTCTTCTTTTTTCTGTAAAAACGCTTTTGTTGTGTTGTTGACGATCTTTTCTGACCTTGGAAAAAAAGCAATAAAAAATTATTTAAAAAAAAAAACAATCTGCTTCTTCAATTTAGATACCAAGGTCCTTTGTTTCATAGCCGAACATTGTCCAATGGCTAGGTCAGTAAGTATTTTGTATAAAATTGACAATATGGGGTGAGGGGGTTCAGTCCTATGCAAAATCAGATTTTCAAATGGTGTCAGTGGTCTAGTCGCCTGAGTTTTAATTGTTGGATTTGAGATGAAGTGTTTTACCTGATAGATTGCTAGCCAATTCACATCACACTCTTCCATTCTTTCCATGAGTTGCCTGGCTGTGAGAGAAGTGTCATTTTCATAAAAGTGAATTGGTATAGTATATGTCTCTTTCTTTCCCGTTCATAATCAGCTTTATTCAGATGTGTAGAAGGAGGGGTGCAATGCAAAGAGAATCAGTTGTGATATAGGAGCTGTTAAATCTGATATCCGGATTCACCAAATCTTTAATTCTGTTTTTGCAAATGAGTTTGGTATCATTTCTAGGATAGTTTTGTTATGAATCAAAAACAGGACACCTGGTATTCTATGTTGCTCAGATTGATCAAAACTCTAATGGCATCCAAATCTTCTATTTTTTCTTCTAATCTACGAAACACCAGATTTTCCCACATCTAAGGATTGCCGAAAAGTGTCTATTGCTTTCACTCTAAGCATACTTATTCAGAAGCAAGCTCCCTTGAGATCGGTGCCTTTTCACTTCTGTGTATATGTGCTTAAGATGGAGGATAAATGTTCCATTGGAAAGTGTCTGTGTAACTTGGGCATGTTTTGCTTGTAAATAAAAAAAGCATTTGTAAAACACCATAAAGAGTTGTTCCATATGCAAAGCACCCCCCCCCACTCTGCATCTGCGAAAGGAAACACATCTGTCTTCTGTCCAGTTCCTTTCCTAAATGTCTCCCTGAATCAGGTTTTATGGGAGGTATCATAAATATCCCTTTCTGCTCGAATCCTCGGGTTAACAATGCCCCCTGTGACTACCAACACAAGATGTTGCATTCAGGAAAGAGGTGCACTCAAGTAAGAAGAGATCTTTGTGACAGTATCTCCCAGTATGGTCCCCATGCCCAGCTAATCACATTAGCATGAGAGTGAAGAGGTGGCCATTAGACAGCCACATAAAGAGCAGGAGAAAAGCAAGACTAATCTTGTTAAAAGGGAAGCAAAGATAGACGCTACTTTTACATAGCGGCTTATAATGACCCAATTTTCCCAGGATTGGCATCACCTGTACATCTCTGGAGAAGACAGGCTGGCTGGGGGAGCTCGCTTTTCCTCAGCCATTATCCAAAGTTCCAAACATGCATGAACCAATCTCCTAAAAAAAGGCTTAGTTTTAAAACAAGCCTCTTTTTGTCATGTCCCCCTGGATTCTTGGGTCAGCTACTTCCTTGCCAATTGGCTTAAAATACCCCAAAACCAGTATGTTTAGCATTAGTGACCAACATATATGTTGTCCTGCTACACATAGATAATAAGAACCTTTTAACTTCATGTGCTGAACAGTGTGGAGCTGACTAAAGCCCCCCAAATACTGGCCGTTCCATTAAGAGATGGTCGTTTCTTATTCCCTAATAATAATAATAATAATTACTATTTATTATTTGTACCCCGCCCATCTGGCATAAAAATACATTAAAATGTCACACATTAAAAGCTTCCCTAAACAGGGCTGCCTTCGGATGACTTCTAAATGTCAGGTAGTTGTTTATCTCTTTGACATCTGATGGGAGGGTGTTCCACAGGGCGGGCGCCACTAGCTTTCCTTCTCGCAGTGAGGGAACCACCAGAAGGCCCTCAGCGCTGGACCTCAGTGTCTGGGCAGAATGATGGGGATGGAGACGCTCCTTCAGGTATACTGGGCCAAGGCTGTTTAGGGCTTTATAGGTCAGCACCAACACTTTGAATTGTGCTCGGAAACGTACTGGGAGGCAATGTAGGTCTTTCAGGGCCGGTGTTATATGGTCTCGGCGGCTGCTCCCAGCCACCAGTCTAGCTGCTGCATAAGGATACAGGGTGCCTTCTCCATTCAGTAGCATTCTAAAAACAAAAGAAGAGCCCTGCTAGATCAGGCCAGTTCCTCATCTTGTCCAGCATCCTGTTTTCTTAGTGGCCAACCAGATGCCTATGGAAAGACCACAGACAGGACCCGACCACAAAAGCCACTGGTATTATTCAGAGGCATACTGCGTTTCACTGTTGGGCCATGTCCCCGTAAACCTGGAATCACAACTAGGTGCCATAAACTTTACAACTTGCCAGTCCCATCTTCCTCTTTTGAAGTAGATTTCCAGAGTCAAGGGAGCATGCATGTTCCTGTTTAATTATGTTTTATGGCAGGTAAATGGTAGGCAATGTGCTTATACATTAAAAACAGAAGCCACCCTTCTAAATATAGAAAGAATTTTCATTATGTGGAATATTTACCAACTGTAAATTCTTAAGTTTCTCGTGATTCCTCCTTTGCATGCGCTCTCTCTCTCGCTCTCGCTCTCTCTCTCTCTCTCTCTCACACACACACACACACACACAGACACTTGACCAAAAAAGCACCCTGTCACTCATTTGCATGACAGGAAAATGCAGTGCACACATTTCCCTGTAAACAGAAAAGAGATTGAACTCTATTAAAGTTGCAACTGTTCTTTTTCACTTTTGGCTTAGATAGGTGCAGGTCCGATTGCCCTCTGCAAACCCAAGATATTTTTCATTGCGGTTTTTTAAAATTCCCTTCTTCCTGGTTAGCTTGTTTGCAGAGCTATCTCTAACATTCTTGCCTTTTCACCAGAACACAAAAGGCAGCAATCCTCTAGCAAGATAAAACTGGACATAAGAAAAGATATAATAAAGAAATGGGAGGACTCAAGGCCACTTCTAAATTTTCCTAAGCTCATGCAAGCTGATTTAGATTTAAGATTAGATAGGTTTGTTTTATTGTCAAACTCTTTATAAGCAGAAAAAATAAAGTACATTTATTCTGTTAAAGTACATTTCTGCACCAGCCTCCACCACCCAGGGGCCCTCCAGATGATTTGGACTACAGTTCCCATCAGCCACAGACTGTGTTGTGTGAGCTGATGGGAGTTGTAGTCCACATCTGGAAGGACCCTGGTTGGCAAAGACTGCACTACACAATTCTTTCTGAAGACGGAATTTACATAAAGATGCCATTATTAAATGAATATTTTCGGTGTCAGTACTCTACCATTAAGATCAGTTTTTCCTTAATATCACATTCCCTGTTGCCTTGGGCCTGTTTAGCATTTTCTGCCACGCAGTACGCACATACCACACAAAAACTGGGGGAGTTTAGTGAGCAGTTCTCTCTCTCTCTCTCTCTCTTAAATATATTTATTTGGTTTTTATAAACATGCAAGCAATAAACATAAGCAAAGCTGACTGTTCTGATAGAAAATTCCAAGAAATCAATATAATTGATATAAGGTTGTTACAATCAGATGGTGCAAGAAATTAACAATGGGTCGGCGCATCTGGCTGTTACCCAGAAGGCTGATGGTTCAATCCTGCCCAGGGATAGCTGTGGGCAGGGTTCCTGCTTTGCGGGGAGTTACACCAGATGACCCTGAAGGCCCCTTCCAGTTCTACAATTCTATGATTCTATCTGGGAACAAAACAGAATATAGTAAACCTAACAAACAAAGATGGATCCAAGAGCATCCCAATACTCCAAACCTGTTCTTTCAGAGGGAGGGCAAGCCTAAGACCAGGTAACTAACTGACCAATCTCCCGGACAGTATGTAGGAGGAAATGTACGTAAACCTATGAAGCTTTCTTAGTTTATCAGGCCATTGGCCAATTCTAGATCGTGGAACTTCCAGCCTGTGGGCCTGTTCTCTCCCAGCCCCTGAGGTCTATTCTCTGAGGTCTCACCCGTCCTCCTCAAACTGTTGGATCATGCCAGGGACCCATATGCTCCATCATCCTCTTCTCCCAGGGACCACCCAGAAGCCAATAGGAAACCCCAAAGGAGGACCTGAGTGCAAAACTCCCCTCCGGCAGTTTCCAGCAGCTGGCATTCAGAAGCATGCTGCCTCTGATTGTGAAATACAGGAGCTTTCTGAAACCTAAGAAACTGCCTTATACTTAGATTAAGTGTGCCTCCAGAATGCATAATCAAAGTGAATCAAAGTGCTGTACTGCCCTAGTGCACCAACCCCCCCTTTTTTTTTAATGGACTTTAAGGGGTTGCCTTGTTGTTTTTTAAAAAGTCATCCTCTCCAGAACACTAAGTAACTAATTTAATTTTAAGGAAGAAAGTATACATACATGGACACACTGAAAGGATATCACCACATTCATTAGATTCGGACATACCAGCTATAAATGGTCTGGGCTGGTGTCAGTGCAACGCTAGTGCTATAGGGAGAATGACCCCTATTGTTAGAAAGAAGAGGGTTTGTCTGTATGACCCCCAATAAAAATCTGTGCTCAGCAGTTCCGCCCAGCCTCTCAATCTGTAACAGCTGGGAACTTCTGTTTACATCTGAGCAGTGGACAGCTGAGATGAGCTTCCAAATTAAGAACGTCAGTGTAAACAGCAGCCCGCTAAAAGTCAGATTGATTGTTTAACGATGCTTGAATTGGTTGATGACCAAATCTTCAGGGGGTGGAATGGATTTTGTTCCTTATATTTCCATTTTGACAAACTAATCTTAGTCTGTTGGACTTCTCGCCCCCAAATCCTAACTAGCAGCCTCATAATTAGCATTACTTAGAAATTCTAAGAAACAAAAGTATCAGTGCCCTTCTAATCAATGGTTAGAATCAGGGCAGTTTTGAAACATTCGGTCAGCCATCTTGATTCAAAATTGTGTCTGATGGTATCGAAACCATCCTTGATCTCAGGAATTTGATTGCAATCTCTTAAGAGGTGTCCAAATGCACAGAGAACAAATAGGTTTCCAAAATTTATAGCAGATGTTAATAGGGCTTTCTGTATGTCATGACCAACAACTTTCGCATTGTGTATTGTACAACAGAGTACTCTGAATTGGAGGTAAAGACTCTCTCAGCACTCTTGGTCTTCCTCCTCCCAGCACCACAGGATCCAAAGACCGCAGAACAAAGTGAGGGTCCTTTAACAGCTGGGTAGCTCCACAGTGGGGGTGGGGCTTAGTTGGCTACAAGTTCAGTCAACATATATAAGCAAGTGCTTGCAGAGATGGCAGGGTCTGAGGCCTAAGGTCTAAGTGCTTCCAGGAGGAGAGCTTCTGCTGAGGCACCAGAATGGGTGGAGTTGCAACGGAAGGACCCTGATTTGCTGCCTGTCTAGTGCTGAGGCCACATCTGTCATGCCCCTTGGTCTGTGGCTCAGCTACCTTGTGGACAGCTCCCCTGCCATTTAGCACTTGTGTCCTGGTCTGGGCTCTAGTTCCCATGTTTGGTATTGGGACAGCTCCCCTTTCAAGTCCATGACTCCAGTCTCTCCAACTCAAGTTCCGGTAGGAATGAGAGAGCAGCATCTTTGTCAATCCAAGTCTATAGGCAAGTTTAACCAAAATGGCACAAAGGCCTGGTGGTATAAGGCAACTTCCTGTGTGATGCTGGCCTGACCCAGAAGGCTCTTCTCATGTTCAGCTGCCAATGTGGTTGGCTTTCGCACATGGAAAGAGACTATCTTGTCCATCTCAAGCAACAAAATGTCCTGGGAAAGCCCAAAGAGAGAGAGCATTGGAAGACATTAATTGGTGCTTTTTTTCTTTTAAAAAAAATGTTTAGGGGTACTCTCATTTTCCTACTCCTATTGAAATACTGCCCTTCAATGAGGCCAAACTTAGATTCACAAAATGTTTAGGGGTATGCATACCCCTGCGTCCCCCCAGAAAAAAAGCACCGATTGGTTCAGAGAAGCCATGGCAGGGGGGAAATGCTTAACCCTTTCCCAAACAATCCCTTCCTAGGCTACATTTTTTCTTCTCAGTTCAGAACATGCCTTTGCTACGTGACCATGCCTTTGCAAATACTTTGCTGTGCGACAGCCTTGTGTGTTGTCGCTTTGCTTTATACAGCTACGTGGTTATTCCATTGCTGGAACAACCACACCACTCCACTGTGTTGAAAAGGCCTTTAGACCACAGGACAGCTCATCTTAATGCCAGCAAAGCCACAGACTGAACAATAATGCAACAACCTCATCCCTTGGTTAAAGTCTGGCAACCCTAAGCCTGGGATTTTAAGACAAGGCTTCTCAGGTTCAAATTCAAAACTATCTGGCTTGCCATTGAAAGGTGAATGACTGTTTTGCCCTTGGATCCAAATCACGTCCTCATCGCTTGAGTACACGCCAGATACGTAGGTAGGGACAATGCCTCTGCTTCACCAAGACACGAGGGTGTCGGCTTGGCACACTCAAGACATTTCACGGAAGCAAAACTTGGTAATCGCTCTTGCTTCCTTCGCTCTTTCTATAGCAAGGCTTCCCATCAGCCCCATCAGAATGATTGATGGAGGAGGTAAATGGTCCAGTGGCGCCGTCTTGGAGGTGGCTGTCTGTTAATGAAGGGGAAAGACGAGGGAGAAGGTGTCCTTTGACACCACTCAGGGCTCTCCTATCAGCTCTGGAGAGCAAGGCAGCATGAATGGCTTGTTTAGGGTGGGTTATTTGCCGACAAGAGTCTATGCAAACAAGAAGCCTTGGGAGAATGTCAAGGGAACAGCTGCTCCCATCTGGCAAAGGTGAATGCAGTTTGCAGAGCAAACTTCCCCCTAATTCAAGCAAATACTGTTACAAGTGCTGTACCTGGAAAAGAAAACATGTTTACTGGGAAATCAGTGTGACTAGAAGGGGGTGGGTGGGATGGAAAAACAAGGGTCAGGCCTGCTTAGATTTCACACTCAAGGGGGACAACAATTTTTTGGCGAAGCAAGCCCTTTCCCGGACTAGTCTAGCAGTGCCTTTTACCCTGAGAGTGAATAATTCTCAGGATGCTGTTCGTCAGGGGAGGTGTCCCCTGGAAGCCACACCTTATCTTAGAGAAACCATCCCATTGGGACTGGTAGGGCAGAAGGCAGGGAGGCCAACACTAGGTGGCGCCAGAGCCAATGATGGGCAGAGACAACTAAGTCTAGTTTTGTCCCCAATCTCTTCAGGTACAGCACTTGTACCTACAGGACTGCCTCTCCTGGTATGTCCCACGGAGGACCTTACGGTCTTCAAATAAAAACATCTTGGAGATTCCGGGCCACAGGGAGGTTAGGTTGGCCTCAACCAGAGCCAGGGCTTTTTCAGCCGTGGCCCCGATCTGGTGGAACGCTCTGTCACAAGAGATTAGGGCCCTGCGGGACATGACATCTTTCCGCAGGGCCTGCAAGACAGAGCTGTTCCACCAGACCTTTGGCCAAGGCACAATCTGACTCCCTCTCTCCTTCTGTAATCCTCATAGAACTCTAGCCCAATGGTTGCCATTAATTTCATTCTGAATTGATTTTAGAATATATTTCAATTAACTGACTGTGATTTTATGTAAACTGTGCTATTTTTACTGTTGTTAGCTGCTCTGAGCCTGGCTTTGGCTGGGGAGGGCGGGATATAAATAATTTATTATTATTATTATTATTATTATTATTATTATTATTATTATTATTATTATTCCCTGATGATTTCTATAAGGGCAAAACTGAGACTTTGAAGTAAGAAAACAGGCTGTTGGGTGCTGGCTAAGTCCCATTTGTCCCAAATGCACCAGGCTCCACTACTAAACACTCTGCAGATGCTCAAAACTACCCTTTTACATCAAGTTTCTTATTGTTAGAATTTCCATAAAGGTAAAGGTAAAGGTAAAGGGACCCCTGATCATTCGGTCCAGTCGTGGCCAACTCTGGGGTTGCGGCGCTCATCTTGCTTTATTGGCTGAGGGAGCCGGCGTCCAGCTTCCAGGTCATGTGGCCAGCATGACTAAGCCGCTTCTGGCGAACCAGAGCAGCGCATGGAAACGCCGTTTACCTTCCCGCCGGAGCGGTACCTATTTATCTACTTGCACTTTGAGGTGCTTTCGAACTGCTAGGTTGGCAGGAGCTGGGACCGAGCAATGGGAGCTCACCCCGTCGCGGGGATTCGAACCGCTGACCTTTTGATTGGCAAGTCCTAGGCTCTGTGGTTTAGCCCACAGCGCCACCCGCATCCCTAGAATTTCCATGCCTTGGTCTAATATCAGATTCAGGCTCCCTAGTGAGCACTGGCTGAAATGAAGGCCCACTGTTTTCCCCCAGTAGCAGCATGATTGTTGTCTCAGGGCACCACTTTGCTAAGCCGATCTGGGTCTGGCCATTGCCTGGATGACACTATGGGCATGTGAAGGCACAGTAGGGTAGAGATGGGGGTGGGGGGAGGAATTGGCCTAAGTTGCCATTTAAAGGTGAATTCACCTAATCTGCACTTTCTGAAACAATATGCAAGCCAAGACACAGCTGCTCTTTGAAATTCACGCTTCTCCAGGTTTCGCAGGGCCAAATTCATCAGGCAAGTAATGTGCGCAAAAATGCATATACTAAAGTATGCCGAAAAAGGGCAGATATTTCTTGAAATAACATACACAAAAGCATTACATTAGAGGAAATGGGTCTGCAAAAATGTGTCGATTAGGCAAAATGACATGCAAAAATGTGTAGAGTAGCATAAATTTGCCCTGAAATGCTGATGAATTTTCATGAGGACTGCCTTTAAAAACTTGCATACACACAAACAGATGTGGAAATGTTGAGAACTGAACTTAAGAGTGGGCAAGAGGAACTGAAATATACAGAAACACCCATCTCTACAGTTAGAGTTACCGTTCTTGTTAGTCTTGCTTCCTTCTAAAAGATGGGCAGAGCCTGCTAGGCAGAAATGACCCCTGTGATGGTTTTCCCATCAGCAATATCCATTCTAGATACAGTTTCACTGCTTCATTTCTTCAGTATGAGTGTTTATTTAAGGCATAAGAGCAAAGACCCCACCCCAAATGTGTAAATCCTATGGGGTGTGAGAAACTACGGACACCAATATAATATTACTTGTCATATTTATGAGACTTCTTTTATAAGATACTGTCTACTTCTGCCCTCCACGACTATCCTATTTTACTTTTTTCTCTGTATTCATGAGGGCTGGAAACTTAACAACTTTCAAGATAGTATTTGATTCTTTCAAAAGTATTGTGTGCTGAATGAACTGTGCCATTTGTCCTGAGTTCAGGGATTAAAATGATTTATGTAAGCCCCACAAGAGTGTCTTCCAGGTTCCTTAGATGAATGCAAACGGCAATACCACACATGGGCAAATGGTTTCTGCACCAAGTGGTATACGGCGGCTTTCTGGACCTGAACAAAATCCAAAATCCATCCTTCAAAAAGATCCAGTCTCAGAGATCACTTGCAAGGCTGGGAAAGCAAAGCTGGGTCTGGGTGCAAAGAGATGCGTGAATGGCATGCTGAACTCTTGGTATTTTACAGGCCAAAATGGGGCCACTCTCATCACACGCACACAAAACACCACTCCATATTACAAATAAATAAAAGCTCTTCCCTGCCTGATGAATGCTACATTAACATATTCAGCAATAGCCTCTTCTGTGTTTGCTTCAGAAGTAGATGTGCTATGAAACTAGCTTTAAAAAAAATAATGCCAAAATTAATTGGTAGAATGTTTTTATGTCACAATGGATCTTGTATGATAGCTCAGTCGGAAGAGCATGAGACTCTTAATCTCAGAGTCATGGGTTTGAGCACCACATTGGGTGAAAGATTCCTGCCTTGCAGGGGGCTGGACTAGATGACCCTCGTGGTCCCAACTCTACCATTCTATGATTCTATGGGTGTACTTATTGTGGGGTAGGTGCCATGCCAAAGAATATTCACCAGCATTTGTTAGTCCTCCTTAGCAGAGGCATCTGTTTTCCTCCTCTGGTGAAGAAGACGCTGGACTGGATGGGTCTTTGGTCTGAGCCACAGGGACTATTATTACATTATTATGAACTGGATAGGTAGAGATGGGGCAAATGTTAAAATATTATGACACGGTGTCTTAGCATCCCTCTGTTTGTAGGTGTTCTTAATGTTCTCCATTGTTTTCAAAGGCTTTGTACGTGCTTTCCTTTGATTTTTCATTGTATTGTTTTAACATACCGGAGGCTCCTGGCCTGGGCTCCTTTGGGAGGAAAAGTGGCATAGAGATTTGATAATAAATTAATAAGGCATTATGTGCAGAATCACAAGCATGTCTGCTAGAACCAAGACACACCTGCTTCCCACTGAGAGCTTCTAGATGAGGAATGGGGAACCTGTGAGTCTCTAGATGTTGTTGGACTCCAAATCCCATCAGCGCCAGCCAACAGGGTGAACGGTGCCCTACACCTCTGTTTCCACAGGCCAAGAAACTAAACAGACAAACTTAAAAAGGTGTGTGTTGTGCAGGGAGAATCAGAATTCTTTGTGCTCCTATTTCTTACAGTCCATTAATGCATCCCAAATAGTCTAATATACCGTACTCTTCATCTGAGTATGTGCTTCTTTGTGCCTGGCAACTAAAGTGTGCCATTTGCTTGTTTGTCTGTTCCATTTCCATCCCAAACTTTCCTCCAAGGAGCTCAGGTCTGATTCTCTGCCTATAGCTTATCAAGTGCTCATTTTTTGGTGATACCATCCGAGCTGCGGTAACTCACTTGTTGCTCAGAAAACTCACAGCGAATGCAATTCCAAAACTTCAGATTGGCAACATTGACCTTCGATACCACGTGTGTGACCTCTCATGACTCTCATTGGATGGTTGTTAAAAAAAGAGAGAGAGAGAATTTTTGAAGGTTTGCTTTCCTCTTTGGACAGAACACTATCCAGGCTGAAACAGATGTGACATTAAAACGGTGCGGGTTCATTTAACGCAGTGGTTCTCAACCTGTGGGTCCCCAGATGTTGTTGGACTACAACTCTCAGCATGCCTGAGCTCTGGCCTTGCTAACTAGGGGTGATGGGAGTTGTAGTTCAACAACATCTGGGGACCCACAGGTTGAGAAAGGCTGAACGGGACTGGATGTTTCTTTTATTTTAACAAGAGCAGGCGTGGGGATGTTGAGCTGAGCCACAATAAGGGGAAACTGGGTTTAATCCATTCCCCTGTGTCACAGACCACCCCCTGGAGGTGGGGACTCATATTAGTTGCAGGGTGAAAGCATCAATCAGTGATGCTGGAAAAGAGAGCAGGGAGAGACTATCATGAAGAAAACTGTTAATGCGAGACTCAGCAAGACTTGCAAGAAGTCTGATGAAAAGGCACCACCTCGTGGTTCTGTCCTCATCAGCACTCTTGCACACACGCATCCTGCACCCCAATAAGGCACAGCCCACAATGTTCGGCAGATGTTCAGTAGATCTCCCCGACCTTCTGGAGAGGGTTAGGGGGGCTGCAGGAAGAGAGAGAGGGACGGAACCAGCTGTTGCACAATCTGCCTCCCGCTTGCGCAGTGTCGGGTACAAACCTTGTTTCTACAAGAATTCCAATACCGGTTTGATAACCAAGGCCTTTCACGGGGAATTTCACTCTAGAAATTGCAGCTCTGTGAAAGGGTCTTCCAACAGCTCTTAGCGCCCTTAGCAAGCTCCCAGAAGCCACGGCAGTTTGAAGTGGTACCACAGTGCTTTAAATGTATGCTGCAAAGGTGGCCTGAGTGTGAGACTGTCATAATGGGGAGCATGTTAGACCTGGACTGGGCTAGGCCTGGGTTCAAGAAAGCTCCTTTGAGAGGCCTCTGACAATACACATCTCAACCAGACCTACTTTGCAAAGTCATTGTGAGTGCAGCCCAGGTCAGCCACCCTCACCCTGTCATAGGGGAAGCGTGAGATACAAACGCAGCCGATAGAAAAGCCACCCTCAAAGGCAATATTGCAACGTGTGCAAAGATGGGTTCTCTTACTCTTGAAAGAAAACCCCTGCTGCTTTCCTCAGAGGAGCTCATCCTGCACAGCCAGTTAAAAGCGTATTTTGCCTCTGAGGGAAGTTGCGCCCAAGAGGCTGGCATTCCACCATGCCTCCATGCCATCCTCCAAGACAGCTGAATCCAGACTTTTGTCCTGATAAATGGAGCTGGGCCTAATCTTGGCTATCTTCTCTAAACTTGCTGCATTGGGAGATAGCGGCTGAAAGGTGTGTTTATATTGAGAATCAATGCTAGACACTCAGGGACTGGACTACACGGCGTTTTGTGATCAACCTGTTTACAGAAAGGCTGTGCAAACACGATTAGTCAGCTCTGCGACCATTAATAATTAAGCCGCACAGCTTTCAATTGATTTTGTGGTGTGTGTGCTTTTCTTGCTGGGGAAAAAAATAGCAATATTTCATTCGTCTGCAAAGATATATATTTTGGCAAAGGCTGAATCCGAGATATGGAATGATTCCAATCAGGTTGGGAGGAAACTATGGTCACTAAACTCCTCTCCCAGCTTCCCCCCGGATGTGAAAAATATCTATATCTGTATAACTATATTTATATAATTAAATTTATATAACACCCTTCATCAAGAGATTCCCAGGGTGGTTCACAGAATAAAATACAAGATCAAACACAAGTAAAAAATTAAACCAAAGCAACAATAAACCAAAGCAACAAAGCAATGAACTACTTGAGAGGAGTTTTCCGTCTTGGCCAGACAAGACAGGCAGACACACCACAGATAATGCACCTCAGGGCCACTGGCTGACTTCTAGACTGGGAACCAGCTAAAGAATGAGATCCGCAGCTCTGATCATGGGTGGCAGAACCTCGGGCTCAGGGGTCAAATGTGGCCCTCTGGGCTTCTTTATCTGATCCTGGACACTCTCCCCAAGCCACACACCTTCTCCACAGGCCACATTCGTCACTGGTTTTGCTTCACACCCCAGGTGTTTTGGCCTGGCTGGAATATGTCCTTGAACCCTGAGAATGCCTCTTGCTTGTCTGGATGGAAAACAGAGAGGGTTGTGTTTATGGAAACTAGCCTATTGTAGAAAGGCAAATTTTCCTGTACCCAATTTCGCTCCCACCAATGGCATGGAGTCACCCAGAAGTGAATGTAGCACTTGGAAACAAGGGTTAGGATCCTGTAATGACTAAGCTGCAACTGGGATGGCCAAGCCTTTGGATAAAAGCAGCACAAAGTGTCCCTGTTTTCCAGGGACGTCCCTGATTTAGAGAAGACATCCTGGTTTCTGATTTGACCCTGGAATGTCCCACTTTTCCTTAGGATGTCCCTATTTTTATTGGAGAAATGTTGGAGGGTATGGAGTTATCCGAGCCATCTGAAGGCAATCCTGTATAGGGAAGGGTTTTTGTTTTTTTAAAATGTTTAATGTTCTATTACAGGCTTCCTCAACCTCGGCCCTCCAGATGTTTTTGGCCTACAATTCCCATGATCCCTAGCTAGCAGGACCAGTGGTCAGGGATGATGTGAATTGTAGTCTCAAAACATCTGGTTGAGGAAGCCTGTTCAATTATGTTTTTATATACTGGGCAACCCAGTAAAATGTGTGGGGTATAAATAGTAAAATGATCATTATGGATTGGGACATCCCTATTTTCACCGGAGAAATGTTGGAGGGTATGCATCTAGTCCGAAGCAGCCTTGAAATGATTATTTGCATCTACTGCTCATGCGTTTTATAATACAGGTAAGGTAACAGGTAATAGCAGAGACGCAGGAGCCTAGGACTTGTCGATCAGAAGGTTGGCAGTTTGAATCCCCGCGACGGGGTGAGCTCCTGTTGCTTGGTCCCTGCTCCTGCCAACCTAGCAGTTCGAAAGCACCTCAAAGTGCAAGTAGATAAATAGATACTGCTCTGACGGGAAGGTAAACGGCGTTTCCGTGTGCTGCTCTGGTTCGCAAGAAGCGACTTAGTCATGCTGGCCACATAACCCGGAAGCTGTACGCTGGCTCCCGCGGCCAATAAAGTGAAATGAGCGCCACAACCCCAGAGTTGGCCACGACTGGACCTAATGGTCAGGGGTCCCTTTACCTTTACCTTTAATAGCACCCTCTGGAAGGGCTGATAATTGTAAGATCACAGCAGGCAAGGAGGGAGGGGGGAATCAACGGTATTCTCCCCTGATGCAGTCCTGACCAAAATCAATTCTCTGAAAACTGCTGTTTGCATTGGGAGAAAAGCTTCACACACAGAGAAAGTGTGGGTGGCATTGGATGAAATATTCCAAGGCAAAGTCCTTCCTCTTTTAGAAAGGAAAGGAGAGAAAAACAAAACAGAAGGGGCACCAAAACACCCACACACTCACCCACAATGCCCTGCAGTCCTCCTGACCGTGAACAACTTTTTAAACATTAACTCCCGAAGTCTCTCACAAAGAAGGCAACGTGTTTTTCGTTTAGCATGTCAGCAAACTAGGAAAATCTAGCAAGTGGTATTCTGTCCCTTACACAAGAGTGACATCTAGTGGTTGTCTTTAGAATGTGTTTGCCTGTGTAGAACACTCTTTGCACCGCAACCATAGCTGGGACTCCGGAGGCCTCCAGGGGGAAGCCAGCGGACCCTGGAAGTTTAGGTTTGTGCAATTAAAGTAGATCAAAGTGCTATATCATCATAGTGCAACAAACCCACTTTTTAGGCGGGGGAAGACTTTTCTGCAGATCAGGATGCATGCTCGATAAGCAGGCTGTCTGAATGCAGGGCAGGATGAAACTCGCAGGGGAGATTTGCCAGGTGTTGATTTCGCCCTGTAGATGTCCTCTGGCACCACACCAGCACCTTAGGACTTAGGGCACTGTGGGCTGTTCCCCTGCACAGGGTGCCAAGCCAAGGGGGCGCAAAATCGAGAAGATCTGTAATTGAAAAGATCTATTGGGGAGGCCCCTAACTTTTGGGCTTGCACAGGCCACTGTATTACGAAAGATTGCCACCCCTGCCCACATTTCCCTGCAGCAAACACATGGATGGAAACCCAGTTTGCTTCCTTGTGCAGAGTTCTTCCCCTCCAAAAGGTTTGGATTTCTCCAAGAAGAAAGCAACTGCAGTTTTAGCATCCTCCCATCGAATAGATAGGAAGACTTTTCAATGCAAATGGATGACGACTTTCACCATGAAGATGGGCAAAGCCCTGTTACCATGGCAACAATAATATCCCAAATAACTGCCGCATAGACGCACCCTCGTCCTTAAACCTTTCCTTAGAACAAATTAGGAACAAGTTCCTGGAAGCCACAAGATGGCGCTTAAAGACAGTAATGTTTGTACAGTAAAGCCATTGGCAAAGTGAGTAGGAAGAACCTCAGAATTGTATTGGCTTTTATTTATTGGGGGGGGGGCAGCTGCCCCGCTCCCAGCCCCCTTGGCTACGCCCATGGTGGGAACAGTTTTCAATCCATGGATGTTTATAAGCTTCTCGGCAAAAATTCCCTTCATCTAAAATTGTTAAGGTAGACAAAACTGTATGCTTGATGGGTTTCTTTTGATGAACAGAGCCGGTTAATATTGCTTTCTTGCACAGCCACAAAATTGCCTTACAGCACGTAAGAAAAATGCAGATAAATCCACCAGAAATTGTCCACTGATAAATCGAAGGCGCATTGGGAGTACCAATTGTGATAACCATCCGTCCAATGACTAGCGAGCTCAAATGGTGAAAGCCCAAAGGGTGGCAGACATAACAAAGCACTTATTCACACAGCACATGCTTTAACTGTAGAAACTCTTTTTTTTTAATTTAAAAAAATAATCAGGAGGAATTCAATTACATACTGGGAATTTAGGCTTGCCTAATTAAAGTGGATTAAAGCCTTCTGTTGCCCTGGTGAAACAAACACATTTTTTAAAATGAACTTTTTGCAGTTAAGAAAGTGATGGAGGAAATTGGCTTCTGCTTCTGCCCCCTCCTCCTCCCAGTCCTCTCCCTCTTCTCCCTCTGACCACTCATCCTTGTTCCACCACCACTCCCTCTGTTCTGTGGCTTCTTCCTTTGGTGGTTCCCCAGCTGGTTCCTCCCACCATTCCTCTGTGCCCAACCAGGCCATGACACCCTGTGGGATAAGTTAGGCTGAGAGTCAGTCTGCGCTGCTCACTTCCTGAAGATGTACCCCCTGGGAAAGCCCACTGATTTTTGTTCCTTTGCTATCTGACCCCCCAACCCCCAAGTTCAGTGGCCTGGCACTTTGAAGAGTCCCATTGCATCCACAGTTGGGCCTCCATGAGAGCCACACCCCTCACTTGCCAGTTCAGTTCACCTAAAGTTGTACAGTGGTACCTCAGGTTACAGATGCTTCAGGCTACAGACTCTGCTAACCCAGAAATAGTACCTCGGGTTAAGAACTTTACCTCAGGATGAGAACAAAAATCATGTGGCGGCAGCAGGAGGCCCCATTAGCTAAAGTGGTACCTCAGGTTAAGAACAGTTTCAGGTTAAGAACGGACCTCCGGAACGAATTAAGTTCTTCACCCGAGATACCACTGTAATGGGGAATAATTGGCTCTCCAGGTATCACCAAACTTCAAGTCCCATCATCCCTGTCCACTGGCCATGTTTGTTGGGGTGATGGAAGCTGGAGTTCAGGAACATGGGGTGGCCAAAGACTCCCCACTCCTGACTTGCAGCACAAGTCTATTATTATTATTATTATTATTTGAATTTATATACTGCCCTATACTCGGAGGTCTCAGGGCGGTTCACAGAATGAAATCAAAATATAAAACCACAAAATACACAATCAAAATAAAAACAACAACCCAATAACCGCCCCACCCCCCAAAAAACCCTACATTCTAAAAGAATGTTGGATGTCAATAAGATCAACCAAAGGCCTGGTTAAAAAGCAACATTTTTGCCTGGCGCCTAAAGGTGTATAGTGAAGGCACCAGGCGAACTTCCCTGGGGAGAGCATTCCACAGATGGGGAGCCACTGCAGAGAAAGCCCGTTCTCGTGTTGCCACCCTCTGTACCTCTCGAGGAGGACGCACACAAAGAAGGGCCTCAGAAGATGATCTCAGGGTCCAGGTAGGTTCATATGGGAAGAAGCAGTCCTTGAGGTATTGCAGTCCTGAGCCGTTTAAGGCTGTATAGGTCAAAACCAGCACTTTGAATTGGTCCCAGAAACTAATTTGTAGCCAGTGCAGTTGGACCAGGATCGGTGTAATATGCTCAAACCCCTGCACTGCAGGGGGCACCACAGAAATGATGTACAATGGAAGGTGAGGCAGCAAGAGCAAATTTTGTCATCACACGGAGTGATGCTGAAATTTGAAACCTCTAAGTCCACCACTGGTCCCAATGAATGGAAAGAGATTGTTTCTGAGAAGGCATGCCTAGAAATCACAGATCGTTTTGTAACGATGAATTCCCAGCATCTGCCTATTAAATCAACTTGCCAATTACAGCACAGAGAAGGAATCATGCGCAGAGGTTATATACACACACACACATATCTGCAGTTTATAAGATTCAGTGAAGCATTCTGAACTGTTGACGCATCCTCGTTTACTATAATTGCCATTTTGCTTCTTGTTCTCGAGCCACAATTGCCTTCTCTATATCTGATTGCTTGTATTTTCTTGGAGCCTCCCATCTACGGTGCTCGAGAGATCCTCGCGGAACTTGGATGGCTTCCTCTGACCTCTCTAGCTCTCTTCATGCGTTCTTGCGCCTGAAGGGGACTTGGTGTGGTGAAGAAGAAGGAGGCCGTTCTCTGGCCTCTCTCCTGGTGCTGCACCCACAGTCCTGGCTCTGTCCTCAAGCCCCATGCAGTTCAATGGTGCAGATAGGTAACTTCAGACTTAATGGTCTCACGGGGGGCCCTATTATTATTATTATTATTATTATTATTATTATTATTATTATTATTAAAGCTCTTTCCGTAATCAATCCGCTCATCTTTAAGGCAAGGGTAGGGAACCTTTTTCAGCCTGAGAGATGCATTCCTTGTGGGGAGCCTACTTCGAGGAGGGTTGCATGTCAGTGCTGGGAAGGGCAAGAGACAAAGAGTGGGCAGAGCAAATGATCATAGACTCACAGAACCGTGGAGTTGAACCCAGCCCCCTGCAATGCAGGAATCTCAGCTAAAGCATCCATGACAGATGGCCATCCAACCTCTGCTTAAAAACCTCTAAGGAAGGAGAGACCACAACCTCCCGAGGGAGACCGTTCCACTGTCAGGGCCACTGCGAAGCACTGGGCCCGTAATTGGATCAGGGGTCCCATATACAGTCCTGGTGTTACCTGTTAAATTCTGTCACATACTGATGCCAGCTATGCCACGTGTTGTTGTTGTTTAGTCGTTTAGTCGTGTCCGACTCTTCGTGACCCCATGGACCAGAGCACGCCAGGCACTCCTGTCTTCCACTGCCTCCCGCAGTTTGGTCAGACTCATGCTGGTACCTTCAAGAACACTGTCCAACCATCTCACCCTCTGTCGTCTCCTTCTCCTTGTGCCCTCCATCTTTCCCAACATCAGGGTCTTTTCCAGGGAGTCTTCTCTTCTCATGAGGTGGCCAAAGTATTGGAGCCTCGGCTTCAGGATCTGTCCTTCCAGTGAGCACTCAGGGCTGATTTCCTTCAGAATGGATAGGTTTGATCTTCTTGCAGTCCATGGGACTCTCAAGAGTCTCCTCCAGCACCATAATTCAAAAGCATCAATTCTTCATCGATCAGCCTTCTTTATGGTCCAGCTCTCACTTCCATACATCACAACTGGGAAAACCATAGCTTTCAGTATACGGACCTTTGTTGGCAAGGTGATGTCTCTGCTTTTTAAGATGCTGTCTAGGTTTGGCTATGCCACATACAGACATCAAATATAGACTATCTGGTGACTGTTTGAATACTTAGAGGATACCTGATTAATGTGCGTCATCAAAATATGGAAAATATTTTTTTTAAAAAAATGTTTCCAGTGCTAGTTCTTTTGCTACATACAAAAGGACTGAATAATGAGGTGGAAAGTGGGGGCTGCAAATGTGAGAACTCCCCCTCAGTGGCCCACCCACTTAGGCAAATTGCTAAGGAGCTTAAATCCAGTCCCTAAACCTTGTGCAATTTTTTTTCTTTCCCATTGTCTAAACACACACACATTACATGCACACAAATAAGCATACAATTTGCAAAATGGCTAGAAACACAATAGCGGAAATTGAGCAAGTTGGAATAAGGCGAAAGTAGGCTCATTTATTTGCCATATTTGAGTGAATTCAGCTCCTTAGCTCTAGTGCTGTTTTTCAAAGAATGTGGAAACTCTCCAGCAGAGAGTTCCAAGAATGAAAGTTCAAGCAGATGCTGCTTTTGTTCTTTTAATCAATTGTGATGATTAATTCCACAACGTCTTTGATTATCAACCCAACACTGAAGCGAAGGATGGAAGGAGCCCTGTGTGGACCGCTGGCCTTGCCTCTCCTGCAGCAGCAATCAGACCCTGGCTGCTTGTCCGGAGACCACATACGGTGGTACCTCAGGTTAAGAACTTAATTTGTTCCAGAGGTCCGGTCTTAACCTGAAACTGTTCTTAACCTGAAGCACCACTTTAGCTAAATGGGGCCTCCTGCTGCCACCGCACCGCCGGAGCATGATTTCTGTTCTCATACTGAAGCAAAGTTCTTAACCCAAGGTACTATTTCTGGGTTAGTGGAGTCTGTAACCTGAAGTGTATGTAACCCGAGGTACCACTGTACTTCTAAGATTTATGAGTTGTTTCCTAGAAATTTTAACAAAATCTTCTGCAGGTTGGGGGGGGGGATTTTTTAAAAAACAAACCAATACTGTATCTTTTATTACAAAAGAGAGTGGCCCAGATTAAAACAGAGGAGCTGATGAACTCCTCACCCTTCTGAATATGAGACATAGGCCACATTTGCACATAAGGCTACAGCACTATACATTGAAAGCAATGTGATACCATTTTTAACAGTCATGGCTTCCCCCAAAGAATTCTGGGACGTGCAGTTTGTTTCTGGTGCTGAGAGTTTTCAGGAGACCCTATTCCCCTCCACAGAGCTACAGTTCTCTGCAGGGCCAGCGCAGCTCATTTTTTAGTATATGTGCTGCCGAAGCGAGCACCCAGCTCAGCTCATTTTGCCACCAGACGCCACACAAAATGCTGAGCTCCTCCTCCCCCTTTGCTGTGCCGCCACATGCCCACTATCATGCACCCACAAGCACCCAGTGAGCAGGCAGCGGGTGCGCAGCGGAGGAGGAGGTGGCAGCAGCCAAAAAGCACAGGAAATAGATTTGCTTCCCCTCCCTGCTACGTGGAACCTGCCACCCTGAGGTCCCTCATGGATGGGCCAGCCCTGAGTCCCATAGTTCCCAACATTTCTCCCATGAAAATAATTAATTCAATAATAATAATAATAAACATTTAAAAGCTTCCCTATACAGGGCTACCTTGAAATGTCTTCTAAAGATTGTATAGTTCCTTATCTCCTTGGCTCGGGGGTTGCATAACTCCATACCCTCCAACATTTCTCCGATGAAAATAGGCACTGAGGAAAAGCAGGACATCAAATCGGAAACCGAAACAGCTTCTGTAAATCCAGGACTGTCCCTGGAAAATAGGGACACTTGGAGGGTCTGTCGTTCCCTTTGAAGGATTGACTGCTAAACCACTCAGAAGCCAGTTTCAAAGAATGGCTTGTGTTTCAGATCATGTGTTGGTTTAGGAAGTGTGATTCAGGCAGATTCTCATTCCCATACATACTGAATGAATTTGTCTGCAGTCCCTCGTCTCCCCCATATCAATCTGCCCATCCTACTCCCATCACATTAAATGGGATGAGAATAGGAAGCTGCCTTATATTGAGTCAGAAGACGACTAATTCTCCTAAACCCAGCATTCATTCTAACTCACAGGTGCTCTTCGGGGTCTCAGCAAAGTTCTTCCCCAGTGCCTGCTGCTGAAATAATTTAATCAGAGATGCCAGGGGACCGTCTGCACACAAAGCACCTTGAACCATACCCCTCCCCAATCCATAAACCCCAGTCTTCACCCTGGACTTGTTTATCTAGCCACATAGAAGCCTCAAGCAGTGGCTTCTCAGGGTGCGAGGGAGCATCTAATACGTTGCAGAGTCCCTAAACCACAGCATAAAAGCCATCAAATGTGTGAGACATTTCACAAGCCCCCTGGACTCTTCCCAGAACTGGAGCACCTCATAGGTGAGATTTATATGTGCGATCTCGAGGCTGTGCTCC
This sequence comes from Podarcis bocagei, assembly GCF_964188305.1. NCBI lineage: Eukaryota > Metazoa > Chordata > Lepidosauria > Squamata > Lacertidae > Podarcis > Podarcis bocagei. Next base: position 82,306,484 of record NC_138130.1, read on the forward strand.
CATCTGGTCTATTTAGAAAGAAAGGCAAGGAGCTGTTTTCTGAGAAATATGTTCTCATTTCTCGTCGTGATTATTGCTTCATTTTTCAGAAGGAGAAAAGCTGGAGCTGGGATTGGAGGCGGCCACAAAGGGATTCGGGGCTGAAACCTGCTTTCTGGCTTCCCTTCCTGCAATTGCTAATAAGCTCGCAAATTTCCTGTCTGCCTCGCCGCTCATTACATTAGAGGTAGTCTCAGGGAGGATGTATATAAAAGCACCATGTTGTGCTTTGGAGCAGTCAGTTACTCCAGAGTCCCTGGACGATGATTATTATGCACATACACAGAATAATCACATTGTTCTTCTTTATATTAAAAATTACTATAGCACATTTCAGTGTCTGGAGTGCTTCACAGACATTTTGGCAAACCTTACCGCAGCTCCGTGAAGTGGCAAGAGCAGTGTTATTTACTGCTGGTGTGGGCTGGCATTGTGATGGATTGGCTTTCCTACTTACTGAGGTTCTGGCTGAAGTGAAATTTGAATTCAGGACTTTCAGGAAAAATCAACAGCTAAATGGTCCTACGGTATAAGCAGAAGACCCTAGGTTCAAATTCTTGCTATTTGCAATAAGGAAGGTGGTGGGGAAAGGACTCTTCCTGATGCTGCCAGAGTAGAGATTATTGGGATAGATGGGCAGTTACTTTGACCTGCTTCTTGATTCACAGCTCATAGTCTTCCAGCCAGGCTAGAGAATGTTAGTTCTACTCAAAGCAGACCTGTTGAAAATAATGGATTTGTCTAACTTAGGTCTATTAATCTCATTGGGCCTACTATTAGTAGAATTTAGATGGTGTGATGGCTGAAGTGTAGGTGGGTTCCCATGAGGGAAGACACCGTGAAAACAGCAAGAACCTTTATTGAACTAACCGAACTAGACAGCAGGGGCAAAGCAACTGCTTATATATATTCCTGAAGGCCTCGGCCACTCCCAACGTGATTGGCTGTCTAAACTTCCAAGCTGCAAATCATGACTCAGAGATTAAGGTCCAATGGCAAAGGCCCAAATCCTGAAATGTTCTGTGATTGGATATCATGTCTCGAATCAGAACACAGGGGCTCAGATTCCTAAGTCCAGACTCAAGCTCAGGCAAACACAGACCGCTGAATACATAACAATGGCCGCCTCCCACCCGCCCTGGGTCCCATGCCATCTGAGGGGAGTTCCTGGCTCTCACAGACAGTAATACCCCACTGCTCAGTTCATCCTTCCCCTCAAATAACTCACTGCCACCAGAGAGGGGGTTAATTATTCCCATAAGGCCATCAACCTCCAAGTTCCCTTGTGTCTTTTGGAATCCAGAGGTATAGACCGAGAAAAATCTCTGGCCTGTACATTGCAGCCCTGATTCATATATAAGGGTCTGTGCATGGTGTGGGATGCTGTATCCTCCCATACCTTACAGTCTGTGCTCTGGTTACTGAGCAAAGGCCACCATAGCTAAACTGAGTGGAGGAAAGCTGCTGTAAATCTCTGACTTCCACTCATTTCACCAGGATTTTCTCAGGAACTGAAATCAGTGGAAGGCCCTTATAATTTATGTCATCTCTTCCGATCTAGCCAGGCCATTCCCAGGATTTTCCCTTATCTAACTGCAGCCCAGACTTCCGCTGTAATCTAAGGTTCAAGATAATCTCTCCTTTGAGGGATATGCTAAGATCTTGCAGCCCTTGTGTATCCAGTTTTCCTCATCTCTTCTCTTGACAACACAAAGCTTTCTGCTCTGCTTGTGAACAGGAAAGCACTAGGAAGACTCAGAAGTCAATGCTACCGGCTTCAGTGGGAGCAAACAGATAAAAAGCTTTGCCAAGAAACCCAATGGTGCTATTGTCCTTGGCTCCCAAACTGAAGGATTCACCATTGCTGAGAAATGTCTGTTTATTTGGCCATTATATATAACCAAATTCTTCCCACATTTACTGCAGAACAAACTGACATCAAATAGGATGGAAGGTCACCGGCTACCTAAATAGCAGCTGCCTGTTTTGAGATGGGATACAGTTTACAAGCTCTAAAAGAGTGTGGGGAGCATATAGCAACAAAATCCCCAATAAAAAACTTCAGATTGTGACCTATTAAAATCATCTCTCTCTCTCTCTCTCTCCTTTTCCCTTCATTGTTCCTGCGGTGAATCGAAACCATTTTGGGGCAATACATTTCTTAGTGATCTAATTCTATGATCCTATTATTCTACTGACCCTTATTGTCATGCAAGGGGGGGAAATCATTCAGCCTGTCAGCGATTTCATACACTGCACTTGCCGTGACTCATGGCTTTGCGTAAGTGATGCATCTGTAAAAAGCTTTGATAAACAGTAGATCTGTGGTAAACATTTATCTCACAGAAAGACTTGTCCGTGTGACAGCTCCTTATAAGGACTTCCCTCACCCTCACCCCCCCTAGCCGCCCCAAGAGGAAAAACAGGGGGGAAAGGCACTTCCACACGAAGACACAGACAGTTTAAAGAGATTTCTGTACGCTGCTTCCCGAAATTGCAGGCCCTGATCTAACACTAGTCATGTATAATTAGTCATATTTCAACAGCCAGTGGCTCCAGATGCAGCCAGCTGGGTCTCTGGAAAATGTAGGTGCATATCTAGATGACCATCTGCATTTACATCAGCTGCAGCCTGCTTTTTTTTCATGTGGATCTCCCTTAATGGGAAGAAGCAGACTTCAGCAGCCCTTGGCCATTCTCACAGCTAAGTTGTCCAAATGCCTTGGAGTTGTTCTCCTGCTATTTGCACCATGTCTGCATGCTTTAAGGGCAAATGTGCTGGCGCAGTGGAGCCAGGAACCCAGGAGACCCAAGCTCCAGTGTTGCTTTCGCAGCAGGAAAAAGAGCACCATCCGCTGGATGGATATTTTCCAGAGTTGTGAGCCTGGAGGGTTGGAGGAAATGCTAGTGGGAATGCAGGAAGGCCAGACATGATTGGAAGATGCTGGTTTCCATTTTAAATGACCAGCAACCCATTGTTACGCCTTTTGAATTCCATGGATAAACAAAGGATACCAGGGGACTTCCAAACGAATGGACTGTGTATAACATGAGCAAGAATCGTGCTTGCAAAAGTTTGGAAGGCTAATGGCAAGCCTAATATGGTGGAATTGACTAAGGAATTTGTGGGAGGCAATCATTAAACTGACAATGACATTAAGGAAACGGGGGGGGGGGGGTTATAAAGGAAGACTGAATGATGGAGGCCAGAGTTTTGTAATATATATGTTATGTACTGAGTTGAATAGGATCCAAATTGCAGCAGTCTGATTGGTCCTAGAACAATAGGATCCAAATTGCAGCAGTCTGATTGGTCCTAGAACAATAGGATTCAGAATGCAGCAGTCTGATTGCTCCAAGAACAATGCAGCAGTATGATTGGTTGGCAGGAACCACCCAATCATGCTCCAGATATAAGTGAATCCACAACCTGATTGGCTTACAGTAGAATTCCAGAATTAACCAATCATGTGCAGCCCATTGTGTAAATAATGTATATAAAGCAGATACTTTGAGGGGACATTCATTCACTCCTCTTCACCACTATGAGCTGAATAAAGAGCATGAAATCACTTTGCGACTCTGAGTATATTTCAATATAAGAAAAGGACTTGGCCAAAGTAGTGGCAAGCCTTTTATTTTCCGTTGAATACCTTGATCAACCTCTCTCTCTCTCTCTCTCTCTCTCTCTCTCTCTGTGTGTGTGTGTGTGTGTGTGTGTTTCTTAATGGACCACATTTCTGTCTTATTGCTTGCTTTTGTGGCAGGCATACTTTGAATCTAGTTCAAAGTACTATGGTAACTACAATATTCTGGTGGTTTTGAAAGGAGGAGCGGGAGACCAATTGAGCTGCAGCAAATTCTAGTGCTTGCATGATTGTCCAAAGCCTGATCCAAATTTCAAGAATGGCAATGGAAGTGAAAGTCATTCTCCCTGTATCCTGTTCGCACCCTCCCCCCCATCATCATAATTAAAGAACTGGAAATGTTGTACTCTCGCCTGCCTCCAAGTTTAATTCTGTTCTGCTCTGCTCTGCTCCAAAGGAATCAATAAAGGTATAACTTTACGCCCAAGGTGACAGATTTATAGTATTCCACCCCACTTTCTTCATAGCTGAAATTATGTAATGTGTTTTGCCTGTCCACAACCATAAAGGCTACCCCGCTGTGCGAGTATTTACTGGAGAAGCATAAAACTGGCTTAATGTTCGTTTTTATGACTTTCTGCTTTAAAGATAAATCTTTCCGGACTTATTCTTCCATGATTGGTGAAATGATTGCTGTTTCATTTTTGACTGGAAGAAACTTTACCCCTCTTTTTTGTTGTTGCTTCTGAAATACAAAGGCTCTTTTTCACACATCGAGAGAAATGTCATGATGTAACATCAAACCATGTGACATTCTTGGTTTATTGAAAAACAAAATATCTCCAAACTAATGTCTATAGCGCTTTTGATGTATGAAGTGCTTCACAAATCTCACAATAATGATTCCCATGCCCACTTCTGTTGGGAGTTTGAGCACAACTCAACTTGCAGAAGATGACTTTATCATAGGTTAAGACAGCTAGAGTGAGGGACCTCCAGATTCTCCATACCTTTGACCTCTTAAGCCGACCCATCTATCTCTTTGATGTTTAGACTGATCCTCTTGGGTTGGGTTGCATCCAGTTTATTATTTTTTTTTTTTATAATAATTTTTATTGCGTCTTTTTCCACATTACAGATATAACAATAACAAGAAGTAAACAAAAAAAAAAAAAAAAGAACACGAAAAGGCAAATAAAAAAAGAAAAGAAAAAAGAAGAAACAAGAACAATAAAACCAGACCATTTCATCAACTTATTTCAAATTTCTATCGAACTTCCCCACGTCTCCCCATAATGCATTCTTGACAATAAAGTTATCAGCAAGTTATAACCTTGTTTCGTATGTTTTTTGTATTTTCAATTACTATTCAAGTTTAAATCTCTTATATTCCAGTTATTTTAAAAATCTTACAATGTTTCTTTTTTACCCATTTAAACTTTGATTCTTCCATAGATAATTCAACTTTCATAAATAGTCTGCTTATATTGCTGGGGCTGACATTCCGAATCATGCGACATCTTAAGATTCATATAATTTATAATACTTTTGCAAATAGTCCTTAAATTTTTTCCAGTCCTCCTCCATCGCTTCTTCTCCCAGGTCTCGGATCCTTGCAGTCATCTCGGCTAATTCCATGTAGTTCATCAATTGCGTCTGCCAGTCCTCCAGTGTGGGCAAATCTTGAGTCTTCCAATGCTTAGCAATAAGAATTCTTGCTGCTGTTGTAGCATACATAAAAAAGGTTCTGTCCTTCTTTAACACCTTCTGGCCGACAATGCCCAGAAGGAAGGCCTCTGGTTTCTTAGGAAAGGTGTATTTAAACACCTTTTTTAACTCATTGTAGATCATTTCCCAGTAGGCCTTCAATCTTGGGCAGGTCCACCAAAGGTGTAAGAATGTCCCCTCAGCTTCCTTACACTTCCAACACTTGTTATCGGACAAATGGTATATCTTAGCCAGCTTGACCGGGGTCATGTACCACCTGTATACCATTTTCATAATGTTTTCTTTCAAAGCATTACATGCAGTAAACTTCATACCGGTGGTCCATAACCTCTCCCAGTCTTCTGACATGATGTTATATCCAATGTCCTGAGCCCATTTTATCATAGCTGATTTAACTGTCTCATCCTGAGTGTTCCATTTAAGCAGCAAGTTGTACATTCTCGATAATAACTTGGTCTTTGGTTCTAACAGCTCTGTCTCAAGTTTCGATTTTTCCACCTGGAATCCTATTTTTTTATCTAGCTTAAAAACCTCATTAATTTGGGCATAATGTAGCCAACCTTGCACCATACTTTGTAATTTTTCAAAGCTCTGCAGCCTCCATTTACCTCCAATATTTTCTATTATTTCCCAATATTTCGGCCAGTAGGCCTCCATGTTGGGTTTTTTCCGAGCTTTGGCCTCAATTGGTGATACCCACCTCGGAGTTTTGCTCTCTAATAAGTCTTTGTATTTTTTCCAGACCATAAATATTGCTTTTCTGACAATATGGTTTTTGAACATTCCATATGTTTTTGCCTTGTCATACCACAAATACGCATGCCAACCTAACGAGTTATTAAAGCCTTCCAGATCCAGGACATCAGTGTTTTCCAACAAAATCCAATCTTTCATCCAGCAGAAGGCTGCAGCTTCGTAATATAACCTTAAGTCCGGCAGGGCAAATCCCCCTCTCTCCTTTGCATCAGTTAGTATTTTAAACTTTATTCGGGGCTTTTTGCCCTGCCAGACAAATTTAGAGATATCCTTCTGCCACTTTCCAAAACATTCCACTCTGTCCACAATCTGCAAGGCCTGGAACAAAAACAACATCTTTGGCAAAACGTTCATTTTTATAGCTGCAATTCGGCCTAACAAGGATAACTTCAGTCTTGACCAAATTTCTAAATCTTTTTTAACTTCTAACCAACATTTCTCGTAATTATCTTTAAATAAATTCAGGTTCTTGGAAGAGAGATTAACCCCCAGGTATTTCACTTTTTTAACAATGTTTAGTTCTGTTTCCTTCTGAAACCCTTCTGTTTCAGTAGCTGTCAAATTTTTCCCTAACACCTTAGTTTTTTGTTTGTTCAACTTGAAACCCGCCACCCGACCAAATTTCTGTATCAGTTCCAGTACTTTTTTTGTACTAGATTCTGGCTCCTCTAATGTTAAAACCAAGTCATCTGCAAATGCTTTCAGTTTATATTGTTTCACTCCGACCCGTATTCCTTGTACCTGCCGATCCTTCCTTATCATGTTCAGCAAAACCTCCAGGACTGAAATAAACAATAAAGGAGACAGGGGGCACCCCTGGCGTGTTCCTTTTTCAATCTGGAGTTCCTCTGTCACCACATTGTTCACTATCAACTTAGCTTTTTGTTTGGAATAGATTGCTTCTATTCCGTTCTCAAACCCCCTTCCCACTCCCATCCCTTCCAAGTTTTTCTTCATAAATTTCCAAGAAATATTGTCAAAGGCTTTCTCCGCATCAATAAAAATTAACACTGCTTTAGTGTTAATATTTGTTTGTAAAAGTTCCAGAATATCAATAATATTCCTAGTGTTATCAAACAAATGTCTACCTGGGAGAAAGCCTGCTTGGTCCTTATGAATTACTTCATTTAAAACCTTCTTAAATCTATTTGCCAAAATGTCTGCAAATATTTTGTAATCCACGTTTAGGAGTGAGATGGGACGGTAGTTCTTGAGTTGAGTCTTTTCAGTTTCCACTTTAGGTATCAGTGTGATGAATGCTTCTTTCCACGTATCTGGTGCCCTTCCTCCCTCCATAATCTGGTTACACACCTCCATTAATGGTTGTATCAAATAATCTTTTAACGTCTTATAGTATTTGGAGGTAAGTCCATCAGGGCCTGGAGATTTGCCTAGCTGCATATTCTGAATGGCATCCTCAATTTCCTGTTGCGTTATTTTACAATTCAAGATTGATCTCTTCTCTTGGGATAATTCTGGTAGGCCATTGTCTTTCAAGAATTGTTCTATCTCAATTACTTCCTCGGACCCTTGTGTAAAAAGTTTTTTAAAATATTTCTGGAAGCACTTTCTAATTTCTCCCGGTTTCTGAATATTTTTCCCTTCAACTTCTAGATTGGTAACATAATTTAATTTTTGTCTCTTTTTCAACTGCCAGGCTAGCAGTTTCCCACATTTATTCGCAGATTCAAAAGATCTTTGTTTCATTTGTTTGATTTTCCATTCCACTTCTTGGTTGATCAATTTCGTATATTGTGCTTGGTGGAATTTGATTTCTCTTAAAGTCTCTTTTGATTTTGGATTCAATCTTAGTTTTTTCTCTCCTTCTCTTATCTTCTCTAGTATCTTATCCTTTTTCCCATTCCAGAATTTTTTCTTAATCGTATTCTGTTGTATCAGAAACCCTCTCATAACAGCTTTACTTGCGTCCCAGATTATTCTTTTTTCCACCGAGGTGTTCAAGTTAATTTCAAAGTAGTCCTTTAAAGCTTTTTGGGCCTTCTTTACAATCTCTTGATCTCTTAGCAGGTTGTCATTCATTTTCCATCTGAAGGAATCGGCAGTAGTAAATCTCATTTCCATTTTCAGAGCGTTATGGTCGGAGCAAGTCTTTGGGCAGATTTCTACTCTTGTAGTCTTAGGTGCCAGCCCTCTGGTTGTCCAAATTTGGTCGATTCTTGTCCATGACAGGTGGGCCTCAGAAAAGAAAGTTCCTTCTTTACCTAGGGGGTTTCTCGTCCTCCATAAATCAATCAAATCCATATTGTCAGTTAGTTCAAAGAAGGTTTTTGGTAGTCTTCCATCTTTAGTCAGATTCTGGTTCTGTGACTTGTCCATAAGAGTAGAGACGACCCCATTCATGTCTCCCATCATAATGATATTAGAATAGTCCAGATAGTCCAGTAATGTCTCATGTAGCTTCTTGTAGAATTCTGATTTCCCCTCGTTCGGTGCATAAATTCCTAAAATCAAAACTTTTTCTCCTTGGGTTTGTATTTCAATTGCCAGGATTCTTCCTTGTTCATCTTTAAACAAGAATTTTGGTGATAAATTCTCCTTTGCATAGATCACCACGCCTCTCTTTTTGACTCTGTCTGATGAAATAAATTCTTGGCCTAGTCTTTTGTTTATTAACACCTTCCTGTGGAGCCTGGTCACATGTGTTTCTTGTAAACATATTATGTCCAAATTTTCTTTCTTTAAAATATGGAATATCCTTTTGCGTTTTTCCGGGGAATTTGCGCCATTAATGTTCCAGCTATACAGCTGCAGAGACATCCTGTATCAATCTGTTGTTGCTCTTATGGGGCGTCTTCTTTTTTGTCCAAATCCGAGGGTGCTGGTTCTTTTCCAGACTCTGGTGGAGGCCAAAGAGTTGCTGTTCCTTTCTGCAGGTCTTCTCCGTGGTCGTGCAGAAACTTCTGGCTGTCCTCTTTCGTTTTGATTTTAATCTTCTTTCCTTTGTAGTTGAATGATATACCTTGTGGAAACTCCCACCTGTACGGTATTCCGTTGCCTCTCAACAGTCCAGCTAGGTCAGTGTAGTTAGATCTGAGATCCAATAATTGTTTAGGAATATCCTTGTAGATTTGTGCTCTTCTGTCCTGGATCTCGAGTGCTTTGTTAAAATGTAGGTCCAGTAGCTTGTCTCTCTCCTGCTTGGCCCTTAAAATAATCAAACAATCTCTGGGCCTGTCTTTCCTGGTAACTCTTCCCAGTCTGAATGCAGTTGTTATTTTAAAATCCGTATCTTCCTTTATACCCCAGAATTTAGAAAATTCTGCTGTCAAAAAACCAATCAGATCCTCTTTCTCAATCTCTGGGATGGAACGTAATCTTAAATTATTTTCCCTGTTTCTCAGTTCCGCTAAAGCCAGGTGGGTTTGCTGGTCGCTAATATGTTTGTGTAGCGGCCTTACCTCTCCTTTCAATTCCTCCACTTTCTGAATTGCTTCACCTGCTTTTTCATTCGCAGCCTCGGCCAACTTCCGATTTTCAGATGTGGCGTCCTTTAAGTTTCCAATATCTTGTGAATGCTTAGCCACCTGTTCAGAAAGTTTGGTAATTGAAGATATGGCTAAATCAACTTTTGCCGATTGGTCATCAACCTTTTTATTCAAAATTGCAAATTGTTGTAACATTTCCTCTAAGAGAGTGTTGGTGCTCCCTGCTGCCATGTCCTCAGCTGTTGGCTGATCAGCTTCCTTGGATGGAGCTGCTGTTGTTGAGGCAGCTCCCTGTAGAACAGCAGGGACTGAAGATCTACGAGCCTGAGAAATCAAAGTTGTTTGTACCAGTTGGCCTTTCCCTGCTTTCGATGAAGCTCTTGTTCTTGGTGGGCCACTCATTCCACACCTGTCTTTAGATTCAAGGTCAAACTGTCAAAAGTTCCATGGGAAAGACAGGCTTCAAAGTAAACAACCAAGCCACAGAGAGTCAAAACAAAGTTGGTTCCCAGAGAGTTGTAAATCCCAAGCCCACTAGAGGGAGTATTGTTGCAATTCAAGAAAGAATGAAGAAAGTTTCAGTCGCCATTAAAGTTTCTGCAGTTAAATAAGTAAGCAATAGTCCTTAGAGAAGACTTTTTCCCCTCTAGCAGAGCCCTTTCAATATTGCCAGTAGTTTGTCTTGAGGTGCAAGATACAGTTATTAAATTGTATCCACCAGTGCTGCCTCTATATATCCATTTCAACTTTGTAATTGTATCCGCAAAGAAGCCTTTTACCCCCTGCAAGTCCGAGGCTGGGGTTTTCGAAGTTTTAAAGTCCAATAAAGAAGATAGTCCCCACTTGAAATAAACACTATGTCAAAGAAAAAGTAAAAGTTACTTGCCTTTCCCTTCAATTGCTAGCTTCACCAGACGCATATATTTCCCAATTTAAAGCCTTTTCCTGTTGCTTCCAGCTTGTCAGTTCCTTTGCCTTTGATCACTAAGCACCACCGGGAGACGGACTTCCTTTTTCTCGTCTCCCGCTTTCAGCCAAATTCATAAATTTGTAATCCAATTCCGAGTAAATCTTACTCACGAGTAGTTGATTTGTAATCCAATATTAAGGAAGAAAGGTCGGCGCTCATCAGTAACAGCCGCGCGGCTTCACTCCCGCAGAAAGAGCGATGAATCCACAGCACCGCTTCCCCTCCGCGCTTCCGGAGCCCCTTACGGGGTCCCTTCTTCGTTTTGGGGGTCGCTCTTGGTGCCCGCCGGATCCCACGGCCACGAGCTCGTTCTGCTCGTGGTTTTACTTAATGGGTCGTCGCTTTGCCGCAGCGAACGACCCTTTCCTGCGGAGCCCCTCTTCGCAGCGCAAAGAGGACCGCCATTACTTGTTTCGCGCCGCCTCCGGAAGTCGGGTTGCATCCAGTTTACACCCTCCCTCCTCTTCCTGCTCCCACTTCACTCTCAGACCTCAAGATGAGAGGTCCCTATGAAACTATCCTTTGAGAACAAAGCAGCAAACATGGCTGCCTGTCAGGCGTGGAGAGTCCGCCCCTCTCTTTGATAACTTCACAGATAAGAATTAACAAGGAGTTGATAGATTTATAAACCTTTATTACAGCATCATGTCGCGAGCACATATACATAGCTCTCCGCAAGGAGGCCAGTTGGCTACTCTAAACCTTCCTTCTGACTTCCACAGCATATTGGACACCAGTGGGAAGTTCCTCCCTCCCTCTGACTCCTTTGCTCTCTGGTACATTCGGACCTCCGAGTCCGTGGTGAGGGGGGGTCCCTCACACTCTCAAGAGACGTCTCAACTAGCTGCCCCCTCCCTTCTGCTTCCCTTGTCATTATCCCGAAACTGGGTAACTCCTCCCTAAGCTGCTTGGCTTCTGTCTCTCTCTCTGCTTCTGAACACGCTGTGGACAAGGGGGGGCGACTCTTTCCCCTCCAGCTCTCCATCGGAGAGAAGCTGGTCTGCCATAGAATGCATTCCCCAGTCCTTGTCTTCAGACCATTCCCTGACACTGCCTCCTTCTTCTGTAGATTAGGTACGGTAGTTAAATTAGCATGATAAACTTTTCTATCCAAGTTATGTACTTCCAACAATAAATTTTCTTTTCTTAATCTATGAGCATTTCTGTGCAACGGGGAAAGTGTGCTGTCTAACCAGATTGACAAGGCGTACTATTAGGTAAGTGGGTACACTTTTTCAATATTCACCATCATGGCTCTGGATTTATTCCCTCCCATGGAAACCTTTGATCCTGAAACCTAAGGACTCCCTCACTCTCTCAGTGGCGTAGCGTGGGTTGTCAGCACCCGGGGCAAGGCAAGTAATTTGCGCCCCCTAACCCGTGAATTTGCACCCCCTAACCCGTGGATTTGCGCCCCCTAACCCTAACCCCCAGATGTTGCGCCCGGTGCGGCCGGCCCCCCCTGCACCCCCACGCTACGCCACTGCACTCTCTTAATCTCATGAAAAGCCTTCATCTGCAAGCTGCGTGGCACCCAAATAGTGGATCTCCAGGGATTCATCCAGACCTTCACTTGCCTTCCTTGCCTCTTCCTCCTCTTCCTCCAGCTCTGAAGCGTCCCCTGCCTCTGATTCTTGCCTCCTGGCTGGTACCGGTCCCCACAGACTACTGCCCCCCTCTCCCGAGTCAGACTCCAGCCCTCCTTCCCCCGGTGCACTCTCGTCAGCATCCTGCCAGTCCCTGATACCTGCCTGAAATCCTGGACAGCTGCTGCCAGTCAATGTAGACAATACTGAATCAGATAGATCAATGGTCCCATTCAGTATAAAGCAGCAAAGAAATTGCTCTACCTCTGAGCTATGGCCCTTCTATTTGTGGTGCCCCAAGAGGAACTCACCTGATACTTACTTTAATATCTCCAGATATTGCTGGACTACAGTTCCCGTCATCCCTGACCATTGGCTGTGCTGGCTCAGGCTTATGGGTGTCAGAGTCTAATAACTTATAGAGGGCCACAAGTTCTCCATTCCTTGATGTAGACCTAAAGGACCAATTACATTTCTGTTGTTTAGTCATTTAGTCATGTCCAACTCTTCGTGACCCCCTGGACCAGAACACGCCAGGCACTCCTGTCTTCCACTGCCTCCCGCAGTTTGGTCAAACTCATGCTGGTAGCTTCAAGAACACTATCCAACCATCTCGTCCTCTGTTGTCCCCTTCTCCTTGTGCCCTCCATCTTTTCCAACATCAGGGTCTTTTCCAGGGAGTCTTCTCTTCTCATGAGGTGGCCAAAGTAATGGCGCCTCAGCTTCAGGATCTGTCCTTCCAGTGAGCACTCAGGGTTGATTTCCTTCAGAATGGATAGGTTTGATCTTCTTGCAGTCCATGGGACTCTCAAGAGTCTCCTCCAGCACCATAATTCAAAAGCATCAATTCTTCGGCGATCAGCCTTCTTTATGGTCCAGCTCTCACTTCCATACATCACTACTGGGAAAACCATAGCTTTTACTATACAGACCTTTGTTGGCAAGGTGATGTCTCTACTTTTTAAGATGCTGTCTAGGTTTGTCATTGCTTTTCTCCCAAGAAGCCGGCGTCTTTTAATTTTGTGGCTGCTGTCACCATCTGCAGTGATCACGCAGAGCCCAAGTAAAATCTCTCACTGCCTCCATTTCTTCCCCTTCTATTTGCCAGGAAGTGATGGGACCAGTGGCCATAATCTTCGTTGTTGTTTTTTTATGTTGAGCATTACTGTTGTACAATCCTGTGATTCTCCAAGACAGTTTCATATTGCAATTTTCCATCTTCAACTTGAAGGATTAAAGCTGTTTTGCTTATTGTTTACTGTGAAGATTGGGGTTTATTTTAAGATGCTTCTGTATGCCTTATCACATGCACTGCTTTACTGAAAGTGAAATTGTTACTTAAACCTAACTCCACAACTTCAGTAAATTGCTCCCTTAAATGTACATGGCTTTCATAGTGTTTCAGTATTAAACTACACTCAGGAATCTCTGCATCTTGAAGTGCTAACCTTTATTATCATCTTAGTTTACAAAAGAAATGGGCCCAGGTGGCAGTGATAATCTATAAATAGTTATCCTGGAAGTCTAGAGTGGAAAATGGAATATATTCTTTTATTTAGAGAGTAGAATATATATTTTGATGTAAGATTATTTCTAAAACCCTTTGGACACAAAGCCTGTATATAAAGCACACCCCTTAGAGCTCACAGCAAGGTAAGTGGTCTTTGAAAGGCAAAAGGCAATAAATAAAGAAAACTTTATTTGAATGTACAGAGAGTTCTGTTCAAACCTAATTGCATTCAGTGTTCCTTGTTCTTTACGGTGCGTTTTATTTCAGATATATTTTTAGCATGAGATGAAAGGTTTCATGAGGATTGAAACCACAAATAATTTTTTTGACTGCGCGCACATATATTTTTCAATTTCACGCTGCAGCCTAGAACTGGATGCCTTCAACTGTTTGTCTTGCTTGTAACTAGAAGCTGAGGGAGGGGGTGGGAATATTTATTTAGAATAGGGCGGTCCAACTTTTCACACCAAGTGGGCCACAATAGTACTTTGACACAGAACCTGCAGGCCACACACTGCTTTGTTGTACATTGGGGGGGGGTGTATTAAGGCCAAAATTTGACGCCCCTCCCTGCATTCAGCTCTCACTGCTGGCTCCTAGAAGCTGTCAACATGAAACAGCGGCCGCACCCTGGGAAGCAACTTTGACTGGCCTTCTAAACCAGGTGAGGGTAGCTGATGGGTCTCAAATCTTCAGTGAGTTAGGGTACGGTTACCAGATGTCCCTGTTTCCTGGGGACAGTCCCCAGATTTACAAATCTGTCCCCAGACAAAATCCATCCCCAGAATGTCCCTGGATTTCACTTAATGTCCCCAGATTTATATTTTAAGTGTTGTAGATTTATTAGGAGGGAATGAACGTTGCGTGATTGGTTCAACGGCACAAGACACATCATATGGGGACTTCCGGCGAGGCAAAATGGCAGACGCCACAGCAGCGAGCAGCTCCTGAAGACAGCCAGAGCCAACTGCGCTACCAGGCTGGCTCCTGGCTTCTGAGAGTGCCACTGCCGCCGCCACTGCCAAAAGGGAACCTGAGACGCCCAGCACGTCAACTGGGGGAACCGCTGACACACACACACCGCGACCCAATTTGAGCTGGGAGCAAGAGCGCCCGGTCACCTGGCCGACTGCCCAGCGGTGCTCTGGGGCCGGGACAACCCCTGAGCCAACGCAGGGAAAAGGAGGAGAGGAGAAGGAGAAGGAAGAGAGAGAAAGAGGAAGGAGAAAAAGGAGGGGAGCCCCGACCTTGCCACGCCGCTGCTGCTGCTGCTGAGGAGTGGTAGGAGAGCACTGGGAGGGCAAGGACACGGGGACAAGCCCAGGCCCAATCCGAGCCTCCTCCACGGCAACTAGCGCTCCAAGAGAGCAGACCGGGGCCCAGAAGCAGGCCACATGACAGAGGAGACCACAGAGGGGAAGATATTACTTCTCTTCTTTAAAAAAAACAAAAAAACTTTTTTCAAAAAAAAAAGTGTCCCCAGATTCTTTGAAAAAAATCTGGTAACCTTAAGTTAGGGACTTCCCTGCATGTGAAGACAGGCTCTGGCAGATGGAGCAGATGAGACCAATAGTGAGTCCAATGGTCAAGAAGGCGGTTTCTGCATGTGCTGCAGAGGAAAGTGAGCGGCAGATGGGGCTTGCCAACCTGGGAAGTGAGCCCATCTAGCAGAAGGAAAACTCTGATCCTAAATCTCCGCTGCCTTGCAGGACACCTTCGGGATGAGAAAAAGCTAAGGAGGAAGACTTACACAAATCCTGAGTGGAATCCCTAAGACTTGTTTTGCCTTGTACGCCTCCTTCCGGCAACTCTTGCAGCCAAGCTGGTGCCAAATGTATTGCTCTGTTTCCCTTTCGACCGCATCAGCGAGGCTGAGAGGGGGCAGATCTTGTCATCTGGGCAGCCCAGGACCTCCATACATACTGCCCAGGCTTGAGCCCAGGGGAGGTCACTTGGGTGCTGCAAATGCAGCAGTTTGACTTCACACACACCCCGAGACACACTCCATTGTCTCTCGAGACAGACAGATGCCAAGAGCAACTCTACAATGTGCTATGGACACAATAATGGTGCATTAGGGTGGATTTATTCTGCTCTGTTGCTCATTCTGTGATGCTCCCCCAGTGCTACCACATCACTGCTGTCCAGAGAGCCTATAGCACATCAAAAGTGGGACAAAAATTAACCAGTATGTTTCTGGCATGAGAAGTAGTGGGATTTCAGTGGGAAGTTAAAGGATCTGCATGGATTGCAAATGAAGCAGTATGGCTGTCCCAAAACATTTGCAGGCACAAACGCAGGATCACGTGTGGTGCTATCCAGCAGCAGCATGAACACAAATCATCATGATCGCACGATAGCAGCTAAATGCTAGCCTGGCAATGGGATGGCATCTTCCACCATACCTGAATGCAGCAGGGTCGCTTAGGGGCTGCAAGTCAGGTTGTGTGGTACTCCCAATTTGGTTTGCTTCAGGCTTTTCACTTTGCCTGACATCCTGAAAGCACAATAAAACAGAAGTCTGTGGAGGACTGAATTCCACCCAAGAAAAGTGACAGTCTGAAAGCACCTCTAAAAGGACTAATTATGCAATCCTGAAGAGCTGCAAACTCAGCTCTGCTCGCTTTGGGCTCTGTCTCCAGCTACCATCAGCTGAAGGCCTCCATTGCCTTTTCCTACAAATCAAAAATCTCCATTCCTGTTCTATGGGATCTTGAATTGCGTCTTCTGGTTTTTCCACTGGGGGACACCCCCCCCCGGTTGCCCCCAAATAAGCAATCATTGTTTTCACTCTAAGGTTTCGGATGAAATGATGTCTGATTTTTATAAGCCTGTAGGAGTCATAAAGGACTTTCATCTGCCTTGAAGAAAAAAACAACAACCAACCCTCATTTTTCTGGAGGTGCTGTTGGCACATTCAGTTGCCGCACAAACAAGGTCATAAAGACAGAAACAATTTGTGGGCTTCATTGGAAACGGGACTGGTTTCTGTTAATGGAGAGAGAGAGAGACAAGTGGTTTGAAAAGAACAGTTCCAGCTTGTTGGAACAAACTCCCACTAGACAGCAAGTTCAGCTAGAATGCGAAAGGGGAATGGTGCGGTTTCCACTTACTAATGCTAATGGAAGTTCCTTCAACACATCTGATGAGAACTGCAGCCTTCGTACAAGCCATCGCCCTCCAGGGTCACCTTCTAGACTTGAAATTCAGACCTTATATCATATGGCCAATAATCAGGGGCTCAACATCGCAGAAAGACGTTTTATGAGTGCCTTAGTGATAAATGTTAGGGGGTTGGCAAAACCCAGATGTTGGGTTTTCTGAATCCACCAATAATTCTAGGCCAGCTATCTGAAGAATTCCCTGAAGCCCACACAGATTTCCCCAGATTCATGGTTGCGCTGCATCATGGATACCATGAGCATTATATCATCTCTCTCCTTTTACAAACCCTGAATCCCTTTGGAAGAAGATGGGGTACAAATATGAAGGGCAAGTAAAATAACAGACAGAAGAGATTTCTCATCATCAAGAAATAATGCAGTTTTCTTAATGCTACTGCCATTCTCTCTCTCTCTCTTTTTAGATCACTACAGATATTACTCACTTATGAGGAGGCTATAGCGCAGTAGTATTTTATTTATTTATTTATTTAGGCTAAACTTTTCTTTATTCGCATACCATGGTTACCGCTGTGTCATCCTGAGCTGCTACCTCCAGAAGAGTATTACATACTTTCGCGAGGCTGAATCACATTGTCTGTATAGTCATCTCCAGGAGTATTGTTCTCCAAGGGCAACGAATATGGAAATAGATTCAGATGCACCATTTAAAGGTATCTGGCATAACCCTTGCATAAGCAAAACAGCAACGCACATGAATCTCACACGGGTGTAAGTCAGCTTGGAGATGTTAACCTGGAGGTTTGAAGAGCAGCACGGAGGTGTTTTGTAAATGGGTTTTCAAATAGGCCTGCAACATGCTTCCAAATCCAGAGAATTAGGGCTTCAAAGAACAGCTGCATCTGACATCACTATAGCATCAGGCCTCTGAGAAGTGGGGGGGGGCAGCTCGTTTGTTAAAATTGGCTCCGCAGGGATAGAGAGATAAAAATCCGGCCCACCAGCCAGAAATGTTTCCTCACCTCAGTGTAGAGGGTGGGTGGAATTAGCCCCCCCCCATACAACTTTTATGAGAATAGAACCAGGTAGAAACTTGGTTATTAGAATTTTATTTTATTTTATTGCAGAGGGCTAAACAGATGCAATGGTATGATATTCATACATGGCTAGGGTTTTCTGAAAAGAAAGTTAACAATTTATTTTTTTAACAATGGAACACTGGCTACCACATTGGGTTAGTAGAATCTGTCACTATGACAACCGCCACTCAGACTCTCTGCAGGATTTATAGCTGAGTCCTCCGCACATTGCCTTGGAAGCAAGTTCCAGTTGGCTTCAATATAATATACTAAGGATTGCAGCCTTTATCTGGAAGAATGGCAGATGAAGGTGATTGACTATATGGAACTGGCGGAAATGACTGGCAGAATCCGAGACCAGGGAGAAGAGTTGGTGGAAGAAGATTGGAAGAAATTTAAAGACTATTTACAGAAATATTGTAAAATTAATGAATGTTAGAATGATGTTGGATAGAAACTAAGTGGTTTTTAGCTGCAATACTATAAGGGAATATGAAAAATGGATTACTAATAGGTAAAGATTTAATGTTACAATATTTTAAGATTAAAGATTAGGATAAATAAAGAGGGGAAGGATTTGCTGAACCAACAAACTGAATTGGAATACAAAAAAGGGAGGCGTGAGGAGGTCCGGGAAACAAGCTAATGAAAAATAAGTAATGGAAAGACTGAGTTGTTTTTAATTATTTTTATTTTGTATTTTTATTTTTTTATCTTTATTTTGTAATACTTTGAAAATCTTAATAAATTTCTTATAAAAAAAAGGATTGCAGCCTTTGAAGAAAAGAAAAAACCATTCATATGTAGCCACTTTGTGCATGGTGTGTGCTTCAATTATGCAGTCCAAATTGTGTTCATGCAGTGTTAATTCCAGATGGGGTTGATTGATGATGATGATGATGGAAGGGAGGTTCTTTGGCAAGGTGTTCTCTTCAGAACTCCTTCCTTGAGAGGATCCACCTCCTTGTTGCTTTTCACCATAGCCCATTCACATGCCTTTTCCTCCTGGGCCCAGTCAGCACCATGGCCCAGGAACGATGGAAAGGCAAGCGGATGTTCCTCCTTGCTCCTGTCACTGCTTGCATTCTTGGGGACAGTGGGCAGCAATAGCGGCAAAGACAAAGAACGCCAAGGGTTTCTGGAGGATGGTCAGCACCCTGCTAAAATGTAGGCCTGGATGGGTGCCTGATGATGCTGACATGACCATTCAGCTGGATAGCTTAGGTGGTTGGAGAATGGTGCTGATAATGACTAGCTTGCAGGTTTGATCCCCATATGGGGATATTCCTGTATTGCAGGGGGTTGGACTAGATGTTCCTCAGGGCTCCTTCCAGCTGTACAATTCTACGATTCTATAACCAGCACTGATTGGCCAGCATCCTAATGTGGTTGGCATGCCAGACTGAAATTTCAACCTCCTCCTGGATTTCTTTTGGGGGGGGGTGTTCCTCAATTGTAACCAGAGGCAGGCATGATCTCAATTTTCATGAGAAAACAAATACTTTGCATGCACTGTGTCATGTGATCAATTATGCAGGGTGGGGCTTATCTGCCCCCTCCCCAATATTTTATTCAAGTTGGCACCCCTGCTGAGGACTGTAATTTGTTACAGGCACTGGGAAACGTAGCTCCATGCAGTCTTTTAGCAAGTCTCAGCACCCTTAACAAACTACAGTTCCTAGTATTCTTTCAGGGGAAGTCATTGGCAAAGCGGTATAAGATTGCTTTTAAGTCCATGGTGTGGATGTGGCCATAATTTCAGAAAACTGAAGGTGGTTTGAAGGAATGGGTCTTTCTTGCAGAGTGAACATTTCCGACACATTTTGTCTCTAGTGAGCAGATACAGTGGTAGCTCTGGTTGCGAACGGGATCCGTTCCGGAGGCTTGTTCACAACATGAAAAGAGCGCAACCCACAGCGGCGTGTCTGCGCACGCACAGGTTTCGACTCACTGCTTCTGTGCATGCGCGTGACATCATTTTGCGCTTCTGCGCAGGCGCGAGTATTGAATGGTTTCTTTAAATGTAAAGGTTCATCATTGTTCCACCCGATGTGTATGTCTTTAAGGGGCCAGAGCAAGGGCCAGAGCAAGATAACGAGACCCAGTCTTGCAGCAGTGAAACATAGCAGGTGCTGCTGAGTTATATTGATTAAGCTGTGTCAGCAATTGGGTATACTATATAAGGAGCAGCACCTAGCTCTCCCATTTCCCTGGGGGATGGGTTGGTGGTTGGGTCATGGTTGTTGATGTATTTAGTGTAAATGGAGTTTTTGTTTTTGTTATTAAAACCTTATTTAAGTTATTTTTTAGTCCCTTTTTAATGCATGGTCTCCCCAGCAAGCTCTCTGCAGTGCTACCATACTGCAAAAAGCCAACAGTGAATGGCGAACCCGGAAGTAACCCCTTCCAGTACTTCCGGGTCACTGTGGGACGTAACCTGAAAGAACATAACATGAAGCGGACGTAACATGAGGTATGACTGTAGATTGGAGGTTCCTATACCATCATGACTACTCACAAACTGCATCTGACCAGAGGCAAGACCAGGACGAAAGAAATACCCACACATGCTGCAGAAAGAATATCCTCTCTCTCTAACCATTTCCAGCTTTCCCATCTGCCACTTTGCTTATGCTTCCCAAAGCAATCACACACCCATCTCTCCTGAATACAGAGTTCATTTCTAAATTGGAATGAACCATATGGAAAGTGCAGTTGAGTGTGTTAAACCAGGGAAATGGGGTTGCTTGAGTGTAAGGCAGACATCCCATTAACTTCCCTTCCAAAGGGAGAATAACACGTCTGTCTTTCACGCTACCATAATAAATGCAATTTCAACAACTCGTTGGAGGAGGAGAAACCCTTCCTTTCTCTTCATGCGGCATAACCCATGATTACGGCAGCAATTGCATCCCACCCCTATGTTTATACTTCTCAGATTGCTTCTAAATACTTTATGGATTTTAAAGTAGAAAAGGTTAGAAAGGACAGAAGACACTTTACATGCAAATCTGTGTAACTGCTCAGACAGGGGTTTGTTTGTTTTTCCCTTTAGGGAAAATAAACTTAGGCGGATGCAGTGTTGAATGGAGGAGTGCAATATTCTCCCTGCTGGCTGTTTTCCTCTCCCTTCAAAGCTTTCATGGGGACATAGGAAGCTGCCTTATACTGAATTAGTGTTAGGATTCTTGCTCCGTGTTTGCAGTCATGAGATTGTTGTCTATCACATGACGGTGTATGTTTTCATTCCACATGGTGGGAAGTGACAGAGACAGGATGTTTTGGTGTTACTGTGTTCCGTGATGTGGGACTATTGTCCTTTGTTCTTTCTCTCTTTGCTGTCTGATGAGAAAGAGGAAGGAGCAAAGTCAGAATACTTCGAGTGTATTATATGTAAATAAAAGTAGATTAGCCTCTTGGTATCAGTCGCTGTGATGTTTGGGCTGGAGAAAGCCTTGGAAGCTCCCGAACGACCGACCAGGAGGGAGAGAACATGCCAGTTGGGCATGTGTCTCTACCAGGGTCCTACACACAAGTAGGATGATCCTAACAGGTAGGACTATTGATCCATCTAATTCAGTAATTGGCAGAAGCTTTTAGACAGGGGTCGGTCTCCCAGCCCTACCCAGAAAAGGCAAGGATTGAACCTGGAACTTTCTGCATGGACAGCAGCTGCTCTACTACTGAGCTATGGCCCTTTGCACTAGCAGGGATAGGGACTCCAGCTCCCATAATGTGGGAGATTAGCAGGCAAACCTAACAAATGCATATTCTTGCTAGTTAGCATGAGAAGGGGCTAAGTCCACAGAGTTGTACTGAAGGCAGGCCAGTACTCAGACCATAGAAATACAATTGGTAGAGAGGGCTCTGTGTGATGTCATTTCCCCTCCTCTCATGGAGATTAAGGAGCATATAGTACTTCTTGTTCCTCTCTCTCTCTTCAGGCACGGTTTTGCTGTAAATATAAGCATTTTGCCTGCATAGTCTTTACTATTACCATTGCTGTGAGCCAATGCATGATTATAAAGTAAGTAAATCTTATTTTTGAACTTACTTTACAAGTTGTTGCCTGGTTCTTTGTTAAGCGGGGTAAGAAAGGGAAAGCCGGCTTACTTCATCGCTGGACTTGCTCAAAACAAAGTTTTACGGCCTAATTCCTATGCTTTGAATTTTGCGGCCATGGATGGGAATTAGAAACTCTGTTTAACCCACACATGCAGTGCCAGGAGGGGTAAATTGCCATAATTTGCCCTCTCCTATCCATTAAAACCCTTCCCACACATAAGACCTGGCCAGGGTGGTCAATAAAGGCCAGGGATAATGGGAGTTGTAGTCTCAAAGCATCTGCAACCCTGTACTGCTGTGGAACCAGCCACACTGCCCTAAATCTGCCTCTGGCTTCTCTCTTGATTTGACTTCCACACAGCTATTAAAATAAAAAAAATCCTTCCAGTAGCACCTTAAAGACCAACTAAGTTAGTTCTTGGTATGAGCTTTCGTGTGCATGCACACTTCTTCAGATACCATGCACACGAAAGCTCATACCAAGAACTAACTTAGTTGGTCTTTAAGGTGCTACTGGAAGGAATTTTTTTATTTTGACTATGGCAGACCAAAACGGCTACCTATCTACTACAGCTATTAAAAGGCAGGGGAAAGTCTGATAATGGCAAGCCAACCATCATTATTCTTTTATGTTGAAAATATGGGCTGGAGATAAGCTAGGGCACTGAACTCTTGTTTCAAAATAAAAGGCTACTCTATTGGACCATTGGGCTCGCATTTAAGAAAGTTAATCCTGTTGGAATCAGAACAAAAAGCTAGGCTGAGAGAGATTACACTGCTTACACCTAATGAGGCTATTGTATTATGATATTCATTGTTTACGTATTACATTTATTTCCGAGCTTTGTTCTAAAGCTCTGTTCAAAAGCTCCCAGCAAGGGACTTGATGCAGCATTTTCCATGAAGCCACATGTACTGCTGTGAAATCAAAGTAGGAATATTAAGATGACTTATGATGCAAATCCTTTGGATGACTCTTCAGAATTCCTATGAGTTTAATGGGATTTACAATCCCAAATGCTTCTAGAGTCTGCAATTTCAATATAGTTAGGGCCTATGTTATAAAGGATGGATAATTCTGTGGAAGATGTTGTTGATGAATTGCAGTGATTTTGCACAATCCACAAATAGAAATCGGGTAAATCTCAATTACTGTGAGAATACTCCAGTATTAGCAATAGTATGAATCAGGTATACAAAATGCAGTCAAGACTGAGCAGCAAACTCTGAAGGCCAAAGAGATGAGTACCTACTTACAATGTGCATCATAGGTCAGTGATTCATTGTGCATGCATACTATGACGTCCCCCTGGGCTTAGTCTCAAGCAGGTATGCCTAGGGATAGTAGCTTAAGCCTGGCATCTAGAGAGTTGCTTTTGGCATGCCCAGCTGGATTTCTGCCATGTGTTCCCCTTTGAACAGCAGGCGCTTTCAGTCATCTTGCGAACCAGTGTTGAAAGGACTTTTCAAAAGCAGTTTACCACACAGTATTAGGTAAGGTAAAGGTAAAGCACCCCTGGACAGTTAAGTCCAGTCAAAGGCGACTA
Source organism: Podarcis bocagei (assembly GCF_964188305.1). Classification (NCBI taxonomy): domain Eukaryota; kingdom Metazoa; phylum Chordata; class Lepidosauria; order Squamata; family Lacertidae; genus Podarcis; species Podarcis bocagei. The sequence continues at coordinate 82,329,919 of NC_138130.1, forward strand.
TGGGGTTGTGGCGCTCATCTTGCTTTCAAGCTGAGGGAGCCGGTGTTTGTCCACAGACAGCTTTCCGGGTCATGTGGTCAGCATGACTAAACCGCTTCTGGTGCAACGGACACCATGACAGAAACCAGAGCACATGGAAACACCGTTTACCTTCCTGCTGCAGTGGTACCTATTTAACTACTTGCACTGGTGTGTTTTCAAACTGTGAGGTTGACAGGAGCTGGGACAGAGCAACGGGAGCTCACCCTACCACACGGATTTGAACCGCTGACCTTCTGATCAGCAAGCCCAAGAGGCTCAGTGGTTTAGACCACAGCACCACCCACTCCCCTAGATTCTAACACATAGACGGTACTAGAGACTGCTATTCAAGAATTTAAAGTACCTTCATTTGGCTAGTGGAATTAGTTACATAGTTCTATGGAGCTTGGCATATATCTGGCCTGATTTCAATATGCTAATATAACAAGGGTTTCTGGAAAATGAAGGGGTCCACACATAAAAAAGTAATATTTAATTATTTTATTTAAATAGTTTTATTTTGCAATTGTATAACTCAGATCCTCGCAGCATTTTACAAAATCAGTTGTAATTCTTTCCCCGTGTTTACATACAGAATGAAACACCAGTCTGTAAGTTCTTTTTTTTTAAGGGGGGATTTAAATCTGTATTTGAATAGGCTCAAAGAGAGATGAGCAACCCTAGCCACCATCTGGTAAAATGGAAATACTCTCATTTAAGCCAAGTTCAGACTAACAAAGTTTGACAAACGTGAAATCCAAATACTTTCAACTTTGCTTGCCCTAAGTTTAAAGAGCAGGTCACTATCAAATAGAGGGATATGCATATTGGCACTGTCTCTTTCACAGTTTCATTCTGTTGCAATCCAGCACTCAGTTGTGGGGTTGCAGAGTCCATTAATACAAAAGTAATGCAAGGAAGCTGCATACTTGCAAATGCACGAACAAACAGCATCAGTACAAAAATAAATTATTCTTATAAATGTATGCTTTATAAAACAGTCTGTTCAGCAGGGGCTGACGTCAAGGTTGGTGCTCACTTGACTTTGTACGATAAAGCCTGTTTGAAACGTCGCTTGAGATCTTGCATGTTAGGTGATTTGGGTCGAGAAATGAGGGACGACCGCCTTTTGTCTCCACTGCCACAGCTGTGCAACTTACTCACTTCTTTACAAAGATACTGAAATACATCACATACACCTTGGCAGCTATCACTGGTGGAGATTTCTAGAAACACACTGCCCAGTTCATTGGCCAGCTGCAGGCCATCGCTGGCTGCCACCTGTCTGGAGTGAGCCAAGTCGCCTTTGTTGCCTACGATGACAACAGGGACTTTAGAGTCTGGACGGATCTTCCGGATGTGTTGATAAAGGGGACGGATGGACTGGTAACTACGGTAGTCTGTAATGGAATAGACTAAGACAACACCGTCTGCCCACTTCAGGCACCTGGAGAGCGAATCCAACATCTGTGCAACATCTTCTTGCACCTGGAAAGAAAAAGAGCACATAGACTTAAATAAATGAGATACAAGTGGGAAACCTTTTCAACAGCAACTATATCAAATGCCTTTCCAAATAAGAAGAGGTTTGCTTCAAGACGGGCTGGTTGTTTTGGAAAGAGAAATCTGTTGCTGGCACAGCTGTTCCCAACTTGATGTCCACCAGATGTTTTGGACTACAAATACCATCATCCTCAGCCAGCGTGGTCAATGGTCAAGGCAGATGGGAATTGTAGTCCAAAGTGTCTGGAGGGCACTGGGTTGGGGGAGGCTGTCTTAGCCAATAGCCAGTTCACAAGCTCACAAAGGTTGCATGACAGTGGCACATGTTAACTGTGCCATGTGTGCTTCTCACATGTGGAATGGCTGTGTGCAACAGCTTTAGAGACTCATCAGATACCAGCCTGACCATTGATGCTTTTGCATCTGAATCTAGAAGGGATTGCCAAAGGCAATGTGTAGGTCTTCATCTCTGGTGGCTTTTGACCCCCAACCAGCAAGATGTACGACTCTACTGTGTAATAAAACAAAGAGCTTCGAATAACTTTTAGTTTCTGCATGAAACGTAGCAAAAGTCACAGCACTTTCTAAACAGCCTACGAGAGCATTATTTCTAAGACTGCAATACAGTGGTACCTTGGGTTACATACGCTTCAGGTTACAGACTCCGCTAACCCAGAAATAGTGCTTCAGGTTAAGAGCTTTGCTTCAGGATGAGAACAGAAATCATGCTCCGGGGGCGCGGCAGCAGCAGGAGGCCCCATTAGCTAAAGTGGTGCTTCAGGTTAAGAACAGTTCAGGTTAAGTACAGACCTCCAGAACGAATTAAGTACTTAACCCGAGGTACTACTGTAATAGGAAGCTGCCTTATGCAGTCAGACTATTGGTGAATCTAGCTTAGTACTGTCTACACTGACTGGCAGCAGTACCGGGAGATGCCAGGAATTGAACCTGGGATCTTCTGTGTGCAAAGGAGATTCTCTACAACTGTTGAAAAATGCTGGCTTGAATTAAGCCCTCTTGAAAATACAGTGGGTCTTCTGAAATGCCTACAAGTTACTTGCTGACTGTGGACACAGACAATTGCCGAGCAATTCCACATTCTATGCAGCAAATCTTTTCCATTTATTTCCTCCAACCCTTTAACCATTGGACTTCAGTCACAGAACATCATTTGCATTAATGTGCAGATTGCATCAGTGAACGTGAAAGATCGCAGCCTACTCCTATGAGTGGGAAATTTCTCAGCAACATTCATATCTACTGATGGAATGAATCAAACCTCAAAAGGCCGACAGAATAGACATATTTAGGATTGTTTCCGTACCTCAATACATCCTGGGGTGTCTTGGATTTGCAAGAAAATCTGGTCACCTTCAACGTGAACGAGCCTTGAATAGAGATTGCCTGGAGAAAGAAAAAAGGAAGCTCATTTAAAAACTGTTGCACTTTATTTGGAGGTAGGAGGTATATTATAAAGAAGCAGGGGAACTGATGCTAAACACATTCTTTCTCCATGCGGGTGCAATGTAAATAAAAGGAACCGGTGTGGTCAGAGAATTGGGGAGGCTTAGCCAGGCACCTCACTGGGTGACCAAGAGGCATTCACATTTTCTCAGCCTAATTTACCTTTTTATGTTGCTGCGAAGATAAAAACTAACATACACTTTCCTGGGCTCTTTGGAGGAAGGGTGTGACTCTGTTCATTTGTTAGTGTTTATTTATTATAGCTCTCGCCCTCCAATGAGCTCAAGGTGCTTCATTCCTCTTCCCCATTTTATCCTCACAAGAACCCTGTGAGGGAGGCTAGGCTGACAAATAGTGATTTGCCTAAGGTCATCCAGGAAGCTTCATGGCAGAGTTGAAATCAGAAACTGGATCTCTCCAGTTCTAGTCTTGGACTCAGTCTAACCGCACTAGACCTAGGGTCTGCAAAATTATAAGGTTATACTAAAAAAAACACACCCCACAACACTGCTTCTTCCCTGTCCTCTCGTCCCTGTTGGGCAAGCACAGAAGCACAGGAGAAGGGCTGGATGGTGTTATGGGAAGCGTAAACAGATCCATTTCCCAGACTTCCCTGGGAAAACAAGGCTATATGTGCATGATCCCCACAAGCACCAGACCCAGATTCACAGAGAGATTCTATGAAAGAAAGAAGCTCACCTGTGTTGGGTTCATAGTCTCCAATGAACCTCCTGGTTAGGTACCGTACAATCATAGCTGGAAAGAAATGAGAGTTGTTGCGTTACTAGCGGTGACAGGTGGCAAAGGAAGACGCATCAAACGACACACATCCCTTTGATAAAAATAGCATTTGCAAAAAAAGGTGGGGGCTGCGATGATGTCCTGCTACAAGCAAACACAGACACACAAAGCTATTAGCAAAATGAGTGTGGTCTCCTTAGCTACGATGCCTGCTTGCCAGTGTAGGCATCTCCCGCCTATAACGCAACAGGCGTGTAGAGTCTGCTTCGAAAGCAGCTCTCTTCCCTGAATATGTTCGCAGCTTCTTTGTGTCAGGAGAAGATCTGCACGTACATGCCTCTGTGGCTTTAGGAGAGCATTCCCCCAGAAGCCATTCATTCCCTCGTTCATTCATTCTGGGAGACAAAAGGGCTGAAACGTGGATGACTTTGGGAACAGAGGTGGCTGCCTTGCAACAAGCCAGGAAAATTATCCTTCCCGCTTACCGGGGGGGGGGGGTGCGGTCCACCCCAGGTGTCATCCCTGAGGGGGTGACAAAATGGCACACCACCGGGGGGGCACTTACCAAAGGGCCTGGCCAGCAGCATACCCAAGCTATGCGTCTCTCCTGGGAGTGATGTGCCCTGCGCTGCCCAAAACAGCAGTGTGGGGCTTGTGCCCGCCAGGCAAACTCCATGGGCAGCTCGCCACGCCACCCCCCTGGGTGGATTGCCACGGCACCCCCGTGGGTGGCTTGCCCTGCCCCCACGCCCCTGCAGTAGCCTGCACAAGGGCAGCCAGTGCAGATGTTGTGAACTGCAACTCCCATCAGCACGGCTAATGGTCAGGGATGAAGGGGGCTGTAGCTCACAAAATCTGGAGGGCATCGGCTTGCGGGGTGGGGAGAGAGAGAGAGACTGAGTTAGTCCACCAGCATCTGGCAGCTGCCTTATAGGCACTTCAAACCAAGGATGCATCTAGCTCCAGAGTGGCCACACTGACCAGGAATTGAGATTCCTGCATTGCAGGGGGGTCGACTCCATGACTCTTGGGGTCCCTTCCCCCTCTACAATTCTATGATTACAAGGGTTGGGCAAACGGGACCTTTCGCATTCAAAACACGCGCCCGCCCGCCCGCTTCGGCTCCATCCCGCTTTGCAGCAGCCCCTCCGCGGATACAGCGGTGACCTTGGCGCTTACCGCTTTTCCCCACGCTCCCCGTTCCCAGCACAGCCAGCTTCACGTCCTTGACCAGGTAGTCGGAGGGACACTCCTGGATCGGAGCTAAAAGGTAGTTGTGAGACATGATGGCCAGCCGCATGGGGATAGGCTCCCCTTCCTCCTGCGCCCGGCGAGGCGAAGACGAATCCGGAGGGGCGCAGCTAGCGGCGGTGAGGCGACCTTTCCAGAGGGCAGCTGGAAGCGAGGCGAGGAAGGACAGTGAGCCAAGCTCCCGGCTCCAGTCTCTGCTCCGGATCGCAGCCGCCGAGCCTTTAAAGCGCGCCGGGCGGCGGGCGGGCGGGAGTTGTCTCCGCCCCTTCCTTCCATCTATGGGCCGGGGAAGGGCCGGCGCTGCGTGCGTACTAGGGCCAGGAGATGTGCGCGCACCGCGCCGAGCGCCGCCCAGCGCAGACCGTGGGAGATGCCCGCGGATCCAATGCAGGTTCCAATGGCGCTCCAAGGTTTTCGGCGGCAGCGAAACCAGGGAGCTTTGTGTCGGGGCGCGCTTTATTGGAGAGCCGCGGCTGGATCCTGGCTTGCGGCTTGGATGGGCGTGAATGAATGGGAGCCCCCCCCCCCCCCGCTCCGCACACGCCGGGAGTGAATAAAATGTGAAGAGGTGGGGTTTCCAGTATTTTATTGAAGGGGATCTTGGTCTCTAGGAGTCTGCTCCTATGGCACGCACAGACTGCCAAAAGGCAGAGGGTGACCCAGTAAGGCAAAGCCAACAAAAAAGGTAAAGGAAACGCATCTCCAAAAAAGGAGGATAGAAGATGATGCAGGTTTGTGCAACATTTGCGTTAGCTGATGTACATAGAATTTAGAAATAATGGCTGCAGTTTAACAAGAAATACAATATATTTGACACTGCAGTTTCACTTCGCTCAGGTGTGCTGTGCACCTGCTCAGTTTTAGTCCAGGTCGGTGCTGACTATTGATGGCCTCTGTTGTCTAATCTGAGGGTCCTTCATCTTTCACCCAGACTGGACAGCCCCTCAAATATAGGACTGCCCTCTGTAAAGCAAGATGCTGGTCACTATGATAAAATATGGTGCTTCTTTTTATCCCACACATTTCTACACTTTATTTTTAAATCGATGAATACAAGAGCTTGAATTGGTTTTAAAAATTGGTTAAGAAATACAAGTGTAGTGCAGTCGTGTGCACTAGCTCTCATGTGGCTTTGCAAGTTTACTAAGTCTCACTACATCCAATGGATTCAGCTCACCTGGGGCTGCCTCCACCTATGACCTGTTTTGTGTGGAATTGCTATGCTTTGTTCACTTACATTTTATGGGGCATCACAACATCATCAAAGAAGTCTTCAAGCTCCTCCAGACGACACTTTTATTGGGCATGTGTCCTGATTTGTTCACGTGGAACTTACCTGGAGGTTAGACCATGTCTGGTCTTTACTGAACATTTGGTCTGATTTGCTTGCTGGGCAGGGGGATCTAAGACAATGGGGATTCATCTTGGATTCACCTTGATTTGCTTGTTCAGTGGTTATACATATTTAGAATCACAGAATCTTAGAAGTGCAGAGTTTGAAGGAACCACGATGGGTTATCTAGTCCAACCCCCGTTTTGCTCACCATGGGGCCCAGTCCCACAACCCTGAGATTATGAGTTTCATGCTGTACCGACTGAGCTATGCTCACCCCATGCTTCTTAAGAGCATTTCCTTAGCATGACCCCTCCATCTTTTATCAGATGTTGTTCCCCCCTCCCACTGTATGGCTATCATGTATCAGGTGTGCTTAGGATGATGTACCTGTACACCTCAATACATCTTCATTATTATCCTTCCAGTCATGCCATTTTTAGAAACCTATCCTTTGTGCTTCTTTGCCAATATAAAAATTATTTTAGAAAAGTGCACGTAATTAAATACAGGCTGTGTTCCCTGTTCATTGCGCACTCACTGTGTTTCCAGTTCTTTGTTTTTAAATCCCTGTTATTCATATGTGCCCTGTGCTTTGTTACAAAAGCCTATTGTTTTGATGCGTTGTTTCTCAAACTGGTTTCACACCAATCGGAGTCCTTAAGCTGCTCCTAATTCGTCTCGAGCCATATGTGAACACCTTTCCAAAAGGTGAAGAGAAGAAACGCCAAGGTACACCTGCTTTGGAATAACTGGACGGCTTCCTTTGCTCCAGCTGCAACAAAATATGTCTTTTCTGTAGTGTGCTGTAACTCACCAATGGTTTGTCTCCACCCATGAAGGAACACTCTTCCATTGTCTCCCGAGACAGACGGATGCCAACCATGCTACTAGTTCCCACTGGTGTGAATACAAACAGAAATGAATGAAGCTGTGCTGACATGAACAGCTAGGGAGGGAAGGAGCCGTGAAACACACTGGAAAAACAATTTCACTGCACTCGTAAGGGAGCCATGTGAACACACCCTAAGTAATTCTGCAGGCTGCCCCTCTGTATACAGCTGTCATGGGAAGCAATGTTACCTGCAACATGTGTGAAGTGCGGCTGTCACAAACACACATCATGTTTGTGTTTGATGTATTACAGTCTTTTAATATTTTTTTGGAAGCCGCCCAGAGTGGCTGGGGAAGCCCAGCCAGATGGGCGGGGTATAAATAAATTAATAATAATAATAATAATAATAATAATAATAATAATAATAATAATAATAATAATAATAATATCTGGAAACCATGATCCAATCAGGGCATCTGGCAACAGAAGCCTGCTTATGGGAGCTACTTTTGTATGGAAATTAAAATTGCAGCAATTCTGTTTTCATGCCAGAGAAACTATTCTCTTAGAAGAATAGCTGCAGACCACACGCAAGAGCAGTTTTCAAGCGCAAAGCAGCCATGAGCACATAAGTGCAGAAGAAGAAAAAGAGTTTGGATTTGATATCCCGCTTTCTTACTACCCAAAGGAGTCTCAAAGTAGCTAACAATCTCCTTTCCTTTCCTTCCCCACAACAAACACTCTTTGAGGTGAGTGAGGCTGAGAGACTTCAGAGAAGTGTGGCTACGCCAAGGTCACCCAGCAGCTGCATGTGGAGGAGCGGGGAAGCGAACCCAGTTCACCAGATTACAAGTCCTTCTGGATCAGACCGAAGGCTCATTCATTGCAACACCCTGCTCTCATATCAGCCAGCCAGGTGTCTGTGGGAAGCCCCGACGCAGGGCTTGAGTGCGATAGCGCTCTCCCCACTTGCGATACCCAGCCACTGCTATTCAAAGGCATACTGTCAATGATGCAGTGCAGATTCTCTCCAAACCAATTCAGGGATATCAGATGGGTGTGCACAGTTGTTTAAAGATACAGTATATTTATACAAAGCCTATGTGACAACTGCATGACAAAACAGGTGGGGCAAAAGGATTGGTCTGTAAGGACAGGAGAAGTTCTGTGGAAGAATGCTAAAAAGTTACTAAAACATTTTATTGGGGAGGAAAGGTTCCTATGGCTACCATAGTAGCAGTGGCGTAGCGTGGGTTGCAGCACCCGGGGCAAGGCAAGTAATTTGCGCCCCCTCACCCGTGGATTTGCGCCCCCTAACCCATGGATTTGCACCCCCTAATCCTAACCCCCAGATGTTGCGCCTGGTGCGGCCGGCCCCCCCTGCACCCCCACGCTACGCCATTGCATAGTAGGCATGCATCTGATGTGGCATAGGATAGGACTGTCTGCTACAGAGCTACAGTTCCCAACAACCTTAGCAAGCTACAGTTCCCAGAATTCTTTGGGGTGAAGGAGTCTTGTGCTTGGAATGTGTTTTAAGTGTATTGTGTGGGCCTGCAGCTGCCATGTAGTCGGATGTAGGATGCTTGGTAAGGGTCTGATTCTCAGAACCGTTTCTCATCCTAAGCAGGAAACGGACTCTTTTAGACCGAAGGAGTTCAGGACGTGAGGGATTTCAAATCACCGCTTCCAAAGATGCGAGGTGGCAGCCTTTCACCTTTGTTGCGATAAGCAGAGACACCATATGTACTTTTCCTAACTGCAAAAACAAAGCTACTTCACTGAGTGTTACCAAGAGCAGCTCCGGGGAGAGCAAGGCAACAGGGATAGGGAGCTGAGAGAACCAGCCCACAGCCCCCTTCCCTCAGCTTACTCCCAGTCCCTGCCCCAAGCACTGTAGAGTTGGAAAGGACTCTTGAGTGTCATTTAGTACAACCGCCTGCAACGCAGGAATATTTTGACCAACGTGGGGCTCAAACTCAGGACCTGAGTGGGGGCAGTGGTGGGTGAGAGGACCATGGGGTACACAAGCTAAAAATGACCCAATCCACATGGTCAATAATGATCAAAGACAGTGTTTCCCAAACTTGGGTCTCTAGCTGTTTTCGGACTACAATTCCCATCATTCCTAGCAAGCAGGACCAGTGGTCAGTGATGATGGGAATTGTATTCTGAAAACAGCTGCATTGGGGAACACCAGAGAGCTCCACATTGATTGCCTCTAGTTGGGGTTGATAGGAACTGTAGTCTAAATACTTCTGGGTATCACAATGTTGGCTCCCCTGGCATATCTAGTTAGACTTGTGTGATTTTACTGAGAAGAGTTTAAACTATACCAGCCTCCGGGACAAGCTTTTGTTATTCTCCTCTTCCAGATTGTTATCTCTGGTAACAGTGTGATGCGCGTTTGTTGTGTCTCATGTGCCTCTCCGGTTTACTCATAAACAATGTCATTAAAATTTGAATTTCTCAGTCATGTTGTGAAATGAGTAAAAAAGGAAAGAAAAGAGTGCAATATTGCTTTTGTAGCTGTAATAAACCCACATTGCAAAAAATATTACACTGCACTACTAATCTACTTTTAAGCTGGCTTTGGAAGGAGCAGTAAAATTGTTGAACATATTTTTCTCCCCTGTGTAAAAATAAAGTAAAACTACTGTCACACTAAAAGAAATGAGCTCCCGTTTTAGTCCTCTAGAGGGATGCGCTTCATAGCTGTTTGGCTGAAATCTGTAAGAAAAAGAAACACCCTCATGTATAAGAGAGATGAGAGGCACCATTATGTGGATCCACATGAAACATCGCAGCTAACATAGGCGCGTTCTGAGATGGTTTATTAGCTGGCAGTCTGAATTGTTCCCTTCCAGTGTGAATTCAATTTCATGGGTGTGAATGCACCGCTAGCAGACCAGAGATACAGGGCATGTCATTGCCAGTTCAGAGCAGTTCCCAAAATGTGGCAAAAGGTTGTGTACTTGGATGATTCAAAAAAGGGAACCTGCAAGAAAATGTTGCAGTAAGGAGTGCTCCTGCCTAGCATTGGGCCAGACAGCCTCCCTCCTTCCCTTGCCTAAAAATGACCCAATCCACATGGTCAATAATGATCAAAGTGGTTCCTCGAAGCTGTCAGCATGTGACAGCAACCATATCCCGGGAATGGCTTTGACTGGCTCAACCAGGTGACGGCAGCCAATGGGTCTCAGAACCTCAGTGAGTTAGGGACTTCCCCTGCAATAATTTATATTTATAGGCTGCCCATCTGATTGGGTTGCCCCCGCCACTCTAGGCAGCTTCCAACAAATTAAAACACCATAAGACATCAAACATTAAAAACTTCCTTATCCAGAGCTGCCTTCAGATGTCTTCTAAAAGTCAGATAGTTGTTCATTTCCTTGACATCTGACGGGAGGGCGTTGCACAGGCTGGGCACAATTACCGGGAAGGCCCCCTGCCTGGTTCCCTGTAACTTCACTTTTGGCAGTGAGGGAACTGCCAGAAGGCCCTTGGCGCCGGACCTCAGTGTCTGAGCTGGATGATGGGGGTGGACATGTATCCTTCAGGTATATGGGGCCGAAGCCATTTAGGACTTTAAAAGTCAACACCAACCCTTTGAATTGTGCTTGGAAATGTACTGGGAGCCAACGTAAGTATTTCAGGACTGGTGTTATGTGGTTCTGGCGGCCGCTCCCAGTCACCAATCTGGCAACCGCATTCTGGGTCAGTTGTAGTTTCTGAGCCACCTTCAAAGGTAGCCCCATGTAGAGCGCATTGCAGTAATCCAAACGGGAGATTATTCTTGGAATACTCTTGGGCAGGACACCTTCTGTAGCCCACCTCACTGCAGCAGGGGAATTCTGGGTATTCTTGTAAGTGGGTCTGTTGGAGTGTAGGCCTCTAGCAAATGCCCAACCAGGCTGGCTTTTGAATCTACCTGTGCTTACCACAGTATGGACTGAAGTATCCAGGAGTGTGGAAAGGGCTGCAACACCTTGCATTAGAGCTCTGCAATCTACTGACCCCCAAAAATGCATTTCCATTAGGAACACAGGAAGTTGCCTTATACTGAACCAGGTGTGTTGGCCCCTCTGCCTCAGTTATTGCCCACACTGACTAGCAGCAGTTCCCCAGGGTTTCGGGCAGGATCCTCTCTCAGCCCTACCTGGGGATGCCAGGGATTGAATATGAGGCCTTCTTCATGCACAACAAATGCTCTGCTACTGAGGTGTGACACTTTCCCAAGCAATGGGGGGTTGACCAGCAAAGGGACAATTAGGACCCATGCTCCATACGAGAGCAGAGAAATCTGCTTTCCTTTATACTGCCCATATAAACTTGTTTATTGCACTTGCATTGGAAAAGGTAACAAATATGAATTGAGAGGCTGTTTTTCTCTCTCCTCCTCTTCTTTCTTCAAGTGGCAACACCTGAGTGCAGGATTTATTGATTCAAGGCTACACACAAAAGCTGGAATATTGCCTATTGTCATTTCCTCGAACAATCTGCTGACAACAGATTCGAAATTACCACCCATCCCCTCTCCTGCGTCCTCTTGAGCTGTGCAAATGTAGCTCATAGGTGCAGGCTTGAAAACAGATGTGTGTGTTTGTGTTTTCCTTCTCTGCGTACAGCCAGCATCCTCTTGTGCCTGCCTCAGTGAGCAGAGAGGAAATACAAGTTGCTGCTTGAAGGGACTAGTAAAGCAAATGGCAAAAGGGTTGAGGCTCCCTGCTTTTTACATTTTGTTTTACATTTTACATTACATTGTTTTACATTCGTTTTACATTTTGTCAGTTCATGATTATTTAACTTGCTCTGTCTTTTCGATGGTGGATATCCTAAGAAGTGTCCAAATACATAGCGAACAAACAATTTTCCAATGGTTGCAAACTGCTCCCTGGACATTTTCAGTTGAATGGTGGGTATGGAAATGTTTTAAATAAAATATCAGAACAACCCAATTATCAGCATACGGTTTAAAGCGGCCTTCTATTCATGCACTGCTCTGGAAGCTGTGGGTGAAGAGGAACTCCATGCAGGCAACTCAAGAGGCTGGTGTCTCTCATGCACCCAGCAAAAAAAGTCAAGTCTGCCTGCATAGAAATACGGTACATTGGGCTGCTGCTGCTGCTGCAGGAGGAGGAGGGATAAAGGGTAGCCCATTGCACATCACCAAAAAGAGAAAACAGAGCTATCATGACTAGTTGCCGTTGGCCACTGTGAAAATAAGATTCTCTAATCCTCTTTTAAAGACATTCAAGTGGGCATCCATTATTATTCTTAAGATTTGTATACCTCCCTTCACCCCAAGATCTTAGGGCAGTTCGCAAGATAAAAACACAAGGTAAAAACACAAACCAATGGTAAAACAAAAACAAAATACACCCCCCAACACATTTAAAAGGCTGCAGAATGTTAATCAGCCAACAATCTAGTTGAGGAGGAACGTTTTTGCCTGGTGCCTAAAATATATATAATGAAGGCGCCTGAGGATAGCATTCCACAAACAGGAAGCCGTGGCAGAAAAAGCTCACTCTTGGATTGCCACCCTTCGGACCTCTCAGGGAGGAGGCACACAAAGAAGGGCCTCAGGTGAGGAACCCAGAGTCCAGGTTGGTTTATGTGGGGAGAGGCGGTCCTTGAGGTATTGCAGCCCTGAGCCGTTTACACACAGATTCATAGGTGAGGGGAGAGACTTCATCAGGCAAGGCCTTCTTCCACCTGCCTTGCTCCACCCTCTAGTCTCTGCTTCTCAATTTGTCTTGTATTATTTTATGCACTGTGGCTTGCTGTTGTTTTACTAATTGTAGTTTAGAAATTATTTTTTGTAATTGTTAAGAGTGAATTTCTGCTAAATTTTTATATGCTGGTATTATTATTGTATACGATTGCTGAGTGTTACATTTTTGATGTAGTTTGCTTGAAGTTGTTTTATTATCACATTTTTGTATTGGATTAGATTGTTATAAGGTGTACATTCCTTGTTTCTTCAGCTTGTAAACCGCCTTGGGTATTGTAAGATAGATGGTATACAAATTAAAAATGATGAACAATGGTGATAGTTTTAAGTTACTTTCTTTTGTCTGCCTTCACTCATTGCCCTGAGTTCCAGTATTATGAAAAAGGGACAGAGGAGCCTCCTGGATCAGGCCATTTGCCCTGGCCCAGCATCCTGTTCTCAGTGTGAACAGCTGGAAGCCTGTGGAAAACTTGCAAGCAGGACCCAGCCACAGCAGCACTCTAGCCTCCAGCAACTGGTATTCAGAAGCATTACTGCCTCATCTGAGCTGGGAACAAAGGGGACTTGCATGCATGTGCAAAATGGAGATCCCACACCTGGGACAGTGGAGGAGCATGCACTACTCATGTTTTGTAGTGGGCAACTCTGCACCCGACTGAATCACGCTCTCATCAATGTTTCTCCCATAGAATAGTACAGTCACTTTTTCTATTCAGTTCAACAAAGAAACCACATAGCTAAAAAGGAAGCTTGTTTTGCCCACCTACATTTTTATTGATAAAAAGAGAGAAAAACCTTGATAGGTTTGTTTCCAGTCAAAAGCTGCTTTTAATAATGTAACCTATTTCTGACTCCCATCTTTTGCTTTCTGCAGCTCTCTGTAAAAGTGCACATTTGTATGGCACTCTTGAAACATACACCACATGGTCTGAAGTGGCTTTGACTCTTTCAGTGTATTTTGACCCATCAAGAATGAGCTGGCCAGGTAAAGTTGAATGACAGATGTGGGGGTGAGGATACAGAGCTAAGACTGGATGAGACAGAAGATGGAATAGCAGCAAACAAGGGGAAGGACCGAAGAAGATTCAGAAATGGAAATACTTGAAAAAGGATGCTAATGAAGAGAATATAGGGGGATGAGCCAGAGAAAGAAACAAAGAGCCAGAGATCAAGATTTAAATAGTATAAAAAGGTGACATCTTTAAAGATTGAAAAATATGTGCTGCTCCAAAATCTGTTGGTAGAATGTACAGCCAAGGGTAAATACATGGTGCTTTCTGGCACAACTTGTTCTGAGGATGGATATTATGCTTTTTATGTAGAATGACAGAAAATAGGAAGCTGCCTTATAGTCAGACCATTGGTCCATCTAGCTCAGACAGATGGAGGTACTTCAGTTTCAGGTAGGAATCTCCCAGCCCTACCTGGACATGACAAGAATTGAATCTGGGACATCCAGCATGTAATCAGATACCCTGTCACTGAGCTACAGACCTTCACCCTTAACCTATAATCTGATGGTGGTTTTAAGGGAATCCTTGGTAAAAATTACAAGGGCCCCTAAGAATGCATGCTGCAGTTCTTTTTGGAAGGCACCAGATCCGTTTTGTCAGCAGAGATCCGATGTCTGACATCACAGTACTCATGGTGTAGAACCCATGAAAAAAACCATGCAATTTCTAAGATATTTTACCAGAACCAGTGTTTTCTGTTGACATACCAGCCCATTCATCTCTTTTTTTATCTCCCAGATCACTCTTTTCTCACTATTCCCCACAGATGTGTTTTCTGTAGAAGGAAGCCACGCAGCAGGGTGACAAGGATAAAATGCAGAATTAATCATATTTAAAGATCGACATGTGTTTATAATCTCACACTAAGTGGATCCCCTAGCGTTGGTGGGAGTAAGAGGCAAATGTAGTGGAAAAGGGGTAGAGGAAGGGAAATAAGGGATGCTGTCATTCCTTATCCTGAGACAATAAAGGACAAAAAACTTCATTGGAGACTAGATTCCTTTTTGAGAGGCTACTCAGTTCAGCAACTTCAGCCCAACTGTAGTTGAATCACCAAGTGATTAAACTGGGCTATGTTGGTGTATTTTTGGAACATCACTCCTGTAGCTACAGAAAACATAATTGTACTAAGCCATCAAGGACAAGAGGAAAGCACAATCAACGTAATGAACAGCACTTAATTTATAAGAACAAAGGGTGTTATTTTTTAGTCTGCTGGATGTCAAACTCTCAATTCACACAGGTGATCTACGTGCCATTTTCCCACACACACAGCCACAGAATGGGCAGCTGGAATGTGCTCAACTTTTCCAAAATGGATTTTGTTGACCAAAGTTTATCAAGATATAGCTTGGCATAGATAACGGAGATAAATAACCCTTACTGATCAAAAGCTGGACTCCATCTACATGTACCCTTTATAGACTGAAAAAACACTTGGTTTCTGCTTCATCCCATTAGTGCAAGAGAATAGGCTGATTTCATTAGCCAAATGGTAAGTTGTGTATAGACACACACACACACACACACACACACACAGAAGCAACAGCCATTTTGTGTGCATTTAATTGATGTGCAACCACAGACGTATGAGTCCTTTTGGACCCAGAAGAGGGCAGAAAGGGGGCGTAACAGGTTGGGCTCATGCATGCTCCGCCGATGCATGCAGGGGGCCAGGAATGGAACCCACACACAAAACGGTCATTGCATGCACATATCTCTCATCCCAGATTGACACACCTAGAACTCTGCTCAAGTTACTAAAATTTATAACCCAAACCAATGCTTTGAGAGACTAGGCTAATCAGCTCTAACTAATAAGTATTATTTATGTATTTTTAAACATCTAGCTCACATAGCTGGAATTAAATCAACAGCATACCCACAAGTAAGAATTTTGGGCCAATTTATAGTGCATTGGGGATTGGACAGCCCTTAGGGGTGAGAAAGAACTTGGCTATCTTTAAGTGATCATTTCTGCCTATAATTTAACTCAACACTCTATTCATGCCAAATAGTTCTTGTCTTTTTACAAAAGCACAGTGCTTGTTAAGAATAATTTGACCACACCAACACAAACTTAGGTCCTCAACATGGTATTTTATTTTGTTCACATACACTATGCCATAAACTCATATGGAATTGGTTCCAGCAGCTCAGGCTCCTTGCCATTGTTTCTCACAAAGTGGGCTTCTCTTGGAGGAGCAGGCTAGAAGGCAGAAAAAGAAATTTAAACATAAATCTAAGTTACAATAGCATTGTTTAGTCCAGGTGCCATCTGTTGGGCTTTCCTTGTTTTTACTGCAGCGCTATGTCCCTAGAACACAAAAACCTACAATACTTTGGACTTGAGAAAGCATGGCACCTCGTCTCGCAATATGGCAACTAATAATTCTATGCATGAATCATTTTATAATTTGTTAAATATATTTTCCCCTAGCAAGTTTGCTGTATCACTTGAGAATAGGATGAGTCACACAGTAGCAGTTTTTTAATACAAGCCAACAGCAGCTTTCTTCCCCCCGTCCCCCATAATATGCACGAAGATTACCTACTAGCACTGAAAATAACTTTATAAAAATAATACCAAGGCTAAATGCATTTGAAACATACTTTTTATGCAGAAAAAAACCCACTAGTGTTTATGACTAAACTTCCTTCTAATCTGAAAAATGTGTTAATGGAATTAATTACCTGACATTCTTCTTGTCAGAAACTTAACTGCTTCCTGACATCTTAGTCACATAGAATGTTCAAACCACTTCCGCCAACCCCCCTCCCTTTGTTTGCAGACAAAGTACATACACTTTGTTCACATCTCAATACATTACCTGGCGTTTTAGTTCAAACCAAATTCCCTTTTCCTTTCCTTCTTTTTTCTTTCTTTCATTTTCTTTCACACGCTGCAAGAAGCTGTCTCTGCTCTTTGAGTGCTTAATATGCTCAATTCGCACATTAATTCTCTTGGCCAGAATCTTGCCCCTAGACACAGAACACCAACACTGTTAGATTTAGCAGCTTTTCCTGTGGGTTTTTTTTTAAAAAAAACAACAAGTAGGACTAACAGCTGAGCCCAAGTCAGTACACATGGTTACCATGCTGGTTTCAGAGCATAGGCAACTCTGATTGCTGTAGGAACATGTAAGCTTTCAGATTTTGAAGAACTTTTCAATATGTTTCCTTTGACAGGATCCAAACCAATTAAGTATTAACTGGTTGGGTTTTAAAAGGATATTGTCTCTGCCCCACCTGAATGGCCAATGGAGACAACAAATGTCTAACTGGCAAAGTGAATGGGGAGAAAGGAATCCATCAATGCAATTAAAGCTCCAAACCATTTTAGTAGCACTTACTTAACTTTCTTGTTCACAATAATGCCCACAGCATGCTGGGTAATGTTGTATACCCTTCCTGTCTTGCCATGGTAACATTTGTGGGGCATGCCTTTCTGAATTGTGCCCATGCCCTGTTAATAAAAGACAGACAGAAAATATTACCATAGCTTATCTTACAAAAAAATGTCAAAGATATATATTGAACTAAAACAGTTGCAATCATAACATTAGCAACATTTCCCAAAAGCTTCCAATATCAGATATCAGAAAGAACATGTTTAAAAATATAAATTTGTCCCAAAGTCCTCCAATGTCAGGTTCCCAAGCTTTAACTAGACTAAGCATCTGTCTAATAATTAAACTATCACGTAAGCTACTATGTTTTGGATTATACAGTGGGTAATATCTAGCAAGTCATACTCAGAATAGTCCTATTGCAATCAATGGACTAGATTTCAATTGGTCTACTCTGCGAATGGAAAAGCATTGTATATCAAGCAATGTTTACCATTTGAAATAAAATTCTAGAGCGAAGTACCGGGTCTTCCAGTTGCTCACTTATCCTGTTGCAGGAAATCAGATCATGCAACAGCCATATCCAAACTGATGAATGGTTTGCCAATACATGCATGGTTGCCACAATTATCCTTACACATTAATGGTATCTTAAAATATTTAATCAAATAAAATTAAATCTGAAGAACTGGACACCTCTGGTTTGCTTTCAGTGCCGGTGAAATGATTTGCTCACTTTGCTATTACAAAAGCAATCATAAGAGACAATCATCATCAAGCTCCAGAGTGTTATGAAATAAAAATTTCAAGTAAAGTTTTGTATCAGCATTAGTGTGATATACTGAAGAGGGCAACCTTCTGGCAAATTAATACTCCTCTGTGTATTTTCCAAATTACATTGTAAGATGAAATGCAAATGTGAGCATAGTTCAAATCCCAGCATTTAATACTCAGGGCAGGGCAAGCAAAACAATATTTGTTATTCTGTTAGATTGTATTTAATTTGAATTCTGTTTTAGAAGGATAATGAGAGAACTACAGTATTAGAATTAGCATTAGAGCAGCATTTTTAAATTTAAAAATACCTTTATGTCAACAATATCACCCTTCTTATAGATGCGCATGTAGGTAGCAAGAGGGACCACACCTATGAAAAAATGCAATAATAATCAATCATATTTTTACTTAAGATAGTTTTGTATGTTTAGCTTGAGAAAGAGGTGGTTAAGAGTGTATATTATAGGCATCTTCAAATAACTAATGGGCTGATACATGAGGGATGGAGCAAGCTTGTTTCCTCTTGCTCTGAAAGATAGTACCTGAACCAATGGATTCAAGTTACAAGAAAGGAGATTCAAACTAAACATCAGAAAGTACATTCTGACAGTAAGAGCTGTTTGACAATGGACTCCCTTGGGAAGGTAGTGGACTCTCCTTCCTTGGAGGATTTTAAGCAGAGGTTGGACTAGTTGACCCTTGGGATCTCTTCCAACTCTATGAAATGTATTAAAAGTATTAAAATTGACTTACAACATTCAGGCTATATAAGTAAAATAAACTACACATAGAAGCAATTCCTCTTCCCAAAGCCCCTCTATTAGTGCTACTTTCTGAGCTTTCTAGCCTGCATCTACAGATTTCTAGCAATGTATATGTAAAGACATTTTTCAATAAATTAAAGATGCGTAAGTCTCAGCTGATACTGATAGCATATTGTCAGAGCTGCTTCAAGATCCTAGCTCACAGAGGATCACGCTAGCCAGCGGTCATTAAGTAAAAGTCTTTATTGAATTACAGTTTCCATTCTCACGCTGCTGTCTGCAACTCTACGTCTACTAGCTAGATCGGCGAGGCTCCGTCTGAGTCTCCGCCCCGTGCGCACCAACTTAATATCCTAGCCTTGCTCCACCTTTTCCTCCTGACTGTCCTCCTCTGGGTCCCTCTACCCCCCGGGGCTTCTTCCTTCCGGGATTCTTCTGACGCTGACCCGGACCCTTCTGCCTCCTTGCGCCGGGCTTTAGGACCTGGTTCCCTTTCGGGGCTGCTCACTGCGCCGCCTTCCTCTGCATTTGAACTTGGCGCGCGCGCCCAACCTTCCACTTTCCTCTTAACCGTTTCTTCGCTCCCCGATGGAGGTGTGGCCACTCCTGACTCCTGCCCTCCCTCCTGTGGTGAGCTGCCAGCGCTTCCCCCCTGGCTCCTTTCCTCTTCCCTGCTTCCTGGCGGTGACGCTGGTCCCGATTTCCAGCTGCTCCCCCCTGAGTCTCCTCTGGCTCTATCTTCCTGGGGTGCCTCCCTAGACTCCCCCCATGCCCTGGCCACTGGTGCTCCTTTCTGTGAATCCTCTGATTCACTGGAAAGACTGGGAGATCTCGGGTCGTCGTCATCACTCATCCTTTCCTCTGTCTCCTCCCCTTCGCTCTCTGTTTCCTCCCTTGCCCGTGCCTCTGCACCTAAACCCCTGACACATATGGACACTGGGATGTGAACGTTCACCTGACCTTGGTGGTCACATCAGTTTACTGAAATAACCCTTATTCCTGGATCAACTAAAGGCAACAAACCCACTGACCAACTAAACTAGCTGAACTAATATTCCCTACCATGTTTGCGAAAGGGTCTTGAGAACATGTAACGTGTCCCCCTCCTCTTCCCCTTGGTGTTGGTCATCTTGACGGTTTACTGAAAGAGAAAATACAATTGGATCAAAAATTAACAGAAAATAAAATTAAAACATGCACAATGGTAGCTTTCCCCCAAAGCAAATAACGACGAGGGGAGGCGGCATATGTCAAGATTGTCAGGGGGGAGGGATTATATACCCCTCACACTACAATACTGCAGAAAAGCCCTTGTCTAGCATTAAACACGTTTAGCATCATGTCTCATTCGAGCCTGAATATCTCGTCAGAATAATTACCCGTGCAACATCTTGAAATCCATATACATGCATTTTACACCCAGGTATTTACACCCACTTTTGCTTGCGTGTGAATACACACAATATCCTCCAAAACACTTCCAAGTTCATTTGCACATGCATAGTTAAGCCACAGGTTCAGTCTCTGCTACCTCCAGTATATAAAAAAAACAGGAGTTGAGGCAGTACAAAAGATCTCCATGCCCAAGCCTCTGGAAAAGCCACTGACGCTCAAGAGCAGGCAAATTTGGGGGGGGGGGATCTCCATAAAGCAGCCTTTCTCAACCTGTGTGTCCCCAGATGTTGAACTACAACTCCCATCACCCCAGCTAGTAAGGCCAGAGCTCAGGGATGATGAGAGTTGTAGTCCAACAACATCTGGGGACCCACAGGTTGAGAACGGCTGCAAGAACAAGATACGTTTCCAGGAGCGACTATACACCTTAGTGACATCTAGACCTTTGAAGGCCTCCCAGCCCTGCCACTCGAGGTCCTGCCTTAACTGGAGAAGCCAGGGACGGGAGCCTGGGGCTTTCTGAATGCAAGGCGTGCGCTCAGTCCACTTCTGGGCGAGGAGGAGAAAGCTAGAGGCGGCGACCTCCATCGCAAACCTCCACGTGCGCTTGGATCGCACCCGTTGCTGCAATTTCCTCCCAGGCCAGCGCACCCCACTAGCGCCGCTCCCGGGTCCGAGTCCTCCCGCCGCCCTCTCCCACCTAGCCGGCCTCCCCCCTCTTCCCATCCTTCCCGGAGGCCAGGCCACCCTCGGCGAAACGGCTCTCGCTCCCTCGCTCTCCCCACTTCCAATCGCCGCCCGGCGCAGTTCCCCCTCTCCCGTTTCCCCGCCACCGGCCCATTTCGCGCCAAAGCCCCTCACGGACCCGCTAGAAGCGACCCCCCAGGAGTGGAAGAGGAGCAGCCGAGCTCCGGCGTGTACCTGTAAGATGGCGTCCGAGGCCGAAAGGAAAGAAGGCGGGGCTTCCTGCGCTCTCCGCTCCTTCCTGCCCGCGTGCAGGGGCCCTCCGGGATGTAGGGCTGTCCCACAGAAACGCCGGAGTGTATGCGACGTCGCGTGCTGGCGTGGAAACTTTTATATATATAAATATATATAAATATATATATTTATATATATAAAAGGAAGCGACACGGGTGTTGGGGAGAAAGCAACCGAGCATGGAATAAATACCTCTGTCTTCCGTAGTACTGTGAACGGAGGCAGGCAGTTGTCGTAGACGCGCTTTCCAGAAGGCCCTTGCTAGGCAAAAAGGGAGCCCGGGGCCTAGGAGCTGACCCCGCCCACGCAGGAGTTAGGCAGCGCGCGCGGCTGGCTGCCGTCACGTGGTCCCAGGGAGCCGGTTGAATGGAGTCATGTACTGCTGTGAATAGCACCATCTATGTAATAACTGGTTGTTGCAAGCAGCGGATAGGCCGCGTTGGACATTTTATTTTTCTTACGGAGGAACAACTGCGATGGAGGGCAGGTTTCTGGCCCACTGTAAGCGATCTCAAGTGCAACATCCTCCCGGCACTAATTTCGAAAGAATGAATGGCACGTAAGAGAAAATAAAAAAATTCCTTCCAGTAGCACCTTAAAGACCAACTAAGTTAGTTCTTGGTATGAGCTTTCGTGTGCATGCACACTTCTTCAGATACCAAGTGTGCATGCACACGAAAGCTCATACCAAGAACTAACTTAGTTGGTCTTTAAGGTGCTACTGGAAGGAATTTTTTTATTTTGACTATGGCAGACCAACACGGCTACCTATCTGCAACGTAAGAGAAAGTTATAGAGCTGTTGTGGACAACAGCTAAGCTTGCTCCTTGCACCTGATCGGCTCAGCCATTGAGCATCAGTTCTCCTAACCAGGTTCACACCACCCGCCTTCATGTGTACATGTCAACACCTCACGCAATGGGGAATACCTCAGATGCAATACTGGGCACTGCCAATTTCAAATGTTTTAAGACTTTGGAGAGTCCCTGAGTAAATGCTAATAAGTCAGTTGGATAAATGTTGAACGATGCACTGTGTGAAAAAGTACATTTTTATTTGCCCCGAATCTTCCATTATTCAGCTTCATTGGATGGTGCTGAGTTCTAATATTATGAGGTAGGAAAGATTCTCTGCACCTTTTATTTATACAAGGAGCCCTGGAGGCCCATCAGATGGGAGACAAGTGCTAAATGTATTACCAACATTTTGACTACCACCATCTTACACAGTGGCATTAAACTGCATCAGGCCATGTTATGGAGAGATGCATGAGCAGTCTGACAACCAGGAGCTCTTCATCTTCTAGATAGTCACAATAATAACTGTTTCATAAGGAATTCAATTTGTGCTTAAGCCTGTCTTTTGCTTCTCCCTCCCTCCTCATGTCTCTTTAGAATGTGAACCCAAAGGCAGGGACCATCTTAGAACTGATTTTTATAAGGCTCTCAGGGAGACTTTTGACCAAAGAGTGGTATTTAAATGCTGTAAACAATTAACAAAAAACAGCACAAAAGGAAAGGGGATTAGGGGGGAGGAGGGAAAAGCAATATTGGGGTATTTTTAATATTTGTTGCTTCAAACAGAACAGGATGCAGCAGTAAAAATAAAAAGCTAATGCTATTCTAGGCTGCATGTAGTGTCCAAATCAAGGGAAGTAATAGTACCATTCTATTCTGCCTTAGACCACACTTGGAATACTGTGTCCAATTCTGGGCACAATTTAAGAAGGATGTTAGCAAGCTGGAACATGTGCAGAGGAGGGCAACCAAAATGATCAAGGGTCTGGAAACTAAGCTTTATGAAGAGCGATTGAAGGAGCTGGGTATGTTTAGACTGGAAAAGAGGAAACTGAGGACATGGATATGATAGCCATCTTCATATATCTTAAGGTATGTCACATAGATGAGGGAGCATGCTTGTTTTCTCCTGCTCTGGAGGGTAGGACTTGAACCAATGGCTTCAAGTTGCAAGAAAGGAAATTCTGACTAAACATTCGGAAAAACTTTATTACAGAGCTGTTCAGCAGTGGTAAAGACTCTCATGAGAAGTGGTGGAGTATCCTTCCTTGGTGATTTTTAAAAAGAGGTTGGATGGCTATTTGTCATGGATGCTTTAGCTGAGATTCCCACATTGCAGGGGGTTGGACTAACCCTTGGGGTCCCTTCCAACTCTAAGATTCTATGATTATAAGATCATTTACTCCTGCTGCCATTTCAAGCTGCATTTGTGCTGTGTTGTTCACATCAGAGAGAGGATCGGGATGTATTTGTTCCGTGTACATGACTTTTTTGGTTTTCCACCACTGTAAACATCCACCCTAGAACTGTGCGTGCACAACAGCTGGCTCATATATTCACATTCCCACTTACTCTGCATCCAGATTTCTAGTTGGATTAAAGCTGGTTTGAGGTGAGAAATGCATCAAACACCGGCATTTGTGAAGAAACTACAGGATTGATATGGTTTATGGCTAAGAACATGTGAATGTAGCTTCCAAAACTAGCAGTGGGAACACATTGCAGTTATTGGTAACGTGGACATACAATTTTGCACAGTTCCTTGGCAATTTAATTATTGGCATGACCAGTGGAAAGATTTCAAGGAGTTATGAAAGCTGCTGGTCTTTTAGCAGCACAGCACTGATGGAGATAAGTCCCATTTCTCTCTCCTTCTCCTATAACTGGATGGAATGACTGCTGTGACCTTTGAGGAAGGAGCATAACAGAGATGCTTTTTCAGCACAGCAGTCCCATCTCTTTCCCTCTCCTATAGCCTGATGGGACGCCTGAAGATGCATCTGATCATGACTTTATGTGTCTGATGCAGTGGAGTGTGTCCCCCCAAAAGCTTATGCTATAATAAATTCCAGTCTTTAAGGTGGTGTAGTGTGCACGTGGGGAGGGTCGTGGTGGTCGGCGGCTACTACCGGTATTTCTGCAGCAGCGTCCCTGCAGCATCCCTCTCTCCGGGGTCCTAGAGCCGCCAAACCTGGCATGAAAAGAGAGCATTTTAGCCACTGTGTTCTTCAAAGCCAAGCATTTAGGAAGCCTGAAAACACTAGGCGTTTCCATTCCAAGAGAACTGTGTTGCATTTACTGGAATATTACGGAAAACGCAACCTAGTGAATATATTGGAGCTCTCCCAAACCCTTTGCCCATGTTATGAGCGCATAAAACGGTATACATCTAGATGAAAGGCAACCCACAGGGATCTGCAATAATCGCTGCAATATATCCTTAATTATTACTGTATAATTATAAACTTACTGTATAACCTTCGAAGCTTGCATAATCTTAGAAGGGGTGTGGCAGCTGGAGCGGGGTGGGGAGCATGGCTGCAACTATCTCATTACGCTACGGTTGCTCCCGCTGCAGAAACACTTAACATACCTACTACTACCCTCTCTTGTTTCGTGCTCTCAGGAGCCTAAAACACACAACGCATCACCTGTGCGCGTGTATGAGAGAGCGACGCGTATTAACCACGAACAGCAAGAGCGAGGGGGGGGGAACCACCCCAAAATAAAAACTATTCGACGTCTAGCGCTAGGACCTCGGGGAGCCACAGAGAGGCAGCTGGCGTGCTCTCGCGCTGATCAGGGAAAGCGGATTGGCTGCGCTCTGGGGGCCTGCGAGACTACGGCGCTACGGTTCCGGGTAGCAAGCCGTAGTAGGGGCAGCGGGGCTCGTGCGGGCGGAAGAGGCTGCGCGGCGGCGGCGCGCGGAGAAGGGCGGTTGGTTGAGTGCCGAGGGCAAGGCGAGCGGACGCAGCGCGTGCCCTCCGTCACCCCCCCTCGCCCACCGTCGTCTGTCTCGGCGGTTGGAACCGCTTACGGGTCGTTTCGTCAGGCGGGCGGAGCTCTCGGGGAGGCCGGAGGGGGGCGGAGGCATCCCGCTCTCCCTCAGCCGTTGCTTGGGGGCGGCGCCCGGGTCTTCTTTTTTTCCCCCTTCCCCTCCTCCTCCGGTGGGAAACTCCCCCGGCTCGCCTCGACGTGTGATTGGGTGGAAGATGGCGCTGCGCGGATGGAAATCCTAATGACAGTCTCCAAATTCGCCTCCATCTGTACCATGGTGAGGAGCGGGCGGAGGGGTGGGCGCTGCTATCTCCCCTTCCGCTCATGTTCGGCGGCCCTGTGTGGTGATGGCGGCGGCGGTGTGAGGAGTCCCCCAGCGGAGAGGGAGCGCCTCGAGCTGGGCTCCGAAGGGGCCTGAGGGCGTGTGCCGAGAGGGGACGGGAGGCCACCGGGTGCACCTCCCTGCCTGGAGGGGCGGCGGCGGGAGGGTATTTCTGCTCGAGTGCACGTTTTCTGCCGGGGGTGAGGCCCACCCTGGATTAGGGTGGCTGCCGCTTTGGGGCAAACCTTAAAGCAGAAGCGTGCGGCGGGTTGGGCTGTTGGATCATGACCTGGAGGCGGGTCAGAAACGATGAGTGAGCTGGACGTGTGAGCCCCTTAAAACGAAAAATGTGTGGAAATGGGTGGGCGGGCAAAGATTTTGGAGGTGGGCCTCAAGGTGGGACTGTATAGAGAGGAGTGTTGGCACAGCAGGATATGAGTAGCTCCTATGAAGGCAGTAAATAATAATAATAATAATAATTTTTATTTATACCCCGCCCTCCCCAGCCAAGGCCGGGCTCAGGGCGGCTAACAAGCAATAATAAAAACAAGTTGAATGAATACAACTTAAAAAACATAGAGCTTCAAGCGAGGAGGGTGCTTTTCCTCATGCAAATTAAAGCACTCTGGTGTGGTAACTGGTGTGTTGCACCAAAAGCGAGGTATCCTGTGTTTTTAAAAGGCTAACACATTGTGGCATAAGCTCTTGTGGGCTAAGAGCTTGCTTCATCCGGCAGGTTGAGTGTCCTGCCTCTCACCATCCTCATTTGAATATTCAGCTTCCTCTTCCTAGGCTTGCTTTCCACATAGGTTTCATTTCCTTATGCTTTAATTACTTGGGAAAGCAGGACAGGATCAAAACCGCTGTTAATCAGCTTTAGAGGGCACAACATTGATGTCAACACTGGCATACTTTGACGTGTGGCTCATTTAAGTAGCTATGAAAGAGAGTAGCAAATGAGACTTTCAAATACAGACGGCCGCTTGAGTAAATTAAAAAGCCCCCTCAAGGAGGACATTCTTCTTGGCACATGTGGATTTTTATTCATAATCTGTTAAGTGTGCTGACTGGACTTTTCTCACCTTAAAATCCTTAACTGTTTACTTTAAGAGTGGGGAAACTTGATACTATTTCCCTTTTGACATAGAAGCCTTTTAGAAGGTAGGAGCAAAGCAAATAGGAAATCTCTTGCCAAAAGATATGTCACCATTCTGCAGAAGACTGCAAATGTTGCCTTATCTGGGCCCAGTTGGTTTGTAGCAGTTATCAGCCTCAGCCCCAAAGGTCTGTGAAAATCATAGTATTGGAGTTTGCATTGAAGTGGCTAGTGACTTCTTTCTTTCTTTCTTTCTTTCTTTCTTTCTTTCTTTTGAACAGGCTGGCCCCTGTCCTCCCAAGGGTTTTGTTGTGGCTCCCCTGGACCTGAGTAATTTGGCAACTAATTTTTTAAAAAAACAACTCTGCTAAAGCGCTGTAATGTTCCCACTATATTGCTTTGGGATGTTCCCCAAAGTGGGCATTTCTGCCTGAACTTAAATGCACATCTCCTTCTTATAGTGAGGTATTTATGGCAAGAAAGCCTCAGAGTTTTGGAAACAAGAAAGTTAAATTGGTCCTGTTTCCTGAGCCCTAAGACTTTCTTGCAATGGGAAGGAGAATAGGCACATTTACAAAGTAAGAAGACTTCTGAATCAATTTTTGCTCCTCAGCACAGTGATGGAATAGAAGCAAAAATACTGTGACACCCCCCCCACTTGTCTGCCTGCCTGCCTGAATGTGTGTATGTCTGGCTATGTGTTTGTGTGGGCATCTGTTGTATATATGGTAAGTGTTTGTGTGTGCGCATGCTCATGCATTTATTGACCATGCCACTCTGACAACTTCCATTCTTGATATGTAGATCTCAGACGGGTGGCCAGCCCTCAATGCAGCCCTCCTGCTGAAAAAAGTAGCCTGTAGGGTGTAGTCTCTGCTTTAAAGACTACAGTGCATCCTTCCTTTCCCCCAATCTCAAATTACTTCCTTCTCCCCTTTATCCAAGTTTTCATATTTTGTGGTGTTTTCCACAAAGCCCTTGTTCTTTATCTTATTGTGCATACCTATCTCTCTCCTTTTCTTTTTTTGTCTTTAGCCATCACCTCTTCCTGTAGTTGACATGCCTACATATTAGCAGGAGGATCTTTTTAATCTCCTGTGTTGTTATTCCTCAGTAGATGCCCATGTGCCTTAGCAAGATGGGCTCTACAAGAATACATTAGGCATAGATGCCTTTTGACTGCTTTATTCAGCCCCACCCCCATACATACAATGTGATGCCATTATAGTATGCTCAGTCTTTACTGGAAAAGAAGAAACGTGAGACAAATGATATGTGCATTTGCTGCTTTTTTCTCATGGAAGTTGAGTATCTAGTGATTGTGGATCAGGAGATACAAGCACATATCTTTCCAAGACAAAAAAAAATGCTCAAAAGGCATTGGAATGAGAATTTGTGAGATTCTTTCATAACATAAGGGAAAAAATATTTTGAAAGTAAAGGAAGAGGGACAGCGTAAACATGTATACTTACCAGTGGGTGCTGAACTGATGAAAGGCTCGTAATGTGAGAAACAGTTAAACTTGCAGTAAAGTATTTATGGACTAAGCAGAGCTGTGAACCTAATAAAATGGAATTTTGAACCACACTGATGTATCACCACAATACATTTATAGTTATTTTCCGTCTCTTATCTTTTGTCACAATATCTGTTTTCAGAGTTCCGATATGCAAGTTAGTGCTTGGCACTAGTTGCACATTTATTTATTTAAACTTATAGCCTGCCCTTCAGCATATGGTCTTTGGGTGGGTTACAAAAAAATCACAATTAAAAACAAAACACACAGTCATTAAAATCATAAAACTCCAACTACAAAACCAACCAATAATAAAATTAGTAGAACAGGAGTATAGAGCAACAGTTCTTTAATGCTTTACTAGGATGAAATACTGATTAAGGCATTATCAAAATGTCTAATTATTTAATTGCATTGGCACAAAATTCATTGGGATAGTTCTAATACTGACCCTATGGGATGTTAGTAGCAGGTGAGTAGTTCACTGTTATCAGTCATTATTCTGGCACAATTATTTGCTGCCATCATATTTTTTTTTTTTTTTTGGAACAGCATCTATCCTGAATCTGCCTGTTGACATTTCTGACAACTGTATAGTGCTGCAGATTTCCAGACTGAATGTCGTATCTTTTTATATACTATTATATATTTATAGGGATGCAGGTGGCACTGTGGGTTAAACCACAGAGTCTAGGGCTTGCCGATCAGAAGGTCGGCAGTTTGAATCCCCGCGACGGGGTGAGCTCCTGTTGATCAGTCCCTGCTCCTGCCAACCTAGCAGTTCGAAAGCACGTCAAAGTGCAAGTAGATAAATAGGTACTGCTCTGGCAGGAAGGTAAAGGGTGTTTCCCTGCGCTGCTCTGGTTCGCCAGAAGTGGCTTAGTCATGCTGACCACATGACCTGGAAGCTGTATGCCTGCTCCCTTGGCCAATAAAGCGAGATGAGCGCCGCAACCCCAGAGTCGTCCGCGACTGGACCTAATGGTCAGGGTTCCCTTTACCTATATATTTATTAAAGCATTTCAGAGCAACATTGCAACTTAAGAGATGAAATACAGTAATGTGACAATAAAAAAATGCAGTATGAAAAAAAAAGTGTAAATAAAGTTTTCATCTAGCACTGAAAAGAGAATAAAGATGGTGCCCCACAGCCCTCTTTGAGAAGGCAATTCAACAAATCAGGTTCTGCCACAAGGGTATACAAATACTTGTGGATAGCAAAAGTGTTTTAAAAATGTGATTTTAAATGTTGCTGGTTTTAGATAATGAATATTAAAATGCTTCTAGATTTCTGGTTTTGTATGCTGCTGTGAGAACCCTTGGTTGGGCTGAGCATCGTGAGGTAAATGCAATGGATAGTAGATTTGCAGTGAATGCATTGGACAATGACAGATAGCTCTACTCTGTTCTCCTCACTTAAATTGATACTTGACATTCTTCTTTTCAAAGCCCAGCTACATATTATGTTAAATGCATAGATTTGCATAGGTTTTCGTGGTTTGCCCTTTTTTTAAGAGGAGCTATGTGAGGAGATCTAGATCAGGTCTGTGGCAGGGCTGCTTCACTCCTAATACAACACTGTAGTTTAGCCTTTGCCCTGTGTGCTAATAAGAGGCATACTAAGCAAGTATGTATGGCTGATTAAGCATCCTGGTAGGAAAAGGTGCTGAATCTGATTACCTAGACCAGAGGTTATGCAAGCTTGCTCTCCACTGTGAGAATAGTTCAATCTTTGTATGAGAACAATAAGGTTCTTTGACTTCTGAGATTGGTTCGAAAAATGGAACTTTAAAGGTTTTGTATGTGATCTGGTAGTGTTCATAATATCATTAAATAATGCTGCCAGCTTGTGTTGAAGAAAGCAATTCAACCACTAATAATAATAATAATAATAATAATAATAATAATAATAATAATAATAATAATATATTTATGTCCCTCCCATCTGGCTGGGTTTCCCCATCCACTCTGGGTGGCTTCCAACAGAATATTAAAATACAATAGTCTATTAAACATTAAAATCTTCCCTAAACAGGGCTGCCTTAAGATGTCTTCTGAATGTCAGGTAGTTGTTTATCGCTTTGACATCTGGTGGGAGGGCGTTCCACAGGGCGGGTGCCACTACTAAGAAGTCCCTCTGCCTGGTTCCCTGTAACTTGGCTTCTCGCAGTGAGGGAACCGCCAGAAGGCCCTCAGCACTCGACCTCAGTATCCGGGCAGTACGATGGTGGAGATGTGCCTTTAGGTATACTGGACCGAGGCTGTTTAGGGCTTTAAAGGTCAGCACCAATACTTTGAATTGTGCTCGGAAACGTACTGGGAGCCAGTTTAGGTCTTTCAAGACTCGGCGGCTGCTCCCAGTCACCAGTTTAGCTGCCGCATTCTGGATTAGTTGTAGTTTCCCGGTCACCTTCAAAGGTAGCCCCATAGTGAGCGCATTGCAGTAGTCTAAGCGAGAGATAACTAGAGCATGCACCACTCTGGCGAGACAGTCCATGGGCAGGTAGGGTCTCAGCCTGCATATCAGATGGAGCTGATAAACAGCTGCCCTGGACACAGAATTGACCTGCACCTCCATGGACAGCTGTGAGTCCAGAATGACTACCAGGCTGCGCACCTGGTCCTTCAGCGGCACAGTTACCCCATTCAGGACCAGGGAGTCCTCCACACCCGCCCGTCTCCTGTCCCTCAAAAAGAGTACTTCTGTCTTGTCAGTATTCAACCTCAATCTGTTAGCCACCATCCAGCCTCCATCCGCCTCCAGGCACTCACACAGGACCTTCACCGCCTTCACCGGTTTTGATTTGAAAGAGAGGTAGAGCTGGGTATCAAGTGTGAATTCTTCATTACTTAATGTACCTATCCAACCTTCCTTTCCAAAATGAATTAATTACAAGTGGATAAGAAAGCACAACACAGCAGCCAATATGTCAAATATTGAGATACATCATCAGAGAAAACAAACCCATCCTAGAGCCAGAAGGAGTGTAAAGGAAATGAGGCCAAATGAACCTAACCATTTCCCCTATAAATATCTCTAAAACCTAGGGATAGAATCAACGGCCTGGTGAAGGGTGACCTAATCTTCATAATCAAGCACAGCCCATTGCTGCATACCAAAGAGAGAGTATGAAATGGACTGACCCAGCCATTAAAATTGTAAAAACTCAGGAAAAAAGAATAATCATACCGCCCCCCCCCCGAAACCTTCCTGTCAAATCTTCCAATAACATTAAGTGGGATAGCAGTAAAAACTAGCACTCAGA
This sequence comes from Podarcis bocagei, assembly GCF_964188305.1. Classification (NCBI taxonomy): domain Eukaryota; kingdom Metazoa; phylum Chordata; class Lepidosauria; order Squamata; family Lacertidae; genus Podarcis; species Podarcis bocagei. The sequence goes on from NC_138130.1 coordinate 82,361,076, forward strand.
TTCTCCTCTGACTTCAATGGCTTGATATAATCATTGATTGCCATTAAGTCTGAAGTTGACAAACTAAGCTTAGTACTAATCAGGAAGTAGGTTTGTAAGCTGGGAAGCTCCCCATGTGTGCAAGGGAAGTGCAACCTTAAAAGGGGTATAATGGTGAACACACTGTTGAAAAACCAATTATCTGTGCAAACGCTAATAGGTTTTTTATATTTTCAAGCTGCTTTGAACCAAAAATTGGCTCCCAAAGTAGCTTACAGCAGATAGAAGATAATACAAAGTGTTACTGTGAGAGGGGGTTCTCAGCTGGGTAATAGATTTCCATTTTGTTTTTCTTCTGTCAGTATCCTAGCAACTCAGACCACCCCAGGGAAACAAACCACCCAATCATATTAAATTCACCATCCCTTGACATCCCTTGCTGAATGCAACAGGTTTAAACAGTACCATCAGGCAAGGTGTCACATTGTAGATTGAATAGTTTTATGTTCGCGACATAGTACATTTTCTGTTTTACTGATCTTCTTCTGTATACTTTGACATTGTGATTATGCACTTAATTATGAAGCCCACCATGTGCTTTGTTGAAAAAGTATATTTCCATACATTTTAAATAGGGCAACTTGTACAAAGTTCATTCATCAATTAGAGTCTCCCTGTAAGTCTCCTCAAAAGACAACCAATGTCACTTTAGTCAACCATTGGTAAAGGTTCAAGCACAATTGTGATCTCTGAACTCTTTGTATTTTTAAACCAGGGACTTCATAAAAGATTTCAATGTGAAAGGTTGGATCCATAATTGCAAAACTGTTTATCCATCCTACAGAGGAGCATCCATTCATTTTAAAAAGAAAATAGTGGCAGTAAGGTCATCAATAGGAATTGAATCACATTCTTGTGTTGCTACTTCCTCCGTCATGACTATATTTAAATATTTAAGTAAATTTAAGTATATTAATTCCAGTTATACATAAAAATGGAAGGAGGTTAGTACTGGGATGTTATCCTGATAGCTAATGTCAGAAATGATGGGTGTGCAAATTAATGCTACTTAGTCCTTTACCATAAAATTTAACCTGGAGTCCTATACAAATGTAAGAAAGAGCAACATTAAACATACCAGGGCTTCTGAATAGCCATGCCTTAAGGTTTTTGCTTATACTTGAGTATGTTTAACTAATCCAAGAAGTCCTTGTAAGTGCTGGACTATATTCACAAATTTGTCAAGACAGGCATAAGTCCGAGGAACAGATGCATGTTATCAAGTCAATGAGCAATGTAAAGATCAGCTAATTTTTGCATTCGTATAACTAACATGTGCAGGATCTTTATTTTTAAACAACACGATTCCAATAATGTGCTACAACCTTCAAAAATGAGCATGGGTGCCTTTAATTTTCAGCCCTTCTAGTTAAAACTGACTCTATAATGCTTTAGTGTGGAGTAGAATTGTGAGGATTCCCTTCATACATTTAGTAATGTGTCAGGCTTCCGCAGCTATGAGCTTGGCTTCTTCCCTCCCATATTGATCTCTCAAAACATAATGATCCTTCAGAGCTCCTTAAACACGCTGGACAGCAGCTAGCTTTAGCTAACCAAGAACTAATAACTTAGATAAATAAATAGTAAAGGCATGCTTTTACTATTTACTATAGTAAAGGCAAATAGTAAAGGCATAACCATTTTAATTTCAGAGTGTAGTTACTGGCCTGGGTCACTTAAGCAAAACTCTGGAGCAGCTGGGGAACTGCTAGCATGTTACCCGGTAAACTAGTTTGGCTTCTCTGCCTTCCTTCTATCCTAATAACAGCAGGCTGCACTATCATATTATGTTTTATGGCTTAATGATAATGTGCCTGCCATCGCAGGTTTGCATTTCTAGTATAATTTCTGACCTTTAGCTCTCTTTGTGTGAGAGAAAGAGGGGGAGTAAGTAGGTTGCCATAAGTGAAAAATGACATGGGAGCTGCTGCTAAAACCATTGGTGGTTTAATCTATTTGAAAGTGTTCTGTGTTTTTTTTAAACCCAGGCATCTGGTTAAATTGGAAATTTTAATTTTTGTCATTGTAGTCTCGCTTGTTTGTCTTATGACAGATTTGTTAATACATTGTTTGTCAGACCTGTTTGTATGATTTGTAATTTTGGTATATTGTTTTTCTCTGTTTTTATTACTTTGTTCCCAATTCTGTGATTGAAAATAATAAAGAGCAGGTTATAAATACTGTAAACAAATTAAAAACAACAGCAACTATGTGTTGTGTGAAGAAGTAACAAACAGAAGTACTGTTTGTTAGCGTTACAAACTAGTATATCAGTTGTCAGCTCAACATGCACAGCCATACTCTTGTATGTACAGAGAAACTTGCATCGCGGGTTGTATTCTTGTTTTGGGCATCCTTTAGTTGTTCTTAAGCAAACTCTTTGCCTAATTTGCCTGCATGGGTAAACTGTGCCATAGAACAGGTCATGGTAATTACTGGTGTGTGTTTTCCCCTCCCTCTAGGGCGCTAATGCCTCGGCCTTGGAGAAAGAAATTGGTCCAGAACAGTTTCCAGTCAATGAGCATTATTTTGGTTTAGTAAATGTAAGTTGCAGATATTACTTGTTTTGAAAGAAAGTGAATGTATATGAAAGAAGTTGCTTGCCTGTGCCTTAGGACTACACAAATTCTGGGCATAAAGAAATTATAAAAGCTCTCTAGTACTTGATTACAGTGGTACCTCGGGTTAAGAACTTAATTCGTTCTGGAGGTCCGTTCTTAACCTGAAACTGTTCTTAACCTGAAGCACCACTTTAGCTAATGGGGCCTCCTGCTGCTGCTCTAACATTGCCATGTGATTTGTGTTCTCATCCTGAGGTAAAGTTCTTAACCCGAGGTACTACTTCCGGGTTAGTGGAGTCTGTAACCCGAAGTGCCTGTAAGCTGAGGTACCACTGTAAACGTGTTTTTTATTTTGGGTGGGAAAATATATTCAATCTTTATTCAGACTTAAGTTCAGACTCTAAACTAAGTGCAAGACCAGTGTTTTAAACTGTTCTGGAGAATCCTGGGATTCCTAGGAAGCCTGGTAGGGGTTACTCAATGAGAAGGTGAGTGAAAGTGAGGAAGAGTCCCTGAAAGACAGCTTGCCCATCTCTGGTAGTTTTCTTTTTTTGCAGTGTACATACAGCCTCAGGAGAGGTATATCCTAGGTCTCTCATTGTTCATGAGAGCCAGTTGTGACGCTAGCCAATGCCTGCCATATGTGCCAGCCTGTGTGTCCACTCAGAATATGCAGAGAACTATATGCAGTGTGCTGGGTGTCCATGGTGCATGTTCACGGTACATTGGAGTTAAAGTTAAGAGGATTTGCTGAAGCTAGAAACAATGACATTAGGATATCTTTAAACTAAAAATTAAAAGCAGCCAACAAGCAAAACTCCCATCTTAATTGGACTGAAACCTTGTATTCTTATGTTTGTAGTTGATGCATTAGATCAAAAGGACAATCATATAAAATTCATTGCAGTTGTTTAATTGACTGGGAGTTGGACCTGTTTAAAAGATGCCTCAAACAGCTGGTAGACTGTATGGCTTTCAAAACTTAAAATAGTGATATATGGGTTCTCTGTTCCCTGCCCCATTAAAAAAAACACAACCCCATGTTTCTGCGGTGATCTTGGCGCATATAACGCTGCGGGCCCTCACACATTTCTCTTTCTCTTTCTAGCAATGATTCCCTTGTCTTAGTGACCTTAATAGTGATTCATGGTTACTTCTGCACCAACTCTAACCTGGTTTGACCCTAATCAGAACTCCCAGCTAAGCCAAAATTTGAAGTGAAACATTGGTGTAGTTGTAATGATAGCACCGTAGGTAAGCCTGACAAGGAAGAAGAGGGAACTTGCTCTGAAGAGGGGGAAGAGGAAGTACATGAGCCTATGGCTCATTCTCAGTCATGTAACATTACTAAACAGAGCTATCAGCCTCTTGACAAGGAACATGTACTGTGAACTTCGAATTTTACAGCATTAACAGTGCATACATTTTATAAAATGGAGAATACAACATAGAGAGTTATACCCAAATGTAACTTCCCGGGAGTGGAGCAGATTTCTATGAGTGGAATGGGGCTCCTCCTTCCTCTCCACCTCCTGTAGCCTCCCTCATGACCCTCACATTTTCTCTGGAAGTTTGGGGGGCCCTCCAAAACAGATCTGAGGCAGAGAAAAGGCAGCCCCATTGCTCACTTAGACTATTATTTGACATCAGATATTACCCAGAGTTTTTCTGGTGAATTTTCAAAACAATAACATTTACTAATGCTGCATAGATTTCCATTGTAGAAAGAAAACTCATTGGTTGTCAGATATTTCTAAAAATAAAATGTGTACAACAGAGAAGCCAGATGGCAGTAAAGGTGCATGCTTTGCTGACTGTTAAATCTGCCACTAGTTAATGGATAAGTTATACTTCAGTCTCCAAAAATCAGTAATTTTGCTAAGATACACTTTTGTTTCACACCACTCTCTTTGTAAACAGTCTTCCTTTTCGGTAAAAACTAATAGATCATTTCTTTGTGTTCTAGTTTGGAAATACATGCTACTGCAATTCAGTTCTTCAGGCACTTTATTTTTGTCGTCCATTTCGGGAGAAAGTCTTGGCATACAAAAGTCAGCCCAGAAAAAAGGAAAGTCTTCTCACTTGCTTAGCTGATCTTTTCCACAGCATAGCCACCCAGAAGAAAAAAGTTGGAGTAATACCTCCAAAAAAGTTCATAACAAGACTTCGGAAAGAGAATGGTAATGCTTTATTTTGCTGTTATGACACGTTTACCTTTTTCAGTTTTACTCAGTCAGAAAAAGGGTGTTGTCTCTCTGTTGTTCATTCTTGTTCTTCTAATTTGGACTGACACTCAGAAACTGAACTTATGGTTCCCCACCCTGCCCTGGTGATCATTAAAGTACTATATTATCCCTATTATCCCTATTAAATGGGGGCATAACCCTGTATTTTGCCACACTTGCAATAAATATTTTATTTTAAAGGTTTAAATGTCACCCTGTATATCAGTAAGATGCACAGTAAAATGCCAGTAAAATTTAAAATTTGATGGCCATATCATTTACACTTACTTTGCCTCTTTTTATTAGAATATGTTGAAACAGCCATAACATATATCCTAAGGACAATAATGTTTCTCAAACAGTATTTTTAAACTATTAAAATCCTCAGAATGATGGCCTTTATGTATACTAGTGGAGAGTGGAGTTTGTTTATTGCAAAACTCTTTTGCATAATATTGGAAGGTGGTCTGTCTATAGATATAACTTACTTGCTTTCTGTTCAACCGTCTTATATCCAGTTAATTTGTTTTGCAGAGCTTTTTGACAACTATATGCAGCAAGATGCGCATGAGTTCTTGAACTATCTGCTAAATACAGTTGCTGATATTTTGCAAGAGGAGAGTAAACAAGAGAAGCAAAATGGTCGTTTACCGAATGGCAGCATTGACAGTGAAAATAACAACAGCCCACCAGACCCAACATGGGTTCATGAAATTTTTCAGGGAACGTTAACAAATGAAACCAGATGTCTTACTTGTGAAACGGTATGTATTTCCTATAGATTACTTTGATTTCATTTATTGTGCAAATGTGTTTTTTGTATATCAATCAATCAAATCAATCTATATCAATCAATCACATCTTTATTATGGTCACAGACCAGCATAAGTAGGGTGGGGAACCATAATTTAAAATCTGTAAAACGTTTTGGAAAGCTAAAATTATTAAAACAGAAGGTATATATATAAGACTATAAGAATCTAAACGAGGCTAAAAGACTCTAAAAGAAGGGTTAGGAGCATTCTCGCTTCTCGGCCTTTTGGCTAAGATAAAATGTAGTTGTTTCTGTAGTGTATCACAACTCTTTTGACTGTATTTAGATAATCATATCTCAGCTTATTAAGCAGTAGTATGAATGAGGCTTTTGCCTCCGTTCCGCACACAGCCCTTTCACTACTTCCTTCACAGTGTGAGCAAACAAAGTGAGGAACCTCTAATTAGAGTTTCCCACATTATCCAAACCAGGAAACTGGTTTACTGGTGTTAGATTTCAGTTGTGTGAGGATTTGAGCACAGAGAAAAATGAAGCTGCTTATTTTGAAGTCTACCTTGATGAAAGTTAACCATTTAATAGCAGCTATTAAAATTAACACTTGTTCACATTTCCTTTCATGATGGAGTAGTCCTAGAATTTCTCTCTAATTCGGCAAACAAGAATGAGTGCCTCCAATTTTTGCAAAAGAATTGCATGGAAAATATGTAGGATTTCTATGTACCAAAGATCAGGACAGAAAAACATTTACAACAAGCATCTTCCTGCCATATGTGTTTAAAAGTTGCTTCAAGGAGATGGGGAAATTATTTACAAAGAAATCTTGCATTTCATGTTAACACTCAGTTTTGCTAGAGTTCTCAGAGTTTTTGTTCCTTGAAATTAAAGAAATGTCATTCCTAATGCAGGCAACCGGTAGTCAAAATAGCTATTTACCTGCAACTCAGCCCCTTATCATAAATGATAGGATAGACAACTTACGTAATTTGAAGTTCAGAGGTATATGTCAAAATGTGGAACATAAAAGGCCTAATCTAAAAGTGAGAATGCATAGCACTTTCTTTTAAAATTGGTTACCATTATTTTAAAAGAAGGAGAGTTTTCTGTACACAGGACTCCAACCTCAATATTTCTTTTATGCTTGCACTGCAGTATTCAGAGCACTGCAGCAATTTGTGAGGGTCCTGACTTTCTAATATAAAAAAATTCTAATGCTGTTATGCATGTCTTGTGTGAAAGCACAATTGAATATGGAACTTCAAAGAGAATCTTATGTAGCTTTTAATACAGACAATCTGAAGCATATTTTTCAATGAGAGGTTTGCATCATTAATGAATGAATTATCAAAGACTTAGCTGGTATGTGTCTGCTTTTATATCAATTGTGCTCTGATATTGACCCTCCACCACTGGCATTCTGTCCCCTAACCTCCCTAGCCTACCCAAAATGGTTGTTACATAGTATCCCTCTGGGTAGGATGCCACATAGCAAGTTTTACCCAGTGCTTCTTAACTTCAAGAAAATTTAGTACTCTAATTTTTTTGTACGATTCAAAACAAACATCTAGCAGAGTTTTTGTACTTAAAAAAGAAGTAGCAGCAGCAATAGATTTAGATACATCATGACTTTGATTCAGGTCTGGTATTGGGAATGCAAAGACTGATGGAATCCACTTTTCAGTAACAAGGGTCAGAAAAGGAAAGCAGCTGTGAATTTGCAGTCCAATATTCATATGTTTATTGTACCAAGAACAATTAATACTATGTAAATTTATCTGCAGATGTTGTCCCAGTCAGAGCCAAGGCATCAAGATCCCAGTTCCATTTGTATCACTTGCTCTTTTGTCAGTATTTACACATGGGGTATTACAGAACAGAAACTAATATCTATACTGTTAAAACTATATTCATAAGAGACAAATTATATTCCCAATTCATCAACTCGTTTGCTTTTATCTTGCTCACTGGAGAGCATACAGAGTTCAGCAGGTTTCCAAACCAAGTTCTGACAAGTGTTGCCTTAGGCATTCTATTCTATCTTTCATAAGGCTTCTGTATCTGCTGTAAGAAAAACAAAAAGCAAACAAAAAAATGAAAGTGAAAAAAAGCATTTTTTTCTGGTCTGCATACTGGTAAATAGAAGAAAATGGTAAACCCATCTTACTAATGTGCTTGTATGGCCTGTTAAATGATAATTCATCTTGAAAAACCCCTATTAGCTTTTTATCACCATTTGATTTATAGGTCACTTTGAGACCTGATTTCAAAATGTGCTTTGTGCAGGGAAATAATTTTTTTTTTTTTTGCACCCCCTCCTCCAAATTGCAGATAAGCAGTAAAGATGAAGATTTTTTAGACCTTTCTGTTGATGTGGAGCAAAACACGTCTATCACTCACTGTTTAAGGTATGGAAGATATTCAAATTTTGGACTGTTTGTTTGTTTGTTTGATTGATTGATTTCTTACCCACCCTTCACTATAAAGTTCCAGGGAGGTTACAAGAATATAATATGCCTATATAAAATCAGCTGAAATGGTTACAATTATAAAAATAAGTAATACTATTCCAGTCAGAGCACTATAAATTCAGCAAAAGAGGTGGGTCTCTCAAAACAACATACTTTGACTATCACAGGCCAGGCTAAAGAGGTGCATCTTAAGCATATAATGAAAGCTATATGGCAAATATGCTAGATGCACCTCTGTAGGGAAGGGAGTTGCACAATTTCCGGTGCTGCCATTCCCATGTTTCTGTATTCATCCATACTATGAAAGTTAACAAGAGAGAAAGTTAGTAAAAATGTATCTTTTACTGCACTGACTTAGACTGCTACTAGGAATCTCAAGCCTTTCCCTTTCATGGAGCTCTTCACGCTCTCTATTAACCAAACTTGAACTACTAGATGTCATTATACCTGCTATGGCTTTCTTGTCCTTTGGGATTAGCATGTCAGTCGCTGCCAGCTTAAATTCAGTACATTTAAGCAAGATGTTGAGAGTTGGTCTGTCTTTCACGTTAATGCCTGTTCTTCTATTTTAGGGGATTCAGCAATACAGAAACCCTGTGCAGTGAATATAAATATTACTGTGAAGAGTGTCGCAGTAAACAGGAAGCACACAAAAGGTACCATAAGCATATATTGTAGGTTTCACAGTTGTTAGCAAGCTATCCAAACATTTCTCCTTACGTTATGTTTTGAAAGTTTAATTTGGTTATAACACTAATAAATGTTCTGTAGCAACCAAGATACTTGAGGTTCAGTGGGATTAATTTCCTAACTGCGTGATTTCTGCCTCTCACGTTTTCAGCCCCTAATATTTCAATATGATCTAAAAAGCTAATCCTAATTGTCTTCGCTGTCTTCCCACCTACCCCCTTCCCTTTTGTATTTCATCTGCAAATTTTATACACTTACACTGGCTCAAGCTCCAGATGTTACCATGGTACCAGTATTCAGACAAATACTATTTGGAGCAGCCAACCTTGAGTGGCTGGACAAAGCAATGTGAGATGTTATCAGGATATGATCCATCATTGGAGATGGTGAGCACTGTATATTTTAAGAAGATTAAAAATCTTATCTTTAACCAGCTTTTTTTTACAAAGATTCTGTGTGAGAAATGGGAATTGTTGGACGTCATGATAAGCTTTGGCATATGACGGGAATGGCCCACCTCAGGCTTTCGTTTTTTGCACTCTTCCCCCCTCCTCCTCCTTATTTCAGGAGTGAGAAACCCTCCCCCCCCCCTTCAAGGGCTGCATGCTGGCAATGGGAGAAGCCAGAGCCAAAAGGGGAAGGGCCTTTTCTCATCCTCAGAGCAGGCTGCCAAAGGAGGAGGCTGCATGAAATTAGGCTGTGGGTGACAGGTTCTCCATCTCTAGCTTTTTGTTATATGTAATCTGAGCCCAGCCAGCTGAAAAGGATCCATTTTTATATCCTTGTAAAAATTAAAGTATAGGAGAACATAGGCTATTGTAAACATTTTGACATGAATTGTTCTGTTTATAAAATTATATATGTGGCTCATTTACCTATGTAACATTTTCATTTCTATATATGTTTCCATTATTTTCCTTGGAGTTTTGAATCTTCATGGTGACATATGACTTAAGCTACAGTTTAGCCGAGTGATGATGAAAATGTCATAAAACTATTCTCGTCTATGCTTAAGTCATTAATTAAATTGATCGGTACTTTTGTGGAATTTCACTTGATGCTTCTGTAAGAGTTGAGTGTTTCTAGTTTGGATAAAAGGATGTCTCTCTGAAGGGTTGTCATGCAGACAAGTAGACATCTTTGTTGCTCCAGAGGGCAGAACTAGAACCACTGGGTAGAAACTGCAGGGAAAGGGATTTTGGCTAAGCATTCAAAGAAGCTTCCTAGTGGCAAGAGCTATTATACAGTAGAACAGACTTGCCTTGGAAAACGGGGGCTCTCCTTTGTTGGAGGTATCGTAACAGATACTGGGCAGCCACTTGTCAAGTATGTCACAGTTGCATCCTGCACTACAGAGCCTGTCCTGAGTAGGGGATTTAGACTCAATGGCCTCCAAAGTCTCTTCCAACTCTATGATTCTATGGGTCAGGAAACTATCAGTCCTTGAATATGTTCACTCAGCATTTTTTGTCTGCGGTAGCTGTAGTTCTACACCATGGAAGTGATAAATTTCTAGCTACTTGGGTCTACAACTGGTTTTCACCTTCACCTCATGGTGGGTCACACCAGTAGCACCATTGCTAGTTTTATTACACTTTTAAGAAAAAGAAAAAGAGGAGATAAAGCAAGAGAATCAGAAGGGAGGAAAGCAGAGGGATAAGACTATATGGTTTTTTTAAAAAGTAAAAGCAGATCTCACTTTGGAGGCTAGGGTTAAAACTGAGTTCCAAATCTAGAAATGTTATTACTTTTTACATTGTATCAATTTTTCCACAAGGGATGTGTTCACTAGATAAAATGAAGCAGTAAGGCCTTTGCTCTAGCCATCACTGTTTACCAGTAGGATCCAACAACTGTTAATAAGAACTCTGGTTCCTAAAAGTTTAAATAAAATTTTGGTGTTGGTATACTTGCAACACAGTCCTAATCATGTCTGCTCAGAACAATGTCCTATTGAATTTAGTGGGGGCTATTCCAAGGTAAGTAGGGTTGGAATTGCAGCCTTGTATATTTATTCAGTTCAGTTTTTAATTTAATGTCTATAAAATGTGGTATTCCATGTTTTAGACTAATTTTAAAGTAAAATTGTATGTAATAATTCACATTACCTGTCCATCAACCTTCATTGTTCAAACCATTGCAGTTTTCATCTTGTTTGCTTTTAAGTGCATGGCTGTGCTTCAGGAAAGTAAAGCATGCATTTCCAAGCAGTGATGTACTACTGAAGTTTAATGATGCCTGATTTTCAGTGTGAAAAGTGGTTCGTTAAGGGGTACAAAATGCTCTGACATGCTGCTCCTTAGTGAACATTTTAGAACTTTCTTAATTTTTGCATACCAACAAGGAATTGCAGAATGAGCATGTTGATGCCATTGTTAAAATGCACATCCCCCTGAAAATAATGCCGGGTGGATTGATGATGTCCATAATCATGTTATTCATTTGCACTGCATTGCTTTTTAAATGGGCTGCCCCAGATAGTCAGGTACTGTATAGAGGACTAGATTGTATAGGAGGTTGGCTCAGTACAGTGGTGCCCCGCAAGACGAATGCCTTGCAAGACGGAAAACCCGCTAGACGAAAGGGTTTTCCGTTTTTGAGCTGCTTCGCAAGACGATTTCCCCTATGGGCTTGCTTTGCAAGACGAAAACGTCTTGCAAGTGTTCCGATTTTTTTCCACTCCCCCCCCCTTTTTCTAAGCCGCTAAGCCGCTAATAGCCTTTTAGCTGCTAATCCTTTAATAGCTGCTAAGCCTTTAATAGCCGCTAAACCGCTAATAGTGCTAATCCGCTAAGCCGCTAATAGGGTTGCTTCGCAAGACGAAAAAACAGCTAGACGAAGAGACTCGCGGAACGGATTAATTTCGTCTTGCGAGGCACCACTGTAATAGTTTGTGACTTGCTTGGTTTCAACCATGTTCCCTTCCCCACAAAATTGCTATGGCACCTTCCAAACACTGCTATGGGCTTTCGGCGGCATGCAGTTAGTTCTCAACAGCTAGCAAGTGGTAATTGCTGTGTGAATGTATTTCTGTTTAACATATTTTTATACTTAAGTCGATTGATTTTAATAAGTCTACTGTGAGATATGACTTCATTGGCTACTGCCCACCACCAGAAAAAAGTAGGTTTTAAAATGCAGTTGAATCTTGGACATTTATGACCACACTAAAATAAATACTTTGTTTCAGGATGAAAGTGAAAAAGCTGCCTATGATCCTAGCTCTCCATCTGAAGAGATTTAAATACATGGATCAGCTACATCGATATACAAAACTCTCCTACAGGGTAGTGTTTCCCTTAGAGCTTCGGCTGTTTAATACATCAGGAGATGCCACTAATCCCGACAGAATGTATGATCTAGTGGCTGTGGTAGTCCACTGTGGAAGGTAAGAAAATACAATGTGACACATTACTGCTACTGATTTCCTGTGAAATAGCTTTGTATCATTCTTTAAAATCATCAAAACAATAGGCCTTTGATGGACTCTATTAATTTATGTAGAGTTATGTGCCAGCGTTGTTGTTTCCTTCAAGTGTCATAGTTGAGTGTTGTTTTTATACAGCGATTAAATTAGCAAAAAAAAAGGGGGGAGCACGTCTTGTTCTTCAGTTTTAGCTGCTTCTTTGGTTCTTGTTCTTTATGAAAAATCAATATTTGAAGCTTGTTTTCATATAAATGTTGTGTTTAAAAGATAAAATAAGCAGAAGTAGTTGTCAGAATTCTTCAACATTTTCTTCTGAGGAAAAAATGATCTTAAAGTTGATGATGACCACAATGTGAATTGCTTTCTTCTTCACAGTGGACCTAACAGAGGACACTATATTGCAATAGTGAAGAGTCATGATTTTTGGTTACTCTTTGATGATGACATTGTAGAGGTAAGAATGTCTGTAATTCTAGATTCTAAACGTTAGAGTAGTTATTCTGTGTCTACTACTTACTTTTAGATTATCTCCAAGACAATAGATTTTGCAAAGAAACTGTTAACTTGTTACCAATGCTAGTAGAACATGGTAACATTTCTAGTAAAGAGAGTATGCCTTTGCATATTATTATTTTTGCAGTGTCTTTTTCAGTGTGTCTCCTAGCAAACAGCTACTGTCGTGATCTTAAAATGATAACCAGTGGTGTTTATTAGCCAGAGGTATGAATGCAGTTTATGGAATGTATTCCCTGCCCCTGGCAGCCCCCTGCACCCCCCCAAATCTGCTCAAGAGGGTTGAGGGGTATGTAGGCTGTTGCAGGAGAGAGGAAGGGGAAATCCTGTTGCATTAGCAGAAATGTGTTCCCAAAATGTTTGCTATTACCCTTAACTTCTATCTTTTTTCCTTTGTTATGAAGCATAAGAGTTTATGCTGTAATCTTGCCACCCCACCCACTGTTGTTGGTTGGAGGAAGGGGACTGTCAGGAGTTCAGCCTACACTCGAGTAGGACCCTGACATAGACACATGCCTGACTGGCATGTTTCCTCCCTCCTGGTCGATTGTTCAGGAGCTTCAATAGCTTTCTTCAGCCCAAACATCACAGCGACCGATGCCAACTGACACTGGCACACTTAGAGATCCGCAGAGTTTGCGCATCATGCGTGACAGACCTCAGCAACTCAGCATTTTGGCTAATCTACTTTATTTACATGTAAACACACACAGAGCACTGCAACATGGCTCCCTCTCTCTCTAGCATCAGACAGCAAAGAGCAAAAGAACAAAGGACAATAGTCCCACTTCACGGAACACAGTAACACAAACATCCTGTTTCCATCACTTCCCACTCTGTGGAGTCAAAACATACACTGTCATGTGACAGACAAAAATCCCATGACTGCAATCATGGATCAGGAATTCTAAGATGCAGTCCTGTCTCCTCCCACCCTCACCCCCCACCAGCAAAGAGAAACATTGCTGATGAGGTTCTGCTGTGGTGGAGGCCCAAGCTGTTCCCGAACTGTTGTGAAGCTCTCATCAGTAGTTCTCCCTTTGGCAGTAGCCAGTTGAAAACCCGGAAATGGGGTGGGACACTGGAGGTTTTGAATTGACAAGACCCCAGACCCTTGATTGTCCTTGAGATATGGCAGTGGCTCCAGCACTCTGATCTCTCCCAACCCCAATTAGAATTGCTGTAGCCATGCTAGATAAATTGGAGTGGGTTTTCTTCTTACAGAAATTATATCCTCCGCATTTCGTTTCAGAAAATAGATGCACAAGCGATTGAAGAATTCTACGGGTTGACATCGGACATCTCAAAAAACTCTGAGTCTGGTTATATCCTCTTCTATCAGTCTCGGGACTGAAATGGGTCTGTGGTGAAAAGTGACTTCCTGTATCGCTGCTTTTCTGACATTTGTGGAAAGGAGAAAATAATAATTCCAGAGAGAGAGAAAGAAGGAAGGAATGCAGAGTCAAAAGAGTGGTAGCACAGTTTGCACAGAACAAAGCTAATGTTTCAGAGAGGCTTTCTTAAGCTCTTTATATCATGCTCATTTAATTTGCTCAGGTGTCATACTGAGAATGCTGATCCACGACAATTGCTCAGTGGGAACAGAGAGGCCAGCTGCTCTCATAAGAGCTAGCTATCGAGCAGCTGAAACTCTGCTAGAAGATTTTATCAAAAGTCCATTCAAGTCAGTGGTAATATTTTCACAATCTTCAGTACGCTTTGAATTTTGGCCAGTGTTGCACAGGAAATAAGTGTAACAGAAGCAATATTAATTTGACATACATTGTTTGTTTGTTTGTTTGTTTGTTTGTTTCTTATTAAAAGTGCAAATGATTGTTCATTTATACTCAGTTTCTGGGTTTATCGCACACCTAATTAGAGAGAGTTAGCCTAACAGTTGCCTTCCTGGCCAGAATAAATTAATAGAATTTGGTGTTAGCTAATAGAATCAAGAAGGCAAGTATGTTTTGCTTCTTTTAAGAAGCTTACATTACAGTAATATGTACCTCTATAATTGGTAACAGTTTGGGATTTTAAACTCCCTATGGGGAATAACTTGGTTTATAACTATAGTTTATTTTTATTTATGTATTACTGTAACTTCTAGAGGTTTTGTATTCTTCTCAATTCCAACATGTTTTGGAGCCTAGTTTTGTATATTAGCTTATATCAGATTTAAATATTTTATTTCATTGCTTATCTAAGATTTATCTCATATCTCAAAAAGGATACATTCAAAGCCTGAAGTAACTGAGGAAGGTATAGGTTTTACTTCCTTCCATGAGGAACTGATGACTCTGGCTATGTATTTGACATGATTTATTTAAGGAGTTGGAAAAGGAACTTTCCTCTGACCTTGTAAAACAGCTTACTTGTTTTATCACAGTGAGAGACTAGAGCACCGTTGGTGTACTAGACTTTCTGTTCAAAGTCTTCTAAACAATTGGCTGCAAAGTAGGTCAGAGTTCCTCATGCTTAAGTCCCAGTAGAATCAGAGTGTGGGCTTAATTGTGACATTTAATTAAAATTTGAAAATAGTTTCAGAATATCTCAATCTTCAATCTGTGGCTACAGTGGATTTTAAAATCCAGATGTATGTTGGATGAAATGACTCCTTACAATTCTGTGATGGTTCTATTCAGTAAAATTTATATAGTAATAAAATTGTCTTTTGATATTTTGATTGGATCACGACAGCAACAGATGATAGGGAACTGATCTCTTCTGATGGAATTGAACTCTTCTAGTTAACATTTCCATGCATTATCATTGTTGTCTGATGGTGGCTGAATGTAACTTCTAGAAAGAAAGAAAGAAAGAAAGAAAGAAAGAAAGAAAGAAAGAAAGAAAGAGGCTGAGCACACATTCCCAATAAGAGCATTTATGCCTTGATAGAATGTGGTTTTTGTTTTGTTGGACATGTTAAAATGTAAAACTTTCCTCCCTTTTCTGCTGCTATAATTAATGCATATACTTTATCGGTATCATTTAGCTCAGGAAAACAACTTCATATAACAACAGATTTCTAACAGGGTCACCAAGTGGGCTACTTTATTTAACAAATGTGAAAATGTCATGTCAAATTGTAAAGATTCTTTTTATATAAAAAGAAACGTTATAAAATTCTTGTTTTGGTCTGCACTCTTCTTCTTTTTTAAAAAATTAACTGCTACTTAGCTAAAACACCAGCATTTCAAAGATGACCATATTAAGTCTTCAATGAGAATACATAGTAGTTTTAAAAGTAACAAATCTAAATTAAATATATGGCTTATGGTTCATAGCCATTGTGACTTTCCCATATGGTGATGTGGAGCTTGAATAATTTTGATATGGGATCTTTTGATAAAGAGAGGAGAGTGTATGTTGCTTTACATCAGCAATGTGTTTGGAGTTTTTTCAAACTAGGCTTTGCTTCTGGCTACTGTTTCTCAGATGCCAGAAATTCCAAGAATGGCTTAGGGTGGCATTCAGTTAAGTTTTGCTTAGAGTAGGCCAACTGAAATTAGTGAACATGATTAAATTAGGTACATTAATTTCAGAATTACAACACTGAGTAAAACTGAGTTGAATACCACAGAGATTCATGCAAGGACTTGTACATATATCCAGTGATATATGTACTTTTTCTAAATTCATTTCCTTGTACACCTGGCTCCCTTTCATATCACAACTGTTTTGAAATTCCCTTTAACATCACCTTGAATCTGGGAAGGCTGAAAAATGCTCCTCAAAAGCAAGTCCAAAACCTCTTTGGGTCCGTGAAAGTAGTTGCACATTTCTTTGAATTCTAGCCATGACATTTATCTTATTCCTGGCGCTGTTGAAAATATGAGGAGGTGGTTCTTTAAATATAAACAATTTGCTTGCATCACACTGCAGCTTAATTTGAGAAGCACTGAGAGCTTGAAATCGTCACTTGAAAAAAGGATAACAACCGTCCAAAGAGATAGGGAAGAAGTCTTCAGATATAAATTATGATTGGTATGCAGTTCGTATTTTGTGCAGGGGATTAGAATTTAACAGAAATAGTACATTGTCAGTGAGAAATTACGTATTATATACTTGATCTCTGATTTTAATTTTAAAGCTTGAAAACACTATTTTATTTTCCCTTAGCTTTCTCATGCATCTTCTTGCAGTGTCAAAAACACGGATAGAGTCATACAGTGTTTCATTCTAACTGATAAGTAGTATAAATGTTACAAAAATTACAAAAGTAATGTGTTTATTGATTCATTAAGTTGGTGTTAGCAGTACAGAGTATTTTCCTAGGTAAGGGAAAGGTAAAGGACCCCTGGATGATTAAGTCCAGTCAAAAGTGACTATGGGATATAGCACTCATCTGGCTTTCAAGCTGAGGGAGCTGGTGTTTGTCCACAGACAGCTTTCTGGGTCTTGTGGCCAGCATGGCTACACCGCTTCCAGCGCAACAGAACACAATGTTGATGCCAGAGCCCACGGAAACGCCATTTACCTTCCCACCACAGCGGTACCTGTTTATCTACTTCCACTGGCATGCTTTCAAACTGCTAAGTTGGCAGGAGCTGGGACAGAGCAACGGGAGCTCACTCCGTCGTGGGGATTCGAACCATTGACTTTCCGATCGGCAAGCCCAAGAGGCTCAGTGGTTTAGACCACAGCTCTACATGTCCTCTTTAATCCTGATCTGAAGATTAATAGCTCTAGTATCAGAGTCAGCACACCTCTGATACTGATGAGAGACAGTGATATTCTGCTTGTGCACTTCCTTGAGGCATCTGGCTGGCTTCTGTGGAACAGAATTTTAGACTAAATGGGCCTTTACTCTGGTTCGGTGGGACTCTTTATATTCCTTTAAGGTAGAGAATTCTCTTAGGCTTCATTTAGATTGAGCATCCTGACTCTCCAGTGTTAGGGAGGCCAACTGTGGCAGCCCACCGACCCCTGACTGCAATGTATTTTTAAAAAATAAAAAAATACCTTTTTAAATGCTGATTACTGTTATGGCCTATTAAATGCGAATGATTAAAGTGGAGTATGGGCCCTGTCTGCTAATTGGAACAATGTTTCATGAACTTGGAATACTTTTTCTGCTGCATTTAGTAAGTATTCGCCTTCAAAAGTGAAATATTGAATCAGCCCAGCACATCAGCTTTGTATGAAACTGCTATGTGTGATAAGGAGCCATTAGGTGGCCCCAATATCTCAGCAGTATACACTGGTCACTTAGCTGTTTATGTGAATATCTGAGCATAACTTTTAGGAGTTCTTTCCAGCCAGAGTATAGGCTTGTAGCATCATCCATTTATTTATTTATTTTTACAGAGAGAGAGATGTGGTTTGAAGTCAAGAAGAAGCGCTGTTAATCACAGCGTATTCCCCAGTCCTAAATTAGATGCAAGTATGACCATAAACTTACCGCCAGCACATTTTAATGACTTTGGCTCAGCAGTGGCTGAATACTGGAAACGGTTTAACCTCTGTTTCTTGATATAAATATTACGCAATAATTTTATGTACCCATGATTTTATATACCACAAATGTAAGATAGGAAGAGCTTAACCAAATTTGGTAGATGGTTAAAGCACAAGCTGTATTTCTGGAAGCTAATTAAGAGTGCATATATACATACTGATATCTTCCTAAATCAAAAGCAAATTACCCAACTGGAAGATCTGTTTGAATCTGGCACACTGTTATATAGGTTTAGTGTTGTGTTATGTAAACCTGTATGAAAAGAAGCTGTTTTGAAAATTGTAGTTTTTGAAAATGCGACACTTGAGAATTTGAAGTTCATGTCCCACCTTTTGATTCCTAACCCCTGAGAGACGCCATTGTAACACATAGGTGTGGTGGAGCATGGGCTTGTATGGGATCATTTGCATCTTCAGTCTTGCATTTGAGGGAAAGAGCACCTTTAGTATGCCCCTTGCTACAGCTGGATGTAAATTAAAAGTCCAGCCATGCTAGTAGCAGTGGGCAGGGGTGTGGCAAAACTTCTTGTGACACTTTCAAGTGAAAAAAATATATTGTGGCATAAGCTTTTGAGAGACAGGCCCCGTATTTTCAAATGTTTGAAGTGGTCATCTATGTGAGTAGATTATTACAGAGAGATCTATGAGTGTAAGCATGCTTAAATTCCCCTTTCCCTGAGTACTTCCTAAATTTGCTCTGGAGGGTTGTGGGGAGGAAGTCATTTTCTGACATTAACACCCCGGATACATTGGTAAATTCATTTCATGGCTTGGCTTTAATTTGAACCGGGGCTCTACTTCACATACTTGGAATGCCAACAAAGTGTGAGATTATTGTTTTGGCAAAGTAATTCTGAGTATATGCAAAGTGCATCCCCCTCACCAATAAGTAACCCTGGTGTGGCTAACCTATTGCCCTCAAAATCATGTTGAACTCTCAGCTCCCATCAGCCAGCATGTCTGATGGTCCAGAATGATGGGAGTTTGAGTCTAACAAGATCTGGAAGATCACAGATTCCCCATCACTTCTCTAGTCAAAGAGTGTTATTTCTAGGCAGGCTTAAGGCCTCTCACGTTCAACTGAAAATGTTCCTACCCCTGTTGTAGTCCATCAAAATTTGCAAGGGGAGGTACATTTTAACCTGGCTCTGAAGGCACCAGGGAGGCAAGTGTTCCACGCAATAGAGAACCACCACTGAAAACCCCTAGTCATCATTCTTCATGCTTCCCTTGAAGGAGGGACTCATAGGAAGACCTCAAAGCTAGTCACTAAGTCAGCATCTGCTTGTAGGAAAATTGACCTTGGTCCATCTGTCACCTCTGAAGCCATTGATACTTGGCTTGTCTTCCTTTTTTTTTAAAAAAAAAAAATCTTATTGGTTCCCCATTTTCCCCAACCTAACATGAAAGAGGGTTATGATATATGAAGAAATGATACATACTACAGACAAAACTACATAAACCACAAAACCCACAATTGTTTCTACTTGCACAATGAAACAATGACTCAAAACATCATTTGGGCCAAACGGATGTGCGGTGTGAAGAATCATCCGCAAGACAACACATCATAAGTGGCGGCCTGTGAGTCAAGTCCTAACACTTGCAGTAACAAAGACTAAACAATCTAGCTTTTGCCTCTGTGCCACATTCTTTTCTGTCAGATGTGGGGCTTGGGTTTATATTGCTGATGAAGTCATTGCCATCTATGATATTGCAAGCTTGATTCATGCCCAGCACTTGCTTTTAGAACAACCCTTCAAATGAAGAGATAAGGATTTTATTTTTTTTAAGGAGATCATTTAGAGCTACATCTTATTTTCTTGCTGCATACCCTGATTATCAACCAAAGCCATAGTCATCACTGATTTTCACTTGTTGGGATAAACAAAAACGAAGGAAGGCAAAATATTCCAAAAAGTTATTATCCAAGATCTAGGTCCTGTTTTCAGGCTTCCCACAGTGATCTGGGTGGTCACTGTGAGAATAAGATTCTGGACTAGATGGACCATTGGCCTCATTCAGCAGACTCTTCTTATGGTACCAAGAGTGCTGAGAACACCATAAGTATAGGATGCAGCCTTTCTAAATGAGATCAGAGGTCCATCAGTGTTGTCTGCACAGACTCACAGCAGCTCTCCAGGGTCTCAGGCAGGAGTCTTTCCTAGTCCTAACCGGAGATGTCAGAGATTGACCCTTGACCCATTTGCATGCATTGAGCTGCATCCCTTCCCCTAAAATCATGCCTGACTTGCTTGCCAAATTTTTAAGACTGAACAGTGCTTGCTGGTTGACCTTGTAGTACAGTGGTAAAGGTAAAGGTAAAGGTAAAGGTACCCCTGCCCGTACGGGCCAGTCTTGTCAGACTCTAGGGTTGTGCGCTCATCTCACTCTATAGGCCGGGAGCCAGCGCTGTCCGCAGACACTTCCGGGTCATGTGGCCAGCGTGACAAGCTGCATCTAATAATTTATTATTTATACCCCGCTCACTCTGGGCGGCTTCCAACTGAATATTAAAAACAGTACAGCATGTAACCTTACTTCTCACAATGAGGGAACCGCCAGAAGGCCCTCGGCGCTGGATCTCAGTGTCCGGGCTGAACGATGGGGGTGGAGACGCTCCTTCAGGTATAAAGGACCGAGGCTGTTTAGGGCTTTAAAGGTCAGCACCAACACTTTGAATTGTGCTCAGAAACGTACTGGGAGCCAATGCAGATCTCTCAGAACCGGTGTTATGTGGTCCCGGCGGCCACTCCCAGTCACCAGTCTAGCTGACGCATTCTGGATTAATTGCAGTTTCCGGGTCACCTTCAAAGGTAGCCCCACGTAGAGCGCATTGCAGTAGTCCAAGCGGGAGATAACTAGAGCATGCACCACTCTGGCAAGACAGTCCGCAGGCAGGTAGGGTCTTAGCCTGCATACCAGGTGGAGCTGGTGGACAGCTGCCCTGGACACAGAATTAACCTGTGCCTCCATGGACAGCTGTGAGTCCAAAATGACTCCCAGGCTGCGCACCTGGTCCTTCAGGGGCACAGTTACCCCATTCAGGACCAGGGACTCCTCCACACCAGCCCGCCCCCTGTCCCCCCAAAACAGTACTTCTGTCTTGTCAGGATTCAACCTCAATCCGTTAGCCGCCATCCATCCTTAACTTAGTAGCATGGCAGCATATGCAGTGCCAAAAAAAGAAACACATAGCGAAAAAAGAAGACAGAGAAGGATATGGATTTGCACAAACATCTGCACATGCTAATATGTATGTATAGGTGCAGATTTAAAAATAATTGTGGGCTAACCAGCCTCATATAACTAACAATATTACAGTCGTACCTCAGAAGTCAAACGAAATCCATTCCACAAGTCCATTCGACTTCCAAAACGTTCGGAAAGCAAGGCACAGCTTCCGATTGGCTGCAGGAAGCTACTGCAGCCAATCAGAACCCATGGAACCCACAATGGACTTTCGGGTTCCAAAGAACATTTGCAAACTGGAACACTCATTTCAGGGTTTGTGGCATTTGGCAGCCAAAACGTTCGAGTTGCAAGGCGTTTGACTTCCGAGGTGTGGCTCTATTTTGATCCATTGTCACTGGGCCCCTAAAAGGCATGGGGCCCTTAGGCCTGCTCTGGTCTGGAAGGCCACAGGTTCCCCAGCCCTATAATTGTTGTTTAGTCGTTTAGTCGTGTCTGCCTCTTCCTGACCCCATGGACCAGAGCACGCCAGGCACTCCTGTCTTCCACTGCCTCCCGCAGTTTGGTCAAACTCATGCTGGTAGCTTCGAGAACACTGTCCAACCATCTCGTCCTCTGTCGTCCCCTTCTCCTTGTGCCCTCCATCTTTCCCAACATCAGGGTCATTTCCAGGGAGTCTTCTCTTCTCATGAGGTGGCCAAAGTATTGGAGACTCCAAAGTATTGGAGTCTCAGCTTCAGCCCTATAATAGGAGAAGGCTATTGCCCTCATGCCCTTTTTAATGAGTTGCTCAGAGGCTGATAGCCAGCCAGAGCTGAGACCAGAATGCTGGACTTAGACCTGAATAAGATCCAACACGGCTGCTCTTACATGCTCTTCTGAGAAAATGATGCCACTAGGGCAACTTATGCAAGGCAACTGAGACAGATGTGAATGCCTTTGGCAGTTGCTTTTTCCCGAATCTAAGTTAAGAGATTCCTGTCATGTCGAGCATCTGCAACGTCTCACTTTTAAACTCCTGGGAAAGTAAACTACTGGTCCAGTTTGCCAATCATAGAGAGAGACTACTTTATTCACGTCTCAGGAATCTGATGACCTCTTCTATTATGAAATAATTGGACAAGCAGAAGAAAGCGGCTTTCCTGCCGGGTGTGAGATGGAAGACAATGGCAGCAGCTCTTAGGTCAAGTTAAGCAGCAGGAAGAATGTCGGGGGTAGATATCTGAACTATCTGGGGGCAGCAGATGAGGAATGGTGATATATGGTTCTTAATCAGAGCAAGGGTGGGGGAATTAAAATGTGATTACAGTGGAACCTCGGGTTGCGAACGTGATCTGTGCGGGAGGCACGTTCACAACTGCAGCGTTCACAACTCGCAGTGCCACGTCTGCGAACGCACAGGTTGTGATTCGGTGCTTCTGCGCATGCACAAAGTGCAATTCAGTGTTTCTGTGCCTGCGCGAGCGCCGAAACTCAGAAGTAACCTGTTCTGGTACTTCCGGGTTCAGCGCGGTGCGTAACCCAAAATCGCATAACCTGAAGTATCTGTAACCCGAGGTACCACTGTATAAAGAGAAAACATTCCCCTCTTTCCACTGGGGATCTGACTCATAGTCAGCTGACTTTAATAAGCTTTGAGAAAGTCATGAATGTTCTGCTAAAGCAGAGCTGAGGAAGCCATGGTCTTCCAGATGTTGTTGGTGCCAAATGCCATCAGCATCAGCCCCAACCAGCATGGTGAATAATGAGGGATGATGGCAGCCGTAGTCCAACAACAGCTGGGGGACCATAGGTTCCCTATCATTGTGCTGGGTGGGGGTGGGATCCTGTTCAGTTTGTGTTTAAAGGTGAATTTATCAAATTTATCACACTTTCCAAATCAGTAAGAGACTTGAAACACAGCCAGCCACCCTTCGAAATCCACACTTACCCAAATTGTGTAAAATAATGTTTACAGAAATGTATATGTTAGGGGCAAGTGGATAAAAAGAAATATGTCAATGGAAATAACCCAAAGGCATCATATTAGGGGAAACGGCTTGCAGAAATGTGCATATCAGTCAAAACAGCATGCAAAATGTGTCTATTAGGAGAAATTTGCACTAAAACACTGATAAGTTTTCATTCTTTTTCTTTTTCCTTTTAAGAACCGTAAATTGCTGCAGAAACGCGAACTGAATTTAAGTCTGGACAAAAATGAGAAACGCGGAGAACCAAAATCGGCAGATCCTCCCATCCCTGCTTGTGCAAATCTCTGACCACAGGCATTATATGCTTCACTCCTGTCAGCAATTGCACTGCAGCATTCTGCACTAAATGCAGCATTAGGATCAAGTGCAAGTTATGGGATTTCAGCTGGAAGTTATGGGATGTGCACTGATGGGAAATGACGCAGTGTGGCTGCCCCGAGACCTTTGCAGGTTCCAATGGAATTGAAAGTAGGATTACATTTGACCACCTGACTGTATCATGACCCCAAATAACCACGAGTGCACAATAAAAAGGACACCTGGAGGCACCCAGAGAGAAACTATAGTTGCCCGCTGGTAGCCCAGCTGTACCCCTCTAAACTCAAAGCTCATTTGGGGTACACAAGCTGTGGGTGCAATGGTTGAAGTCTCCTGTATGTCCAACCTATCTCTGTGTGTGGGCAAGATGTCAGGTAACAACCCCCATAAAAGAAGTTAAAAAGGTAAAGGGACCCCTGACCATTAGGTCCAGTCGTGGCCGACTCTGGTGTTGTGGTGCTCATCTCGCTTTATTGGCCGAGGGAGCTGGTGTACAGCTTCCAGGTCACGTGGCCAGCATGACTAAGCCGCTTCTGGCAAAACAGAGCAGCGCACAGAAACGCCATTTACCTTCCCGCCGGAGCGGTACCTATTTATCTACTTGCACTTTGACGTGCTTTCAAACTGCTAGGTTGGCAGGAGCAGGGACCAAGCAACGGGAGCTCACCCCCTCAT
The DNA here is from genome assembly GCF_964188305.1 of Podarcis bocagei. Taxonomy (NCBI): domain Eukaryota; kingdom Metazoa; phylum Chordata; class Lepidosauria; order Squamata; family Lacertidae; genus Podarcis; species Podarcis bocagei. Next base: position 82,385,383 of record NC_138130.1, read on the forward strand.
GGGAATTCGAACCACCGACCTTCTGATCGTCAAGTCCTAGGCTCTGTGGTTTAACCCACAGTGCCACCCGTGTCCCTTTATAAAAGAAGTTAGGAAGAAGTTAAATATCAGCCAAAGATAGGGGGAGGGGAAACAAATTTTGATCAATTATACAGCAAGCTCACCATCAAACAGCAAGGAGGTTTTGTAAACATAGTTAAAATCCGCCCCCCTTGAAAAATGATTGAAGTAAATTACTAATAATATTTAATAAGAAGAGGCACAGTCACAGCACATTGCTAATTGAGCATTTAAAAACCCAAGTACATTTGACATCGCCTTCCTGTCGAGCAGTAATTCCAGATCTGATATTCTACCCCTGCCGAAATCCCCTTGATGAATAAAGCAGCAATCTGCCTGGAATAGCCCCAACTTTGTCTGCTATAATCTTTCACAAATCAAATAACAACTCGGAGGATCATTTGCTTTGCTACAACAATATCTTGCTATTAGCTTTTGAGTTGGGGTTGTGTGTGTTGTGTTTTTTTTAAAATAATAATAATAATAAATGAGCGAGAGATTAGAAAAGCATTGCTGAAAAATTGCACTCATTATTTCCCCCTCGCAGTTGATGTCACTCGCACTGCTTCCTAGCTTGGATGAGTTCCATGACTCCCCGGCACGCAGTCTGCACGCAAGAGGTTGTTTGGGAAATCAACCAAGGAGCAGTAATTTATCACTCCAGCTGGTGCCCTTCCAGCTGTACTGTAGGAAGCTGCTAATTGCTTGGTATTCATTCAAGAAATGATGAGCACAGTGCCCTTTCTAGCAGAAAGGCAATGTGGAGTGCTGTTGAGGGTTTGGTCTTAGAAAGGGAAAACTTGCTTGTAGCGCAGTTAGACTGGCAACCAAGGCAGTCTTCTGAAACCAACCTGGTTGAATTCAACCACCAGCAAGCTGTGCCCACTTTCCAGTTCAAATCTGCAAAAGGCCGCTTTCTTTCTCACCTCCCTGCCACTTGGCAAGCTCAATTGTCATTGTTTAGTTGTTTAGTCATGTCCGACTCTTCGTGACCCCCTGGACCAGAGCACGCCAGGCACTCCTGTCTTCCACTGCCTCCCGCAGTTTGGTCAAACTCATGTTTGTAGCTTCGAGAACACTGTCCAACCATCTCGTCCTCTGTCCTCCCCTTCTCCTTGTGCCCTCCATCTTTCCCGACATCAGGGTCTTTTCCAGGGAGTCTTCTCTTCTCATGAGGTGGCCAAAGTATTGGAGTCTCAGCTTCAGGATCTGTCCTTCCAGTGAGCACTCAGGGCTGATTTCCTTAAAAATGGAGAGGTTTGATCTTCTTGCAGTCCATGGGACTCTCAAGAGTCTCCTCCAGCACCATAATTCAAAAGCATCAATTCTTCGGCGATCAGCCTTCTTTATGGTCCAGCTCTCACTTCCATACATCACTACTGGGAAAACCATAGCTTTCAGTATACGGACCTTTGTTGGCAAGGTGATGTCTCTGCTTTTAAAGATGCTGTCTAGGTTTGTCATTGCTTTTCTCCCAAGAAGCAGGTGTCTTTTAATTTCATGACTGCTGTCACCATCTGCAGTGATCATGGGGCCCAAGAAAGTAAAATCTCTTACTGCCTCCATTTCTTCCCCTTCTATTTGCCAGGAGGTGATGGGACCAGTGGCCATGATCTTCGTTTTTTTGATGTTGAGCTTCAATTGTCGAGCAGAGGTTAAATCCTGCTGCATTGGCTGGACACCTGTTTCACCCAATGCAGAATTGAACGCAGCTGATGGACTCGTGGGCGTGGTTTGGGGAGCATGCACTTGCAAGCCAAATTGGTGGGCCAGCCAGGATTGGCCCCTGCGCTCAGGGGACAGAGTGCTTTAATCCACTTTAACTGTGCAAACCTACGTTTCCCAATCTACTCCTGAATCCATCAAGCAAAACAGTCGCCTGCACCTAAGTAGCCAAGAAGATGGCAGCAGCCAAGAACCAAAGGCAGGCACCCACAGACTTCAGGGATCTGCAGGTGTGGGTGGGTGGAAGTGGGGGGAGTGCATATAAACAGCTTAACCCAATAAAAGTTACTTAGAAGCATGAATGAGTGGGGGAATGAAGAACCAAGGCACTTCGGGACACATTTCATTACATAAGAGAACATACTATTCCCTTAAAATAAGAGTACAGTATATCAAAAGAGACCTTGAGTGTGTTCAAGCATCATCCAGGATAACCCATAGGCAAATTTGTTGCGCAGGTGTAGGGAGAAATGACTGTGCTCACCAAGAGCCCATTTCCTAGCAGAAAGAGGGCACTTCATTAGGACAAAATTGGCTGTATCAGTGGCAGAGCACGAAACCCCTTTGCTTGATCCTGGAGCAAAGCATAACAACATGTTGTTTACACCTCAAATTGTTTATACCGAAGTGGAGATGGATTGCTGTTGACATGTTCTCTTCACACCACCTGGAAACCATGAAATTGCAATATGAGAACTTATGGCACATAGACTGTACCTTTCCCTGTACTCTGAGTAAAGATGACATTTATTTATTTCCCTGAACAATTTCCCCACCTCAACAGTCGCATTTTCAAATCACAGGCATTCCAGCACAGGGACATAGGCAAAGCAATTCCAGTTCCCCAGATGAATAAATAATCTTTTTTTAAAAAAAAACCCAAAAACTTATTATTATGTTTCTAAACAGATGCAACAGAAAAGAACAAGGAAATCAAGACTGCAACGCCACATTTCACAAGTCAAGTTTGGTATAAATCGGTCCTGTAACTGCCTCAGATCTTAGCCTAACTCATCTTTCCGTACCTGTCTCCATAAATGAACCAAATATTTTATCTGAAAGGGTTCAAGGAGAGCAAACATTTTCATTTCATTTTCATTTTCACATTTATATTTCACCCTTCTCCCAAGGAGCTCAAGGGGGCACAGATGGTTCTCTAGCTCCCCATTTTATCCTCATGACAACCCTGTCAGGATGAGGGGCAGCGACTGGCCCTAAGTGAGCTTCAGGGCTGGTGAGGGATTTGAACCCTGGTCTCCCAGGTCTTAGGGCACATCAGCACCATAAATTTAAAGCACATTCAATGCATGTTTCACTCAGATGGCTTTCCTGAAAGAATCATGGGAACTGTAGTAGTTTTTTTAAGGCAGCTGGGAATTGCGGCTCTGATATAACAGTGACACAACAGTCCCCAACATTCTTGAGGGAGAAGTCGTGTGCTTTAGATATGTGCAGGGGTACCTCGGGTTACAGACGCTTCAGGTTACAGATGCTTTGGGTTACAGACTCCTCTAACCCAGAAATAGTACCTTGGGTTAAGGACTTTGCTTCAGGATGAGAAGAGAAATCGTGCAGCGGCAGCGGGAGGCCCCATTAGCTAAAGTGGTGCTTCAGGTTAAGAACAGTTTCAGGTTAAGAACGGACCTCCAGAACGAATTAAGTACTTAACCTGAGGTACTACTGTATTGGGTGTGTTTAAAATATATGTTGGACCAACTCTAACTGCTACAACATGCTTCATCTTGATCTATCTTCTCAGTCCTGGGGCTCACTCAGTTGGGGAGACGAGTGTCCTAAGGACAACTATATCACCTTCAGCTTGGAAAGTGACCAGCAGTGCTCTAGCACAGTGTTTCCCAACCGGTGTTCCGCGGCACACTAGTGTGCCGCGAGACGTTGCCTGGTGTGCCGCGGGAAAAATTAAAAAATTCGAAAGATAGCTTCATATCCGGAGAGGCGGCCTTCAGGCGAGTTTTAATTTTAATTTTCCTTCTCCCACTTAATGCCCCACGCTCGCCCGAGCAGCTTGCAGTCCTCGGTAACCACGGCGACCCGAGGGAGGGGAGGGAACAGGGAAGTCGAGGGCGGCGGCGAGCCGCGATGACGTCAGTGGGCCGCGCCGCCTCGCCCTGGCACGGTGTGAGAGCCCCGGCTAGTGGCGCGAGCTTCGGAATAAGTGGGATCCGCGTGCGCGAGACCGAGATTGCGGGTAAGGAGCTCAGCCCTGGGCAGGAGGAAGCGGGGCCGCGCGTGCGGGCCACATCCCCACAGAGAGCGAGCCTCCCCCGGCCCACCACTCCGGGCAGGTCCACTCGCATGAGGGGGCGGCGATGGCGACGGCCGGCAGCTTGCCTGCAATGCCATCCCTCGAGCAGGCGAGGAGCCCGGAGGCTACCAGATGCGAGTCCTCTTTCCCACCCTGCTCGGGAGTCCAGAGCACTTGGTCGCATTCAGGATCTAGAGTGGGGAAGCGGGGCTTGTGTCTGGGCTGGACACATTGGGCTGCCTGTGCCGCTCGACCTGCGGGGAGAAATCAGGGTGGGAGTCACGACCATGAGGCAGGGCTGCCAAGTGTGGCAGAAGAGGACACGGCCGTCGCACCTGTCCTTAGGTAGGAGCTTCTTCCGTGTCGACCTGCTGCCCTAAAGTCTTGGCTTTTTTCTTGGCTTTTTGGCGGTTGGCACAGAAGGAAGGCAAGGGGGAGGGAAAAAAATTGAAACTTACACTTTCGTGCGTCCCTCCCGGCGTGACGCTGCGCGCTGACGTCACGGGGCTGTAATGGTGGTGTGCCTCGAGATTTTTTTCATGAAACAAGTGTGCCTTTGCCCAAAAAAGGTTGGGAAACACTGCTCTATAGAGCTGGATTGCATACATGGAGCAGAGGAGTAGGGAGACAAGACCACCTTCCAGCTCATCCAGTGATAAATGTGTAGTATTTGAAGGTGGATCCCTCCATCCTTCCTTCCAGATGGCCTGCTTGTTTCACAGTCATCCTAATCTGTTTGCACAAAGTTTGCAGGGAAGTCTAGATGGCTATTTGTTCTGATTTGTTCGTGGGGAGGTTAGACAAGTGGCACTGTGGTCTAAGCCACTGAGCCTCTTGGGCTTGCCAATTGGAAGGTTGGCGGTTTGAATCCCCACGATGAAGTGAGCTCCTGTCGCTCTGTCTCAGCTCCTGCCAACCTAGCAGTTCGAAAGCACGCCAGTGCAAGTAGATAAATAGGTACCGCTGCGGTGGGAAGGTAAATGGCATTTCCGTGTGCTCTGGTTTCCATTAAGGTGTCCCGTTGCACCAGAAGTGGTCTAGTCATGCTGGCCACATGACCCAGAAAGCTGTCTTTGGACAAACGCCGGCTCCCTCGGCCAGAAAGCGAGATGAGCGCCGCAACCCCATAGTCACCTTTGACTGGACTTAACCGTCAAGGGGTCCTTTACCTATACCATCAAGCAAATGTTAACTAAGACTTTCCAGAGCTTTCTGGGACTTTCCAGGACTTTCCATCAATTTCTTTATTGCAAAAGCTCTGATTTTTTGGAGGGGGAAATGGGTTTGTTGCAGAAAAGCAATAACTCAACTTAAATTGCATAACTTGAATTTCCTGATCTAGGGTTGAGTCCCCACCCCCAAATAGTGACAGTCTGGAAGTTCCCTCAGAAAGCCCGGTGCTGTGTGAAAACTCAGCTGGGGAGCCAGTGACAGCCAAAAAAAACAGTAGTGCAATGCATGAAGGAATAGTTCATACTGGTAGAAAGCAGATTCTTCCTGTGTGTCTAAACTTGCAGCCTCCTTCATGTTTTAAAACCGGGGACATTCTGTTGCAAACACTTGCCGTGCAATGTCTAGCTTGGCCCGAGCTGCAGACCTTAGATAAAGCTGTGGTTTACATTATTTCAACATATACTCTTCCAGTAAGAAAGAATGAGTGATAGCTAGCCTTCCCCCAGCTCTCATCTGCCCGTGATGTATGATCTGGCACAAAGACCTCCCGTGGAAGCTTTCGAATGCTTCTCAGTCTTGCAAAATGACTCAACTTCAGAAGACAAGGCTCAGGCTCACCAGCCATCAGTTTCCTTGTAAGCTAAAGTAGCCCGATGAGAACAGAGCAAATCTTGCACAAGGGGCTCCAAGGTTGCTCAGTGCCGATGCCTGCCAGGCGCCACTCTTTCAAACTCGCAGAGAAGCATCATGCCGGTTATGAAACATTTCAGCCTTCTAACTGCGTAACTTGTGGACATCCAGTGAAGCTGATTGCTGGAACAGTCAGGACAGATAAAAGAAAGTGCTTCAGCAGCTCAGTAGGTAGAGCTTGAGATTCTTAATTTCAGGGTCCTGGGTTGAAGACCCACATTGAGTGAAAGATTCCTCCATTTTAGGAGTTGGACCCTATGGTCCCTTCGAGTTCTAGAATTCTATTAATTCTATGGATTCATGCAGTGCATAGTTAAACTGTAGAATTCACTTGTACAGGAGGTAGTGATGGCGACCAACTTAGATGGCTTTAAAGGAGAATTGGACAAATTCATGGACTATCTGTGGCTGCTAGCCATGATAGCTCTGCTCTGCTTCCACAGTCGGAGACAGTGAATGTTCCTGAATACCAGTTGCTGGAAACCACAGGAGGGGAGAGGGTTGTTGTTCTTTGTTTTTGTGTGTGTACATAATTTCTATTAATTTTCAATTATTAAAATCCAATGACAACCACATTTTATCAATATCAAATTACAATTCCCATCCAAATATAAATAAATTATACAGCCAATTATACATTTTGAGTGACTTCCCATGTGCTGGGTTTCAGGGTGCAAAGTTCTTATTTCTTCCTGCTTCCGAGATCTTAGTTAATCCAATTGCATTCAGTCCTGATCTTAGTCCCTTATCAACAGCTACTGATTTCCTGACCTCCATTCATGTTGAGATATTTAGCAACAAAAGTTTTTCCGCAAAAAGAGTTCTGTTTTCCTGTAAATTCCCTGTGTGAGATGTTTATTTTCTCATTTGATTCTTCGTTGTTCTAATCATGTCTTACATGACATCTCTGCCTCCACTTTTCCAGTCTTTCTCTTCTTCTGTTGAAATTCAAGCTGCGTCATTACGCCATCTTTGTTGTTTATATCTGAATATGGGAGTAATCTGGCGTCCTGCCATAGCTCTGGGTGATTCCAGTTCTCCTTCTCCTCAAATTCTTATCTCTAGCTGCTGCAGATCAAAGACCATAGTCCAAATTACCGTCTGATGGAAGTTAGATGCTTTAAGTCATTCCAATGTTCTCACGCAGTTCAATTTTCCTTTTAATCCATAAATATAATTCTGTCTTCTTTTTCTCTTTTTTGCTTTTTATCAGATGTTATCATTGATTCACTTGGCAGTTTGTAATCTTGTCCCCTTCATCCTGCACACGACTGTAAATTAGAGACAATTTCATCCTAATATACAAAAGAACCTCTATTCTTAATGGCTGCGTTGGGGGGTTACCAATATGTGGAGCACTTTTCCGTGCAGTGTCTCCATGCCAGTGGGAGCCAGTTAGCAAGACAATCTGCGAGTGAAGCTTACTCCCCCTGGGCCCTGGGGGAAGCTTGCAAGGAAAATTACTCCTAAATCATCCTTGTTTTCCTCCGCAAACGATCTCCACTAGCGTGGGAGCTGCATCCATTTAAGGCAGAAAGTACTGGAAGTCTGAGGGTTGTTGTTCTTTGGTCCAGCTTGAAGGTTTCCTACCGGCAACTGAGAGGTCACTATGAAAACAGGATGCTTGGCTATTTGGGCCATTGGCCTGATCCAGCAGGCTCTTATGTTCTGACATTCTTGTGTCAGCATGGCATTAACTTCTAAAGTATAGAAAGTCAGGAAGGGGTGTGTCGTTCTGTTATTGAAAGGGGAAAGGGAAATTGGACGGGAGCATGCAGTGGAACCTTGACTCTCAAACACCTTGGTACTCAAACATTTCGGCTGCCGAACACCAAAAACCCGGAAGTATGTGTTCCGGTTTTCGAAAGTTTTCTGAAAGCCGAACATCCCATGCCGTTTTCTGGAAGCCGAACATCCCATGCCGGGGCGCCTGCACCAATCGAAAGCTGCGCCTTGGTTTTTGAATGTTTCGGAAGTTGAACGAACTTCCAGAACGGATTATGTTCGAGAAGCAAGGTACCACTGTATTTCAAATATTGGCATTTCACACCCAACGTCTTTGGGAGGCAAGGCTAGCTGTTAGTTTTTTATGTTAAAAAAAATGCTTGGTACTTGATGTTATACTTTTGTATATTGATTTTTCTGTGTTTTTCCCTCCAAGTGTTAATAATAATAAAAACTTTCATACCAGGGAGCAGGGCATTTTTCCCCCAGAGGGAACTCACAGAAACTCAGTTCCGGCACCTCTCAAGCAGGTACCATTGCTATTCTTAGAGAACAAGGGAGGTGTTAATGGGGAGTTCTGGCACCTCTTTTTCAGAAAAATTGCACTGCTAGGAGGCACTTTACCATGGGTAGGCAAACTAAGGGCTGGGGGCCAGATCTGGCCCAATCGCCTTCTAAATCTGGCCTGCTGACGGTCTGGGAATCAGCGTATTTTTACATGAGTAGAATGTGTCCTTTTATTTAAAATGCATCTCTGGGTTATTTGTGGGGCACAGGAATTCGTTCATTTTTTCCTTCCAAAATATAGTCCGGCCCCCCACAAGGTCTGAGGGACAACGGACTGGGCCCCTGCTGAAAAAGTTTGCTGACCCCTGCATTTTACTAACTTGAGTGAAGAACAAGATTCCCACCCCTATCTGCATACAGAAACTGATCAGGCTTAAAGCTTAAAGCTAAGGATCTGGACCAGGAGAAGCAATGAAGACAGACCAGTGAATGTATCACTGTTGAAGTTCTTTGTAAGGTTTTCTTCTCATTCATCTCACTCTTTTATATCCATGCAAAGTAATACAAGAACAGAGTTTTCCAGCTCTAAAAACTAAATAAATTTCTGGTAGTCCAATATTGCCCCCTGGTGGATTTTAATGTAGTTACTACGACATCAATTTCTGCATTTTTCACTCATGAGTCTGAGGACCTCCAGACTGTAGCTATTTTGGGAATGGGATTCAGTCACCTGAATTGCGCAAAGTCAGGTTGCACAATTGACTTTGCATTTGGAGGTCTTGCAGAACAAATCCACTTACCTTAAAGAAAGGGACTTTTTGCAATGAGGCAAGTGATGGGAAAATGCACTGGTCAATGTGGGAAAGTCTGGGATGACATTTGCCTTGTGCAACATTATCTAACCACCCCACAAACAAATCAGACTGCATGTTCAATATACAGGTCATCTGAGAATATGAGGGTGTGGAGGACTAGTGGAAGACAGGAGAGATTAACTCCTTAGTTATATTTCCAACCATGCTGATTGTGGTCTGCTAAATGCTCCACTTTCTTCCCAGCCAAGATCTCTTTCCCTTCCAGAGCCCTGTTTATGGGGATTTTTCTTTTTAAAATTAACTGAGATCATTAGCAGGGAAGAATGGCAGGCAGGCGAAGAAAGGGGTAAGCTCAGGGCTCCCCCCCCCCCAGCTGGAACTTGCTGGAACTCAGTTTTGGCACCTCTCAGGTGGGCACTATTGCTGTTATAAGAGAACAAGGGAGGTGTTCATGGTGAGTTCCGGCATCCCTTTTTCTAGAAAAAATAACACTGGTTAAGCCTTCCTTTTCTGCTTGGAAATTCTCCTTGCCAGTGCTTTTTTCTGGGGGGACGCAGTGGGAAGCACAGGGCCGTAGATAGGGGGTGGTGAGGTGGGCCCCCACCAGGGGCACAGGTGATGGGGGGAGTGCAAAATCAGCTAAAAATATGTCCATAAATATAAATATCAATTACTGCCTCATAAGAAATGTTTTTAAATAGAGGGTGAATTGAATGGGTGGAGGGGGGGTTGGAGGAGAGGCGGAAAGAAGTGCTAAATTTTCCGTGGCTAGGGGGCACAATCTGGACGGTTCTGCCAGGGGCACAAGACCACCTAGCTATGGCTCTGGGTATGCATACCCCTAAACATTTTGTGAATCTTTGTAATTTTGTCCATGTACGGTATTTATTTTTCCTGATTTGAACTATACAATGGTGATTTTCTTGAGTCAAAATGAGAGTACTCCTAAACTTTTTTTTTTTAGAAGAAAAGCACTGCTCCTTGCAAATAATACCCTCTGTGTCCTAGCCCTTACATTACATGAGACACATGGTAACTATTGCAACACACATTCATTCACCTGAACAATATAACCTCAAAACAAGAAAAGATCAGCTCTTCCCTTCCATGAGCACCTGACGTTAGACCAATGGAAATGAATGGGCATGACTTACTTATATTCCAGAGTCTATTCTGAGTCTAACATGGTTGAATATAACCCACTTCATTATCCTTATTCACTGAAAAATGAATATGCAATCTCGTAAGACTGTGTTCTTAGAAACAAAAGAAGCTGCTTTATCCTGAGCCAAACCATTGGTCCATCTAACTGCCCACACACCTCCAGGATTTCAGATATGAGTCCTTCCATCCCCCAGTCCTACCTAGAGATGTAAAGGATTGAACTCAGGACCTTTTGCATATAACACATCTGCCCGACCACTGTGAGCTACATTTACCACATTAGTAAAGAAACCGTGATTTGAATGTGCTGTAAACATGCAACACCAGGTGGCACCAGAGAGCAGGAAATTTTAAAACATGATTTTCCATAGAGATCTTTTTCCCTTTTGGTTATAACGATCTAATTTCTGACTGATTTATAGTGTTGTTGTTGTTTTTCCTGTGTCTAGATCCACCCTGGGATGGATGGTAGCTGGCACACATTTTTAAAGGAGGGCTTGTTGGACAGGAAAAAGCTTCGTGGTGTGCACTTTGTGGCTGCACCATGCAGACTTTAACCTGTGGGCTCTTGGCAAGCTATGCACAAAGTGAAGCAAACTTTGGGTGCCCGACAACAATGTGAAGAGAGGTGGGTCCCCAGTCAGAGAGACATATGAGCAACAGCAGAACGGTGCTGTGTTTAAAGTGGCCCTAAGTCCTAAAGGGTTGCATCCTTCCACAGGACACTGTGGGAAAGTAAAGGTTAGCTAGAGTCGGAGCTCATCCACGCTTCCCTTTTGGCCTGTGCTTTCTAGGCACTTTAAAGTTCAGGGCCTGAGCACTCCCCCCCCCCACCCATGGCTGATTTCCCCAGGAAAACCTGCTCTTTAATGCAGAACTCGAACAAATGGCAATTGGGGTTTTCTGCAGCTTGCTGTTTGCTTCAATTCAGCAGTAAAGAGTGGGTTTTCACAAGGAAGGCACCGGGAGTGAAATAAATGCTTTAAAACATGGACCTGTGTCTAGAAACATGGCACAAAAGGAAGTCTGGACAAGCCCTCAGAGCTGCTTGCAGTGCTGCCAGCACAGCCAGGTAAACTGGCCAGAACCAGCTCACAGAGGAGGGCGCTCACCATAGGAAGCTCTGCCCACGGTGGTGTGAAATCAGTGTAGTGTAGTGGTTAGAGCAGGCTTCCTCAACCTCAGCCCTCCAGATGTTTTTGGCCTACGACTCCCATGATCCCTAGCTATCATGACCAGTGGTCAGGGATGTTGGGAATTGTAGTCTCAAAACATCTGGAGGGCCGAGGTTGAAGAAGCCTGGGTTAGAGTGTTGGGCTAGGACCTGGGAGACCAGGGTTCAAATCTCCACTTGGCCATGAAGGCAACTGGGTGACCTTGGGCCAGTTCCTGCCTGTCGGCTGAACCTACTTCACAGGGTTGTTGTGAGGATTAATGGTGGAAAGGGAGAACCATGTACTCTACCTTGAGCTCCTTGGAGATACGGTGGGATATAAATGAAATAAATTCAATGCAGCGCCCACCCCGTTCAGGCTCTGAAACAAGCCCTGGAGATTTTAGAAAGCGTTTCTCTATATTATCTCCTGCGAAAAGGTTAGCAGGTGTGGCCAAAGTACCTCTGAGGCTGGAAAACGAACTGAGGCTGCTAATATTTACCTCTTTCCACTGACAGTGGAAACCGAAGCCCCAGCGTCTTCGGTTGAGGTCATGTAAACTGAAAGTGGGCGGCACCCCAGAGTACGTGCCACTAAACTGTTGACTAATGTAAACTCCCCTTCATCTGCATGCACAATATAAATATATAAATATGCCAATTTTAAAATTATGGCCTTTTTATTGGCACTTGAAGGTGAGATAGGGAGCCTTTGAGCGCTGACTCATTCCTGTTTATCTCGCCACTGTAATGTTTCCAAACTGCCAAGTGAAGGTACGAGATAAACTTATAGTAAAACTCAGACTGAAAGGCGCCAGGGATGGAGTTCAAGTTTGCCCTCCCTCTCTCTCTCTTTTTAAATCCCCATTTTAAGAGGAAACATGGTTTGTTGACACCTCCCCCCTTCCCTACCTTGCCTAAAACGCACCCTTGGACCATCCAGGGTCACTGGGAAATGGTTCAAAGGGAAGCCTGCAGGTTTGGGCAACCTGGTTGTGTAGTAAGAAGCCAAGAAGTGCCTGCAGGATCAGGCCAGTGGCTCATCTAGCTAAGCATCCTGTTCTCGCGGTGGCCAGCTAGATGCCTGTGGAAACCCTCAAGGAGCACAAGAGACCTCTTCCTTCATCCCTCTTCCTTCATCCCCAGAACAGTCTCTAGAAACTGGCATTCAGAAGCATTATTGTGAAGGCAGAGCACAGCCACCATGGCTAGTAGTAGCCACTGATAGCTTTATCCTCCATGAATTTGGCCAAGCAGATGTCTTGAGGATGCTCACATACAGGGCAGAAGTGCAATACCTCTCTCCCATTCATAATAGTATCAAACTGGTCTTCATGACTCATAGCCATTGTGAGCCTGATTCTGCCAGAACTTGCCTCATCCCCTTCACAGCTGGGAGTCTGCAGCACTGAGGTTCCTTCTTGGGCTGTAAAGATCGCATGAGAAATCCCAGCCCCTATGGGACAAGGCTGTGCTGCCCCTCATCCCTCTCCAGTATAGGGTAACTTATCGTTTCAGTGAGGAAGGGATTTTAAATATACTGTAATCAGGACAGAGGCCTTGGATACAACATGCATCTCAGGTGTCGGGAACCTTTCACCCTCCAGATGTTGCCATACTGCAACTCCCACCAGCCCTAGCAAGCATGGCCAATGTCCAGGGGTTGGGAGTTGTAGTTCAGAGAATCATAGAATTGTAGAGTAGGAAGGGACCACAGGGTCATCTAGTCCAACCCCCTGCAATGCAGGCATCTTTTGCCCAATGCGGGGCTCGAACCCACAACGACATGAATATGAGATTCATTTTTTCATCATGGTTCCTTCCTTCCGCCTCTCAGCCTTTCCTCTTCATAACAAGGGCGCTCACAGTATTATATCATAGATCAACACTTAATCTCCTCTTGAAAGTATTTGTATTTGTCGCCTGCAACACAAACTTTATTTTATGACTTCTTATTATTGTCTTAAGTGGTTTATTATGTATGAATATACATAATGCAGTAGTTTATTGCCCAAATAGCAGCTCCTGAAGAGCTTCAGAGAGGAGCAGTCCAATTAGCCCAATTATTATACTTTATTACTATTTGCATTGTGTGATAAAAACATAATGAAACTAGAAAGAAAGAAAATTATGGATAGGATGGTCTGGATTTTTTGTGAGTACGACCCACTGTGGAATAACAGTTTGTATTTCAAGTAGAATACTAGCAAAGGCAAGACTAAGAAGGGAGATAACATGAGTGGCTAAAACTGATTCTCTGATAGCTGACTATATATTACATTAAAGTGTTGCATTGACATACTGCAATGTACAAAACCACAGTGGCTTGGGATCCTGGCTTGTGAAGAAACTATGGTTTGCTCCCAAACAAGTATACAGTGGTGCTGTTTGGGTAAGAATTTGAGGCAAGTGTTCATGGTCCCACTCAACAGAAAAAGAGCAGGAAGCCACACACACACACACACACACCCGCCAACACTCCAAGACAGGCTTACCACATTTTGAAGTAAGTGAAGTTATATGTATCATCATCTCAAGGGAGAATGGGAGCAGAGAACCATTTCTGGCTCAGAGTCTGTTGTCCCCCAAAGTGCACCACAGTAAATATCCTACCATTGCATACAGGGGAAAAGATGGCTGAAACAGGCAAGCTAGCCACAATGGCTGTGCTCTGCCTCCACAGTTGTTAACTCCGCAGTGAGTTAAGACCTTTCTCTACTGCCTGGTGGACGGTGCCCATAGTAAATGCTGGGAGGGTGCAGTGGTTATCTCAGACTAGGGGTGGATCTACACACAGGGGGAGTGGGGAAACGCTATAAATAAGTCAAAACACTATGTAAAAATCGCATCGGAAATTATTTGCTCTCTAGCGCCTTCTGGTGTTGCATGTTTATAACGCATTCAAAACATTGTTTTTTTAACTAATGTATGGTTTAGTCAAGCAAGCTGCTTCTCTAAACCCTCAAAGCATTTAGCAGCTCACTCTCCTTCTGTCTTTCTGTGATGGAGAGATATGTGCAGGGGATGGAGGTGGCGGGGAAACTCTCCTTGCTATTGATAAAGAGGGGTGGGGGAGGTCCAGAGACTTTTGCCATTGCCCTGTTAATAATTACTGCAGCAGAGCTGGACACGCTGAGCTCTCTGACCTGTGTCTGCAGCCCTTGGAGGGTTTATTGCAGTCAGCACAGCCTTGGGTGGTGTTTGGATTGTGTGCTGAAAGGCAGTCAAATGGGCTGTTGTCCAGAAGTTCTGCAATATGCTCAGCCTGCTTCCTTGGAGCTCTTAGGAATAAGCCCTAGCTCAAGCCAAGCTTTTATCTACACCAGGAAGTTGGAAAGGTTGACAAGGGACAAGGAGGAACCTTGTGAGTTATCCTGTTGTAAAATGATGCCAGGGGTGCTCTGAGGACAGAGGTGGGCTAACCAGCCTAAAGAACAGGGCAAGGGGTTTCAGGTTCAATCGCTGGCATCTCTAAGCTAGGGCAAGAGGGGGCAGAACCCTGGAGAGCTATTGCCATTCAATGTAGGCAGTATATAGCTACAGGTATATGGACTATACAGTCCTTGTAATAATAAAAAAATAATGGTAATGTATAGAAGTCCTGGGCTGCCCTTATGACAAGACCCCCATATTGGCCTTGCTGATGTGGTGCAAAGGAAAGCAGAGCAATATGTTTGGCACCATCTTGGCTGCAGGAGTTGCCAGAAGGAGGCACATGACACCATCCAACCGTCTTTGGGATTCCACTCTGGATTTGTGTAGGGCTTACTCTGTAGCCTTTTCTTCTCCCAAAGCTGTCCTGCAACGCAATGGAAGTTTGGAATCAGAGTTTTCCATCTCCTAGATGTGCTACCTTCCCAGCTTGATGAACCCCATCTGCTTCTCATTTTCCTCTACAGCAGGTGCAGAAACCACCTTCTTGACTGTTGGAGCCACTATCGGTCTCATCCACTCAATCCTCTAGAGCAGTGTTTCTCAACCTGTGGGTCCCCAGATGTTGTTGGACTACAACTCCCATCGTTCCTAGCCAGCATGACCAGTGGTCAGGGATGATGGGAGTTGTAGTCCAACAAACATCTGGGGACCCACAGGTTGAGAACCACTGCTCTAGAGCCTGTCTTTGCATGCAGAGGAAGTCCCTAACTCATGGAGGGTTTGAGACCCATCGGTTACTCTCACCTGGTTTAGCTGACCAGTCAAAGCTATCCCCTAGGTGTGGCCGCTTTCACCTGCTGACAGCTTCTAGGAGCCACAGGTGAGAGCTCAGTGCAGGGTGAGGACCAAAGGTGGACAAAATATCCCAGGAGGAGCACAATGTGTTCCCCACCAGAGGTACTACCCCTCCCCATTCACTCCAATCCATGTCTATTCCTACATTTAATATAGGCAGGCAAAAGACAGGAGAGGAAGGAAGGGCAAGAGTGGCATTGTTTTGCCGAGGATGAAAGTATGCAGAGGAAGGCACATTGGGATTTAAAATACAGAATTCGTAGGGACATAAGAGTATAAGATGAGCCTGCCTGGTCAGGACAACGGTCCATCTAGTCCAACATTCTTGATCTCACAATGGCTAACAAGAAGCCTGTTGGAAACCTGCAAACAGGACATGAGCACAACAGTGCTCTGCGCACCTGCAGATATCAGCAATTAATATTCAGAGGCATGATGCGCCTGACAGGGGAGGTAGAACATAGCCATTGCAGCTAGGTGCCATTGACAAAGGGACGGCACCACCAAAAATATCGGATAAGGAGGAAGATGGCAACCTTGAAGGAGACAACAAGAGCCTTGGAATGGAGAGATTGGCCCATTAATGGGGTCTAGGCAAAATCGAAAGGAGGGCTGGTTTCCACCCAGGGTTCCTTCCCAATAATGATTCTCTCTCAGGTATGCCTCACACATTAAAAGAGGTGACCAATACATTTTAGCAGTGACCATATTGCCTTGTAAGTCATTAGACTGTGGCAGAATGCACCTCCTGCCCATCATTCTGGGTTAGAGCTACAGGGCATCGCTTGGAAAGGTGGATGGATTAGGGTGGCGACTTCTGCATCGGTCAAAAGAAGGCAGAGATTTACATGAAATCTGCTGTTTGTTCATTTATATCCACAGATGTGAATTCAGTGGGGAAATCACTATAGCTTAAACAGAAATACAAGGCACCTCCCCATAGCGGGGACAACTGTGAGCCAATAGCAAGCACTGTGTACCTGCTTATGTGGTCACTACTGATGGGCAACGTCAAGGCCCCTATTCTCCTTTAAGCCAGCCTTGGACTGGACTACATTTCCCAGAGAGGGCTGTTTTCTCTTCTCTGCAAAGCAAGGATGGATGCTGATCAGGTGGATGCATTCCAACCCGAGCAGGTAATCACAGAGCTGGTGAAAATTCTATGCTCAAAGATTTTATGGCAGGGGTGAAGTTGGTGGGGTTATGTTTGCTGTTTAAACAGAGGAACCTTGGAGTGATAGAAAGGTCCTTTTCTGAGAAGCTGCTGACTCCAGAGTCTTGCCTCCTTATCAGCCCTGTTTATGACGGGTTTTGTAAATGTTTTATGAGCTGCCAATGACTGCGTGGGGAGAGGGGGTGCTGGGAAAAGGGCGGTGGCTGCTCTTTTTGACTTTCTTTGCACTGTTGACAAAGGATCAAAGGGCAGATGGTCACCTTGATAAAATGGAGGGGAATGGGGCAGAAGACTCCCAATGTGCCTTTCTGCCCATTTGCAGTGCTGGGGGGGAATATTCACTATGATCATGTCATAAAAGCAAAGCATTGAGACTTTCATCTAGTTGTATTGAATATATTTATTAAGGTTGGTGTAACTGTTCAACGCAATAATTCTAATGGTTGCAAACTGCTTTGAGGTTGTTGGGTTGTTGTTTTTTTACAGTCAAGAAGTTATGTACATTTTATGAAATAAATCATTATTTTTATGGATTGCCTTGTTTTATGGATTGATCTTGTTGTCAACCTCACTGTGGTTTGCGCAAAGAGCTGCATATAAGCATCTAAAGAAAGAACGATGTGATTAATATTATTTAAACAGCACATTTTCAAAAGGCTTCGACCACATTATCTCTTTGTAATCTGTACAACAACCTGAGCCAATCTTATTATTATCTCCTGGTATGCCCCGCAGAGGACCTTAAGGTCCATGAATTATCATAGTTTAGAGGTCCTAGGCCCTAAGGAAGTAAGATTATCCTCCACCAGGGCCAGGGCCTTCTCAGTGATGGCTCCAACCTGGTGGAATGCTCTGTCCCATGAGACCAGGGCCCTGCAGGATTTAGCTTCCTTCCGCAGGGCCTGTAAGACAGAGCTATTCCGCCTGGCTTTCAATTTGAACTTAGCCTGATCTTTTTTTCCCCTTCCTTCCCTCCCCCTCCCCTTTTTATGAAGATTACCTGCTCTGGGATCCCACAACTACCATAATTCTCCCCCCCCCCCGGTCTTCTCACTGACTCAAATAGGACTAATTTAGCCTTCTAGCCCTGGTGATCATCTAATGTTTATTGGATGAATTTCCCCCCTAAATTGATTTTTGAATTCTGAATTTATTGTTATTCATGCTTTATACTGTATTTTATGCTGTTTTTTGTTGCATCAATTAAGTGTTTTAAATTTGTTGTTAGCCGCCCTGAGCCCAGTTTCTGAACTGGGAAGGGCGGGGTATAAATAAATTATTATTATTATTATTATTATTATTATTATTATTATTATTATTATTATGGGGTTGGAGTACAGGCAGAGAGAGATCGCAGTTTGGCCAGAAGCCAAATCATGGTTTGAATAGAAGTCATCCCAGTGTGGGGAATGAAGGGTGCATAGTTCCCACCTGTGCGAGGGGAGCCAGGCTGGGTCACACTGGGGGTGCCAGCATGGGGGGCCCTGCTTCACGTCCCCTCAAAAATCCCTGCCCGGGGCAACAGCCCCTCTGAAACCCCCATGCTATGCCCCAGCTCTAAACAGAGGATTGCCCTAAGGCAACTGACTTTTATCCATATCTACTCAGAAGTAATCCCACTTAGACCCATGGAGCCTACTGTCAGATGTCAGTCGCAGCAGCCAAGAGGAGCCAACCCAGGCCCTATTCGGTCAGTGTTTGGGTGCTCAGCACACCAGCCCAGCCCTCATTTCCTTTGGATTCAGTTTCTAAGCATGTGCCATTCAAACTGCACCATTCCGTTCTCGGTGCTCCACGGGAGAATAAGATTTTTATAGGGCAGTAAAGATGCCATGAAATGCACAGGCTGCCACTTAAACCTCTCAGTTATCAGTGCTGCTGTTATTTGATGCTTGAGACTGGGAAGTCAACAATAAAACTCAAGGAGATCCTGTAAAAAGTTATATGCAACCAGTGAATATATCAGAGGCTTCCAGATGGGGAATTGATATCACAAGCAAATCATTCAGCAAGTGCAAATTGGTTGTTGGCAACAGGCTCTACTTTACAGCATTGGACTTTCCTTTTGCTTCCAGGCATATCCGCAACTGAGCTACCTTTCGGCTTTGGCCCAGCCGCTTCATCAGCTCTGAATCTACTTGTACTTGTCCTCCGCTCTTCCTCAGTAGCATGTTGGACGCCTTCCGACCTGAGGAGCTCATCTTCCAGCGTCATAACTTTTATATGCCTGTTGTCTTTGTCCATGGAGTTTTCTTGGCAGGGATACTGGAGTGGCTTGCCGGTTCCTGCTCAGAGACATTACCTTGTCAACAAAGGCCCGTATAGTTAAAGCTATGGTTTTCCCAGTAGTGATGTATGGAAGTGAGAGCTGGACCCTAAAGAAGGCTGATCGCCGAAGAATTGATGCTTTTGAATTATGGTGCTGGAGGAGACTCTTGAGAGTCCCATGGACTTCAAGAAGATCAAACCTCTCCATTCTGAAGGAAATCAGCCCTGAGTGCTCACTGGAAGGACAGATCCTGAAGCTGAGGCTCCAATACTTTGGCCACCTCATGAGAAGAGAAGACTCCCTGGAAAAGACCCTGATGCTGGGAAAGATGGAGGGCACAAGGAGAAGGGGACGACGGAGGACGAGATGGTTGGATAGTGTCTTCGAAGCTACAAACATGAGTCTGACCAAACTGCGGGAGGCAGTGGAAGACAGGAGTGCCTGGCGTGCTCTGGTCCATGGGGACACGAAGAGTCGGACACAACTAAACGACTAAACAACAACAACAACAGGCTCTACTGTATTTCAGTAGCAAACTGAGCCTGCCCCCACCTGTCTTAAAAGTAGTCCAGGGGGTGAATCAGCCTGTCTGGCTCCACCTAGTGTTGGCCTCCTGGCCTTCTGCCCTACTGCTCACCACTGGTTTATTAACTTACAGGATTTTCTATGAAAAAATAAACAGAGCAACACAGAATGCTCTCTTATACCAAGTGAGACCAGCTCTCCAGAGTCTCCAAAGACTCAGGCAAAATTAGTCCTTTCCCAGCCCTATCTGCAGATGCTAAGGATTTAACATGGAACCCTTTGCATACAAAGCACATTCTCTCCCATGGAGTCAACACTGTACTGAACAGCCTTCTGTTAATGTGGGGTATGTGTGAGTGTACCCTGATGTAGGGATGGGTGAATGTCCATTTCGGTTTCTCTCCATTCCCCCCCCCCATTTTCCCTCTCTTAAGTTCACTTCTTTACATTTTCACATCAGTTTGCCATCCCCCCCCAAGAATATTTCCTCATGTAAATCAATAAGCATTTTAGTGTGAATATCTAATATACCTGATCGCATGCAGTCTTGCCAAATATTTTTGCGGACAAATTCTCCCTAATATAATGATGCATTTCCGCATGTCATTTTCAGTAACATGTGTTTTTGTGGACAATTTGCCCCCCGTATATTATGCCTTTTCGTACCCATGACTTGGCTGAGCAGGTGCACTGTAGAATTTGGAGAAATGCAAATTTCGGAGGATGGTCTGTGCTTTTGGTCCGCATATTGTTTTGGAATGAGCAAAATTTGTAGGTTTGCATTTGAATGCAAACTGAATTGAGTTTCTCCCCCATCCGTACCCAGAACCTGAGTATAGTCAGTCAGAAGCAAAGGCTTTGCCTGACATCTTTCCCTGACTCCTTCTCTCAGCCAAAGGTCTCCCTGCTTAAGGTGCAAGAGTCACCTGCTGAAAGACAGCTGAGTGCACTGGGAAAGACAAATCTCACAGAATGCAGTTATACCACAGCTTTCCTGTTATATCTGAAGGTGTGGCACATTTTATGCAAACAGGAAGCATGCACCTTAGCGAACTGCAGATCCTGAAGTGTTTTTCACGTGATCATCTGCATGCACCTCCCCATTAAATGTTATATGGGCTGACTTGCATTGTTTCCGCTCCCTCTCAAATCCACCCACCCCAGTGTACCTTCTGTTCTGCCTGATAACAGAACGGAGAAACCAAGAGAGAGATCAGCTGCGACCTGGGTGAGGAAGCCATCTGGCTGCTACAGCAACGATTTCCAAGGTCACGGTCATTTCCTGTAAAACCTGCTGTGGCCCAGAGACTTAGGCACAGCAAGAACATCCATTTCTCTCCACATTCCTTATTTTTGCATCCAAAGATAGGCTCATAAAAAAGGCACAGAAACACACTTAAAATAAAATTTAAAAAATCAAACTGAAGACACAAGTAAGGATGCTGTTCTGCATTGCTCTAGCAGTGTAGCTAAAAAAAGGCTGCAGTCCTAACCCCATTTACCTAGGAGTAAGCCCCACTTGAATTCAATTGGGCTTACTTCTGAGTAGACCATGGTTAGGATTGCACTGGAAGCTAACTGAAGCATAATGCACCGGCCCTGTCTCTTCCCACACCACCCCCTGGGAAAATTTAGGAGGATTGTCCAACATAAAGCTTTCTGACCTCTAAAAGCATCTAGGGGTCATGGGCCCCCAAACGGAGTGACACGCCTAGGCTATCATTATGGTCACACATGTTAGATGTGCCAGAGGACATAGGTTGTGTCCTCTACCTGTAAGGTGATACTATAATCCTCCTCTTTGTTGATAAGAGGGATTTTATTTTTTTTAAGTAGATGGCTTTCAGATAACCAAGTTGACTAACTCACTCAAGGTCATCTGTCTTATCACAGCTTTGGTCACACAGCTTTGCTTGGAATATATTAACTAAACCCAAGTCTGCTAGGTCTGTGTTCTTTCCACAGCATGTTTCAAGATATACCCTTACAGTGGTACCTCGGGTTACAGACGCTTCAGGTTACAGACGCTTCAGGTTACAGACTCCACTAACCCAGAAATAGTACCTCGGGTTAAGAACTTTGCTTCAGGATGAGAACAGAAATCGTGCTCCGGCGGCGCAGCGGCAGCGGGAGGCCCTATTAGCTAAAGTGGTGCTTCAGGTGAAGACCAGTTTCAGGTTAAGAACAGACCTCCAGAATGAATTAAGTTCTTAACCCGAGGTACCACTGTATTTTAAACGATCATGCAAACAATTCAAGTGTGATGGTACCATTCTCTCACAGGGCTGTTTCAGTCTATTCTAAATAGCCACCTAGCAGGGGTGTTGTCAGAGTGAAGGGGCAGGGGGTTGGGCTAGATGATCCTTGAGGTCCCTTCCAATCCAGCATTTCTACCATAGAAAGCATATAGAGCAACCTTTGTCAACCGGTGCCTTCCAGATGTCGTTGGACTTCTTCTTCTTTGGTAATGACTCGTAGCCGAGTAAGACTGTCTTCCATGAACATGGTTTTAACAGTGAGTCTGTAAGTGACTGTGGAGGCCAATTCTGGATCCACACGTCCTTCCACGGTGGGGACATTGGTTTCCAGGTGGGAGTTGATCACAGTATGGATTTGCCAAGCATGCCTTCCTCTTAGCACGTTTCTCCCTTGCGTCCTGAGTTCGAGTGTCTTCAAAGCCCATGACACCTTTGGTAAAGGCTGTTCTCCAACTGGAGCGCTCGCAGGCCAGTGTTTCCCAGTTGTCAGTGATTATACTACATTTTTTTAGATTTGCCTTGAGACAGTCTTTAACCTCTTTTGTTGACCACCAGCATTATGCTTTCCAATTTAAAGTTCGGAATAGAGTAGTTGTTTTGGAAGACGATCATCAGGCATTCACACAACATGACCAGTCCAACGAAGTTGATGTTGAAGAATCATTGCTTCAACACTGGTGATCTTTGCTTCTTCCAGTACACTGATATTAGTTCGCCTGTCTTCCCAAGTGATATGTAAAATTTTTCGGAGACACCATTGATAGAATCTTTCGAGGAATTGGAGATGGCGCTTATAAGTGGTCCATGTTTCACAAGCATACAGTAAGGTTGGTAGTACAATAGCTTTGTAGACAAGCATTTTGGCTTCCCTGCGAATGTCCTCAAACACTCTGCACTTAAATCAGGAGAAAATCGCACTCGCAGAGCTCAGGCGATGCTGGATTTCTGCATCAATGTTGGCCCTTGTGGAAAAGTAACTGCGTAGGTAGGAGAAGTGATCAACATTTTCCAACGTTACACCATTGAGTTGGATTTGTAGTGCTGCAGAGGGGTTATTTTGTACTTGTTGGTGCAGCACTTTGGTTTTTTGGATGTTGAGTGATAGGCCAAGCTTTTCATAAGCTTCTGCAAAGATATTTAGGATGGTTTGGAGGTCATCCTCTGAGTGTGCGCACACTACGTTGTCATCAGCATACTGTTCTGTTCTGTTGTTGGGCTACAAGTCCCATCAGCCCCAGCCAGCACAATGGATGGCGCCAAGCTGGCAAAGGTTGATACAGAATCTTGCATCTCCCTGCCTCCAGAAGGCTGACAGCAGGCTTCAGGGATGGGGTGGTCATGGTTAACCAAACCTGATCTTGTCAGCTCTCATTCCATGGTTCCCCCATGTACATTCTGCAGTGATTCTTATCTCAAGGACCGCCTCTCCTTACATCAACCAACATGGACATTGCATTCATCATTTGAGGGCCTCCTTCATGCGTTCTCTTTGAGGCAACATAAGAGGCCTTTTTAGTGGTGGCTCCGTTTGTGGAATGCAGCTCCCAGGGAAGCATGCCTGGCACCATCACTGTCTGTTTTTAGGGTCCAGGTAGAAACATTCTTATTTACCCAGGCTTACGGTTTAACTACATATTAGTGGCCTTTGTTATGCTCATTTTTTCAGAGGGGTGGATAGGTCCAGACCCTCCAAGTATCCCTATTTTCCAGGGACAGTCTTGGATTTACAGAAGCCGTCCCAGTTTCTGATTTGATCCTGGAATTTCTTGCTTTTCCTTACGACACCCCTATTTTTGTTGGAGAAATGTTGGAGGGTATGGTAGGATATCCCTATTTTCATCGTAGAAATGTTGGAGGGTATGTAGATCTTGATTCTTTTAAATATATAGTTGGGTGAGCCTCATAGTTTTTGTGCTTTGCTGTTTTTTATCTGATTTTTAATGTCTGTATTATTTTAATTTACTGCATATGTCATGCTGGGTGCAAAAATGTGGCTAATATAGTACCAAAAAAGTATTAGAATGCAGTAAACCCACAACTTACTGGGGGTTCCATTCTGGGAATTATGACTAAAGCCAAAATTGCGTCTAGTTTCAAAACCCATTGGGTTCAATAACAAGCAGGGTTGCCAAAGTCATTTTTCCCAGAACCCTGCCTCCTTTTTGCCCCCTTTTATGTTTTTTTGTTTTTTTTTTGCCATGTGCATAAAACTGAATGCGCACAAGTTAAATGCTTGCAAGCTGCAGACTTACTTTACACAAACATCTAAAGATGAAGATTCATTTCTCTTTTTTTCTGTAACCTCTTTGTTATTATTAAAATTAAATAAACATATTTTGAAGTGGAGGAATAAGATCAGGCTGTTTTAGTTGCATTAAAAATGAAAGACACACAAGAATGCAATAGCAATATCAGTAACTGGGCCAAGTAGTGGGTATTTTAAAGTTTCCAGGATGTACATTTGTGCAAAGCACACCAGAGCTACCGAAAGTCTAGCTCTCACTGCTTGCCTCTCCTGTTCCGCAAGCATATCCCATCTGCCTTATTTCTTTTCTTCCAATGAGGAACTGGAATAATTTATTCCGTAGCTTTATGCAAATGACTGGATATAAAGGTAAAGGTAAAGATACCCCTGCCCGAAGGCCAGTCGTGTCCGACTCTAGGGTTGTGCGCTCATCTCACTCTAGAGGCCGGGAGCCGTCGCCGTCCGAGGACACTTCCGGGTCACGTGGCCAGTGTGACATCACTGCTCTGGCGAGCCTGCACCAGAGAAGCACACGGAAACGCCGTTTACCTTCCCGCTATAAAGCGGTACCTATTTATCTACTTGCACTTAAGGGTGCTTTCGAACTGCTAGGTGGGCAGGAGCTGGGACCAAACGACGGGAGCTCACCCCACCGCGGGGATTCGAACCGCCGACCATACGATCGGCAAGTCCTAGGCACTGTGGCTTTACCCACAGCGCCACCCGCGTCCCTGCATGACTGGATATAGCCTTTTGCAAAAAGCCCCAGGCATCTTAAAACTAGATTATCTAGATTATCTAGAACCCAGATTATCTGCAAGTGTCAATACGCGAACATGCTTTTGTGAAGTTTTTTTGGTTTTTATGATGCTTCAAAGCGATGTGTACAGGATTCCCTCAAATTAGGCTTGGCTTTAATAGTTTCCTAAAGAGTACAATCTGATGGCGATGTCAACAGTTCCCCCCTCTTTAAATTAAGAGTAATTGGCTTTTATAGCACTGTATAAAGATATCAGCTGTGAAAGACCAGGCCATCAATGGCTCTATTTTCTTCCCCTTTATCTATTGATATAGCCCTAATTTGACACTTCTGTGTAGAACAAGCTTGTAAAGTGGGTAGTCAACCCTGTAAAGTTACTTACATTTAGATTAGCCTTACAGCTCATTTAAGAGGCCCAGTAAAATGACAAATTAACTGATGTGGCTGTAAACCTCCCAGTATATGAAATTAGTTCAACGTCTACTTGTGTCAATACAGCCTCATTAATACTTACTTCTCAGAGCAAACATTTGTGCTATGGATAAAGGCAGCGTCCTCAGCACTAGGAATGCATGCAAGTTCCAGGCTGGGCACATCTTCAAATTCCCTGGCCTGCTGCAACAAACAATTAACATTGCCACTCTCCACCTTGCACCCGTGCAGGTTTATTGTGGTTGCTACCTTTACAAAATGGCGCATGCAGTTGAAGCTGCCTCCAGTGTTTTCTCTTTTACTAATTTGTATTGGAAACATTTATAAATGCCTTGGGTGGGGAAAAGAGAAATCCTTTACCTTGGGCTGAGGAGGACACAAACAGGAAGGGGACAGTCAGAGGAGGGGGGGGTGTCCCTGCATAAAAGGCAGAGTAGAAAGGGTTTTCCAGGGTCAAAGTCTTGGAGAAGAAGTAGGCTCCCAAGTGGGAGATGGGAGAGTCCACCTCTATGTTTGTAGATAAATGATAGGATCTATGTTGTGTAAATATGGTAAAGGGCTTTACATGTATTTCTTTCTTTCTTTCTTTTTTCCTCTTGCTTTCTTGGTTTTTTTAAATATTCTTGTTCTGTAGACTAGCTTGGATCTCATTGTATTTTATCGTGAAAATGTGTGTGTGGGTGGGTATATACACTGCCTTCTATCCAGTTGGGTCCCTGACCCACAATGTACCAGTAATCTAGAACCACCCATTCTCATTGGCAGATGGCTCCATCATTTTAGCTGGATGGAGATGCCAAGGACTGAATTTGGAACCTTCTGGGTGGACCGTATACATTCTCCTTCTACAGGGCTATGGCCACTGCATCTATTCTGAATGTTTACTAAAAACTATGGTGGGCAGGGCTAAAAATGCCAGATAAATTACAACAATGGCAACAGCAATGAATGGCTATGATCAAACCTAAGACTATAGATTGATAGAGTGTTGCTCAAAAGGCCATTTGTCACCGCATATTTCAACAAATGGATATGAGAATTGTGCTACGTAAATAGCACCTGATGATATCTATAAAAGCAGGACCTGAAGTAATCTAAACATTGCTTTATATTGGACAAATAAGTGTTTGCAATACAGACTTAGTGCTCTGGTTGCGTGGGCAATGGCTGTAGTTCAGTGGCAGACTGCATAGCTTGTATATGTAAGGTTAAATCCTTGGTGCAGCTGGTAAGGAATCCTGCCTGAAAGCCTGCAGAACCAGTGCTGACAACCCTGAAACATCACTAGGAAACTGGAAATCATCTCATAGCAGGCACAAGAATTGGAGGGTAAAGGGAGCACCTCATATTCCTATCTCTATCATCACCCAGTATAACTCCATCTCTCTTGTTTTAGTAGCAGTCATCCCTTAAGAATTATGTGTTTCAGATCCTGCACTTTGGACCAAAATGTACTGGGGTGGCGATTTGACTGATATGTACCAATACTGCCATCTTTTGATGAGAGAGAGTCTATGCACTTAAAAACTGGTCACCAAAAGAGATAGCAACGATCTCAAGTGGGGTCCAGACTGTCAGTATTTTGTGGGAGGAATCAAGCGCACAGCAGAACTGCAGGTTTAGTGCGATTGAAGTCCTTTCCTCTGCTATAAACGCCGACGGGAGCTTATTTTCTACTCCTCATCCTGCATGGCCAAGCATACTCCATAACACAATTTGCTTCTTCCTGGGAAGTGACTTTTATTGGAGCATCTGATGCATTATCAAGAATCTCATCGCCGCTAGAGGTAGCAGCAGTTCTCTTCCTGGCAGAATAGCCTGTGCAGCATTTGGCCTGCTGTGCTGCTGTAATTCTGCTTCTCTGCCTAAAGACTTCCTGTCTGCTAGTAGGTCAGGCTGACTCTGTAATCAACAAGCCAGGGCACATCTTAGTGTGTCAACAATATTCATCACACGCAAAGGAGTTGCTAATGGGAGACATTATTCAAGTGACCTATTTCTTCCACTCACCCCATGTAGCATACAGGGCAACCTAGAAAACACAGAGAATGGAAGAAGGTTAAGAAGAAAAAGAGCTGTAACAGCCTGAACCCAGAACTGTACGCTCCAGAAGCAGAAGATGCTGGGCTAGGGGGATGGAGAGTCTGACCATAGCAGTTTCCTGGTTAAAACTATGGAATTATTAATGGATCTGTGACGTTGTTGTTGTTTGTTTTAATTAAATGCCACCCTTTCTCAAAAGATCCTAGGGTGATGTGCAACACTAAAAGCATATTACAGAACATGAATGATAAAAACATAATAAAAAGCATACTGACAGACAGTCCAGTGCTTTTTGGGGGGCAGGGGTACGCATACCCCTAAACGTTTTGTGAATCTAAGTTTGGCCTCATTGAGGGGCAGTATTTCAATATGAGGAGGAAAATGAGAGTACCCCTAAACATTTTTAAAGAAAAAAAGCACTGAGACCGTCTAATAATAAGATAGTCATCATAATAACAGTCTCTCTCCCCCACCCCATTTTTAAAGGCTATAGATTATTTAATAGCCATAGGCCTGGGTAAAGAGGAATGTTTCTGACTGAAGCTTAAAGACATGTAATGATGGCGGCAGGCAGTACTTTTTTCCTAGAAAAAACGGTGCAGCTGGTATTCACCATGAAGTAGTTACAGTAGGTGCCACATTTCAAAGCTGTGCTTTTCTTCTATAAGAAAGGGTGTCAGTACCGCACACCCTTGAGTACCCCCAGGAAAAAAGCTCTGGTGGCAGGGAGCATTCAGAAGCCACCACAGAAAAGGCCTGTTCTCTTGTTGCCACCCTCCAAACCTCTTTGGGATGGGGGACATAGAGAAGGTGTGGGAATGTTGAGGGTGGCAGGAGAGGATATATTGTTTATTAATATCCTTCCTAACTTGGGCTAGCAAGTTTCTTCACTTAGCAGAGTGCGTTCCCCTTCTTACACAGCAGAAAGCTGGTTGCAAACTCATGTGAGTTTCCTAAGACAATAAGCAATTCAAACTGGCTTGTCCAGATTGAGATATGTTCTAATATTCCTGGGAAGACCCCTTTCGATTCCCTCCTAAAATAATAAAGACACCACAGTCTTATTCGTAAGTAACAAAAAGTAGTTTTACTCACGATCAGGCAGAGCACAGTGTGATCCCTGAAGGCAGGCTTTAGGCTTAAAGTTACAAACATGTACAAACAGGTTTACCCCATATGGGAGATAACCAGAGGAACTGCTGTGGCAGCCAGCAGTCCAGTCCAGGTGATGCAGGAAGCAGGCAGGACGAACAGGAAGGTCGAAAAGAGGAAGGTAGCAGCGTGACTTGGCCTTTTACCAGGTCTGGAAAGGTCATGCCCACCTACTAGTCACATGCAAGGAAATATGCTCCAGGCCAGGAGGAACAGGAAGTTTCGGCTGGCTGGACCAAACATTCCCTTGCATGTCCACTCTAGCAAAACAAGGAATGTTGTACTTGACTGCTCCCAGTGGGTTACATCCCACAGAAGAGCCTCAGATGACATGCGTAGGGGCCGGTTCATATGGGAAGAAGCAATCCTTAAAGGATTGAGGTCCTGAGTCATGTAAGGCTTTATAAGTCAACACCAGCACTTTGAATTGGGCCCAGAAACTAATCAGAACAAACTATGGAATGATTGATCTGTGGAATTAATTCCCACCAGCAGCCATCATAGCCACCAACTTAGATGGCTCAGAAAGAGCAATAGATAAATTCATGGGCGTTAAGGCGTATAGCGGCTGGTAGCTACAATAGCTATTTTCTGCCTCCACTGGCAGAGGCAATCTGTGTCTGAATACCCATTGATGAGAATTGCCGGTGGGGACTGTGGGAATGTTGAGGATAGTAGGATATATTGATTAATATTATCCTTCCTCACTGACACAATAATCTTCTTTTAATGTAATGATAAGGTTTACTCACATTCAGTCCACAGTGATCCTGAAGGCAGGCTTTAGCTTGTAGTTACAGAGAAAAGTGTGGGTTCATTCGCTGTGAGGCATGAGTCCATGTGCTGCTGGCTGAGAGCCAGCAGACAGCAAAAGCATCAAGATGGGTCAAAAGAAAAAGGGTCAAGAGGAAGATGGCTACATGACTAGCCCCTTTATAGGGTCAGCCAGGGTCACACCCAACTACATGGTCACATGCAGGGGGAGGATGCTCCAGACCAGGTGTGACAGGAAGTCCTCCTGGCCGGAGCAACATTCCCCTGTGTGTCCACTCTGGGCAAACAGAAAATGTTGTATTTGACTGCTATATTGATGTCATATCCCATAGGGACAACACTGTTGTGCTCAGGTCCCACTTGTGGCTGGTTGGCTTGAGTGGCTGGCCCCCTGGCCTGACCCACCAGGGGTCTTCTTATGTTCCTAAAACCAACCTTATTAAGTTATTGGTGACTCACCAGTCCCAGTCCAACATTCTGCTCACTATACTGGAGTAGCTCTTCAAACCCTCCAAGCAATGCAAGAGAGACTCAGGCAGATAAGACATTAGGTAGATCTGTGAACTTGTTCCATGTTTCAAAATAAAAATGAGCATCATTATCATACGCCCTTAAGGTAGGCAATCACCAAGGACAGATTGCTTTAATAAGGGAAATAAGCTCTTACACCAATAAGAAGGAACACGAAATTCAACTACGTGCAGTTTTGAGTACAACAGACACATGCCTTACGAACCGTACCGCTGGAGCCAGATCTGTTCAAAAGACCCATTAGCCACATTACGAGGGCATCTTCCTGGCGTGGAAGTTGCCTCAATATAGAAGTCTTTCATCTGTGGTTTGTGTTCTGTGTGTCATTGCTTCCAAATGACTTCCTTGTTCAAATGGAATCAGAAGAGAGCAGCTGCATCACTCACTTATTGCTACACAGGATACAATTCCATGCGTAACTTGTACCAGTAGCTGGAACATAGCACAGCACATACATTTATTAAAGGTGACTACAGCAAACGCCAGAGGTGGGCAATCTGTGGCCTTCCGGATGTTGATGGGCTCCCAATTCCCATCAGTCTAGTCAGCATGGCCAGTGGCCAGGGGTCATGGGTGGTGCAGTCCAACAACTTCTAGACAGCCACAGGTTGCCCAATCCTGTATAAGCACCTGCCTGGTACCATTGCCATCTCCAAAATTCAGAAGATAATTAGACAAGTTCATGTAGGAAAAGGCTAATGTTGCATGCCACCCCAATCTCCAAGCAATGTGAGATTCCAGGGGTTCCATGTGCACTTGCCCAGGGTCTGTGTTTCCTTTGGGGAATGAGGCGCAGTGGAGACTGCAGTGTCTTTATGATATATGGCTTATTTACACATATATACAACCTGAGACTATGATGGAGGGGTTGGCACTCCAGGAAGGTCTTGCTTCTCCCATTGCTGCAGGTGCCAACCATGGCTCTAACTCTCTGCAACTTGCTGACTTTTACAGGCTGCAACCTTTTCCCCCTAGGTCACCTCACAGCCAAATCTGAAACTCTACTTCTAAACTCTGCTTTGTCTCCCAAACTAAACTCTAAGTTGAGAGAGGGCCCTCTCCCATTTGCCCTCTGGCACAGACACCGCTCTCTTTGGCTTTCCTAATGGCTCATTACCTTCTCTTTATCTTTCTCAATGGCTCGTCTCCTGGGTGATTTCCTGACACAGGAAGCTGGTCTGGCTTACATTTTAATACTTGCCAAATCCAGTGACTGGCATCCAGTTTTAACACTCCAAGCATTGATGAAATTCTAACATTTACTGAATCTAGGAATTTAGGGTATCTAGCACCCACAAACTCACAACACTATCAATGACTACTAACCTTGATGGCTATATTCTGTCTCCACTGTTGGAGGCAACATGCTTCTAGTTGCTGGAAATGGCCAAAGTGGAGAGTGCAGTTATGTTCAGCCACTGCTTGGGGGCTTTCCATAGGCATGTAGTTGGCCATGATGAGAACAGGATGTTGTACTATAGACGGACCACTGGCCTAATCCAGTAGGCTCTTCTTATGTTTTTATCTGAGCTCCTGTATCTTTAAAAGCAACTCAATAGGAAGAAACCTGCTCAAATATTTGGCTCAGTATCTGAGGCCCTGCTCTGTGCTCAAGAGAGCTCCAAAGCCTGGAGCCAACACTGTCTGTCATGGCCTGAGAAGCACCCCAAAGTAGAGTTTCATCTGTTAAAAAGAAGAGCAGAGATTTATGGAGGGACATTGAATATAATTTAATCCAGGGGTGGGGGAAAACCTTTTTTCAGCCTGAGGGTCATATTCCCAACTGGGTAACCTTCTAGGGGCCACATGCCAGTGCTGGAAAGGGCCAGAAGTACAAATGAGTGGAGCAACAGGTTGTTCATTCATCCCTTTCTATCCTCCATTCAGTCCAGGAAGAAACATCACCAGTGTTCATCCTGATTTGCTTGCTCAAAACTTACGCAGATGTGAGACTAGGTCAGGTCTTTATCAAGCATTTGTTCTGATTTGCTTGTGGGGGTGTCTATATAGAATCACAGAATCAGAGTTGGAAGGGGTCACAAGGGTCATCTAGCCCAACCCCCTGCAACACAGGAATATTTCCCCCAATGTGAGGCTGGAACCCTGTCAATCATTTGTTCAGCCCACACTTTCCAGTCCATTTCTCCACCACCCAAATCTGTTGTGTGGTGTTAGCGTGACAGTGCACTTTAATCGCTCAAACCTCAATTTCAGGTATATGCTTGACTCTTCCCCGTAAAATAGTGATAGCCTAGATGCACTTTTACTCTTTTCATAGGGTTGGAGGACAGCATCACTGATGCAATCAGCTGGATCAGTAGCAAAGGAAACCGGAATATGAAATTACAGGCATCGTCCCAGTTGCTGAATGAGTCTCTGGAGAACTCCCCTTATATTCCATCACAACCTGAACCAGCAGACAGATGGTGTTCCTGTACTGCTTCTAGGTCATAATGAATCACTTCCCTAAGCTAAAATATTGTGCACAATTATGACTGATTTATGTTGTGGCTTTTGCTGCTGGGTAAGAGCGGCACAAGGCTTGGCATATCAGACCAAGGCATGGCAAAGCCAAGCAGGAGGTTTGGGCCTAATATGTATATATGAGCAGCAATTACCATATGTTCCCAGCTGCTGGCATATAGCTGCCAACACCGCATACACTGGGGACAGATCAGAGTTATTGCAGAGTGCACATATTAACCGTATTCTCCAACATAATGTCAATAACTGGCACCAGTTCCTGAAAAGCAGGCAGGCAGATTTTAATATATCTGTTTCCCTGGGGGCTTGCCTGGCACCTGTGGAATGATTAAGGGCTCATCTACACTTGACTCACATTTTGATCATATTGTGTGCTGTTTAATTCCACCAGGTCTGAGAGATTTACTCGTCGTTCCATAGCTGTGCCTTGCAAAAATTTCATCTTACCCACTGAACTGAAGCTCAGTTAAGCAAAATCTCTCTTTGGATTTCCCACACATCCAATAAGATCCGATTCAGAGAGTAAAATCGGATCGCATCTCCAACCATTAGTGTGTGTGACATCTAACTATTGGAACTCCTTCCCATTACATATCAGGCAGATGCTGCCTCTATCCTCTCTTGGCACATGTCAAAGATCTTCCTTTTCCATGATCTTCCATTTCCAACGAGCCTTTTAATGGATATTTTTACCCCGGCTTGTATCTGCATTGGACTGGAAATCGCATTCAGTTAGGTTTTTATTGCAGCCATTTTATCGTTCATCTCTTTGGGATGATTCCCGGGAAGGGATTCAGGAGGGAAATAACTAAGCAGAATACATTAAGTGCACCGCAAGCAGCTTCTCCTTTTCCTCTCTAACCTTGAGGGAGGAGCAGATTCTCATGGCTATGGGTGATTAATATTAATTATGGAGATGAGAGAGCATTCAACCTTCACTTCTTCCTCCCTGGAGAGCAGAGCAGCAGGCTTTCCTCAAAGTCTCCCGAAACGCTGATGGACCACAGAGATCTGAGTGCAGCAGGGAGGGCACTGTCTGCTGTGAGGAGTCACAAATGCACATCAGGTCCACAGCACTCAGTTTAAAGAGGTCTTGTAAGGATAAGGTTTTAGGGTGTGGAGAAGAAAAGAATAGCTCACTGGACACATTTTAGATCTATCCACTCTGTGCAGCTATTTACACATAGGCTGGAGGGCCTGGATAGCTCAGTTAGAGTGTGGCGCTGATAACGCAGGTTGCAGGTTCAATCCCCATATGGGGCAGCTGTATATTCCTGCCTTGCGGGGAGTTGGACTAGATGACCCTCAGGGTCCCTTCCAACTCTACAATTCTATGATTTTAGGATTCTAGGACAGGGAGAAGTTTGGACAAGCCCTCAATGTGGGCAATACTGAGTTGGATGGGACGATTCTATGCAATCCAGAGATTGGCATAAAATTTGCACGTGCTAATTTATAGACATTGATAGAACCCCGTCTTATATGTGTGCAGCTGGTTATTCCTGCCTAACTGTAGAACCTTTTTTTTAAAAAAAAAATAATATTTATTACTTTTAAACCTTACAAAAAGAAAAAAAGCAAAAAAAAAGAAAAAAGGAGAAAAAACATACAGTACAATGTATAAACAATACACAGCACAACATTAACACATTAAACAAAAACAAAAACAATTAAAAAAACACACATCATACCATCTCAATATCCTCTCTTTCATTCCCTTGTTTCATCGACCTCCTCTCACCTCCCTTTTTGTATTCCATTTCTATTAATTATTTCAGCAAATCCTTTCCATCTTTCTCTATTTTCTATCATATGTGTCAGAGCTGCTTCCAGATCCTAGCTCACAGAGGATCACACTAGCCAGCGGTCACTTGTAAAAGTCTTTATTGAGTTACAGTTTCCATTCTCAAGCTGCTGCGCGCAGCTCTACGTCTTACGGGTTAGACCGGCGAAGCTCCGTCTGAGTCTCCGCCCCCTGTGCACCAGCTTAGTAACCTAGCCTTACTCCACCTTTTCCGCCTGACCGTTCTTCTCTGGGTCCCTCTGCCCCCCGTGGTCTCTTCCTTCCGGGATTCTTCTGACGCTGACCCCCCGGACCCTCCTGTCTCCTTGCTTTAGGACCTGGCTCCCTTTCCGGGCTGCTTACTGCGCCACCTTCCTGTGTATTTGAACTTGGCGCGCGCGCCCAACCTTCCACTTTCCGCCTGACCGTTTCTTCGCTCCCCGATGGAGGTGTGGCCACTCCTGACTCGTGCCCTCCCTCCTGTTGCGAGCTGCCAGCGCTTGATACCTGGCGCCCTTCTTCTCCCCTGCTCTCTGTTGGTGACGCTGGTCCCGATTTCCAACTGCTCCCCTCTGAGCCCTCTCTGGACCCTTCTTCCTGGGGTGTCCCCCTAGGCTCCCCCCTTGCTCTGGCCACTGGTGCTCCTTTCTGTGAATCTTCTGATTCACTGGAAAGACTCGGAGATCTCGGGTCGTCGTCATCACTCATCTTTTCTTCTGCCTCCTCCCCCTCGCTCTCTGTTTCCTCCCTTGCCCTCGCCTCTGCTCCTAAACCCCTGACAATATGGTTATCTTAACATATTTTAACCTTATTTTCCATTAAAACTATAATACTTATTTATGCTTAATTCCTTAAAACATTTCTACTAAAGCCATATAATTTCCTTCCAACATTTTTCTAACACTCATTAATTTTACATTATTTCCATATATAAATTTTAAACTTTTTCCAATATTCTTCCACCGTCTCTTCTCCCTGATCTCGGATTCTGCCAGTCCTTTCCGTCAGTTCCATATAGTCCATTAACCTGGTGATCTTCTGTCCGAGGCTCTTAACTCTTTTCCAAGTCCCTTCTGCGAGTCTTCTTCATGTTTATACATGCACTTTACTTTGTCTTCTCCTGATCTTGTTCTTATTTTCCTTCCTTTGATGCTGAAAGGTAAATCTCGGGGAAATTCCCACCTGACAATGTTGTTATTCCTTCTCAACAAATCAGCCAAATCTCCATAGTTAAAAGTAAAATTCACAAGATATTTCCAGTCGTATTTCAAAGTTCCTCCAAGTCTGGCAGTCCCCACAACTCCAGTCTCCTCCTGACCCAAGTCCAGGTCCCAAAGGTCAATAAATCTCTGCATGAAGGGATCTATCCAACTTTCCTTCTCCAGTCCAAGCGGGGCTCCAATCCTCACAGTCTGGCTTTCTCTAAATTCAGTCGTAACAGGCATCCACTTATAGTCATCAAATTGCATACGCAAGGCTGGGGCTCTAACAACTTTCTCCCCCGCCTTCTCCTCAATTTGCCATGTCAAAGTAGATCCCTGTATCGATTCCTGAGTAATTTCTGTATTAATATTCACTTTTTGTCCCAAATTGGTCACTTTTTGTTCCAAGTTATCAATTTTTATAATCATCACATCCGTCTTCCTATGGAGCTGTTCCAGTGAGTCATTAATCTTACATAATGCAACCACTAAGGCTTCTTCTGTCAACATTCTTACGGTCCAAGGTCAATCCCAGATTCTCACGATCTTATCTTACAGATGGAAATTCCCCCATGGAAATTCCCTCATGTAACAATTTCAAAGGATTCCTCTAGGGGGAAACAATTTCTATTTGTATAAATCCTTTTAAGCACAGTTCCAACAATAAAGCTAGTTTCAATTTCAATTACATTTACTCCTTTTTAAACGCAGAAGGAGACAATGGAAACAATGTATTTCTCTTCTTTAACTTACTGTCCACAAACGATCTATTCACAGTCAATGAGCATATCCAAAACTTCAGTCTTACTAGCAGCCCATTTCCAGGTTCAGAGCGGTGCTAATTTGACTTTCTTCACTCTCTCCTGCAGGCTTACGAGGTCTAAAAATTCCCCCCTCTCCTCCTGCTTCCAAGGGGGGTTTGATGATTTTAGCCGATGGAAGTTTAATCCTTTATGAAAAGCTTTCCAAGATTTAGCTTGCAGCCTTTTTTGCTTCAGTCTATTTACAAAAGGGGAAGGCGGACTTCCTGTTTGAAACCTCCCCGTTTCGGTACCAAATTAAGACGTTTAAAAATCCAATTTTCCGTTCTACTCGCGGGTAGTTGTTTTAAAATCAAATTGTCCACAGGAAAAAGTCAGCGCTCTCCGGCAACAGCAATGCGGCTTCACTCCATGAAAGAAGCAGTCAATTCGAAGCACCGCGCCACTCACCCCATGTCGGTCCAGATCCCCGAAACCGGGTTTCCCCGCGAGTAGGGGAGGCGCAAAAGGTGCCAGCCGAATCCCATGTTCACAGGTTTCTCCCGCCTGTGATTTTTTGTGGGTCCCCGCCTTCACCGTGGCGGCCAGACCCTAATTTCCACGAAGCGAATTCCTCCCGATCAGAGGAATTCAGCCATTACCGGAGGCGCTAACCCGGAAGTCCCCTAACTGTAGAACCTTACATTTGTCCCTATTGAAATTCATTTTGTTAGTTTGGGATCAGTTCTCCAATCTGTTAAGGTCATGTTGAATCCAGACTCTTGTCTTCTGCAGCATTAGCTACTCCTCCCAGTTTTGCGACATCTGGAAATCTGATGAGCATCCCCTCAATTCCTCCATCCAATTCATTTATAAAGTTGCTGAACAACAATGGGCACAGGACAGAATGCTGCAGCGCCCCACTTGTCATGTTTTTCCAGGCTAATGAGTGAGCGCTCTTTGGGTTCAGTCAGTCAACCAGCTACAAATCCACTTAATAGTTAAATTGTCCAGTCCACATTTTTCCAGCTTCTCCATAAGAATACCATGGGAGACTTTGTCAAAAGTCTTACTGGAATCAAGATATACCACACCCACAGCATTCCCCTGATCCACCAACCTTGTAACTATATTAAAAAGAAAAAAAACATGATATTTGTCTGGCACACTGGTCACCCTAGCATAGGTAAAGGTAAAGGGACCCCTGACCATTAGGTCCAGACGTGACTGACTCTGGGGTTGCGGCGCTCATCTCACTTTATTGGCCGAGGGAGCCGGCACGGAAACACAGTTTACCTTCCTGCCAGAGCGGTACCTATTTATCTACTTGCACTTGGATGTGCTTTCGAACTGCTAGGTTGGCAGGAGCAGGGACCGAGCAACGGGAGCGCACTCTGTTGTGGGGATTCGAACCGCCGACCTTCGGATCGGCAAGTCCTAGGCTCTGTGGTTTAACCCACAGCATACATTTGTTCAAATTCTTTGTGTGAGAGAGAGAAAGAGAAGAAAGAGAGAGTTGTGGTCAGGGTGTGGCTGACCAGTTGTATACATGGTTATGGATGCTTATTTTATATTCTCTTTTTACTTTTTTCGGCAGCTTTGGCTTTTCTACAATACAATGATGCTTATTCCCAAGTAAGAGTTTATTCCCAAGTAAGTGTTTAGCATCAGGGCCTCAGATGCAACCCCTATTTTGTTCCGGTAACAATGATGGTGTTATGATTTTGAGTGAACTTAACATGTGAGACCTGCACATGCTCAGAGCATCAATTTATTTATTTGAGTCAGGCTTGGCAAACTGTTTATTGTTATTGTGCTCCTAATGCATCAGGAATGTAGAAGCAGTTGTAAAAGATGGGATGATAATTTTGTGCTTCACAACTAAAGTAATACACATTATGATTAAGTCCAGGGTCTCAAATGACCTAACTATACAATCGAAACCAAGCGCAAGAAGGAGAGGCACAGAATAGGACTGCTCTCAATAGAATAGCAAAAAAGGCAGGTGTGGGAGGACCCCACCACAAACAAAATGGATAATTCAGTTGTTAGTACACAGAAATCAAGTACCAAAAAGAGGAAACTGAAACTATCAAACACAATGGGGACATTCTGACAGCTCTGAATAAAAATAGTGAAGAGACAGCTCATTGAAGATGACAGACTTCTAATAATAGGGAAGGAAAATAGAGAAGCATTTGGGGAAAGTGCAACAACTCACCAGTTCTTTCTCATTTGCAAATATTCTTCAGGCACAGATGTCTCCATGTCTTCAGTCTGCCAGGATGCAAAAAGAGACTGGGGGCGGGGGCTGCAGATTCATTATCATAAAGAAGTACACACATGCAAAGAGCCTATATCAATACAGTTGGATAGAGGATAGAAAGATTATGTGTTTTATAGCGATAGCTATAGAAAGATGGCCTTTCTGCAGTAGATGAACAAACACATAAGCTAGACAAATTGCAGATTTTTGAATTCCCATTTGCTCCTAGGTAAGTTTATCTGCAATTGCAGCTTGATTTCTGTCACTGTTGCAGGAAACAACATCTGAATGGAACCAGCGTCATAGCCAGCCGCTCAGGTCCTTAAAGTGGG
Source organism: Podarcis bocagei (assembly GCF_964188305.1). Taxonomy (NCBI): domain Eukaryota; kingdom Metazoa; phylum Chordata; class Lepidosauria; order Squamata; family Lacertidae; genus Podarcis; species Podarcis bocagei. The sequence goes on from NC_138130.1 coordinate 82,423,861, forward strand.
TGTGTGCTGCAGTTGGGGGCAGAGCGAGCCACCCATGGGGTGGGGCAATCTGCCCGTGGGGGCGGGACAAGCCGCTCCAACACTTAGAGCATCTCCACTGCCTCCCCCTAAGCTGTAGGGCGGCTGAGGGAGAGGCAGTAGGCAGGCGCAAGTCCCACACTGCTGTTTCAGGCAGCGCAGAACCTGCAGACGCCTAAGCTACCACATCACTCCTAAAAAGTTTTGTGAGCCCAATTTTTTTAAAAAAACTCATTTTGTCATGGCACCCGGGGCGGGCCGCAGCCCCCTTCCTCCACCACTGAATGGAACCTTACATATACAGTCGTACCTTAGTTTTCAAACAGCTTAGGTTCTCACATGTTTTGGCTCCCAAATGCCACAAACTCAGAAATGAGTGTTCCGGTTTATGAACTATTTTTGGAAGCTGAACGTCCGATGGGGCTTCTGTGGCTTCCTATTGGCTGCAGGAGCTTCCAGCAGCCAATCAAAAGCTGCACTTTGGTTTCCAAACGTTTTGGAAGTGGAACGGACTTCCAGAACGGACTCCATTCAACTTCCAAGGTACGACTGTACTGACTTGGGCATTGCTGAAAAAGAGGAAATGCACCACTGGAAAGAGGTCAAAAAGAGAGCCCAAATTTGGATAAAGTTTGCATTTGTGAATTTATATGTATGTACAGTGGAACCTTGGGTTATGGACGGGATCCGTTCCAGAGGTCCATCCATAACACGGAACTGATGTTCCGTGCGTGACGCGATTTAGCGCTTCTGCACATGCACGAGCGACGAAACCCAGAAGTAACCCATTCTGGTACTTCCAGGTTGCCTTGGAACGCAACATGAAAACATGTAACCTAGAGCGGCCGCAACCTGAGGTATGACTGTATACAAATTTCGAAGGGGGAAAAACTGCTATAATTTAAATGTTTGTGTTACTGTGTTCCGTGAAGTGGAACTATTGTCCTTTGTTCTTTTTCTCTTTGCTGTCTGAAGCTAGAGAGGGAGCCATATTGCAGTGCTCTCTGTGTGTTTATATGTAAATAAAGTAGATTAGCCCAAATGCTGAGTTGCTGAGGTCTGTTACGCAACTGCGCAGACTCTGCGGATCCCTAAGTGTGCCGGTGTCTGTTGGCATCGGTCGCTGTGATGTTTGGGCAGAAGAAAGATTTTGAAGCTCCCGATCGACCAGGAGGGAGAGAACATGCCAGTCGGCCATGTGTCTCTGCCAGGATCCTACTCGAGTGTAGGCTGAACTCCTGACAGGGACGACTAATGTCCTACAGGACAAGTAGCTCACCTCCCCCATAATTGAATAATCAGTTGGGAAATGGCAGTCTGAAGAATGAACTCCATCAAAATCAATAGACTACATGAAATAAAATAGGTTTTTGGATAGGAGCATTAATGTGAAACAGATTGTTTCTCTTTCAGAAATTCAACATGCTTCCACCTTGCCCAAGAAAAGTGTCCTGGTGATTGGGTAGTAATGGGCATAAAGGGTGGGATTTTTCCCCCAAGGGTGGCCACATCACTGCCTCCCTCTTAATTCTACTTAGAAATTATATGGCCTTAAAACTGGGCTGGGCTGGAGATAACATGCCAGGGATAAAACCTTCTGAAATGAAACCGCAGTCACCATGCCTTCTCTCTTGCAAGGGAGTGCTAAAATATCTATCTGACTCCAAATGAACATAATTTATGGACATATTCAGCAGTTTCTCTCTGAGTAGCTAGGTATTTCAGCCAACTGGATGAAAAATTGGTATTGAATATCTTTTATTACTTCATTGGCCTTTGCAAAGTAGTGATTTAGTCCTAAATTGGATGGCTGACTCTGCACAGCAGAATATTTCATTCTTCCGAATGCAGGAAGGGAGCTAAAATATTGCTCGCTCCCTCCTTTTCCCCCCACTTTCAGGCAGAAAGAGCAATACATTCAGGAATTGCACCTGCTCCTTCCAGATGTTACACGAATTCATGTTGGGGGAGGGGGAAAGTGAATTGCAGCCACCACCACCCTCCATGTGTTTGTTTGTTTCTTTATAGCCAACCTTTTCACTCATAAAAGGTGCCTTACAACTAGGGATGGGCGCTGAATGTGACAGTGACAGTTTTCTTGCGGCTTCCCATTTTTCCTGTATTCAGTTCACTTCTCCACATTTCGACATCACTTTGTGAAAAAGTTTAAGCTGTGAGAATTCGTCATTTGAGTGCAAATTGTGCATATTTCCCTATGCAATGTTGCCTAATATATTGTTACACGCCACCCCAGTTTCAGCAGAAAGACTCCAGAGGTTCCCCTGCTTTCTGAGGGTTCAGTCTCCTTGGAATGAAGAACAGCAGAAGGCATGATGTCTTCAGGATATATGGTTTTAGTTACACATACTGCATATGCAACCTCTGCCTGGGAGGGGTTCCTTGCATCAACACCCCAAAAGATATTGCTTCCCCAATAGTCGCAGCTTTGGCTCCAGCACAGAGCAAGCAAGTCTCTGTGTCTCCAGCTTCCAGCTCAGCTCACTCCCCAAATTCAGGCTATTGTTCTCCTACCTAGCAGCTAGATGGCAGAGGGGAGCACACATTTGTACTATGGCACAGAGCAACTCATTTGGTTATGCTAATGATGGGGCTTAACTGGTCAACCAAAGCCATTACCTAGACAAAGGAATGGGATTGGCAAGCTTGGCCTCAGACAGTTCTACACACCCACACCTACGGACCACTTAAACATCAACAAAAAAGAGGGTGAAAAGAAAACCATGGACTGCATCCAATGCTGTGCAGCAGGGCCTCTCCTCTCCTCTCCTCCCCCAAATCTGCTCCAGAGAAGATTTTGGAGAAGATTTTGAGGGTGCCTGGAGGGTGCCTGGAGGGCTGCAGGAGATAAGAGAGGAGGGGAATGTCCCACGGTGCAAGCAAAACATCTGTCATCTCAAGAGAACAGCAGCATTGGAAACAACCCAGAGATTGGCAAGGAATTTGCAAATGCTAATTTACAGACATCGGTGGAAATTTAGAAAGAATGACTATAATTTAAATAGAAATACAGTACCTCTCACTGTGAGCAGGTGGCTTGTCTGAGGTCCAGCTGTGACTCCAAAACTCCTGCTCCTCCCGCTTAGGGACCTCTGTCTTTAAACCAGATTTGGACTAGACAGCTCCAAGCTACACAAAGCAGTGCAGGGCCCCACACAAAGCAGCTTGGGGAGAGGTGTGTGAGAAGGATACCATGCGCCCTTCAATTCCAGCCTTGCCCTCAAGGGGCTAGGATCAAAGAGCACATGGCTCCTCATGCCACCCTTCCCAAAGCACTTTGTGAGGCTGGGGATTTGATCAGGAAGGGTGGGCTGAGCAGCGCATCCCCCAGGAAAATGTGCCCGGGGCAATCGCCCTGGCAGCACCCCCAACACACACACTACGGCCCTGCACAGCACCACCCTAACCAGAAGAACCTCTCTGCACAATTTAATGTGTGGTCAGAGGTGCCATTGTTACCAGCTTCCAGCATAATGATTTCTTTGCCTACCTTTCAGAAGGAAGGGTATATTAATCAGATTCCCAGACTCGTTACATTTTCCCACAGGCATGCTAAAAGAATAACGGCAGAAATCCTTTCTGGTGCGGGCGAGAGGGGGGGAAATCATTTAGTATGCGATAGATTTCTGTGGGTTAGATTATATTAAGCGTCCTCTGTTTATCATCCAAACTGTCTTATTAATATTGACACTCTGCAAGAGTTATGTCTGTGAAGCTATAAACTGCAGATATCCCGGCAAATTATGTATTGCTGAGCCATATAATTAATTGTCATTCTCAGGGCAGAAGACCACGCTGGCTATTTAAATCCAATTTCACATTAAGGCGAAGAGCGTTAATTGCTGCTCCATAACCCTTGGCAGGGAGTGAAGGGAAGAAGATATATGTATTTTGGAAATCACCCAGCGAGCTTGTGATCAATATAAATCTAATGGGCCTCTCTACAGCTCCGAGAAAATTAATTTTAAGACTTTATGCAGCATTCCAGGATTTCCTCCAAATCTATAGCCAACTTATAATTTATTCTGGCAATGTCACCCAAGATAGAGAACTTCTTGTTAAAAGCTTTGGAAAGGACAAGGGGAGAAAAAAGAAATTATAGTTCAGTAATACAAACTGTCTGGCTCCTGATCTATTATTTATTTTATTTTTATTTAAAGGAACTTTCATACTGCTTAATAGTAAAAACCTCTGAGCAAAATTCATAAAATAAGAGACACATTAAAATAATTGATAAAAGGGAGAGTTAAAAACTTACATATATATATTTACAAAGTATAAATGAACTCAGTTAAAATATGCATTATAAAATAATATCACATATTAAAATACAAGTCAGCTTTACATATCTGGGCTGGCTTGTCTAAACAAAAAGGGTTTTAGCAGCCACCAAAAACAGTACAGCGAAGGTGACTGCCTAAATTATTGATTCCTTACGAGTCCATTTAAAATATGTAAAGCTAAGCATGCAAACAGAACGTTTAACTTCTTTATTATTATTTTTAAATGCCATTTTAAAAAAAAGTTTAATGTTTTTAGGGCTACAATCTTCACAGCACAATCCTGCACATGTCTACTCTGAAGCAGGGGCACTTCCAACCATTTGCAGCATATTTGCAGTGTCCCAGGCACTCTTTTTGGGAGGGGGGCAGTGTTGGTGGAATCTGCACAACATCATGTATGACTTGTATGCCTCCAAAACTTCCCTGCTTGTTAGTGTAGATTTTCTCTTACCAGGAAAAAGTCTGGTCAGTATTAAAGACTAGATGCAAAAAAAACTCCAAAGGCGTGGCTGTACAAAGTGGTACTATTCAATTTTTGGAGACTGTTTGTTTCTTACGGGTTATGTGACATTTCTCGGGCCTGTGGCCAAAGTAAAGAAGGAATCGTAAGGGTTGGCTTCACAGGGCTTTTCAAAAGGTGAGCCTTCTTGTGTTTATACCCTGCTTGCTGGCTTCCCATAGGGATCTGGTGGGTCACCTGCAGAGACAGGATGCTGAAGCAGGCAGACCCTTGGTCTCACCCAGCAGGGCTTTCCTTATCTTTGAAACAACAAAAAGATGCAAATAAAAAACACCTTAGTGCTAAGTAAATAATTTTTTTTCCCCACCATGGCTGTTCAGTGTTCTGTTTTGTTTTAATGTTGTCATAGCAGGTGCTGATGGGTTCATTGTCTGTGGATATCACTTACTCTTCATAAAAGGTTGCCTGCCTGTGACAATTTTGCCTGAGCAATGACTGCAAGATCGAATCCCCGGAGTTCTGCCCGTCTGTCCAGTTACTATTTTGGACTCCGTTCTTGGATCAAATGACTGAGGTGCAAATTGGATGTAAAAACAATTTATACCCACCACCCACCCAGTCAAAATACATATATCTTCTTCCCTTCACTCCCTGTTAGACATGCAGCCTTGTGCAGATAGTTGTTTATTTTCACAATAGGGTATCATCTTACTGTTTCCTTCTTCCCCTCCTCTCTCTTCCCCCAAAGAAGCATGTTGAGTCTGGAAATAGAACTTGTCAGCTATGAAAATTTGATGCAGCTTTGACAAGCTGTCTCCCTTCCTGAGTGCTTGGTTAAAATAGGTTGGTGACTGGGAGAGCAAAGGATGTTTGAATGTGTGCGTCTCTTGGGAGTGAGTCAGGTAACAGCACGTCAATTGAGACTGAAGAACTACTGCCTTTTCGAGATCCTAGTCCAATCTTCTAATCTAGCCCTCCCTAACCTTGGACCTTGCAGACATTTTGGATTAAAACTCCCACCATCCCTGATCACTAGCCATGTTGTCTCGAGCTGATGGGAGTTGTAGTCCGAAATGTTTGAACACCAGGCTGAGGAAGATTGCTCTAACCACAAGTGCACAAACTTATACTGGTCCACTCAGTACAGTGGTACTTTGGGTTAAGAACTTAATTCGTTCCGGAGGTCCGTTCTTAACCTGAAACTGTTCTTAACCTGAGGTACCACTTTAGCTAATGTGGCCTCCCGCTGCCGCCACCGCGCCATTTCTGTTCTCATCTTGAGGTAAAGTTCTTAACCCGAGGTACTATTTCTGGGTTAGCAGAGTCTGTAACCTGAAGCATCTGTAACCTGAAGCGTCTGTAACCCGAGGTACCACTGTACTAACTTTGGTAAGAAGGTACACCATGGTGCGCTTTGGGCCCCTTGTTGCCTTCCTTTCTCATAACACCAGAATGCATAGACATCGGATGAAGATGCATGTTGAAAAATTCAGGACAGATAAAAAAAAATACTTCTTGATGCAGCACACAGTTAAACTATGGAACTTGCTCCCAGGGGAGGCAATGATAGCCACCAACTTGGATGGCTTTAAAACAGAATTAGACAAATTCACAGAGGACAAGACTATCATGGCTACTAGCTATGGTGGATATGTTCTACCTCCACTGTCAGAGGCAAAATGCTTCTGCATGCTAGTTGCTGGAATTACAGGTGGGCAAGGTGCTGCTGCACTCATGTCCTGACTTAACGGCCATAGAAAGAGCTACAGAAGCTCCTCCTCCTTGACCTCTTGACATAACAATCAAAGACCTATCTAGACCAGCATTCTTTTTCCCACTGTGGCCAACTAACTGTTGGAGGGAAAGCCCAGATGCAAGACATGATGCCCTCTCCAGCTGTTGTTCCCCAGAAACTGATATTCAGAGGCCTCTGATCCTGGAGGTGACATATTGTCATAATGACTAATATCCATTGATAGCCTTATCTTCCGTGAATTTGTCCAATCCCTTTGAAAAGCATCCCAGGTGGTGACTGTCACCACTTCTTAGTGCATCAAATGACACGGTTTCACTATGGGCTGCTTGAAGTAGTCTTTCCTCTGTTCCCAGCAAGTGGCATTCAGAGGATTCTGGCTCCTTGTCTCTGGGGCTCTCGCACAAGACAGGAGTGCTCACACTGCCTGTTTTCACTGCTCCCCAGTTCTCTGAGCCAAGCTGTTCCCCAGAAATGTTACCTTTTAACCAGAGATACTTCTGGGGCTGGGGAAAGTGGGAGCAAACAGCACACTGGCTCCCAGCTCAGGTCTGAGGCAAATCAGGACCCTGGACAGCTCCCAGCTGAGTTTGGCTTGTCTGAAGCCTTTAAAAAGTCTGCAGTGGCTCCATCCCTATGAGAGAGCTGCTTGCCGTATTGAAAACATCTGTAGCCCCTTTTGCAGGCTGCAAGGTTGTGGAGCAGAAGAGGTTGCAGTGGAATCAGATTCTGAAGATGAAGGGAGAGCGCCAATTTCAGGCCACAGCAATGCAAAAATGGTGGGTGCTAAGAGCCCACCTCAGGCCAACAGTAGAACTCTGAGGCACAGGCATGACAGATACCTATAAAGAAACCCAGGGCTAACTACACAGAAGCATATTCTCTAGCCACTGAGCCATGGCCCCTCCCCTATTCATCAAAACAAAAATCAATACTGCAGAGCAAACAAAAAATCTCAATGCATAAAATAATAATGGCAGCTTTTCTGAATTAAGAGCACTCTAATTCATGAATAAACATTATTTGGAAAGCCTTCTAGGTGGGAGTCTGTGTGCCTGTTTATCAGCTCCAGTAATCGTTCCAAAACCTCCATTATTTTCTTGCCTTATTGACATTTGGCAAAGGATTGCAGCTTTATTCAACATCTTTTGTCATAATTAATAATCTGAAAAGTCACGAAAAAGCCCTGTGGATCTCCATGAACAAAGGCCACCTGGAGAATATGAGGCATTTTTCTAAATGGGTCTGTTAGGTTTCAAGGGGGGTCGCAGGTCAGAGTGAAGGAATGAATGAGTCATTATAGCTGCTCCTGAATCCATTGGCAATATGCCTAGAGTCAAAGAAATGAGTGCATCTTTAACATGTCATCCCTCACTTGGCGATAATTCTTTGACAGCTCACTTGACTTTCTAGTTCAATAGGTGGACATTAATTAATGGTCTCATACATATTCATAATTGTTGGGTAAATGCAGGGACCCAGCTGTAGGAGGCTGATGACAATGGAGCAAATGAGTTTGTCTAAATGTGCATTGAGCTGTGTGAGCATGATTGATGGCAAATGAAGAATGGAACATGACTTTATTAAATGATTAATCTGCAGTGAATGGTAAATTAGCATGAAGGCCATAAGATCCCTACTCCAACATTCATAGCAAGGAGCAGGGAAGGGCTGCTGCTAACTTGATAATGAAGCGTGATCATAGAACACAATGCAAACGGAAGACATAGAAAAATCTCAGTGGCTTGTCCTCTGCATACCTGGGAGACTGCCTCCTCCATCACAATTGTGTTAACCGAGAGCATCCTTAATCTTGTCTATATCAGCTTGTGGTGATCCCAGAAACAAGCCTTTTCACTGCTGGCATCAGTGTTACGGAATGTATTCCTTACTGAAACATGAGAGATGTCATCTTTATTGCTATTCTGCCAGCTTTTGAAGGCACAGTTTGATCTCTCAACCTGAAGCTCCTGTTTTAATTACAGTGTTGTCTTGATGCGAGTGCATTATTGCATATTTTAATTATGGATATGCATGTTTTAATGCTTATGGAATTTGTTTTATATTTGTAAATGGCTCAAAAGCCTATTTTTGCAGTAAACAGTGTAGGCATTTGCACTGGCAGAGGAAGAGGAGTTCAGGGGGAACGCACCGCCCCCAGCAGCGCAGTGGGGTGCCATTGCGGCTGCCCCACCCACGCTGGGTGCCACGCCCTGCAGACGGCACACCCCACCCCGAGACTCGCGCCAGCCCCAGCCCCACCTGCTCTCCACCCCCCGGTGCTGGAGCATGAACTCCGCCACTGGGCATTTGATGATAACCACCACCATCTCAATGGTTTCCACATAGCTGTATTATTACGCAAGCCCCAATCCTGCAGAAATAGCATTAAAAGCAGTGCTTTTTTCTGGGGCTACACAGGGGTACGCATACTCCTAAACATTTTGTGACTCTTAGCCTCCTTGAGGGGCAGTGTTTCAATATGAGTAGGATAATGGGAGTACCCCTAAAAATTTTTTTTAGAAAAAAGCACTGATTATAAGTATTCAAATGTAATGGAAAGGAGGAAATGGAGAAAAGCAACAGGAGGGGTAAAGTGTGCTCTGGTTCTGATGTGGGGTAGCAAAGCAGTGCATAATGTTCAAAGAGATTAATAAAACATATATGTTCCCAAGTGCTGGAGCAGTCTTGGAGCAGGAGGAGTCTTGCTTCACTTCTCCACTGAAAAGAACAACAACAACAAAATGTTGCAGGGGAGTTTTATGTCTATCTACTCATGTCTACCTATGTCTATCTACTGTGTACTATTTTCAGTGGCACTTACTCCCAAGTAAACATGTATAAGATTGCAAGCAAAACTTTCTTCTTAAAAAGGGGAGGGGGGACCTACCAAGGCCAACATTTTTTCCTGGACTTCCAGACATAATACTGGAGAGTGGTCTGACAAAATGATATTATTTCCAACTCTGTTTAAAGCGGGGTGGGGCATGGGAAAGATTAGGTGGATTGTTGAGCCGCAGCTGTATGTTTTGAAATGTACTGTTGTTCTTTTCCGCTTTTTCTGCTTTTGCTTATAAGCTGTTTTGGATGGGCATTTGCCCAGAAAAGCACTCTTAAAATATTTTAAATGAACTTCCTGGATAATTCATACCTTTGCAACATTGACATTATAGGTACTTTTCAGAGGATGCCTACATCATTTACATCTAAATTTTCTTAAGCGAGCCAAAATTTTATCCAGTTTGAATGTTGGGGTGACATTTTGTTTAGCAGATGGCATGCCTGAAACTCAGTTCTCCTCCATCTCTTCTAGCTAATCACCCTATCAAATGATCACCATAATCGTGAAACTTCATTATAGGACCTCTGCTACCTCCAGTTACAGTGCAAACAGCACTGCACAACTTGGAAGAGAGATGTCCCCCTGCATACAAAAGAACTGCAAGTGCAATATCATCTCTCAAAAAAGGAAATGTCTACACTGTGGAAATAGACAGACAGACAGACAGACAGACAGACAGACAGACAGACATATATCTAGTGCTTCTTTCCCTAGAAAAATAGGTGCTGGTATTCACCATGAAGTTGTTACAGTAAAAAGTGCCACACTTTTTAACAAAACAAAACAAAAACAAAAATAGGTCTGGTACTGCGTACCATTAAGTACCCCCTGGAAATATATGACTGTATATATCATTTGTATATCTATAGGCAGACAGGTGTGTGTGTGTGTGTGTGTGTGTTTCCACCTAAGGTCTGAACATTTTTCTTGATTTTATTCTTTTATCTTTTTCTAAACCATTTTGAGGTTGTTGTTTTTTTTAAAAAAAATCAAGCGGTGTATAAATTTTATGAAGTAAATAAATAAGGGTCGCTCCATATTGGTCTTTTACCGCGACTGTATTCTGCAGCATGTTCTTGACACAATGCCAGTGCACTGGTGACAGATTTGTTCTGCTCTTCTTGTTTGTTCTGCGATGCTTCCCCAATGCTACCACACGTTATTGCTGTCTGTAGGGGCTACAGCACAACAGAAGCAGAGCAAAAATAAACCAGAACATTTGTGGTTACAGCGTTTCAGTTCTGGGATGTGCACTGATTGGAAAGGAAGCCATCTGACCACCCCCAAAACTTTGCAGGTGCAAACTGTAGTGGAAGCAGGGTCATGTTTGACCACACAGAAAAGCATCATGAGCACAAAGTATCAGGAACACAAAATGGGGAAAAAATATGTCTAGAGCAGGGGTCAGCAACCTTTTCCAGCCGTGGGCCAGTCCACCATCCCTCAGACCATGTGGTCTGCCAGACTATATTTGGGGGGGGGGAATGAAAGAATTCTACTGATTCCCAGACCATCCGCGGGCCAGATTTAGAAGGCGATTGGGCAAGATCCAGTCCCTGTGCCTTAGTTTGCCTACCCCCAGTCTAGAGGGACCCAAAGCTGCTCACAGTGTGCAATGCCGGCCAACACAGTTACAAATGTCACTGACATCTGAGTGCACCTTAAGGCACGGGTGGTTTAAAAACCATTATGAGCCCACCCAGCTTCATCAAAAGATGGCAAGAAGAAATGTAAAGAAAAAGAAGGCACCTTTTATCATATGTGGTGGCCTTGTAAGGTAATAATAAAATCATATACAATGTGATAAAAAAATGTTCAGATTAACTTTTGTAAAAAACAAAAAACAGAGACTTTTTTATTAGGAATTATAGGTGCTGATATTCCAAGGGGGCAGAAAATACTTTTTATGTATGCGACAACTGCCACACGGATCTACTAGCCCAGAGATGGAAAGAAGACCAAGTTCTTACCAGAGAAGAATGGCAAATTAAACTGTGGGACCATGCTGAAATGGCAAAACTGAAGGGAAAGCTCAGGAACCAAGAAGACCAAAACTTCAACAAAGAACAGGGAAAATTTATAATTTATCTTGGAGACCACTGTGAGCAGATGAAAACATTATCAGGATTGCAATAACACTCATAATGTACCAAGTACTATGGAGACAATGGAGTTATATAAACTATAGAATATTGGAAAAGATGCAGCAGAAAAGGTTTAAATATACAGTGGGACCCATGGAGGGGAGGTCAGAAGTCCAGCGATTCGGAGGAATCTGTAAATGTGGATGTGAATGGATGTATTGTTATAAATATATACTTGTAAAGCCAAATAAAAAATATTTTTTAAAAAATATGGCAAGAAGGCAACAAAGGTTCATCTTACTCTAGAATGCTATCCTTCGTATTGGAACTGTCTAAAACAAGAGGAAATTTTATTCAGTTTGAATGCTTGAGTGACAGATTATTTAGCAGATTGTCTTTCTGAAGCCTGGTTCTCCCCCATCTCTTCCAGTGAATCATCTACTCTGCACCATCCCTCATTTATCTCTGTATCTGTAACTCTCAGGAGAAGCAGGGGGCAGGGTGTGTGTGTGATTCTTTCCTCCTTTAATTGTACAGCACTCCTGGCACCATCCCACCTCAAAGGCAAAGTTCCATTGGAGCCAACTGCTTCCATTCTAGCCTAAAACCTGCCATTGATAAAGGGAGTTGTTGTCTTTTCTTCCTCAGGACATCGGCCAGCTGCTTCGCAGCAGAACTAGCAGCATACAAAGGAACAAGTTGTAAATGTTGGAGAGGCTCCTCGCCCCACAAGATAGTTTCCTGCAGAAATGCCATCTGTGGTTGTTTTCTCATCCAAAAGCTCTTTCTTGTTCATTGTCTGCATCCATCCAATAAAATAAAGGGGGGGCGGGCGGGTTGCTATTACAACCGAGTTTCCACAGGCCACTTAAATTTGCCTAAAAGGGGGAAAGGCATCGCCTGAAGAAAGGAGGGTCAGGATTTGCATAAGATTTGCATGTACCCATTTATGTGTATAGATGCAAACAGAGGAATCATCACTACTATATAAATAGAAATAAAAGTCCCAAGTGGCTTCTGAGTGTAACCTGAGTCATCTTTATAATAGGAAGGACCAAACTCCAAACACAAACATTAATGACAAATGGAGTTCAGTAGTTGTTTTTATAAAGACCCCTATGTCACAGAGTTAAACCCACAGTTTAAAAGGTTAGCATAAACACACACACACACACACACACACACCATAGTTAATTATCAAGACAGCATTGGCGACACCACATGGCTGGTGTTAGAAGTAGAGGAGAGCAACTCCCTCACCCCGAGGCACCTCAATTAAAGGCAAAGTTGGAATCCGTTTCCTTTCACACTCTGACAAGCACCTAGCATTTTTGCTTTGATGCAGCAATTGAAAGCCTAGCTTTTAAAGGAGAGCGACTCAGATTTTTTACATATATTGTCACACACCAGCCCAGTCTCCGAGAGGTGTGAGATTCCAGGGGTTCCAGGCAGTTACCCAGGGTTCCTCTTTTCCTCTTGGAAATAAGGCACAGCGGAGAATGTGGTGTCTTTAGGATATATGGTTTATTTGCACATATATACAACCTGAGCCTGCGATGGAGGGGTTTGAGGCATGAACACTTTGAGAGGGTCCTATTTCTCCCCTTGCTGCAGCCTTGGATTCAGAAAGAGATCAAGCATGGCTCTGATCCTCCTCTTTAGCTTGCTGCATTTTAACAGACTGCCATTTTCCCCTCTAGCTTGCTGACACAACTGTTTTTTCTCCAACCCACAGCATCCCCAACCACAATCCCAAATACAACTCCTCTCCTTCTAACTCTAAAAAAAACACAAAAAAACAAATGCTCCTGCAAAGGCTTTTGTCTTTCTAATTAATTATGAGTTGTGGGAAGGGCCTCTCCCACTTGCTCTCTGGCCCAGAGCCATTCCCTTTGTGCCCCTAACGACTCATCTTTAGAGGGTCATTATCAGGCTATTTCCTGGTTTGTATTTTAACATGCTAAATCCAGTGTGTGGCACCCAGGAATTAGATTGGGGGAGGGCTCCAGGCACCCGCAAACAACATACTATGTGAAATTTTTGCAATGTGATGCTTACAAACATCCATGTTTTTAGATCTCTACAGTTTTTCAGATAGATAGATAGACAGATAGATAGATAGATGATAGATAGATAGATAGATAGATAGATAGATAGATAGATAGATAGATGATACACAACTAAGTTTTAGTCAGAGGAGACCCACTGAAATTAATAAACAAGATTAAGTTAGGTCCATTCATTTCAATGAGTTTACTCTGAGTAAAACTTAGCTGAATATCACTCATGTTTTTAAATATATATTTCTGTTGTGCACCGCTTGAAAAACATTAGCGGGGAAGTGGTTTAGAAGCATTAAATAGATAAACAAATAATGTTGACCCTGCAAGACATAGGAACTTCTCAAAGTTGTGTTAAGAGCTAGGCCCTCCCCCCCCCCAACCTAGGGAAATAGCAGGACCAAAATTTTACTCAACCGAGCAATAGACTGGAGCCTCCCAAACTGATGAAACATCATTCCCAGTTTACAGATTTGATGGGTGCAAGATACTTTAATCACTTCCTCAAGTTGGTCAATGTCAAGGCTGAGTAATGTCCACTTTGCCTTTACGCTCCCAGGATGGCTGATTTCAAGAATGTGAGGACCAGGTAAATACTGAAGAGCAGGCTTGGAAACTTGGTAAAGATTGCCACCGCCTAAGATGTAGATCTGAAGTTCAGAGAGTCTGCCAAGCTTCGCAAATTCAACAACCGCTCCTTGGATTTACTTTCCAGATTTTGCTGCAAGAGCAAACCAGAAGTGTTAGATTGGGGTTTAATTCGGGGGCAACAACACATTCCTGAAGATGCAGTGAGGTCACAATCAGCAAAACTTCTCAGATTTTCAGCCTTTTGAGAAGACTTAAGCTATCTCATCTGCATTATAGTGCCAAGAGCAGTCTGGCTCTGTCATGTCTCACCTTAGGCAGCAGCAGCCCTTCCCTGGATTGCGCTGGGGTGAGATCTGTTAGGAGACCCCTATTTCCCTCACAGAGTTACAATCAACAGAGTGAATTACAAATCAGTCCATCTTCACAGGGAACTCTGAGAAATGTAGCTCTGTTAGGGGGCTAGGATGACTCTCGGGATCCTTAATGAACTACAGCTCCCAGGATTCTTTGGGGGAAGCCATGATGACTGTTTAAAGTGGTATCAGAGTGCTTTCAATGTATGGTGTGGCCAGAGAGTGTTGCCTTCCCTCTTCCCTCTACTACTACTAAAATTAATAACAAATGTCTTGACATTAAGTTTCATTGGTTTCAAAAAGGGCCTGCTCTGGAACATCTTATACAGTGGTAACTCTGGTTACGTACTTAATTCATTCCGGAGGTCCGTTCTTAACCTGAAACTGTTCTTAACCTGAAGCACCACTTTAGCTAATGGGGCCTCCCGCTGCTGCCGCTGTCGTGCAATTTCTGTTCTCATCCTGAAGCAAAGTCCTTAATCCGAGGTACTATTTCTGGGTTAGCGGAGCCTGTAACCTGAAGTGTCTGTGACCTGAAGCGTCTGTAACCCAGAGTACCACTGTAAAACCTTCTCCACTTTCTGCCTGCACAGCTGTCCTTTGAGTCATAAGGATTTTTCACAATGATTTGTAAAGTTCTGTGTCTTCTGAGCTCTGGGAAAGCAATGACCGCTCCCCACATCAAATGGGGGGGCGCCTTTTGCGTGGGTGCACACAGCCCCCCGGATCCCATGCGGCTCTGGGCAGAACAGGCTGGCTTCACCCTCCCCAGGCTGGATACCTGGAGGTCTCCGCCTACTTCAGCCAGTTGCCCAATCCCACCTGAGGAGGTGTTGCCAGAGGATGAGCCAGGTAGGGTGAGGGACTGCCCTGGCCACACAACAGAGGGTGGATCTTACCTGGGAATCATCAGTTGGCTCCAGAGCTTTTCCCACCCTGCCCTCCCTCAGTTAAGCCTTCTTTTGCAGGTAACCTCTTCTCCACAGGTACGTGGGCGCTGCTATGTCATGGTCGCTGTTGAAGGGCCGGAAAGGAATTTTCCTGCATTGGCAGGTTTTGCCTTCCCCGTAGCAAAACGTCACAACTTTGGAGGTTTCAGGCCTTGCACGGAATCCTTTAGTCTATCTTCCCTAAATGGGAGGGAGGGCGTGAAGCGCGACTCACGCCCCCTTGCAGTGGCAATCCCAGAGTTCCCTGTTAAAGGGGTCTTGAGGGGAGGCATTGGCCATACGCTGAGAGGTTGTCATTGCTCTTCTCTACAACGGCGGCGAAACGGAGGGCAAGCTCTCTGTTTGAGCATATGTTCTCCAGAGCCACTCCAATCCCCACACATTCTGGATAACCCTGATGTCCCCCAGATCCCCAGCTGGGGACTGGGAAGGATAAACGCCCAATGCCTGAGCCAAGGTCTCCCTACATCTGAAACTTAATAAAGTTGTGGCCAATTTTAATCCCAGAGCACATTGTCTTGAGTCATTATTCCACTTGGGAGTCGCCTGGGGTTGGGGGGACTCCGCCAGTCCATCCAAATGGGGAGCTCCTTCCTCAGTTTGATTCTTTCCTAAATCTTGGCTCAACAGAGGAGTCCTTGGCAAAAGAGCCAAGAAACTCCCCAAGCAGTTGAACAAAATATGATGTTTTGGTGCAGTCTAAACAATTGGGGGGGGGGGAAGTAGGGGACTTTTGTACAAAAAGTTGGAAATGGACAAGAAAGCCAATGTGGTGTTATGGTTAGAGTGTCAGACAAGGACATGGCAGACCAGGGTTCAAATCCTCACTCAGTCATGAAGCTCACTGGGTGACCTTGGGCCAGCAGCTTCCTCCTGGCCCTACCTCACAGGGTTGTTGTGGGGAGTAATTGACATGGGAGAGAACCAGATATGCCATCCTGAGCTCCTTGGAGAAAAAGGTGGGATATAAATGCAATAGAGAAATTCAATGAATGAATGAATGAATGAATGAGGGGGGGGAGGGTTGATAGCAAGGGAAAGCATAACCCCTCAACCTGTCACAGAATGGTAACCAAGAAAAGGATAGGCTTACTGTTTGCCTCTGTGGCTTGTGGCCTTGGCTTGGCTAGAGCAACTAGCCTCTCTGAGGCTACGGCATTCTTTGCTGCCTGAGTCACCTGAAGAGAAGAGAGAAGGATGTCGTATTCCATGGATGCTCTACATCTGTGCGCCAGGACTGCACACAAGCAAAGAGAGGGTGGCAGGTGGCACGAAGGAACAGCAAATCAAATTCCCCTTGCAGCAGCTTTCCAAAAATTATGCCCAACAAGGTTCACTATTTGTTGGCATCCGTTTGTCTTAAGAGACAGTGGAGTGTGCCTCTGGGGGTGAAGTCAAACCGCTGCATTAGCAGCACCCAAATGACCTACCTGGGGTGCAAGCCTGGGCAGTGTGTATGGAGGTCCTGCGCTGCCCAGATGCCAAGACCTGCCACCTCTCGGCCTCACTGATGTGGTCCAAAGTGAAGCAAAGCAATGCGTTTGGCACCAGCTTGGCTGCAGGAGTTGCTGGAAGGAGGCGTACAAGACGTCAACCAACCGTCTTAGGGACTCTACTCTGGATTTGTGTAGGGTTGTGGAGGCGCATCCACGCACCTCTTTTCCCCGCTCTGACTGGCAGCGGCTCGGGCTGTCCTCTTTTTTGCTCTTCAAGATATGGCCACCCTAATGCTACTACTACAGAGAATGATTGCTAAACCCATTGAACAATCTGCTCTGAAGATACGCTCTGTCACAGGGATAGAGAACCGATGTCACTCAAATCTTGTTAGAACACAACTCCCATCAGCTGCAGCCTGCATGGCCAATGGCCAGGGATGATGGGAGTTGTAGTCTGGTACCTTCTGGAGGGGCACAAGAACCCCATCCCTGTCATATTAGGATTCAGGAATGAAGAAGAGGCTGGATGAGGGAAAGCAGGATCATGAGGAGAGACAACGTAATAATATTCATGCAGCAAAGAGTACACAAGCAAGAACCAGGGGAGGCAGAGGTGGCGTGGTGGACCAATTGAACGGATGGAAGGGAAGGAAGTTACATGACAAGATGAGGGTAGTTTGGCAGGTGGCATGGAGCTGAGAGTGGAAGGAAGGTCAACAAAAGAGGGGCACAAGTTGGAGCATATAGAGGGCAACCCAAAAGCCAATGATCAGAAGCAAAGATTTGATGGTTTCTGCTTTCTGCACATAAAAATGCTTCTGCTCATTGCTCTGTGGATTTCTACTGCATATGTAGCCAACCTGTGGCACAGGAAGTGGACTCATCATGGTGACATTGGCTTGTCTCTCTCCCTGATGGCAGCAGCTGATGTGGAGTAGAAGCTCTTGACCATGCTAGGTGTGGGGCAGGTGGGCATGGTTTTTGAAAAGCAGCCTTGTTATGTACTGAGTTGAATAGGATCCAAAATGCAGCAGTCCTAGAACAATAGGATTCAGTATGCAGCAGTCTGATTGGTCCTAGAACAATAGGATTCAGAATACAGCAGTCTGATTGGTCCACAGGAGCCACCCAATCCAGCTCCAGGTGGAAGTGAATCCGCAACCTGATTGGCCTACAGGAGAATCCCGGAATTAGTCAATCACATGGGGCCCATTGTGTAAATAATGTATATAAAGCAGATATTCTGGGGGAACTTCCATTCCTCCTCTCCACTATGAGCTGAATAAAGAGCATGAAATCCACTCTGGACTCTGAGTATATTTCAAGCCCCATGGGCCAAATCTGGTTCACGGTCTGGAGATTCCCAACACCTGCTATAGAGAGGGAAGGGAAGCTTTATTCGAATGTTACAGCAACAGGGTATGAGGCTGCCACAAATGTCTGTAAGCAGCAAGCCAACATGGAGCAGCTACATCATCGTGTGGAATCTCAACTGCAGGGAAGCATTAGGGTCAATCACGCCAGATGGGCCAAAAAGGAGGCAGGCTAGTGAAGGATTTACATACCACAGAATAAGGGGAACGATGGAATTCCCAGCCAGCTGGGCAAGGCCGAGGCCGTGCCAGCTCCTTCAACCTGGGTGATGCCTGCGCCCTCAGAGCTGCCTCTGTCACGAACCATTCAGCGGTGGGTCTGGGTTTGCCAACAAAAGGAAAACAGCAGCAACGCATGAGACAATATGTCTCTCTCAGACATCTAATAAAATTGATGGCAGGAAACGTAAGGCATATTAAAGGAAATAGTTCATACACAGCCTATGGAACAGCTTGCCACATGGTTTTGCAATGTCTGCAATATAAATGCTTCCCCCCTCCTTTTAAAAGAACTAGATCAGTGGTGTGGAATCTCTCCAACCTACAGCACAGATAAGGCCCACATCAAGATTTGATCTAGCTCTCTGGGTCTCCTCCTACACACACCAGCTATTTAGAGGCCAAGGAAGAAATCATGCAGTTGCAGCTCCTATCGCTGCAAGAAGATCAAAGTCTAGGAGGAAATGTCTCAAGAGACTTGTGTTCCTTGACAAACGGTGTCACTGCATTTTGCAGTTGCGTGCCTGCAATTTTCAGGATGCAATTGCATTTTGAGGCTGGGGGCTTTGAATAGCTGTAAGGCAGAGCCTGCAGTTGTGCACAGATGTTATTTACATGTTATTTGCTTTCTTTGGCTGCGATTACTGAATTCTTGTTGACTTTTGTACAGTCGGTACAGATAAAGGACAGATAACATTGTTTAGTTATTGCATCTTAGGGCCCAACCCTCCAAGTGTAGGGTTGCAATACTCCCCAAAGGGAAAATCTGGACAAAGTTGTTGACAGAAGCCGTCCTGGTTTCTGATTTGATCCCAGAATGTCCCATTTTCCTTAGGGTGTCCCTATTTCATTGGAGAAATATTGGAGGGTATAGCGCTATCCGACCCCTGAAGGCAATCCTGCACAGTATAGGGAAGGGGTTTTTTAATGTTTAATGTTCTATTATGTTTTAATATACGTTGGAAGCTGCCCAGAGTGGCTGGGGCAACCCAGTAAGATGTGTGGGGTATAAATAGTAAAATGATCATTATGGAATGGGATGTCCCTATTTTCACAGGAGAAATGTTGGAGGGTATGCATCTAGTCCGAAGCAGCCTTGAAATGATTGTTTGAATCTACTGCTCATGCGTTTTATAATACAGGTAAGGTAACAGGCAATAGCAGCCTCTGGAAGGGCTGATAATTGTAAGATCACTGCAGGCAAAGAGGGAGGGGGAATCAACGGTATTCTCCCCTGATGCAGTCCTGACCAAAATCAATTTTCATCAGAGAAATGTTAGAGGGTATGCAGCTCCCATCACTGCTCTAGCCTCCCCAGCTCCTGAACAAGAAGCCTGGACTGCAATGCACACATTCTAGGTGTGGATTTGGATACCGCCAGCTATGGCCCTACAATGGTGAGATCACAGGACTGTTTCGTACTGGGGGAAACCACAATCACCAGACTTATTGCCCTGCCAGGCTTTGATTCTCCTGAGCTTTTTAGGTGCATTTTCCTCCTGCTGTATTATGCTGCTTTTTGTGGTTTTTAGTTTATAGTTAGTATTGCACTTACATTTTAATTCCTTCATTCCTTCTGGTAAACCACCCTGGAGAAATCATTGAAGGGTGGCATAAAAAACACAAAGATCTAAAGGACAGCGAATCTTGCTCTGAAACTGTGTTGCAACATAATAAAATTGGTTGTCCAGCTTTAGCATGCCGTTCCCTTTCTCATATATGTGCATACTGAGTTAATTCGGTCATTGTAAACAAATCCATCAATCCAGGGTGGATTTTTATTTGTCTGAAGTCTGGTCACTTTATTCCTCACCTGTCTGCTTTATAACGTGGATGTACGGTTTTGCATTTAGCCAGCTCTTCTAGCCTAGGAGTTAAGACTGAAGAGAAGTATTTAAATATATTTACATGTATTTGTGTTAGTGGGCCTTTTATATATAAAGTTTTATTAAGACTTTTCACAATACAATAAAACAACAAACTAATCTAAACCAAAAAAAAAATAAGAGAGAGAAAGAGGGAGGGAGGGAGGGAGGGAGGGAGAGGGAGAGAGAGAAATACTATCTCACCAGTATATCCTAATTTTTATCCCATACGGAGAAGGATGCACCCTCCCATCTCTTGCCTTGCAGCATCTCTTTCCTTCCCCTGCCTCTCACCCTGGGAGACCCTCCCTTCCCTGCCTCTCACACAGGGTCTTTCACCCACCGTCCAACATCTTCATCTGCCTGCAATTTTACCAAAAGACAGTAAGAGTGAATATTAAAGACAGAGAGAATATTAAAGGAAATATCTTGGGCTTTGTCATTCCCAGTGCCTGGGGCAACGCCACCATCTCTCTTCATTGGACAACGTACCCCTTCTCCTTCAAGAGTCAGGGCTTGCTTGCCCACATTTGTCTTGCACATAGAATACCTGGGTCCAAGTGGTTTCCCACTTGACCTATGCTTTTGAGACATGGGTCTGAGTGGTTTTCCCCTTGCCTGGCCGCTTTCACAGAGTAAACTCATCCTTTAGTGATATATAGGAGCAAATGTCAATCTGGAGAAAACCGAAATTGCTGTTTGGTCCAATTGAGCACTAAAGAGCGGTTTTCCCTGGGAGATAGCAACAAGGCACGAGGAAGTGTGGATAAACAGTGCCCATTTAAATAGTGCCCATCAATCCAGCAAGTTAAATTTCCACTGCGATGGTAGAAATAAGGCAGGCCAGAATCCTCGTCACACACGGCCCTGGCTTTGTTCTACGAAGCCCTGTCAAATTTCTGTCTCTGCCTCCGCCTTTCCCCTTCTCTTAAAAAACACCCTAGGCAGCAATGGGAAATGGAAATGGTGGTGGTGATGCCAACGCGACCTGCCTTAAAGTAGGCTAGGATTCAGTAAATGTTCCAAAAGCAAGGATGGGGAACCTGCAGAACTCCAGATGCGGCTGGATGACAATTCCCACCTGCCCCTATCAGCATGGCCAATGGTCAGTCATGACAGGAGTTGTCACCCAAGAACATCTGAAAAAGCACAGGTTCTTGGCCACTCTTCTAAAGCATAAGAGCCAGAAGGAGCCTCAGAGGGTGGCAAGGCTGAGGATTTGCCAAAGCCCCAGGCCAGCTGAGGATCCACTGTGCTAAAAACAACACTGCTGTTTCCACTTTACACAGAGTAGCCAAAGTACTAGCTCTCCTGGGATAAAGGGTAGCACAGAGGTTACCATGCCCCAAACTGCCACCCCCCACCCGAATTCTGTTGTCAGCACTGATCAGAGCACAAATACTTGACAACTTGCCTGGGACTGTGCCTCTACGTTCCGATGTATTCCTAGGGAGAGACAGGGGGCGGGGAGAGTGTGTTAAAAGCATTGGCAAAATCACTCCTGTCTCTGTGCCCAGCTCTGATATTCTTCTAGGCAGATCTACACTCAAACACGCATCTGTTTTATACTGGTTTAAAACTACAGGCTGTTTCTGAGATGAATTGCTGTATTTCCTCCCCCCTCCCCTTAGCAGTGGCAGTGCTTTATGGCGGAAACTTTCATGCTGGCAGATCTACTAAATCAAATAGTTTCCTGCAGCTTTGCAGCATATAGAAATAAATAAGCTGGCTAACTAATGCACAGTGAAATCTGAGACCACAAACGACTTATCCACGCTTACCTTTCCCTCTGCTATTTCCCGGCAGAGGTGTGGACTCTGTGTCTGAGCATTTTTATTCTGCCCCCCAGATTTCCCTTCCAAAACCCACTCTTGAAAGCTTAATCTGAGCAAACGTCAATTCGGATTTTATGAGGATTACCATTTGCGCCAGTTGAGCTTTAAAGAGTGGAGGTTTTTTTGCAAGGAAAGCTCTGGAGCAAAAAATAAAATAAAATGGGGGTCTGCTCAGACACAGAGCTTTAAATTGTAAACCATGTCTGGAAAGAGCAGAGGAAAGGTAAGTTGTAAGTAAGTTTGATTTAATACAAACATGACATTTCACCCCAACACCAATGAGCATTGATATTGGGACAAAGGACAACAGACATAGTTCTTACCTCTTAAATTGTTGGTTATCTTGCACCTGGCCAAGCATGTTGATCCAATCCTCCGTCCTCTAATCCCATTTCAAAGGTATGTGTTGCCAGAGCAACCAGCTCTGGAAACGGTGTTCCTTCTAGGAATCACAATTATGTTTCCAGCCAGGTGGTGAATTTTGGCAACTAGATGTCTTGGGGACGTCTAGGATTTTGGCCTGAGACTTTGTTTTCAGAGGGCCATCTTCAGCCCTCAGGGCACGTGGCCCCAGGATCTCAAGTTTCTGAGGGCCTTCCTTGGGTGAGAGTGAGGAAAGAAAGGGGAGCAGGTTTTGAAAAAAGTAGTATATAACTCTGCTTACCAAAAACAGTATTCCATACTCCACAACTGTCCTGGGAAAACCGGGACATCCCATTTTTTCATGTAAGAGCCAGCAGCCATTTTGGATGTTGCAATCTCACACCCCAAAAGTGCTTTTTTCAATCTCACACAGCACTCCCAAATGTGTGTTTTTGGGTGCTGTGCTCTCATGGAAGCACACAGTCCTGAAAAAAGCACGTTTGGTGGGGCTGTAATCTCACGCAGGTCATGTGACTTGCTCAGAAGCCATGCGGCCTGGTTTTGGGCCTGGACATGTTGGAGGGTATGGTATTCTGATGTGTCGCCAGGTGCTAGATAGATTTAGCTTACGTTGTTGTTTTTGTTAGTAATAAGAGTCCTGTTGCATCAGACCAAAAGGTTATCTTAGTGCAGCATCCTGTGCTCAAAGTGGTCAATCATATACCAATGAGAAGCCAAAAACAGGAGCTGAGTACTCTCCCCACCTGCAATTTCCGTCAACTGGTTTGCAGAAGCATTACTGCCTTCAACAGTGGAGGCAAAATATACCCTCCACAGGTACCCACCGATAGCCTTGTCCTCCTGGATTTGTCTAAACCAGAGGTAGTCAACCTTTTTATACCCACTAATGCATCTTCCTTGATGGTAAAATTTCCTTACTGCCCACCAGTGCTCGATGGAAGGAGGATTCAGCTTGTGCTGTAGAACCCCCTACCGCCCACCTAGAATCCTGAAACACCCACTAGTGGGCATTAGGGACCAGATTGACAACCCCTGGACTAAACCTTTTTCAAAGCCAACCAAACTGATGGCCATGACTACACCTTGCGGCAGCAAATTGCGGCATTTACCTGTGTTTTGTGTGAAGAAGTACTGCCTTTTGTTCATCCTGAAACTCCCACCATTCAAGCATCATTGGATGGCCCCAAGTTCAAGTATTATGAAGAATAAAGTCTCTGTCCAATACTCCACATCATGCATAATACCATACAATTCTATCATGCCTCCCTTTACTCGGTTTTTTTCAAAACTAAAAAGTCACAACCTTTCCTCCTAAGAGAGTTGTTCCAGTCCCATGATCATTTTGGCTGCCCTTCCATGACCATCTTCAATAAATTCATACCAAGAATGGGAAAGACCTACAAGCTTATAGCAAACGTAACTGTTAATCATAATAACATATTTTCTGTATTTACAATGAGCTGCTCATCTGATTACTTTGGAAAGGCTATCGGTTTGTTTGTTTGTTTGTTTGTTTGTTTGTTTGTTTGTTTGTTTTAAAGGTGGCTAGCACCATATTAAGGGACGCGGGTGGCGCTGTGGGTTGAACCTAGGGCTTGCTGATCAGAAGGTCGGCAGTTCAAATCCCTGCGATGGGGTGACCTCCTGTTGCTCGGTCCCTGCTCCTGCCAACCTAGCAGTTTGAAAGCACGTCAAAGTGCAAGTAGATAAATAGGTACCGCTCCAGTGGGAAGGTAAACGGCATTTGCGTGCACTGCTCTGGTTCTCCAGAAGTGGGTTAGTCATGCTGGCCACATGACCCGGAAGCTGTACGTTGGCTCCCTCAGCCAATAAAGCGAGATGAGCGCCGCAACCCCAGAGACGGCCACGACTAGACCTAATGGTCAGGGGTCCCTTTACCTTTTACTAGTACCATATTGGCAGGAGAAAATGTCCAAACTTTAAACCTTCCTTTTTTCATAGATTTAAAAGTCAGTATCCTCCAAAGTCAATTTGGAGAATACCGACAGGGAAAGGTTCTGGCAAGTTGTCCCCGCCAACGTAGATTTGTGGATTTAGAGGCACATCTCTGCCCTGCTTCCCAGCCTTCAACAGGGGATGCTTTTCCACCTCTCCCTGTCTGCCTTTGACTCCTTCTTGGATGCTTTCTGCTGCTTATTACCCACCCCCACCGCTGATACCAACCTGTCCCAAGTCTCCACATGATTCAATAGAACACAGCGATGCAAACAGCTGTTGCCATGGGGACTGTGACCACATCTTCCGTTGCTGGGGGAGCTCCTGCAGACCTAATGTCTAGGCTGCACTCTAGGAACAGCCAAAGGGGCATAAGGATGTAGTAAGAGAGAGTAAATTAGGGCCATTGAATCAAACACCCTGCTCTCCATAATAGCCAACCAGATGCCTTCTAGGAGAGGCCCACATGGTGGACATGGGGACAGAAGCTCTTCTCTGCTGGTGTGCCATCCAAATACCTCTGAAAGTAAAAGTAAAAGCTTTTATTGAACTGCATCAAAGGTGAGCGGGTTCTGAAGGGAAAGACCCCTCAATGGTGTTGGCCAACTGTCCAGGTCCAGACTCTGCCTGGCAAAGCTGCATAACAGACAACAGACCAGCGGGTGCTGACACTCTTCCCGCATCCCCATGGCTTCACCTGTTAATAACTGACCTAGTTTCCACATCATGTTAAGCCAAACCATGGTTTATAGTGAACGTGCAAGTACGTGGGCTCCGCAAGATGAGATTGTGGCTGCTTTGCTCCTCCCTGGTCATTCTGTTGCTGCACCGTGCTGTGTTAAGCCATGGTCTTGCTTAATGTGTGATCTGAACCTGGTTTAGCTCTGCAGGACAAAACCATGAGTCATAAACCACAGGACAATTCTTGAATAAAACTCATGGTTAGTTTTGAGAGAGCAAAACCATGAACCCAGGTTCAGATGACACCTAGGTCAGCACTTGCAGAATTAAACATTCTTACACTTTGCTTCACCTTTCTCTCCTAATGTTAGAATGCCGGGGGTGAGGTGGAGAGAATCTTTCAGAATATGTATGTTATTGTTTGCAAGTATATTCCTGTTAGGAGAGAATATATTTAAGAACTTTCCTCCAGAATTATTCCAGCACTGATTTATATAACCAAGGTCTGCATAATAAAGGTTCGACTGTGATCATGCCCTTCAGGGCTTTCCTTCATGAAGAACATGTCATAAACATTCGTTTTCTTGTAGCAGTGAAACAAAAATAGTCACGGCGACTGATATGCCACGGAACGCCCTGCCATGCTCCGAGCAGTGCGTCCACCCACTTGCATGCTGCAAAGCAGGAGACACCCTCCTGTCGCCATCTGTATTCCCCTGAGAGACAAAGATGGAAGAGACAACTGAGGAAATTAAGGTAGACAGCTCAGAGACACACATACACTCTGACATACAATGCAGAAGAAGACAAACTCACAAGGAAAACTCACGCAGCCCATTAAAGATGGCATCATCAGTGTGTTTGCACTGTATACTTGTTCCCACTCCATCCAAACGATGAGTATTCACAGCACTGTTTCTTGTCTTCAGTGTAGGCCATACCAAAGCCAGTTATAGAGCAGTCTAGGAAAGAGTCCTGACATTGTTAAATGGAAAACGAGCGAGGTCCCAACCAAAGAAGATGAGCAACTTAAATTGACAGAATATGCGCAGCTTGCAGACTTAACAAATAAAATAAGAGAACAAGAAGGACATACGTTTAGAGAAGATTGGAAAATGTTTATTGAATATAACTGTGTACAGCTGAGGACACTGGCAGCATTAAGATAAATTCAACAGTGTAAATAAGTTTTGATGGATGTAATAATGGAATACTGAATGCTATAGTTTTTGTAAAATATGCAGGGATTTATGATATGTAAAATGAACCATGGAAAGAGAAGAAAGGAAGTCACTGATATCTTAAGGATGTAAAAATGAGTATTTTAAACTGAAAAACAGAAAATTTAATTTAAAAAAAATATAAAAAAGAGTACTGACATTGTTCTCATAGCCCATGGCCAACTGACACCTGTACTGCAACATCCAAGGAGGGAAGCTAAAAATTATTAGGGTGGATTCACAGAATCATTCTCCCACCATTTGGAGAACTGTGCCCGTCACACCGTATACAAAAGACACACAAAGGAAATTAGTAAAGAGAAGTGCATTGGAATAAAATGAATAGCAATAATAATAATCAACACTAAGCTAGGGTGTGTGATATAGAGCAGTGTTTCCCAAACGTTTTTGGGCAACGGCACACCTGTTAGCCGGAAAAAAATCTCGCGGCACACCACCATTAAAGCCCCGCCCCGTGACGTCAGCGCGCAGCGTCACGCCGGGAGGGACGCACAAAAGCGAAAGTTTTTTCCCTCCCCCTTGCCGGGGTGGGAGGAGGCAGCAGAGCGAGGGCAGCTGAGGCGGCGGCGGCTGTTGTGGTGGTGGCGGCGATAGCGGGCGGAGGAGGGGGCGGCGGCGGGAGTTGCTGCTGCTGTTGTTGCTGCTGCTGCCCGGACATGCCGGCCTCCTCCTCCTCCGCTGTCTCGCGATCCTCCCTTTTGCGCGCGCTGCCCCGCCTCTCGGCACCACCACCGCGGAGCCGCCCCCGGCTCGACGCGGATCCTCGCCGCCGCCGCCGCCTCTCACCGCCCGACTCGCCCGCCTTCCTCCCACGGCACACCAGCCGATGTCTCACGGCACACTAGTGTGCCGCGGAACACCGGTTGGGAAACACTGATATAGAGGATACTGTAGGAGCAGGAAAGGGAAGGAAAAAGAATTGGGGGAAAGAAGAGAAAAAAGAAAAAGAGAAGGAAAGAAGAAAAGGAGGAGAAGAGAGAGGGAGAGTCCCCCACACCACTGTATATTTCTTGACCCCATGAGGTGTCTGGTCATCAAATAGCAAAATGCCCAAGAATTCATGGCCAGCCACTCCATGAAGCCCTGAAGACTGAGCACCAAACCGTAGTGTTATAGTGAGAGTCAAGGAGCACTCATCTTCTCCTTGGAACAGGTGATTATTGTTCCATGCTTTCTTTCCACCTCCCCTATTCTCTAAATCTCCCTGTCTTCCTGCCATCATGTCCAAACCTGTGTCATTTGCACCTAAGCATCCCCTCAGGGCTTGTACAGCTCCATTTCAGCCTGCCAAATCCTCAGCACCACTCCTCGCCCCTTATACAGTGACAGTAATATTATTCACCTGTCTGTCTCAGTCTCTTTCATAGTTAAGCATAAATCGGCAGTCCAGGAAATGTGGGTTAGGGCAGCTTGCATAAATTTGTACTTGAGCAGCTAACCATCTTATACTTCTGCAAACATTGCATTTGGTGTTTCAAGCTGCAAAGCTATTTTTGCTCTCTGGCCACCATTTCCACTCTGCACACAGATTAAACTTTCCAATCTGAATCCAAATTGGGAATCAATGGCTCTTGCTAATTCCCCCAAGGAATGTACGCAATTATAGTACTCTTCCATATCATCCTTAAATGCAAAATGGCTCCGGATTAAGGTTTGGGGCGGGGGGGAATCATGCCTCCATGTGTGTGATCTTCACATGTGTTGAATAATTAGGGACACAAAGAGGTTTAGTGACAAATTGTGCTATTTAACTTGCTAATATCGCCCAATGTGGGTGTGCAAATGTGTGCATTCCAACTTTAAATTAGGGGTGCTGGTTGAAAAAGAGACCATAAAAGGAATTCTAACCAAAAGTGCTGAGTTCTTAGAATTAGTCTGAAAATAACCAAAGCAAGCATTTAGTGGTGACTTTTCCGCACAATTTTTTGGTGTCAGATTGGTGCAGTGCTCTTACCTTCAGTTTATAGAGAGAGAAAATAAAAAGCAGGCTGGTGTGTGCTTATGAAACAGGTGTCACAAGCTTCATCGCACTGCAAGGCACAAAATCCATATGTCACTCCTGGGCGGGTGTGCACTTTTTAAATTAATGCAGACTGCTGCTTCTCTGAAGATTTCCCATGACTGCCATTTCCGATTGCTTTTGTTCCGCTGAGAGTGGGACTCCGTAGTTCAGCCCTTACCAGAGAAATGAGTCCTTTTTCTTCTTCTTTTTTCTTTACTATATTTAAAATCCTTCAGGCAAGCTTTTTATAGTTGCTTTGATTTCCCCGACGGGCGATTTTCAGCCAACTAAACAAGTGATATACAACAGCGTATAGAACAGATGCATGTACCCACCAGAATAAAAGGCACAGGGTTCGTTGCTATGTAATCGGATGAATTCTTGGACTCCCCACCACCACCACCAAAGCGATACATTCCCCATGTTAATATCACAAGAACTTCGCAGGGAAGTTTGATTGCAATGGATAGATTTTGTGGAAATGTTACCAGGATGCTTGGTTAAATAAATGCATTTGAAATGACTGGCACAAATGGATTTTACAATAGAGGAATAGTCCATTGGTGACATTGTGTATATGTGTGTGCGTGGGGCAACTCCTTTGCCCCCCATATAATATTTGGGGGGCTGTCCCCTCCCAAAGTTAATGGGTATTGCCATTCAAATGGTGTGCATGTGCTGCATCATGTGATCAATTATGCAGGGTGGGGCTTACTTGGTTCCCTTCAATATTTTATTCAAGTTGGCACGCCTGTGTGTGTATATATGTGTGTGTGTACACACACACACACACACAGTTCCATAGTTGAACAAGAATTTGAACCCAAGCCTGCCATGTCTTTACCCAACAGTCTATATTCCTTTGATTGCACCCAATAGAGTGGAAGTACCATAGATCTGCAGCACGTTACATTTTGCTAATTTTAAGAGAATATACTTATTAAGTTCACAAATTAACCTCTACAGTGATTTGGTACGGAGGTCCAGAAAGCAAATACCATACAAGCGTTAACTGGACTTTGTAATGACCTGCAAATGTAATGACTTGCAGATTATAAGCTTCAAGTGTTTTACCGTCCAGAGCCTGACCTGAGGCAGCTTTTACTGTGACCCCATCTTCCACAGAAATGTTTTTATCTCAAATACAGTCTGCCAACAGGCTGGGTGGTGGTAGATTCATGAAATATCAGAGAACTGAAACCAAAAATCTATGGCCTCTGCCTTGTCAATTCATACTATGTCATTGCTTCAAAGCCCCTTCCCTTTCTTTCCATGTCTGGCCAAAAAAGCCCATATATGTTGCACATCAGAAGTGACAAGGCTGTAAATTATTTCCCCCTTTTTCAGAGATTATCTCTGTGTAGGAAGTTATGGGTTGTATGCAATGTAGGCCTAAGGAACTCATTTTGTGAATGCAAATATCTGCCCTTGCATAATGGAAATTCTCTTCTCCTCTCCCCCTGCTCACCTCATGCCCTCCCCAAATCTGCTTCAGAGGGTTGAGGGAAACCCCAGAACATATTTAGGAGGTGCAGAGGCAGAGAGGAGGGGAGGAAGCTCCACTGCACAAGGGTGAATCCTCGTGCTGATGGAACACCCTAGTTGCATACCACTCTACATGTTGTTGGCTGCTTTGATAGAATTCAGCCTTCAGGTGGGAGACGAACTGAAAGAAGAGAAAAACTGGTAGAGGATCAGACATGTTTTTATTGTGGGATCAGTGCTCCTCACACATGGAAGTTTTTTTCAGCATCCACCTAACACCGTCGGCATAAAACTGCCATACGTTTCTCTCCACCCACCCAATTTAATCCAGATTTAACCTTTCCAGGGGATATCTGATACATCTGTTGCCAGGAACCCATTTATGATATCTGCATGGCCCATTTACAATATCAAGGCCTTACCTGGAAGAACCCTAATTGGCAGAAGGAACTTAAGATGTCCATCTCCCTTCCCCGAAAGAGGGAGACAGCTTTGAGGTTTTATTTGCAATTAAGCAGGTTGCAAGTTCTGTTAAATTAATGGGTGCAAATGCCAAGGAAAGCATTATTCTAGTCCAGGGCAAGGATGGCAGAGTCAGTGGAAGAAACCATGAATAATGGTTTTAACTTCGGAAAGGCAGCATACAAATAAAACGATTGATTGGTTATTGTGTTTATTTGTTGCTTATTACAAAAATAACTCAAAGCGACTTATATTAATAAAAGCATACATGGTACACAATTTAAAATACACCAGAAAGATAAAATAATGTTAATTGGCTGAAAGTGTTGATTCTGCAGTAACTTAAAAAGAGGAAATTCTGCCTTACCCCAATCAAAGATGAACACCAATACAGTGGAAGCTTGTGTATCCACCAGTTAAGAGTCAAACACTTTGGGTGAACAGGAGCATCTTTGCTTGGCACCTAAAAGCTGATAATAATGGTGCCAGGCACATCTCTCTGAAGACAGCATTCTACAGTTGGGGAGCCACCACTGAAAAGTCCTATTCTTATTTTGCCACCCTCTGGACCTCACTGCAAGAAGGAACACGGATGCACACAATGGTACCTTGCTGCTCTTTAATTCTGCCATTTTTTCAAAGCCACTTTTTTTTTGTAGCCTGGTTCCAACCGATGGGCCTACAAGCCTTAAGAAGCAGCAAAGCAGATCCTGCTCACCCCTCTGTTGCTCATGTCTGCCCTAGGCAGGGAAGAATGAAAGAGTGCTGGAAGTGAGCTGCGCCTACAAACTACTTTTCCCACCGACGTCTCTTTTTCATTTCTGGCGGGTGGGGGGCAGCTGTAGCTATTCAAAGGGAAAGGAAGGCACTCTGCACATGCCCAAGGTCACCTTCCCAGGAATCACTGCATCATACATGACCGAAGGCGGGTCTGCCAGCAGCTGCCTCCTGACCAGTTTATGGCAGAGGCGATTTCCCATGGACTGCAAGAAGATCAAACCTATCCATTCTGAAGGAAATCAGCCCTGAGTGCTCACAGGAACGACAGGTCCTGAGGCTGAGACTCCAATACTTTGGCCACCTCACGAGAAGAGAAGACTCCCTGGAAAAGACCCTGATGTCGGGAAAGATGGAGGGCACAAGGAGAAGGAGACGGCAGAGGACGAGATGGTTGGACAGTGTTCTCGAAGCTACCAGCATGAGTTTGACCAAACTGCGGGAGGCAGTGGAAGACAGAAGTGCCTGGCGTGCTCTGGTCCAGGGGGTCAGGAAGAGTCGGACACGACTAAACGACTAAACAACAACAATTTCTCCAGGCAGAGGGAGTGTCTGAAACAAGAGCAGCAGGGAGGGCTCTTAGAAGCAGCGGTGACAAGGGAGGCGGCAGGGAGAGCCAGTGTGGTTTACTGGTTAGAGCGCGAGACTAAGACCTGGGAGACGCCGGTTCCAATCCCCACTCGGGGCCTGAGCGGTTGGAGAAAAAGCGGAATAAAAAAGCAGAACATAAAATGTGGCCGGAGCGGACTAGGGAATCGAGGCCGGGTCCAAAGGCGGCGCTTGCGCACTGGAGAGCAGCAGGTGTCTACCAACGCGCCGCCTCTGCGGAGCCGCCAGCCGGCCTTTTCCGCCACGCGGCTCACGTGGTGCCCCGCTCGGCGGGAGAGAGAGAGAGAGGCGCGCCTTCTCCTTTCCCGCGCGTGCTCGCGCCCCCTCCTCCTCCGCCCCTAGATGCGCCAGGCGGCCGCGTGCACGGAGAGGGGGGCGCTTCCCACCTGCGCTCCTTCTCTCTGCAAAGCCCCGAGCCTGGAGCTGGCGCGGCGACGGCTGCCTGCCTGCCTTCCACTTGCCTGCGCCGCGCAAACAATGAGCATGCATGAAGCGGCGGCGGCGGCGGCAGCAAGTCTAGCTGCATAGAAAGGAAGCGGAGATCCTCCTCCTCCTCCTCCTCCTCTTCTTCCAGAGGAGAAGCCAAGGTGACCACCGCGCAAGAGGGCTCGTCTCGCTCTCCTGACTGTGTTGTGATCATATATCTATCTGTGTGTCTGTGTGCCATCCATCTCCTCCATGCGTCTGCCCGGGTGGGGAGGTTATGCCGATAGCCGCCCCCGTCACCCTGCATGACATTTTCCTTTCCCCCCTTTTATGTTTACCTGCCCCCCCTCCTCACTCCGGTTTCCCCCGCTGCCAAGGTTTTTCAGCATCAGTGCCTCCAAGATCTATTTAAGCCCTGGGTGCTGATAGGCTGCCCTCCCCACTGTACTGGGACTTGCGAGACTTCTTTTATTCTGTTAAATCGATTACTTTTCAGGGCTCGCTGATAATAAGCTCTCATGCCTGTTTGCAAGGTTACAGATTAACTAATTGCTCCGAAATGGTGGATGTGGATTTTTTATGCTTCGAGCACCATGCTGCTTTTCGGTCTTTAAATAAAACTTGGGTGTCGTCTACGTGCGTGTGCTTTTAAAATCCTTATCTCCAACAGCTCTAGCCGTCGTATCGCATTATATTATCGAGGGCAGGACCCCATATCTCTGCAATTGTCCTTAATTATTTTGATATGAAGGAGCAGGTGGGGGCAAGTGTTGCTCTGATCTCGTTTGCCTTCCTTTCATTTTCCTTTGAAATCCTGTTTCAAATCCATTGTGTTTCCTCTCACCACCCACATTTTGTACAGTCATGTTTATGTAATGGGTGCCTGCCCGGTAGATTTAGGCTGTTTTACGGCAGGTGGGGGAGGGAGGGGGCTATTTTTTATTTTTATTTTTTGCATGCTCCTTTAAAAGTGCTGTTTATCTGAGCAATAAAATGAAAAAATTGTCTTTTCGTTGAAGAGGACGGGTTTAAATATGAACGAAGACCCAACGGTTAATTTAACGTGGCTGCCTCCGGATCACTTAGAAGCCAGTCCGGCAGAGAATGTCACGGCTGCAGTCACCTCCCTGATTCCTGCCGGTGACCCAGAGCCAGAGTTCATAGTAAACCCCTGGGATATTGTCTTGTGTACTTCAGGAACCCTTATCTCCTGTGAAAATGCCGTGGTGGTCCTTATTATCTTCCATAATCCTAGTCTCCGTGCCCCTATGTTCCTCCTGATAGGAAGCCTGGCCTTGGCTGATCTCTTGGCAGGGATCGGATTGATCTTCAATTTTATCTTTGCCTACCTTCTCCAGTCGGAATCTACCAAGCTGGTCACGGTTGGACTGATCGTTGCCTCTTTCTCTGCCTCTGTCTGCAGCTTGCTGGCTATCACGGTTGACCGTTACCTCTCCCTCTATTATGCTTTGACTTACAATTCGGAGAGGACTGTCACTTTCACCTATATCATGCTGGTTCTGCTCTGGGGAGCTTCCATTTGTATCGGGCTGCTACCTATAATGGGCTGGAACTGCCTGAAAGACGAGTCCACCTGCAGTGTGATCCGGCCGCTCACTAAAAATAACGCGGCCATCCTTTCTGTCTCTTTCTTGCTCATGTTTGCTCTCATGCTCCAGCTGTACATTCAGATCTGCAAAATCGTGATGCGCCATGCCCATCAGATCGCCTTGCAGCACCACTTCCTGGCCACTTCCCACTATGTGACGACCCGAAAAGGAGTGTCCACCTTAGCCATTATCCTGGGGACCTTTGCCGCTTGCTGGATGCCTTTCACACTCTATTCTTTAATAGCCGACTACACCTATCCTTCAATATACACCTACGCGACTCTCCTCCCGGCCACGTACAATTCCATCATCAACCCTGTAATATATGCTTTCCGAAACCAAGAAATCCAAAAGGCACTTTGGCTCATTTGCTGCGGCTGCATTCCTTCCAACCTTTCGGCACGGGCGAGATCTCCGAGCGATGTTTGATTAAGAGAGAGGACGGACGTTCATTTAGCGTTGTGTTACATGGCTTTGCTGCTTTCATTGCATTGTACATAACAGATTCACACTCGAGCCACAGGGAGTATTGACCTTTTTTAAAGAAAGGGAGGAAAGGAAAGGAAAACCCTGTTGACCCAAATAAACCATGTTGTGCAGTTTCAGGTTCATGCCTAAAAGCTAAATCACCTCTTTGCCAACTTTTGAGTGTTGCTTATATTCTGCTCTTGTTGGGGATGGGGAACTAATTCCCTTAGATCCAACTATTTCTCCCAGGCTTCACCATATCAGTTGAAAGGGGATGTTAGATGTAGATCTGATTTCTCCCTATGAGAGAAAGTTGCCCATGTGCACCACTTGCAAGAACCCACTTGCACCAAAATGTAAGACGAGGTACACATAGAGTTCCTGTTCAGGAGCAAGCAAGTCCACAACCCAACTTACTTGGGAAACAATTTCATTAACTTTACTAAGACTAGGTAAAGGTAAAGGGACCCCTGACTGTTAGGTCCAGTCACGGATGACTCTAGGGTTGTGGCGCTCATCTCGCATTATTGGCCGAGGGAGCCGGCGTACAGCTTCCGGGTCATGTGGCCGGCATGACTAAGCCGCTTCTGGCGAACCAGAGTAGCGCACGGAAACACTGTTTACCTTCCCACTGGAGCGGTACCTATTTATCTACTTGCACTTTGACGTGCTTTCGAACTGCTAGGTTAGCAGGAGCAGGGACCAAGCAACAGGAGCTCACCCCGTCATGGGGATTCGAACCGCCGACCTTCTGATCGGCAAGCCCTAGGCTCTGTGGTCTAACCCACAGCGCTACTCACGTCTTAATAAGACTAGTCCAGAGTAAATGGGTTTTGAATTCGTCTCTCTCTCTCTCTATTGTTTCTGATGTATTTAAGAGACACAGATCTACAGACTTGCATTTTAGGACACAAGCAAATGACATTCAATGAGAGTTACACATGAGGTGGACTGTGGTCAAGAGATAGTCATCCGCAACAGGAACTAGTGGCTTGAGATACCAGACTGGGGTGTACACAGTGGCCTGCAGTGGTGCTGAGATTTCACCACCACACAGTTTCATGTGGATGCCTACATAGGATGACTTCCTTCCGGATCCTGGTGTTGGAGGAAGGACATGCCAATGTATATCCACATCAGATGCACGTGTTTGGTTCCTGTTCTATGAAGGGAATCCATGCAGAGAAGTTTGCCTAAAATGTGACCTCGGAAGTTACATTGTTTCCCAGAAATCTCTAAATGAGCAAAAAATTTGTCTTTCCCCCAGTTGTTTACGCAACTGAGACCAGTTATGCTGCTTTTTTCTTTTTAGTATTATGAAAAACCCCATCCCTTTTGGTCTTCAGCCTAGTTCACATATAAGCGTAAGCTAAACCATGGGTTAGTGTAAGTATGCAGGTTCCCAGAGAAGAGATGGTAGCTGTTGTGCTCCTCTTCTGGTCCTCCTCCTGCTGCACTGCCAAGAGCTAAGCCATGGTTTGGCTTAGCATGTCATCTGAACCCTGGAGCTGAGGTTTGTCCTGCTTCAGGCAAACCATTAGTTTTAACTGGTGCTCCCCCCCCCCCCGAAAAATAGGTACTGATACTCACCATGAAGTCGTTACAGTAAGTGCCACACTTTTTAACAACAACAACAGAGGTGCCAGTACTGTGTACCCTTGAGTACCCCCTGGGGGGGAAAACACCGGTTTTAACTAATATTTCTTTTTGGGGGGGTTTACAGCTTGTGGTTTGTCTTGGGAGAGCAAACAATGATCCCATGTGTGGATAACACACCAAGCCAAAGAATAGCTTAGCTCAAAGCAGTGCAGCAGGACGAGAACAAGGGGAAGAGTGCAGAGAGTCTCTCAAGAACCTTTGCAGTTGTGCCAACCCAAGGTTTGGCTTACCTTATGTGTGAACTGAAGAGTGGGCAAGAATCATTAACTCACGTTTCCATTAATGCTAACCAGGCTGCAAATCCAACAGGAATCTTCAATAGCTCCATTAGTGCTTGTGTTTATGATTATGCACCCTAGACAGCTGATTTGCAATAACTAAGACTGTTATACAGCAATAAAGCACAGAATGCTCTGTTTTTACAACAGATTAACTTTTTTCAGCCAGCCTTGCAGTTAGCCACTTGCCCACTCACATTTGGTGAGTAATGATTTCTTCTGATCACATAGCTTGCCAAACCCACTTCTGTGACGCTTAAAATACACGATGGCAGGCACATAGGCTGGTGGGGAAAAAATTGGTGGGGCTGGTAATTTTTTTAAAAAAATATTCATCTTCAAGGCTGCAAGAACAATTCAATGAAACAACAGGCTTTAAATTCAGCATTAATCTCAACCCAGGACAGCTTGGTAAGATTTGTCACTGACATTTGTATGTGTTTTACATGAGACACACTTTGTTCTGCTCTGGCCTCCAGTTCTGAAATCTGACATTTTCATGTTTGAGTGCATGAGCTCAGATTGTCATTCCGAATAATGAAATGCGCGCGAAACATTTTTTTTTAAAAAAAAAAATTCTAGTGACTCCCCCCCAGTTTTGAAGCACAATACTGTATTCATATAATTCCATTTCATTTCAGGATATTAGTTCTAGTGTGAAAGATGGAGGTTATTGTAATGAATAGTTAAGCGATGGGCTGTAGCGCAAGACAACGTGTTCTTGTTTTCTGCACTTGGAAACATTTATGAGGGGGATGTTCATGCCAGAAAGGGTATTGTAAGTTTTGGATTATAAAAAAATCTATAAAAAGTAAAAATAAAATAAAAAATATTAAGCAGTATTTTCATGTGGACTTAAGAATGCAGTGGTTTTCAGCCTGTGGTCTTGCAGATGGTGGGCTTCAACATCTGTCAACCCCAACCAGCACGACCAATGGTTAGCGATGATGGGAGCTGTAGTCCAATAGCTTCTGGAGGGCCACAGGTTGCCCACTACTGCTTTACTGGCAGCTTGGCCTGTTTTAATGAAATGTAGGCATTTGTATTGCTTTCTGAGCCAAGGAGGGGAGATTCTTAGGGAATGAATCCATGAGAGGCCCAGCCCTAGACATCTCTGCCCTATTTCCCAAGCCATCAGAGGGGAGCAAATCTGGGTTTTCTGGCTAGGTAGGAAGGGGGATATCTGAGCAGTTCTGCGGAACTCAAATGGGAGCCTCTTTTCTCTTTTCTTCTAATTGAGACTCTGTGCCTTTAATAAAGGGGCAGCCAATGTGGTTCCCTCTGGATGTTGTGACCTCCAAGTCCCATCCTCCTTGACCACTGACCATGTTGATGGTGGCTGATGGCAGCTGGAATTCAGAACATCTGAAAGTCACCATGTTGGCTGCCCCTTCTTTAACAGCGGCACGCAGAAATTCGACAAAATGCAGCTCCCCCATTATTGCATCCGTCTGCCAGACAAAGCGGCTCCTGTTGAATGTCTGGCTGTTGCAGAGCAATTCGAAGCACCAAACCTCTGTCAGGGAAAAGCTGGCAAGCATTCTGAGTGGCCAAGGAGTAGAGCTGACTCAAAACCCAGGAATGGTTGGGGAGAGGAGAAGGGAATGGAACTGCTTGCGGGGGTGGGGTGCAATATAATGGGGAGCAAAAACCTCTGACCTTGGACCCAGAATGTCTCCCCAAGAGTGTGGTTGCTATGCATTGACAGGAGTTTACACATCTTCTGAATGTCAAAGCGATATACCTTATTGTTTCAGTGACGTCTCTCTGTATAAATCCATTACCTTTCCTTTGTGAAAAAAGAAATATTGAAAGTTATATTTTAAAAAAGCACTGTATGGTATATATTGATGGAAGAATATTCCATATTGCTGACACTGTATCTTACTAATCAAAGGGCTGATTCAATCTTATGGGTTTGTTGTAGCACAAACTTCTTGTGCAGTAGGAACTATTGCCTTGTTTTTCGGTTGGGGAGCTTTCTAGCCTAGCCTCCTGTCTGGGGTGCTAAACTTTCTCACTTGTGGCGCTGTTTTCACAGGGAGAACTGTCAACAGAACAACTCAGTGGAAAGTTGAGGTGGTACAAACACTTTGTCCAAGCTGTACCTCCTCAGTGAAACTTGTTTGAATCGGTCCATGCTCCCTGTCTTATCATGTGGCTATTTTGACGACTGTGGCTTTTGTGGCACATTTCTGTGGTTTTTAACAATTTGTAAGCTAAACACAGAACAGAATTTCATGTGTGTGCATAGGTCTCGTTTTGTCTGAGGCCATAGGGGTTTCAATTGCAATAACTTAGTTTTTATGCCAAATGTAAACTATCTTGTTTAAAGTTTTAATTTGTAAAACTACAAGGACTTATCAAGACTGGTGTACTGAACACCGCTGTTTCTTCCAGACTCATCAGATGGGTAGATCTGAGCAACAATCTACATCTCAAAATACTATAATGCGTTTCTTTGTCTACATTTGTATATTAAGGCAATTCTGATTGTCTCCAGGTTCCCACTATTAATAAGGAAGCATCTCCTAATGTGTTCTAGAATGAATGCTCTTGATTTTTATACAAAGTGTATACAATGTATGACAACTACGTGTTAGGCTTGTTTGCTAAAATGAAAAAGTCAATTTATTTTGATTGTATTGCCCTAGTAAAACAAAGAAAGAATCTTGTTCAAATGTTGCCAAAACCACTTCTTGTTCTCTCTGTCTTTCTCTAACATGCCCAGGAGTCTGATGTGTTCAGTGTGCAAACTTGTGTAGCTGCCTCCTTGCCTAGGACAAGTAAGAATCCCTCTCAGCTGACCAGAGAGGAAAGCTTCTATAAATTGGATAATAACTGGTTCTTTTATTTTACTATCCCTTTCTTTCAAGGCATGACTTTGAATGTAACACTAAACCCTGGTTTGGATGTAACGTGCCCTTATTCCCTCCAGTCCCACCAAATATCACAAACTGGGAAACTACAGCAATTTATTATTAGTAGCAGTATTAGTATTATTTTACATATGCTACCTAGACACAATTTGTACGAATGTAGTGGACAAATGTGCCATTTCCTCTGGGGCCAAAAGCACCAATTCTTAGAACTCTTTTTTTTTTTTAAAGAAAGTGATTGTCAATGAATTGGTACAACATGCTCTCCTATTAAGACAACCATGAAATTTTTCACGCGTCAGTGTATATCCGTCCATCCCTCCAAGTTACATGAAGATTATCAAGTATATTTTGTAATATATGCAAAGAAGATTATTTTAATCTGAGGAGAAGAGATTCTGTAGACCTGTGCACTAGGGTTTGTTTCTGTAGGCCAGTTCTAGTGCCTGTGTGGGTTGTAAACAGCTCCTGGGTGTAAGTTAGACACATGAGTACAACCAGCACCATTGCCCACTGCACATAGATCTCTAAATGCAAATCAGAAATGTGCTTGCTGTGAAAAAGAGATGGAGCAATGCCATGAGAGGGGCTTACTCACATTGAATTTTTGCATTAAAAGATACATATGGGAGTCTTTGGGGGGAAGAAATATGAGCCCAAGGATCATGAGCTAGCACGATGTGAGCTGTGCATCCTTTACTCTGCACTGTGTGTACAGCACTCATTTTAAATACAATACATTTTAAATACAAAGTCTCAGCAGGTTAAAAAAGGAGAAACTCCTTTTTCTTACCAGCTGAGTCTTTCAGCCTGTTGAGAGTGACTAAGAGCCTTTGCAGCACTGTGTATCCCCAGATGTTCAAAAGCATGAGTCACATCTTGATTTTTAAAGTACTGTATTTATATATGCGAGTTTCTTTTCACTTGACCCTCTTTTCTGTTGCTGTTTCCTTCGGGCTGCTTTCTAGCCACCCTCGTGTTTTAGAGAAGTGGCCAGCAAATAGCTGCCAGGGTGCTTGACTATTGGCACAAACGGTTGACATAAGGTTGACAGGACATATCTCTGCCCTGCAGAGAGGAGAGCCCTCACAAGGTGGCTTACCGTGAAAATGTTAAAAAGCATTCCGCAAGCGAAAGAAATGCCGTCAGGTTTACAAGAGGGATTGATTTCTTGAAATATTTATAGCTTGCTTTCTGATTAAAAGTCTCTGAGGCAGCTAATAAAACGTATCAAAAAGCAACATGGAATCGTTTCTAAAAGCATACTACTTCTTTCAAATACTCAATAAAAACTAGTCAATGCAGCAGAACTACAGGGTGAGGTGGTGGGAGGAAATTGGGGCAGTCCAAAAGCCCCCTGGAAGAGAGGAACCTTGACCATCTAGACACCTTAACTAAAAGCCCATGAGAAAGGAGCAAAGCAAGCATCTCTAGGGAGGGAGTTTTGGAACTTTGGGGCCACCATAGAGAAAGCCCTGTTCAGGGCAAGATTTAGGTTTGATGAGGCCCTAAGCTACTGAAGGTAATGGGGCCCTTTATATGTCCAGCTGCCCTTTGTCAACAACAAATTGTTGCTTTTTTGTGTGTTGAATATATGCTATATGGTCATTTATGGACCTAATAGGTTTCTAAAGCCACAGTGGGATCAAAATAAATAAATTATGTATTATATGGCACCAATCAGTAGGCATAAGACTCATACCCTTAGGCTATGCTGCCTGATCATCAGTCTACAAGCACTCTTTATTATTAGATAACAGGTACAACAGCTTGAACCCTTCAACTGTGCTGCATTGCAGTCTGCTGCTGCATGCTACATGTTGCCATGCAACCAGTCCATGCAGAATGTAGGCACCCTGTATATAGAAATGAGCAAACCAGTGATATTTTAGGGAGCAGGCTAGCGGGTGGGCCCATTACTTACATCACAGGAGCCTACACAACACAAACAAAACACTGTTGCCTCTATGTAGGTTTTATTCTATTTGTTTTCTATCTTATATTTTGGAAATGTACATCCAGGGGTTTTATTCCTTTAAATTTTGGGGGGCCCCAAGAGAGTGGGACCCTAAGCTATAGCTTGTTTAGATTATACGTAAATCTGGCCCTGGCCCTGGCCCTGTCCTATGTCATCATGCAACATACATCATGTACTGGGGGTACACAAGGCAGAATGAATGCAAGTAACAGACCAGTCTCTCAGAATTTGTGTTAAATGCATATTGAAAATACATGTTGAAGCATTCATATTGTACAAAGAGGTGTCATGGCCTCAGCCTGTACCTTGGGGAAAGATCATAGCTCAGTGGTAGAGCATCTGCTGTGTTTGCAGAAGGTTCTATCTTTGGTATCTCCAAGGAATGTCCCCTATCTGAATCCTGGGCTAGCTACTGCTAGTCAATGTTGACAGTACTGAGCTGGATGGACCAATTGTCTGAAACATTTGAAAGAAAGAAAAATGGGTCTGATCAGCCCTTGAATACCAAGTACTCTGACCTACAAAGGTGTGAAAAAAACAAAGGTATGTTATGAACAAGAAGTAGAGCAGTAATGGAGGAGCAAAACGACACCTCAAGTAGCCCAAGCAGGCAGTGTATGGAAGTCCATTGTTTCTGCCCGCTTGTAGGGGTTGTGGGAATTCAAATCCTGAATGAAACAGCTTGTATACATTTAAGTGCTTATTACATATCTAAAGTTGTTTCTTTGCATTCCACCCTTCGTAAAGGGTTCACAATAAGAGTTTACAATAAAGAACAATTATGTCGTTAACTGGCCAGTGATTGTTGAAGCATTTAATTTTGTGGGATTCACCCCTTGTGTTGAATTTATTCTGTTCTGATCTGTCTGGAACTATTTTACTTGTTTTGCAATTGTAACGGTTTGATTTTTTTTTTATCATTGTATAATATATTGCTCCAACCAGTGCTGGGGACTTCCAGTGCAGGGCAGGTAAGAAATCAAATGAATAAATAAAATACTAGCAACCAAGAGAGCGACACAGACAAGAGGCAGTCAACACAGCCAAGCGTGTGATGTGCTATAAACAGCCCAGGTGAATTCTGATTATTAAAAGCAGCTGATGACATGAAAACCGGTCAAGGTCACATCCACAGACATGCCTTCTCAGCAGTATTGAATTGCTTTTGAATCTCAATTTCTCTTTCCCCGCTCCCATTTTTTATTAAACTATGTTGAGATTTTTAAATGATTTTTTACAGAGGAAAAGGCAAGGATACTTTTTTAAAAAAATAAAAGAAACAAGGCAGAAAGCCCCAACATATCCAGGTCTTTGACTCCTGGCCATCACAGTTCTTAGGATATTGTGCTCCAGGTCGTTTTCATGCAATCTGCCACTGCCCTCAGGAGCTGGGTCCTTGCATCCATTTCCTTGATTTGCACCCCCACTTCCTGGTGTCTTCAAATAAAAGTGCTTGTTAAATCAATGCTGCATCCTTTAACTTGTGTTGTTTAAAATATTGCCGTGCTCCCTGACCATTCTCTCTTCTGTACTGTACTAAGCAGGAATCCAGGGAGCACAATAGATAATCAGCACCTTGGACAGCTCTTAGATGTCATCTTGCACTGGCAAGCATTCCTCTTGGCCAAACCTCCCAGGTTCTGCCCACTTCCTGAAG
Organism: Podarcis bocagei; assembly: GCF_964188305.1. NCBI lineage: Eukaryota > Metazoa > Chordata > Lepidosauria > Squamata > Lacertidae > Podarcis > Podarcis bocagei. Next base: position 82,466,556 of record NC_138130.1, read on the forward strand.
AGTGGAGAGTCAGACCAGGGTAGTTTTCCAGCCTGGAGTTTAGCATTCAGTTGTTTTTGGCCATCTCCTGCCATGAGCATGGTCTGTGTCAATCAGCAGCCACTTGATAATGTGAGGCCCCTGGTGTAAAAGGGGTCAGTTTTTCAGGGTGTGCTGTTGCTGGGGATCCCAGGGGTCTCGGACTTAAGAAGACCAAGGCTGAGAGGCTCCTAACCAGGCTTGGTGTTGTGTCCTGGGTCTGGGTTCAACTTCTGCTCAGCTGGTACCACTGTCCCTTCTGATTCAGCTGTTTCTTTCTCTGTGTCTGGAAATTGGCTGCTCTTTGGGGTTGGCAACTCAGCTGATTTTTTTAAAAAAATGCATCAGTCTGTTAGTTCACTATGAACACCTTACTAATCTCTTCTACTAATACTGGTGGGGGGGGTTGGGGGGGAGGCATTTCTGCCCCTGCGCAATCTTGATTTAATGGAATCCTGTCAAGGTTGCCACCTCACTTTTCACACTGCATAATCTCTGGTGTGTGCCTGAGTTCAGCAGCAGACAGAATTGCAAGCAGCCCATCATTCTTAGAAGAGGTGGTGCAGATATGTGTATAGATCAGCAGCACAAAGATTAGTATTTGGACAAGAAGGATTGAGTTGAAATGAGAGTGTGGGCGGTATTACCAAGATTGCTTGTAGCACCCCAGGGAAAACAATTATGCAGCTGCATTCCTCTACAAAGCTAACTGGGAGCAAGTTCCATTGAATAGACATGAACAGGATTGCACTGTGATGCTTTTTTATTTACTGTACACATCTCTTTCATTGCACAGAGCTGCAGTGAAATTTTCATTTTAGTCTAAAATTATGTTTTTCTGAGGTAGGAAGTTATTTTTATGGTTTTCACAGAAAAAGGTATGAATAGCATTAATATGTAACTAGAAGCTTCCCCTTAAAATGACTACATGCATTTTAGAACTGTCACTGTGCTGCTTCTTACAGGAGGTTTATATAAGATGTTTGTGTTTTCATAATAAAATTCATATTGGATTATATAAACAAAGCACAGTGAGGAATTTGTCTTAAGGTGTTTTGCAAAACAAGGTGAAGAAGAAGAAGAAGAAGAGTTTGGATTTGATATCCCGCCTTTCACCCCCTTTAAGGAGTCTCAAAGCGGCTAACATTCTCCTTTCCCTTCCTCCCCCACAACAAACACTCTGTGAGGTGAGTGGGGCTGAGAGACTTCAGAGAAGTGTGACTGGCCCAAGGTCACCCAGCAGCTGCATGTGGAGGAGCGGGGAAGCGAACCCAGTTCACCAGATTACGTGACTACCGCTCTTAACCACTACACCACACTGGTGAAATGCAAGCTCCAATCTTATGTACACGTCTTTGGAAGTAAGACCAAATGTACCTAAGCAAATGTACTTAGGGTTGGATTGGCAGCCTCCCAGCCTATATCATTCCTCATTTTGCAACAGAAAACTGGTTTTCACATCATTGGGAGGAACCAGTGCTGTGGAACTATTCATTCTACTGAGTAGAATTTACTTCGTTTTTATTTTTTAATATTGTTTTTATTTATTTTCATGGTACAAAAGATAAATTTTGAGAAAACAACTGTTACAACAGTAAGCAACAAATAACTTGTCTCGATAAAATACATGTGATGTGTTAAAGTTTCATTTGAAGAGACCACGCCACATGAGCACTGGTTGGATTCTGTCCTGCATTCAATAAACATTTGCCATATGTTATAAAAGGAATATGGATTGTGTTTGCTCTTTGCCACTCTCACCTGGCATGTTAGTTTCTCAGCCAAAGCTATTGACCATGCTCTGTTATACCAAGGATCAATGTTTGGCCCAACACCAGTTTTCCAACATATGGCTATCTCCATATGGACATCAGTCAATAGGAAGGTTAAGAGGTCATCTTTAGGATAATCATGAGCAGACGGAATCCTAAGCCCAAGTAGTGCTAGTGCAGGGGGACATTTCAATAGTTTTGTTGTATATCAAGCTTATTTCTTTGAAGACAGTACTCCAGAAGGGTTTGGTGATGTCACAGCACCACCACATATGGAAATATGTACCTTTGACTGTGCATCCCCTCTAACAATTGGGATTGACTTTTGTACATATTTGGGATAGCTTCACTGGTGTATAATGCCACCTATGCAGAAGTTTTAATGAGGCTTCCCTTATTTTTGCAGAAACTGATTTCAACAGTCTCCCAGACCACAAAGCCATCTATTTTTCATTTGGTATTTGCACATCGAGGTCCATTTCCCATGGCATTTTGTGTACAATAGATTGCCATATTCTAGTGTCATTAGAACTTTATAAATTGAGGAAGCTATGCCCTTAGAGTATAATTTACTTCTGAGCAAGCACATAGGGTTGTACAGTGAACCTCTTGTAAAGGCTTTCAGTAGTTCATAACAGGTGCTTCTTAATTATGTTTTAGTTATAATAAGGGCAAGGCTGTATTTTTCATTAAAGAAATAATTGGAGAGTCTAAAGAATTAGGGCAGGATGGGATGGAAGTGGGAAGCTGTCTTTGTGTAATTCTCTTGGCTGAAAGGCTGTAACTTAACAATAGGACGTGATTATCTAATAAAATCATCATCATCATTTATTCATACTGCGCCTTTTCCTCTGTTGGGATTCAAGGTGGCTTACAGATAAAAACAAGAACCCCTAAAAACATTAAAAGTCCCTTTGTTTAGGAAATTCTGCAAGTCAGTGTATGGTTACAAAGCCCAGTAGGTACACTTATCCTAACCTAACCCCTTTATAAAAGCATAGGGTGAGATCCATTTGTGACAGTCTGCTTGCATAATGGGGCTTCCTTGCCCTCCAGCCCTCTGTGCCCACACATCTACTCCAGAGTGTCTTCTAAGGAAAAGTCCTAAACCTTCAGAGTAGATTGGGAGTGCAGGGGAAACAGAGGAAGGAGGTGTTAGTATCTTGGCTCACAGGCAGAGGTACCTGGCCTCCCCCGAGGCAATTGAGCAAGATACTGTGTTTACCATCCGTCTGCGACCCCCGGCAGGCTAGGTAAACAAACCCGGCGATTCTTCTCATTAGTCGTGAGAAAGAACACACCCTCTGCTTCTCTCTTCTTCTCTCCCTCCCTGCATTCCCCCAGGGAGGGGAAATGAGACAGACAGGAGTCCTTTTTACATGTTTTATTCCTGTCACTCAGCAATACATAGAAATGCGACTGTTCCCTTCAGACTCCATCAGAAGAGACACAACTCCTCCCCTGTACTTCCAGCACAGGTCATATGACACTCTGAGCTAACATCCGGTGCTCAGTACAGAGAATAGGCTCCACCTTTTCTCCAGCAGTACATCTGCAAAACATAACATCCTGTTTTGCATTCCAGCCATCTGGAGCTGGCTTTTGCCTTGGTGCTTTTTCCCAACATCAGGAGCCTTGTTGCACAAGCAGAGTCCCTGCTGATGCTACATTGAATCTCAGCCTTAGTTTTATTAACTTTTTCATTTTACAGTGATGGGCCGCTCTAGACTTGGCATGGTGGTGGTTGCGGTGCATATTGCAACTTGTCATTGACACAAAAAGAGTGCATTAGTGGTAGACAATCCACACATCATTCCACATTCTCAATTGTTCTTCGATGCTTCCCTAATGTTACCATATGATTGCCATTTGGAGAGGCATTCTTGTGGTAAAACACAACAAAAGTGGGACGACGACAACAACGAAACACCCCAGGTTTGTGGTATGAAAAGTTACAGGATTTTTAGCAGGAAACTCCATGGCATGCGTCCGTTGCAAGTGAAAGTAGCACAACTGCCCTGCATTGTATGCAGTTCAAATGGTAGTGCTGCCAATACAAGAGGTTACTGCCAATCCAATTCACAATTCCCTTTCTTATCAATGGACATGTATTCATATGCACTAACTCCCTCCTACAAGTCGCAACATAACTCTGAGAGCATCAGACACAGGCGCATAATAAAATCACATGTTAAAATCGCCTGCCTGATTAGGTGGCTTGCTGAAAGAAAAGAGGTTTTAGCAGGTGCTGAAAGCAGTACAGTGAAAACGCCTGCTTAATATCAATAGGCAGGGAGTTCCAATAAGTAGTGCTGCCACACTACATAGATTCCTTGTCAGTCTAGAATGAACGTTATCTGGTACTTGTGAGTCTCATTGGAATCTTCCTTTGGCTGGGTGTTAAAGAAGAAGGGGGAATAGTATGGGGAAGGTAGATGTTCAAACAAGAGATGACTTGTACCCTCTTGCTTTCTTATTCTCAGTGTGCAAAGCTCTGCTGTTTGTATCCGTGAGTCACCGTAGCTGACATTCAGCGAGTCAGATTCAGAGGCGATGTGTCAGCAGAAGCTGCAAATATATATCTTTAGATAGATCCCTTACTGTTGATACTTTGCTAAGCAGTAATCGTCTTGAGAATCACAGCACTGCATCTTGTTTCTTCATATGGTATTCCTTCTGCAAGGAACGAGCAAGACCCCTTTCTTTTTAAAAATGTCTTGTTGATCCATATATTGCAGGGAGTTATGTTCTGTCAAAATTCTTCTGGGCAGCAGAGGAGCAGCAGCAGATCACAGTAATACAGGCAGTGAGGAGGTGGAGTCACTAGGAAGGAAGCTTATTGTGAGTGCCTTGCTCAACCCCCCCCCAAAAAAAACCTGTAGCTGACACCAAGATAATAGGTGCATGTTCGTCCAGCAAATGCAGTCAGACAAAAAGGAGCTTCTTCTTGTTCTCCTAGGAGTCACAATTTAGAGTAGCATAAATCAGATGGGTACCCACTGATGTCCTCTGAAGAAAAAGAGTACCCAAAGGCCAAGTCAAAGATGGTATGCACCCAGTGCAAGTCACCTAGCCACTCCCTTGATGTTACCAGTTTTTTGTTGACATGTAGAGGGCCGGCAGGCCAGCTGGCTAGTCCCAGCTGGGCCGTCTCCTTGCAACCATCCCGTTGTGAAGACCATTGGCCTCTGCCCTGAAGTAAATCAGCGACCCGGGCTTCAAAGCCAGGGCACACTATCAGCAGAGCGAACTGCATACACAGAATAGGCGTGAGGCTTGTGGAAGCATACTACAACTACAGATTTATTAATCATAAATCAGGACAAAGAAACATCTCTCTCTCTCTCTTGTCTTCTCAGAGAGAACGGGAAAAGCAAAAGCTATACACAACGGAAGTGCCCAGCAAGCTGTGCTGGAATGTAAACAGACATGTGACACACAACAGTTCCACACGTCTGCTCCTTAAGGTGGAATGGAAATCTCAACACCTTCTACTAGAGAGACTGGGGGAGTCCAGATGGTGTTAGACTACAGCTCCCACCCTTCCTAACCATTGGCCATGTTGGCTGGGTCTGGCAGGAGTTGAAGTCCAGCAACTTTTGGGGGGCCACAAATGCCTCTTATAACAGATGTTTTCAACACACCATCCTTCAGCCACATTATTCTGTTAGGAATGCTCTGTTTGCAACCATTACAGCTGCATTCCTTTACGGTATTCCATGATGCAGCACACTTTTGCAAGATGGGAATGAGTAGCACACACAAAAGTTGAGTATGTTTTGAATGATTGCATTGTTTCCCAGCCGACTGTTCTGCCCCACAGCTTTGAGATGCATCGTTGGCATCTTTCCTTCATTTCTTCCCTGTTGCAAGTTCACTCTCTCAACATCTACCCAGGTACAGATAGGCAAGCATAGCATGATCAAAATTGTAATTGCTGAACCATCACTGGGAATGCCTAGCTGTTTTATTTCTGTGGGGGGTGCTGGGCTATAAGGTGTCAAGAGCTGGAGACAGGCATAGGTCTGCAATAAAACAATAGAGCGCCAAATGTCTGTGAAGTTAACTCTTTATTCAAAGAAACAAAACAGCTCAATCCTACTGGTCACAGCAGCTCTTCCCAGTAGGTCTTGCCCCAATGAGGCTATTGCCAGGACTGAATGTCCTGACCTTCCTACCACTCTCTAAGGCTCCTCCCCTGGTTTCTTCCCCAAAAACCTAAGGTGGTGTTGTCTTGCCTCTTATTGTTCCACCCTCTTCATTTCTCTGCATATTCTGGAAAACCTGGGGCTGGTCACAGCAGGGGGATCCCCTGGCTTCTTCAACATCTCTGTCTCCTGGCCCTCCTCCTCTCCTGCCTCTGAGTCTGCACTGCTCTCTGCTGGAGACTCTTCCTGCTCACTAAACCCTGTTGCCTCTTCAGCTTCCGACACATCCTCCTCCCAGTCTCCCCTCTCTTCTCCCTCTGACCACTCATTGTTGTCCCACCACCAATCCCCTGGCTCTGAGCCTTCTTCCCCTGGGGGTCCCCCAGCTGGTGAATCCCACTATTCCTCTGCATCCAGCCAGTCCATGACATACAGTTGATGGTGTATGTAGTGTAGTGGTTAGAGTGCTGGGCTAGGACCTGGAAGTCTCAGCAGAAAGGAACAAAACAAAATCCCTACTAGTGCTTGAATTACAGAGGGGGCTGGCCTGCCTTACAGCTAGCTGATTAAGAGCACCTCTACCTTTCCTACCCTCACTATTGCACTGCTTAGGAACCTAGGAAGCTATACTATACTGAGTCCTATCTCAATATTGTCTACACTGACTGGCAGCAGCTCTCCAGGACCTTCTGCTTGCAAGGCAGAGGCTCTACTACTGAGCTATGGCCCTTCCACTTCCTGTGATGTTTTATTGCAAATGAGCTTTTTAAAAAGTTCTTTCAAAAGTCCTTGTATGTCATCCCATTGTATGAAGCCTTCCACGTTTAGTATCATCCGATAAATTCTGTTCCATAACAAGCTCATCCTTCTAAAAGCACATCATCAGTTCCATTCTTCCAGCTGTGAATCAGTGTAAAATGGGAAGGAATACCGTGGGTGGCTGACTCAGTTTTAACTGTGTTTCATGTTGCGACAGGGCCTTGTGGGATGGCACTTACTATGATGGAAGTGTTTTATTTCAGCAGCAAATCACCACCTCCGCCCCTGCATCAAAGCAAACTGCTATAAAAAGACAGCTAAAGTGGAGGTGGGGCTTTGCTACTATTGGAAGTGTTTTCACAGAGGGAAAGATGTCCCTGATAGAATACAATTGCAGCTGCACAGCTAGAGGCAAACGAACATGAAAAGCATCATTCTGCACATTATGATTCCAGCTGAAGGGTACTTACTCTATAAGGGGCCATGGTATACTAAGCCATTTATAGAAAGAGCAACTTGCACACAGGATCAGGTCTACCTTTGTGTATTTGCTGCATGGCGGTGCAACAGGCTACAGTGAGCCAAAACTAGACGAAACTCAGCATCCCCACATCCAGCTGCCCAATTGTTTTGCAGATCAAAGGAACCCAATTTAGTTCCATAAAGGATATTTCTGGAGGTTGGCAGAATGCGCAATGGGGTTGAACAGTTGTCATGACCACCAGCAATAGCTTATGGCTCAGTAGAAGAGCACATAATTTGCACATCAAAAGGTCCCTGGGTTCAACCCCCAGCATCTTCAGGTATGGCTGCCAAAAACCCTAGAAGCTGCTGCCAGTTGATACAGGCAGTACTGAGCAAGATGGGCCAATGGTCTAATTCAGTCTAATGCACGTTCCTAGTGTCCTTTGATGAGAGAAAGAGAAACTGACTCCCATGCATGATGAACTTTATATAATATCAGGGATGGGGAACCTCTGGTCTAAATGTGTCCAACATTTAGGCTTCTATTGGATTCTTGACATTCTCCCCAGCCCTGTTTTGCACCATCCTTGATTGTGTTTGCCTGGCTGTTCAGTTTTTAAGTGAACAGCACAAAAACTCACCTCCTTTTTAAATTGCCCCCCCCCCAGCACTCCTCGTAATGTTAATTTACTCATTTAAGTAGCTAGCATTCACCTTTACTCTCAGTTGTGCTCAGTTACATCGTCTTATCGGTGAATCGGATTATGATAATTTGTATGTCTTTACATACATATGATGTCTTTACATCAGAAGTAGGGGCAACCTTCAGTTAACAATCACTGATTGGGTGGTCACCCATGTGAATAATTCAGGAATAATGATTCTTGTTTCACGTTTACTTTCTGTTCTATATGTATTATGGATCATTATTTTTAAATTAATTTGGGGAGAAGCAGCAACCAGGGGAAACAGGATTTTTAAAGGGTGACATTTGGGAAGAAATTTTTATCATGCCAGTCTCACCAGATTGAATCCAGAATTCTGAACTCATGTTTAGAGCCTAAGATTTAGGAACAGCCTTAATTTATCAGGCTAAGTGGCACCCAAACTAGCATTCTGTTTCAGCAGCCAGAAAACAGAATAGATGAACTATTTTTGTTCCTCCAATACGCCAAGCGTAAATAAGTTATTTTCACTCAGAAATGAAAGGCAACTCTGAGAACAAAGACAGGATGATTTTGTCCTTTTGCTTCACAGATCAGCATTAATAGCCAATAAACTGTAGGCCTGAATGAGAACAAAGACATGAATCTGGGCTAGGAGAGTACAAAGCTGGGAAGGCTGTGCAAGAAAATTGCAATTTCGATCTTTTCCCCACAGGGAACAAATTATCTAGATGTGTTTCTCTCTTTGTCAAATACATTTTCAACTGTCATTAATTAGGCCTTAGATGTAGGCATTATATAATGTGATTGCTTTTCATTTCCTTGTTGTGGGAGGAGGTACAAGATATAGGAAGGAAAGCACTTTAAAAAATTTCAAAGTCTCAATTACCACAAGTGACCACCAGAGGTCAATATCTTTCCACAGGAATTCCTAATGCCTTCTGCACACAACAGAGCCTATTTAAAGTTTAAACACTGTAATCCCTAGGTAGACGCCATTGTAAAACAAGTTTTTAGTGCCACATTTAAAGCACTCATCAATGAGTGATCTGCACAACCAAGCACTACCCAAGGAAAAGGAAAATGTTTGGTGTACAGTGTACACTGATGGATGTTGTGCAATTCTTCTCTATAGACTGCAGTGGCCAAGTTGTTCAAGCAATGTAAAGGTAAAGGAAAGGGACCTCTGACCATTAGGTCCAGTCATGGCCGACTCTGGGGTTGCAGCGCTCATCTCGCTTTATTGGCTGAGGGAGCTGGTATACAGCTTCCGGGTCATGTGGCCAACATGACTAAGCCGCTTCTGGCGAACCAGAGCAGTGCACGGAAACACCGTTTACCTTCCCGCCAGAGCAGTACCTATTTATCTACTTGCACTTTTGACGTGGTTTCGAACTGCTAGGTTGGCAGGACCAGGGACTGAGCAACGGGAGCTCACCCCGTTGCGGGGATTCGAACCACCGACTTCTGATCGGCAAGTCCTAGGCTCTGTGGTTTAACCCACAGTGCCACCCGCGTCACTGTTCAAGCAATGTATCACAGTATAATTAATTTACTATTAACTTCCTGTGTTTGGACCATTGACAGTATCCCCAACATACTGAATGTTTTCCTTCTTATGACATTTGTAACAAGACTACACAAGGAATGGGCAGAATTCAGCTGAAGCTAAGCGCCTACATGCCACATTTATTTCAGAAGAAGAATTAGGCAATGTGGCTAAACTATTGCCCACTGAAATAAGGCATTAATTATGACTGTATCATCGTGCTGTTTGGGTTACAAATTCGAACTGCAAAGTCAGGCAGACATAGTAATTATGAAGTGTTGTCTACACGAGAATGTCTAGAGAAATGAAGAATAAACAGTGAAACCAGCCAGTATTAACAATATCTTAATAATTACACAATAGTTCAGTACTACATAATAGTGCTCCTGTTAACTAGAATCTTTTGAAATTGAAGAAAAACTTTTAGAATGTGAAGACAAAAGTTGAAATGTGAGCTTTATTCATAACTATTACTTTTACATAACCCAGGATAAAATAAACAAACAAAATTACCTAAAGTATAAATTTAGCTCAGTAATCTTAATTTACATTTTTATTGATAAAATACTGAAAGCAGATGAGAAAATACTTCAAGTTTAGAAGAAAAAAGGTGGTCATCTAACTATGAAATCTTATTGACTAAAACTTATTTAGTAGCTTAAAATAAATTCAAAATACAAATATTCTGTGATTCAGTTTCTGTGCTTCTAAAATATATTCATTTCTTACAATGTTTTACTTCCAACATTAAAAAACAAACAAAAAACATTTCCAGAAAGCCATTTAAACGTCCTGACATTTATTCAGGGTGGGGTGTAGAGAAAACATGCAGTATGACTTGCCTTGCAACTCTACATTTGTTCAACCAAATGAGCATATAGAACCATATTCTCACATCATGCATGATGAATAAATGCATCATGTGACAACTTCACTAATATCCCCAGAAGCAGAAGCAACCATTAGCAAGGCCAAGTTGTTCTCAGTACTGTACATTGGCTAGGAACACAGATCAGATGAACCCCTTTGGTTTCCTAGAGGTTAGTTCTATAGTATTCAGAGAATATAGCAGAATTCATTACTATGCAGATGTGGGACCACCCTCAACAGTAATGAAGGTTCAAATCCTTTTCTGCATAGCCCATGATGTCTCAATTCCACATGCAAAGTCAAATGCAGCTTTCCTCACATTTTAAGGCAAAGTCTAGAAGGTGTTGAGTGACCTTGGAGTCTTCATAAAGGAGGTGGAGATTGTGCTTTGTTAGGTGCTACTCAATATATCTTCAGACTCTTAATGGGAATCTATTAAGGAAAAGAAGTCTTTGCCATTATGCTGTCCCTTACTATTAAAGGTACAAAATGCACAAGGTGGTAGGTAGACTTTTATTTGGTCATATTGTTTCAGAAAGAATATGCTCGTTTCAAACATAAGAACAACTTGTTGGGGGAAAAGGTAGATAGTAGCCGGTAGATCTCGGCTTTGTGAACTTTGGAGCCAAGAGCAGTTATTGTAACTTCAAAGCTTGCATGACGTGCAACAAACAATGACCCCATTTAGTGGTAAGAGAAGGAGGGCTAGCCAAAGAGACTGCACAGTTTTTTGGACTGGAGGAAGCACAGTCACTGGACTCTAAATCCAAAGGTACTGACATTGCAAAGGCGGCTTAGTGCTCATGAGCTCTTTAGCAGTGCCTCTGAAAGGAGAGGAGACAGAAAAATGAGCTATGTACAGATCAGCATAAGGTGCTGCTCTCCCTTTCCGGTATTTTGCTTTCCACAGCACGCAGGGTTAAGGTGCCTTTTCACTCGTCTCAGCACTGCAGTTAAGATGAAAAAAGTTACTTTTGCATGCTCTTTGTCATCATCTCCTACCCACAGCTGAGTGCCTGTTTGGCAAGTAAACACCAGGGCAATCAGCTTTTTAAGAGAGTTGTTCTAGAGCAGTAGCTTGTTAGTCTGTTGCAGCAAGCACACAGAGCCCAAGAGTCCTGTGGCACCTTATCAAAACTTTTATGATGGCATAAGCTTCAACAGAAAAGAACGTCCATCTCATGAGTGCATGAAATACAAAGAGGTCTTTTACCGAACATTTGTTGTGCCTTTTTGCATTGCAAATAACAGTGTGGCAAGGAGTGGCATGGTATTGTACTGGCCTGTGAATGTATTTTAAAATCACCAACACAAATAACTCATTTTAATGTTTTGGTTTGCCAAAAGAAATTCGTAACTACGGGCAGATCCACACCATACACTTAAAGCACACGCCTTCCCCAAAGAATCCAAAATTTCCCCTCACAATTCCCAACACCCTTAACAAACTACAGTTCCCAAGATTCTTTGGTGGAAGCCATGTAGTTAAATTGTGCATTAGATATGCTTAAGTGTATGCCATGGGTCTGCCCCAAATGCATAAGTTTGGGGTGTATTTTAATTTTCTAGATCAAGAAACTATATTTTTAAGCATTTTAGGTTTTCCTTGAGTGTTTCGTTAAAAATCTTGCAAGTGGACATGTGGAATTGATTTTCAAGATCCTCCAATGAGCTTCAAATAGACTTAATTGAAGGACTCCCTGCTCCAAAACCAACACTAACACTACCCTGACATTCTACAGTATCAGTGAATTTCTCCCAGCCATTATTTATTATATGAGTATATTTAAATATATGCACACATAATATCTTCTCATATCAGATATTAGTTTTACCGCAATTTGATTTCAGGATTTACCTTTCTGTCTTTTGCTGTAAAATTGGTTCAGGAGGATTTCCTTATGCTTCAGAATTAAGGTTGGAAAATATATTTTGCATTAGGAAGGAATTTCATCCAGAATAAAGGTAAAGGTAAAGGACCCCTGACAGTTAAGTCCAGTTGCGAACGACTCTGGGGTTGCAGCACTCATAGTTAAGCCATAAGCCACACTTCCTAAGCAACTTTTCCCTCCTCCATGTGGCTTGCTTACTTATATAATAATCCAGAGCTACCTTTTTAAACACCCTCCTATACTACTTGCATATTTTGTCCAATTCGCATGGATTGCTATATGATGTGTGAGATGAGAAGTCAGTCCATCCATCTCCATTTTTCATGTTTCCCAATTATGTTATCCCTCTGCAGGCAATGTACACATTTGCATATGTATTAAATGCAAAATACAGTAATACCTCCACAAATGTCTGCCTCGTCTAGTGTCTGTTCTGGAGAATGTCCACGGCAAACCCGGAAGTACCGTAACAGGTTACTTCCGGGTTTGCCACTCGTGCATGTGCAGAAGTGCTAAATCGTGCATGCACAGATGCGGCGCTTTGCCCTGTGTCCTTTTCAGCTAGCGGATGGGGCTCCGGAACCGATCCCAGTTGCAAAACAAGGTACGTCTATACTGTTATTGTGATATTCACAAGTAAAGGAAATGAAAAACCAATGCACAAAGTGTAGATTCTGTGCATTTTAACTGAAAGCATGTTCTCTTCTTTTAAAAACCAGGTAGTTTAATGTTTCTTGTAGGTATAAGTTCAATGCCAGACTGAATGTTTTGAAGAGAGTCAGATCAGCTTAAGGATCCCTGGCCCTTCATGAATCATGCTAGTGCTCAAGTCTCTCTGGAAACCCTTCAAAGACCCGAGTGAGGTGATTCTCTATATTTATTTAGTATAAGGGAAAGGCACTCTGTACCTGCTCAGGGTCACTTTATTCTTTACAAATTTCAGGAAACAGTCTTGGTACTGATATAAGGTCCGTGATTTTTAACAATGAATGCTGTGCTCTCAATAGGGACACTAAATACAGATACCTTTTTATAGGGTGGGACTTCCACTTTTACAATGGGGTTCTCCCCCTTCCTCTCTTCACATGCCCCTGAATCTGACTTGGGTCAGGAGAACCCCTGGAACAGCACATAGGGAGGGAAAGGGAGGATCATTCCACCTAGAAAGACAAAATGCTTGCCCCAGTGGATCTGGAGGAGTGCTGTAGTGAAATATTACCATAGTTCTTATTTTGAAAAACAATAACAACTTATATTCTGTGTTCCTACTGAGTGGTTGCTGTATAGAAAAGAGATTTTATATCATATATAAAAGTTTAGCAACAGCTACTTTAGAATGTTATTACAATTTGTAAGACTGTTTTTTAAGTCAAGGTAGAATAGGTGGGGAAAGAAGAGAATAAAATAAGCTTGCTTGGGCCAAGATTACATTTTCTTGGACTGGTGGTGACAACTCTCTATTCCAGAGTCCTATTTAACAACAGCCATCACACAGCAGTTCTCTTCATCTCTGAGACTATTTGTCTTCTCTTTCATTTGATAGAGCTAAGGAATGGAAGAAACCGGAGTTCAAAGAGATTGTGGATGAAAGACACTGCTTCATGTCCCAAAGCAAAACTACTTAAGCTTATTGGATGTGAATTACTCCGTTTTTCTCACTTATTTAGAAGTGATCTATCAACCCCCACCCACCAAGCTTAACACAAATCTAATTGTGCAGCAACAGCTTTCAATGGATTGTTTCTAGGGCTGGAATCAGGGACTAGCACTGCTGAAGCCCACACTCCAACAGAGGGCTGACAACCCCAGACCTCCACTACTCCTACACTTTGTTATTGCTACCTAGTCATCTGTCTCCTCCTAAGCAAGCATATAGTGACAGGAGCAAAGAGGAAGAGGAGCAACCTCTGTTCACCTTGCTTTTCCCCTCTAGGCAACTGCAGGCACCTTTAAATACATGGACCATTCAGGGCAACTTGCCTGGTCTCACCCCACCCCCCACCCTCCAAAAATCCCCACAAACAAAAGCCAAAGCCAGCACTGACTGCTTCTAACCTTCAATTCTGTGAAACATAATCAAGCATAACAAGATCCTGAATCATAGCCAAGAAAGGAAATTAGTTTCAATACAGTACTGAATTGTGAATAACTAAGAAGTGAAAGAAAACATGAAAACAGCCTTTAAAAATGAAATATTATATAAGATTGAAAATGTAGATTATAACTGCCACTTTTTTAAAAAGGGGCATACAAAAATAAATATGACACAACTGCACTCTTAAGCTGACAAAGGCATTACATGTCTATCCACATGTAATAAATGCAGCACTGTAAACCATATGAGAGGTAACAAATTATTTTTATCAACTTGAGGTGAAATTTATTTAGGTGCTGTAACTATAAAGAATTTGTCCAGTCACCCATGAGCCAGACACAGCTTGAACATGGTTCTCAACAAACCTTACCTTTTGAGCTCAACAACTCCTAAGAGAAGTATGATTTCCATTTTAGGATCCATTTAACCATATGCTTGAATATGGCTGTTACAAACTATATTATTTTCTAAAACTGATTATGAAAACTAAACAAACAAACAAACAAACAAACAAACAGATAAATAAGGGGAGGGAATTCAGCACTTAACCTAATGTCACCCAATTATTCACTAACAATGTCAGTATGGCTCCAGCACCTGATTATTTTAAAGTGTGGCTATGATGCTAAAAATAAACTCACAATATATGGGACGGACAGAGTAAGACTTAAAAATAAACAAGAAACATTTAACTGCTACCAGTTTTATACATATTCTCCATGAAGCTAGACCAAAAATGCAAATTAGTGACATTTTATGGTGGAGGACATTGTTCTGCCATGTTGTGCTCCAAGATCAAGCACCTGCTTTGAAAAATTTCCAAGTACCTGGGGAAATCGGTGTTAATATTCAAACAATCTAAATAGCTTACATGTACTCCTGGCCAAGAACAAACACTGCCTTCTCTTGGGGCAGAACATGATTTGCTACATTCAGTGGCACTTGTATACAGTATTATGCAGTAAATACTGAAAATAAAAGAGTTCTATATTATCACCAAACTTACTGACAGCATCCTGCATACCATCAATTTAATTAACCTGTTTCAACATATATCAGTGCCTACACAACATGAACAATTTCCTTAAGAAATTAATAGAATGCTTTGGTTCTCCAGTTTTCAGTCTGACCAGTCATTTTCATCACATTCCGAATCATCTTCTGAATCGCTGTACTCCACAGCAATGCGTCTGGAAAGAATTGTGGCCACATCATTTCCAACAGGTTCACGCTTAGCTTCTTGTTCACGCTGCTCTTGTACTTTTTTCAACTGGATTCCTGAAGAAAGCAATGAGACAAATTATCACACTGTTATTTTCATGGGTAAAGTTTTTCTTTTTCTTTTTAAAGCAAGAGTAAGCTTACAAGTACAGTACACAGGACTTAAAAATTAACGAAAATAGGGTTTAAAACACAATGAGAATTCACAGAAATAAGGAATTCCAAGAGTTCATATGCTCTTGGTGATTGTTTTGGCTTTTCCACAGGCCTCTGTACTTTTCAATAGAAATGACAACTTCATCTATCATGTAAAACAGTCATTCTTCCCCAAGAGAAAAGGAGGCAATTCAAATACCTCTCATGTTACCAGAGGCTATTAATTTACTTTGATCTGCTGTTTTTTTATTTAGTTTTCAGGTTTTAAAATTTTACAATCAATTATCCAGCCACCAACATAAAAAGAGAATTCCAAAGAATCTCCTGAATTTCCCTCCTCCCCTTTGTGAGTCCTTTTATTAACCTTTTCCTCCTGCATCTTTTTCATTAATCCAAATCTTTTCCATCTCTATTTTATCCAAAGTTCAACATTGAATTACAAGTGTTATTCCAATCCTACTAATGATTTTAGTTGTTTACAACAGTTTTTAAGGTAAATTATGTATTTCCCCATTCCTTATTGAAATTTTGGTCTTCCTGGTTTCTGATTCTTCCAGTCACTTTTGCCAATTCGACATAGTTTATCAACTTAATCTGCCATTCTTCTCTGCTAGGGAGCCAACTAGTTTTTTTCTCTATAGGTATGTATATACACATGAACACACACATAAATTGTATAGATGTATGTAAGTGTGTGTATCCACCTGTTTGCCCAAGAACAAAATTAAATCTTTGTGGCAGATTACTGTATATCAGGAGAATAGAAAGCACTGGACCCAACAGCAAGAATTTGAATGCTATTACTTAGCTTTCAAGATGCAACACTGTACACTGGTACCTCTGGATGCGAACGGGATCCGTTCCGGAGCCCCGTTCGCATCCTGAAGCGAACGTAACACGCGACTACACAACTGTGGGTCACATTTCGCCACTTCCGCGCATGTGCGTGACATAATTTTGAGCATCTGCGCATGCAGCGAAACACGTTCCGTTATTTCCGGGTTGCCGCAGAGCGCAACCTGAAAATATTCATCCTGAAGCTGCTTCAACCCGAGGTATGACTGTACTTATAAATTAAAAGCACGGCTTATGCAAAGTTATGGAAAACCCA
The DNA here is from genome assembly GCF_964188305.1 of Podarcis bocagei. Classification (NCBI taxonomy): domain Eukaryota; kingdom Metazoa; phylum Chordata; class Lepidosauria; order Squamata; family Lacertidae; genus Podarcis; species Podarcis bocagei. Next base: position 82,483,277 of record NC_138130.1, read on the forward strand.
AACACTGGTCTGTTTAAGCCTGACCATTCTTAATGTACCCTTACCCATCCGAATAGCAGCCAGAAGATCACTTCGAGCATCACTGATGGGTGATTGTGTGGGCTCATGCCGCTTTGCTTCAGCCAGTGCAGGCGCATGCATCGGAGAGGATGAGAGAGAGGATCCTGCAGCAGGAGGGCCTGGAGGGGGAGGAGGCGGGCCTGGAGGAGGGGGAGCTGTAACAACAAGCCCAGTAGAAGGAGGATGAAGAGCAGCAGAATATATAGATCCAGTCACTAGTCCAGGATGGGAAGGTAGCACAGGGATTTGGAGAGGACTAACAAAAGCGGTCTGTGCAGAAGGAATCATGGGTGGAGGGGGAGGCGGCGGGGGTCCTGAAGGATTGTAATAATCCACCATCTGAGCTGCAAGCATCCTATATATAAAATAGAACACAATATTTATTAACTGGCATATGAGCTAGCAGATTTGCAGTGTGCACCCAGTAGCATATGCTTCATTTGGTAATGAATATGATTGCATAATAAATACTGGGTTACATTGCATTGATTTTCTTCACTTTTTCTGGCAACTCAAACTTTTCCAGTTGCCTCTTACTAAACACACAACACGCATAGCACACATCTCTCTGTTTCAATATCAACATCAAGTTTTCCCACATCCATTTTTACCTTGGTTTAAATATAGCACTGGGAAGCGGTAAAGGGTCCTTACCTAGTTTGCTGGAGTATTTTCTCTAAGCATGTGAGCCTCAAGTACTGTAGCAACCTAGTCATACAACAATACAGCTCAAGTATATCCCCCACTGAACAGTAACCATAGTTAAGACCTCTTATTTCCACTCTTTTTGTCTATGTGTCCCATCCCTCCCCCCGCCCCCGTCGTTGCTGATCGTAAGCCTGAGGACAGGGACAGTCTTGTTAACTGATCTCATGTAAGCTGCTTTGGAGCCTTTCAGCTGAAAAGCAAGGTAAACACATTTTAAATAAATAACAAAAGGAATTTTTTACCCATAATCAGCTGGTACCAATGACACAGTCCCTAGGGATCCATCTACGGCTTGGGGTGGGGGTGGAGGTGGTTGTTGAGGTCTGTTTAAGGTAGCATGCCGCACTGTTGTAGAAGGTGGCCTAAATTCATGCTCAAGGCCCTGGTTTGCAAGCATGTACTGAGCTCCATCTCCTGCTCCATATGAAGGCATCATTGGCTGTTGATGGAGGGAATGATTTGGAGTAGCAGGATATGAATAGCTGGTAACATCTGAGGCATGAGATCTAAAATACAAGTGGAAAAAATACAGAAATTAGGAGGAAATGTATTAGTTTCACTGTCTTTGCAAAGAACTTTCTACAGCCACAAAGTGCAGCTTATATTTACAAAATCTGAATTTTCAAATTCATCAATTTTCCTAATACACAGAAACCGTAAACTTGCAGGGTATGCATTCTCTCACATACAAGGCGATATTAGTTCTATGAGAGAAGTGATAGAGAAGTACTATTACCAAGAAAAGCAAAATATGAAAGCAAAACTAGAAGCTGAGACCAAGAGAATATTTTGATTTATCAAAAACAACCCAACTCCAAGACCTTAATATTTTATGTTACCTTTTTTTTTTTTGCACAAATAATTACAACTGGATTAAAGAGGCAGAGAAAAAAGCATTATTAGTGGAACACACAATTTATAAAGATACTAACTCTGCAGAGCTTATCAGTTAGGGCCAACAGACAATTTATTTGCATGCCAGAGCTGCAAAAAGCTGCATTAGTAAAGACAAATTGTGTCATATAGTAATTTGGTTTAAAATGGTATCAGTAAAATAGATGCTCATCATCTTTTTCAGACAGGAAGCTAGGCAAGCAACAAAGCACCAGAGGTTTGAGTAAAACAAAAAGACAAACCCTTTGGGCATCTTGGCCTCTTTTGTGCTTCCTGTCTGCTCCTGTCTCTTTGTATCACTTATGAACTCAATGCCCATTTTCCTTCTCTCCCACTCTTCTCTTCTTGTCCTTACTTTCCTCACATTAATTTGCTGGTGCCGGCTTGGATTCAGCTTGTGTCTCTCTTTCTGAATCACAATGGGCATAGCATAAATGCATTGTAAATAGGACTCGCCAATTCGGAAACATCAGAATTTCAAATTCCAATAGTTACATAAAATTGCTATGTTTGCTTATCATTTTTATGCATATATAAGCAGTGCATCAAAATTATAACAAGAAGCGCATTTGTGTAGGCTTGTTTTGAATGTAACACTTGCGTTTACAATACTATTACAATTCATTCACAAGGCAATTTTTCATGCTACAAAAAAGGAGTAAAAAAAAAGTACATGTCAGTCAAGGAAACAAAATGACTGGAGTAAGTGAATTAATCCAGTTAACGGAGTTGACAAGAATATGATTCCCATGGTTCAAGAGGAGTAGAATTTCAACAAGTGACTGGGAATCACAGAAATGCTTTCCTCTCTATTAAGTTGGAGAACAGTTTTGCTCAGGAAAGAAGTTAAGTAGCATGAAAGAAGAATATTTTCCTAGTGCAGACAAAACATCCTAAATAACATCATAGAAATATTATACAGAAGTAATTCTCTTTAAAACATGGCTTTCTATGGAAGTCAGCTTCTGGGCTCTTCTTGCAATCCTCTTATGCTTTAACAGCCTGGACTTTAAAAATAACTACAAGATGACATAAACAAGCCATAATAGATGTTAGTGGAATTGTGAAATGTTGTTAGGCAGTCTGGATTATTTGCTGTGGGTTGTTCCTTCCTTCCAATTAAATTAATTTGGAGAACAAATATGAAAACAAAAATGTCTCTAGAGACCGCTTGGCCAATCAACTTGAATGTTCCACTTTGCTTGAACACAGACCTCCCACTTAGCACAAAGAAGTACAACACAGAGAGAATACCGGTGGTAAATACCGTTGTACACACTAGGGATATGTTTCTGTTCTAAACCATTTTAAAAAATATTGCTTCTGGTTCTGCAGCTCCTCTCTGAATATCAACTGTATGAACAGTGAACTTTATTCAATTAGCAAAATCTACTAATATGAAGCTGGTATATTGCCTTGCATGTGAAGAACCATTGCTTTCTAAGTACTACACAAAAGTTTAGAATATGTTTTTCTTAAAATCAGTAAAATCATTAAATTGAAAAAAAATCCATGTACTAAGTTGCCTATAGCAGTACAATATGGCAATCTAGAACAGAAATACAAACATACGTGTAATGTGGTTGTATAGTAACAAGTATCAGATTTAAGTCACACTGGCCTTTCAAATAATTTTGAAAATGCCTGTTGTAACATTAATTGAATGTTTCATTGCAATTCTACAGTTAAGCTTATTAAGAATATAAGGATACTAAGCATATCTGAATGTATAATACAACAAAAAGGGTTGTTGTAAACAGACCTAGTATCAGGGGACAGAGATCCCTCGGATGATGCTCCATGGTATATATTTTGAGACAACCTGTTGTCTGGTCTAAGCTCTTTGTCATATGCCATCATATTCCATTCCTGGCGCCTGTTCCTTGCTTTTCTAACCTTTTTCACCTCACGAGTTGTGCCATCTATACGCTTTTGCTCCTAATGTTACAGAACAAGAAAGCAAGGCATGCGAAAGGAAAAGACAAGGAAGGAAAGAGCAAGTTAAATGCTGTTAAGAGAATGAAAATAAGTAGATATATAGGTGAGGCAAGCAAATTATAGTGAAGCCATATTCTAAAGAGCTCATAGGTTATCCATCTGACAAGGTATCAGCTGTGCAGTAATATATATAGCAAACACACACATTAAGTTTACATATTAGTGTTTTTTCACAATTGTAAAATTGTATGGTTTGCAAAGCCTGCTTTAAACAATACCATGCTAAATTGTAGTTCTACAGAGCTACTGTAATCTTAGTGTTCAGACAAGCAAATAAAAAGGTTCACAGTGCATCACAGCAAGTGGCATGGAAATATTTTCCCATCAGGGCCCAGGGGTATGTGAAGATACACCTACAAACAAGAGTTGGTGTGTTTTTTCTGGCACTGGAATAAACTTGGCTTCCCTTCAACACCACATGTACCTTTTCTGAAATCAACTGATTTCCTCTTTTAAGCAGTTACCTTACAGCAGAGAGCTGCATGGTATTCATCCTTGTAAATGGAAAAAGCTCAGTACTTATACTGTCCTGCCAAACAAATACCAAATCAGGTTTCATGCACATGGAAGGATAATGGATCACAACACAAATGTCTCATTAGAGTATATTAAAATCACTGATAAAAATACAGTCGTACCTTGGATTTCAAACACCTTGGCTCCCAAACAAATCGGCTCCCGAATGATCAAACCCAGAAGTGAGTGTTCTGGTTTTTGAATGTTCTTTTGGAAGCCGAATGTCTGACGGGGCTTCTACGGTTTCCGATTGGCTGCAGGAGCTTCCTGCAGCCAATCAGAAGCCGTGCTTTCGTTTCCAAATGTTTTGGAAGTCAACCGGACTTCCAGAATGGATACCGTTCGACTACCAAGGTGCGACTGTAAATGCATTTGGGGAGAATGGTTAGATTAATTGATTTTCAATTATGAAAGAAAAATTGCAATGAAATCATAAAAACATATTCTTTAGTCACACAGTTACTAAGAAGCATAAAGCATGTCTCTTCACCTTTTCTTTTCCTGTATAGTTGTAGGCACCTAGGACAGCAAAGGCTATCTATTCCTGATATACCCATTTTCTAGGCTGATTTCAGATCCAAAACTGCCTTGGTCACCTTGTCAATGACCTAAGCTAGATGAAGACTGAGGAAGGATGATTTATTTGCCCTGGGTCTCCTAGCAATCTTTGATACCAGTGACCAATACATTCTGCCTGGGGTTTTTTTGGAGGGAGCTTTTTGCAGTGCTTTTGCTTATAACTCAAACATTTATTCTGTTGCAAACTCTTAAATTACAGTCATCATATTTTATGCAGATGGGAAGACAGCCAAGGTTAGTGATAACAGCAACAGGCAAGCCCATTTAAGACCATCTGTTCACAGAGAAAGGATAAAGTATGCTACAGTAACCATTTCATTGGAATTAAAACCTCAACATTCTTAGGCAAAGTCAAACTAAAAACGGGCATTTTACATACAGAAAAACTCAACCTTGTTAGCACACATGTTATATTGCCCTCCCATCCCCACTTCACAAGCAAGCTTTCCCTCACCAAGCAAATAATCATCCAGGTCTTCTGGTCACAGAATGTGGTGCTTTGCTTTATTTCAGAAGTAGTAGTAAACAAAAAAGCCTTCTTCTCTTAGTGATGTTCTTATTTACTTTTGTACATTGCCTAGGTCAGACAGGTGGTCTGGGAGTTCCAGTATGACCATAGCCACACAGAAATGCCAGTACATTTTCTATTTAAAAATAGATGATTTATTGCTTAGTGACATTCTTCAGGGATTTAATTTGTATGTACTCACACTGACAGCAATGAACATCATTCCTAAAACTGCTCCATTATATACTCTTCCATGACATACCTTAGGTGATTCTTTATTCAGACTCACCCATAAAAAGCAGATGGACATATTCTCAGAAGAAGAAGAATAAAGTCAATTTGCATTTTAGAGTGGAAACAATCTAATGAAAACCATCAAAAGCTCAAAGAACTTTATGAAATAAGTTTATAATCATATAATCTATTTTTCAAAAATATGTTTTCTGAAACTAGTGGGCTATTTTTGCTAGAATTCTTTAAAAGAAGAAATTAAGACACACATTTAAGATTGAAATATAAAAGTATGAAATAATCTTGCTAGTTTTCCAGTCATATGTATGTCAAGAAAAACATTTAAACAATGAACCATTTTTATTCCAAAATATGGCTGGTAAACCACGTGCATACATTTTTAAATGTGCCTTTTTACCTTTTGGCGTCTCTTCTCTTTTCGTTTGTCTTCTGTATCTTGTAACATTTTTTCTTTCCATAGGTCAAAGAAATAAGAGGGATCAGTATAGAACTTCAGCCCATCCTTTTTATCATCTCTGTGAACAAAATTAGCAGATATTGAGAAAACAGGAGGATTATTGTTTAAAGCATACTTAGAGACCCAAGCAAGTATTCTAGCGTAATCATGACTCTGCAGATAACCTAGTGGGAAAGGCTCCAGTGGTGCCAATGTACTGCATAGGATGCCATTTCCAGACAGAAGACCTACCTCCCAAAGAAATGGAACAGTTCTGTCTGTTTCAAGTAGCAAGCCAGCTACTTTGCCAACTGAACTGTCATGAATAAGCACCCAGGTTCTGCTGACTCAAATGATACAATGAGGTGCTTACTTAAGAATAGGCCCAATACTTATTACATTTGTTTGGATAAAACAGTTTAGGAAGTAAACCTACACAGGATAAAACATAGGAAGTAGACCTACACTTTAATGAGAAGCTGGCTTTCCTGCAACCAAACCCATAAGTGCAGCACCTATTGGCCACTTCACTCAGGGCCTAGTGCAAACTGCATCTGGTTGTGCCAAGGTATCAATTGGGAAAACCCAGCATGAATGGGTGTTTGAGGTAAGTTGAAAATGACAAGAAGCAATGTTCAAACAATTATTTAAAACTTAGAAGTATATTGTGTTCAAATCAGCAAGCTAAACCACCCCCCACGTAGATAGATTTTGAGATTCTAGCATATTTACTCTGAGAGGTGCCTTAGCTCAGCATCTTTGCACGTAAAAATATTTTTTATTTTTTAAAAAAACTCTCAAGCACTAGAGAGATACTTTAACTTGAAGATATGCTGCCTGTCAGCATACTGTGGGCTAAATTGACTCTTTCTGACTTTCTTAGGCAGCCTTATAGAAGTCAACTGAACTATCTTTGGGTTACTGATATGGAGCCTTAGAATCATAGAAGAGTTGAAAGGGACCACAAGGATCATCTAGTCCAAGCCTCTGCAATGCAGGAATCTATTGCCCAATGTGGGGCTGAACCCAGAACCCTGAGATTAAGCACCTCATGCTCTTCCAACTGAGCTATGCCTCAGGGCTGTTGTCTGTATCAGACTCCAAAGAAAAGCTAACTGGGCAATATTCAGTAGCTTGAATCTAGTATTGATTACATCATTACTTGTGCAGACCTATTTATTCATTTGTAATTACTGTACCTATATGAAGTAAGGATATTCAACGGAGGCGGTTTGTCACTCCGATTATAAATATCAGCTACAGGATTGGGGATGCTGTTCTTCGAAACCACCTGTTGGTCCTGTACTGTAGAACTTTTGAATGCTTTTTTCATGTTGATATCCTGTAATGATACTGTTGATAAAAAGAACAAAATTAGTAGACAGAACTAAATTGAGAAAAAGCAAACCACAATATTCAGGAGTAAAGCAAATCAAAATATTGAACACATTTGATAAGAGGAAGAAGTGAGGAGCAAAACTGATTAAATTATTGTTCCTATATAGAATACAAAACATGCTCTTCACACAATTTGTGGGTGCAAGATTCTTAACAAGTCAGAGATGGTAATATTTCCCCAACAAGATTGTGTAAGTAAAAATATTTGGGGCCCAAATCCACAAGATTATGTATGACATAACAAGTTATATAGAGAGTAACTTAGTATGCACATTATGTGCTATGTTAAACAGCATAAACATGTGCACTGCATATCATGAAGAAAAACTGATCTGTCCAGTGACAACCTGCTCTTGTTTTCGAACTAAGTTCTGAAAAATTAGTCTTCAGGTAAGTGACCTTTGCCTAGCATCCATACAAGTGAGGAGAAAGCCAAGCAGAAACCCTTAATTTCACAGTTGCTTCCCTAACGGATATAAATACATACTGCAAAATGCATTTGAGCTGCACAACTAGTGTTTTGGATTATTTGGTTGCAAACAGATGTATTTTATTTATCATAGAAACCAATTAAAATTGTGTATCCATAGGACATAAGTACCGTTGACCTCAACTGTAAGTTGTTGTTATAACACCAACCTGACGTCAAACTTTTGGAGCAGATTTGGAAATATAAAAACTGTTTTGGGCCACAAAATACCCTTTTCACAGAAAAACTGGTCTTGTTCAGAACAGCTCCTAACCCGGCTGAAAATAAAGCAGGCAACATACGTATGCCACTCCAAAAAAGAGACAAAAAAGCAATGCAACACTGTCCACAAAATAGGCAACCTCTCCCCAAAAAAACCCTCAATTCTTTTACAAATTTGGGAGGGGCAGAAACCCTGGAAGGTGTCACATTAGGGACCCCATGGACACCACATTTGGGGACCCATATTGTAACATAATATGCTACCTGGCTTAAAATGCAAGACACACCTGCTTTTAATTACAAAATATATCAATGAAAGCAGCTTTAAATAAATGCATTATACTTCTGCATATTTGATTAGAATATGTATTCAACACTAGATTTACAAATTATGCAATCTATTATTTAAGCTTTTTAAAGGGTTATATCGACTATGAATCAATTTTCAGAAGCAGAATGTGAAAGTGAGAAATTTCATTTCTATGCAGCTTCTGCCAACAATCCAAAGAAAATATGGAGCTTCTGTAACTGCCATCCTAGACAAATGACAAAACTTCTGCTCCTGTAAGTGTCTTCAGTTGCCTAGAATGGCATCCTCAATGAACACAACTAGGCATTCCTTTTGTAAGTATACACAAGCAAGCAAAGATATAAGCAGTCATTCTGTATTCAGTGAAGTATTAGAACTTCAGATGTTGCATTAAGACTGAAGACCGTGATGCAAACAGGAACATAGGAAGTTGCCTTATACAGTGGTGCCCCGTAAGACGAATGCCTCGCAAGACGGAAAACCCGCTAGACGAAAGGGTTTTCTGTTTTTGAGCTGCTTCGCAAGACAAATTTCCCTATGGGCTTGCTTCGCAAGATGAAAACGTCTTGCGAGTGTTCCAATTTTTTCCGCTCCCCCCCTTTTCTAAGCCGCTAAGCCGCTAATAGCTTTTCAGCCGCTAAGCCGCTAAGCCTTTAATAGCCGCTAATCCGCTAATAGTGCTAATCCGCTAATAGGGTTGCTTTGCAAGACGAAAAACCCGCTAGACGAAGAGACTCGTGGAACGGATTATTTTCGTCTTGCGAGGCACCACTGTACCAAGTCAGACCATTGGTCCTCAAGCTTAGTATTTTCTATACTGACTGGCAGCGGTTCTCTGGGAATTTAGCCAGGTGTCACTTTCAGACCTACCTAGACATGCTGAGGATTGAACTTGAGACCTGCATGCAAAGCTGATGCTCTACCACTGAGCTACAGTCCTTCTCAAAATATAATGTAGGCATAAACTAGCTACAATTATGGTCATAAATTAGTGCTCTGTTACATAGGTAGTAGTGCTGCTACTCTAACCCCTTTCATATCTCATCCTCAGCACATTCATTTTATGCGAGAAGGGAATAGTATTATGCTGGTGGCCCCACACTCAACAATCACTACCATGCCCCATTGACCTTGGCTCCAACCTCCATGTGTAAGCGCTCCTTGAGCATTTTGTGTGGAAGTTGTAGGCACTGTTAGTGGTGGAATCCCATTCCCTCCAACATACAAAGAGCCAACACATAGAAATAAGTTATGAAAGGGGTTACCAAAGGTACCTGAAATTACAATTATGGGGCAGTGGCTCTACATGACAAGTTTAAGAAGAGTCTGCTGGATCATGCCAATGGCCCATCTTGTCCAGCATCCTGTTCTCACAGCAGCCAACCAAATGCTTGTATGAAACCCACAAGCAGGACCTGAGCATGAGAGTACTCTCCCCTTCTGTGGTCTCCAGCAACTGGTATTCAGAGGCATGCTGACTCTGACCATGGAGACTCTAGCAATTGATACTGATACACAATTTATCTCCATGACGCAGCCACTGAATCCTGAGAAGTAACCTAGGCCCAATAAAATCAATGGGCTGTATCAGCACACAGCAGTGTAGACTGCATCCAGTGTTCTAACAATCTGGTTATAAAATACCAAAAGATCAGTTTTCTTGGACAACAGTTTGTCCTACAGTGGTGATATGTATCTATTACTCTTCTGGAATAAGAGGTTTGATATGGGCATTGCTCATGTTCATCTATCTACTGCAAATTAATAATACATGAAATATACCCAAGCAATAGATCCAATTAAAAGTAGGACTCCTGCAAAGAGAGATAAGGGCATGGACTTCTAGTGGCAAATATTAAGTGGTTCTAAAATATTTTCCTCTTCCTCCCCTTTTTTCCTGCAAACCGCCACAGATTGCCCCCTCCCAAAGCTGCTACCTTAAAAAAAAACAAAAAACCAAGATGAAATATCACTCAGTACCGACTCCAAAGGAAAAAGTAGTGGTTGCTGAGCAATTAATTACTGTGCTCTTGTCAATATCACTTCTGGCTCAATGCTCAAATACAATTACCTACCTTCTTCCACAGTTGAATCCAGCTGGGTGACTTTGACAGCAAGGCGGTCAATTCTGTCTTGAAGGGAATTTGCCCTGATGTAGAAGTTGTTGGCCTCATTAAACAACTCACCAAATATGTCTTCAGCATGTTTGCCTATAGAGAAAGAAGACAACATCTCCCCAGGTGTTTTAATCACCATGACACACACTATGCACATGTATTTGCACACAGAAACAGTACAAAGTTTCTTCAGAGAGTTTTCACTATGCTTCTGGTGCTTTATGCAAGTTGACAAGCACAGAATTCCCACATTTATCCAATGTGACTGAAAACTGCTCTTTTCAGACACAATCCTACACACAGGAATGCCACACACTGTCAGAGCACGTATAAGCAGGGCCAGCCCAACGACTTTTGCTGCCTATGGTAAAGGACAAGTTAGCATTTCCCCATTGAATTTTACTTCAGCACTGGCAACAGGATAGTGTCTTCCCCTTGCAGTGCACCTGAAAGCAGCAGACTAGTTTGGGGGTATATTACAGGTCTGTGATATCCCAAAGAGAGAAATGGCCCAGGAGGAATAGGCGGCTGCTACCCTCAGTAAATGAATATTATAAACGTAATTCCATATACTACATATGGCATTTGTGATGAATTAAAGGCTTCTCTTTGCCTAGTGGTTGGGCCAGTGCTGGTTCCAAATCTTTAGATACCCAAAGGGAAACAAGCATTTGGGAAGAGAGGCTGGATCCACACGGCCAAAGCTTAAAAAATCCATAAAAGACTGCTCTACACACCCTAGCCTTAGAAGAGTTTGGATCTGATATCCCGCTTTATCACTACCTGAAGGAGTCTCAAAGTGGCCAACATTCTCCTTTCCCTTCCTCCCCCACAACAAACACTCTGTGAGGTGAGTGGGGCTGAGAGACTTCAGAGAAGTGTGACTGGCCCAAGGTCACCCAGCAGCTGCATGTGGAGGAGCGGAGACTAGAACCCAGTTCATCAGATTACGAGTCTACCGCTCTTAACCACTACACCACACTGGCACAAAGGAAGGTAAAAGAAAGAGGGAAACACTGGACCCAAGGCCATACAGGATATGAAGTCAAGGTGGCAAGGCATTGATTTTACTTATTTTGATTATTCACATGCAAAGGTGCTGAGACTGCTAAACCCAAAGCTATCATGCCACTTAAGCCAGCTTCGAAACTGTGTATACTCTTCAAGTTTCCCTTAAAAAGGAAAAAACCACATTTTAAAAGCCATCCAGTTACTTACTTAGGCTGCTTAGCTGGCGTATGATAGCAGCAAGAGTACTATTGGTTACACATTCTAATTCACTAGTAATTCCCTCAGGCAGAGCTCCTCTGCAGAGGTGTCGAGGTTCAATGTTCCTTTTGACTAACGGCATGATTCAGTGTCTGCCAAAACAAAAGAATAAAACATTAGTCTCACCCCACCACAATACTCCCCAAAACTTTTTTTATAAAGGGCAGCAGCTGTCGTTGCAGTATGAGAATAATACAGCATGGCTTGAATACTCATGGTGTTTGAATACTATTACTAGGCAGGGAAGAAAAAGGGCTGGCTCAGTCCTGCCCCACAAGGCCTTGTTTTGGGGTCTTTCACTGAGTTCTGCTGGTGTCCAGCCCATTTGACAGGCGGAATGGATGCTTCTGCTCAATCTAACATAACCACCACCTAGGTGTTTGGGATTGCTGCGTATCACTAAATTCTCAGGAGAAATCCCAAGAAAAATATAAATCACTATCATTCCTCTGAAGACAAATATTAGACTAGAAATGAAGATTCTCATAGCAAATAAGTCCCTAAATATTTTTAAATATGTTTTGTAAATTAAGTATTGGATAGGACATAGGAGTTGTCCTACTTCCTTCTAAAGGTATTATTTACCTTTCATTTATTAAGAAAGCAACAGCAGAAAGTGTTAGAACAAAAGCCAATGGATTTTGTCATACCTAAACAGGACATGCAGATTTAGAGTCAGTTGCTGGGAGGTAGTAACAAGGCAGAACTATTGCTTTTATAAGCCCTCCTAGTGGGCTTCCCAGAAGCATCTGGCTGGTAACTGTGGAAAACAGATGTGGGACTAGATTGAATGCTTTTGAAGTTCTCTTCTGTTAGATATTAGACAGCTTTTGTATATTGTCTTTTTGGTGCCTACAGAAGACCTTCCTTTTCCAACAAGACTTTTAAGGAAAGATCTCTTAAGTCTGCATCTGTATTGGAATTGTTTAAGATTTATTAATTGTTTTATCTCCTTAGGTAGGAAAGTTGGGATATGAATAAATAGTGAACCTTTGGTCGGATCCAGTAGTGCTGTTCTTAAATGAATTCCTTAGGTAGACTATAATCTACACATTATCCAGATATAATGTACCCACATTCCCAGCATGTTTGCCCTCCTGTCCCAGCAACGTCTACGCTGGCTTGGTCATGTCCACAGAATGGAAGATGGCAGAATCACCAAGGATATACTCTACAGGGAGCTCGCTGCAGGTACTAGGCCAGTTGGCAGACCAACTCTGCATTATAATGGCATCTGCAAACATGACATGAAGGCTGACAACATTAACCCTGCCATGTAGAAATCCCTTGCAAGACCACCACAACATCTGGAGATAATCAGTCAGGTCAAGTACCCACAACAGTGACCAGAGAAGGAATGACCGCTGGAAGGAGTACAGAAAGAAGAAACACTATGGTACACCTGCATCAGCACCACCAGACACCTTCATCTGCTCCAGCTGCAACAAATCATGTCTTTACAGTCACAGCAGGCACTGTAACTCTCCAGTGGTTTGAATTTACCCCTGAAGGCAAATACTTCCATTATCTCCTGAAACTGTCAGATGCCAACCAGATATAATGTAAACACATTACAAAGTTCCTTTCATTTCAAGTGGAATTTATCTTTGTAACAAGCATAGGATCAAGATGAGCATCTGCTAGTGTCAGATTCAGCCAGGATTTGAACAACGGTTCTTAAATACCTACTCCAGGGACGCGGACTTAGAAAAAATATTGGGGGGGCCCGGGAAAGCTCATGAATAATAAATAAGCTCATGAATATGCAAATAAAGTGGCTCCGGCCCTAAATAGGGCAAGCCACGCCCCCCAGCCAGCCGATTGGCTGGCTGGGAGGTGTGGCCAGTCGGGATTCCCCTGTTCTCGCGGGATTTCCAGCCGGGGCTCTCCGATTACGGCGCGCGGCTGGCTGGCTGGCGAAGGAGGAGGCGGGGGACGGCGGCGGCGCTCTGCTGGAAGGGCGCCCGCCTGAGATTATTGGGGGGGCTGAGCCCCCCCAAAAATTTTTTTGAGGGGGCTCGAGCCCCCTCAAGCCCCATGGAGTCGGCGCCTATGACCTACTCCCTATATAATGAAACAATTTTACCAGTCAGCTTTGCATATAAAGCTAGTTCACAGTCACTGGGGCAGATCCTCTCTACAGCCTGTGTACATTAGAAAAGGTTACTGTGCCTCCAGCATGCCTGCAACATAATGTGCAACAAATGTGCACACAACCTTTCTGTGCTATCCTCTCTCCTTCGAAGGAAGAATGTACAAATAATTCACATATATAGTTCATCTCAGCTTTCAGCTGTAGAGCTAAACACTGAATAACGAGGGCATGTGTGTTTATTTTCACAGAGAACCAGTAGTATTATCTATCCTACTTTTCCCCAACCTAATGCCCTCCATATGTTTTGAACTACAACTCCCATTATCCCCAACTGGCATGGCTACCTGGATGAAATAAAATAATACCAAAGTAGCTTTAAACTAGCTATAAATTGAGGAGGGAAATCCCCTCTATTGAATCATCTGGACAAAGCCTGACTGCAAAGGAAAGCTAGTAGAGAAAATAAACAGTATTTTATCATTTTACAATTTCCCTCCCCTCCTATGTGGAATCTTGAATATGCAGGTAGCTAACTATTCAACTGCCCAGCCTCAATATACAAACATAGTTTTGTATTGTTGTTCTCTTACATGATCAGATTACAGAATTAACAAAAGGTGCTAACAAGTTAATCCAGTTCTTAACTGTAAGAGCTGCTCATCTGCATGTATTTATCTTCCAGATGGCTCTCAATGCATATGAGGGAAACGGCAGACAGGCAGAATATATCCTATGCCACTTGAAACTCTTAAATGATCTTTGGAATAAATGTTAGTTACCCAGATTGAATAAATAACACCTTCACAAGTTGTTGTGAATTCTATATAAAATAAATTGGGACAATCCTGTCAGTCACTTATGTACCATTGGTTTCAACAAGAAACACAGGTGAAACTCGAAAAATTAGAATATCATGGGAAAGTTCATTTATTTCAGTAATTCAACTTAAAAGGTGAAACTAATATATGAGATAGACTCATGACATGCAAAGCGAGATATGTCAAGCCTTTATTTGTTATAATTGTGATGATTATGGCGTACAGCTGATGAAAACCCCAAGGAAGGTTGAGACCCACTGGTCTAACCCAAAGCAGTGCATTTCTGATAGAGATGCCAAGCTAAGTGTACCAATCTTACTCATTTCAAGGTCATCAGTATGAAATACTGGGATGTAACCAAAATAATAATTTGTTCTATTCATGGATTAGGGCTTTCCTATCCCCATCCCACTACAACCCCACCAACCCAAAATCCATCTGTGGAATGAGGGAGCCTTGGAAACATTATGAGATGTGGCACAAGTGGCTGCTGATGGAAATTACTAGGGTCTTGTTCAATACAGTCTATGTGTAGTCAGTTTTGTTGCTCCTGGTTTGCTTAGGTTCCTTTATAATGGAGTGTGTGTGTGTTTCCTTTCTTGCACAGAATCTATGGCAGTGTATGTGGGGCTTCCAAACAAGCTCTCAGCCAGCACAAAGCTTAGTGTGTCACGTGCTTTCGGACCATGAGTGAGGACCAGGTATACAGATCTTCAGACTGCAACAAAATGTTGTATAGACTTCTTTTTCACAAATGATGGTACCAAAGTCAAACTTTCAAATCAAACTGTAGTTCACTCTGCTAATTTGGCAGGAGTGGGATGGAAAAGAGATACTGGGGTGACAGAGAAGTTGCACTTTTCAAGTCAAACACGCTCAGAATAGTTTGTCATCCTGACAAAACCATAAATCTTGTTGATATTCAGCATTTGGTAAGGTTCACTTACTGTTCTAGAAAATAATAGACCTCTTAATGCTATTTTCTCTTCAGTTCTGAAAGACTACTACACCATTTTTTCCATTATGTGCAACAAATCTAAATAATAAGATACGAAAACTGTAATTGGCCTAACTGTAAAAGAATGAGTACCCCCTCTTCCCAGAAAAACCACTTGGAATAGCAAATAATCACTGCTCTTGCCCAAGCTTGACAGGCAACAGAGGAAATAAGTAACAGACCCTTAAAAACATGGAGGAGGAATGGGGAACAAAACATTCATTTCGCTTTTTCCCCTGATGAAAATAATGACAAACTGTAAACAAGAGCTGTACAACTGTAATCAGTGTTTCATTATGGTACTCATGTTGCTTAATAGAAATGAGAATTTGTGTGTGCCCACATCAGCAACAAAGCAAATGAAACAAATGCACTATCCTCCTGCACCTACCCCATTCCTTAGAACTTGAATACAACAGCTTTTCTAGCAACGTTGAACAGAAATAATAAAACTAAAGATAACTAAGACAATACCTGAGAAAAAACTATAGAAGTAAAAGCGACCAAAGGGACTGTGACCTCCATTTTTATCTCCGTAAAATCGTCCAGGAGGACCTCCAGGAACCCACACATTCATGTACTGTCATCAAGCCGAGGTTTGGCTTAGCAAGTCATGTGAACTGAATCATTATTAAAGAACTTCAGACTGAGTACATAAATCTAGAACTTTCCTCACACATTCTGTATCATGAAGAGTTGCCTGTAGGTATGAAACTCAGATACTATACCATCCATGAACTCTGTCCAAAGACAGAATGGACTACCAACCAGAACTCCTGAATATTTTAAGCTGTTGAATTGAAACATACCTCAACTTGCATTAAATCATAAAAGTAATATAGAATACTCATATTTTACCTTCTGAGTCACTTATGCAAACTGCAGAGTACTGCAAATCATATTTATAATGTTAAACAGGTTTTTCCCGAACATTCGAACTTTATGCCACTATTAAAAGCCCTGAAAAACAAAACAGATAGTTATGACTCCTGCAGTGCACTTACTACATTTGGTGCCTGAAGGGAGTTTGAAAATGTTGTTCAAATAGTCATGTTAAACCTAATAACCTTTTAAGACAAAGTTCTATTAACAGTAGGATACTGCTGCTGACAATGCAAGTAAGCAGACATATGCCGTCCCATATGAAGAACAACTCATCACCAGTGGAATTCTGTCACCCACTAACTTACCATTCAACTCAATCCTAGCCCTGACACATTTTGACAGTGGCAGTGTGCAGGTGCTGCCTTTGAATGGGAGTGAAGCCTTTTTTTAAAAAAACAACAACCAAAAATAATAAACAATAACCTTCTAAAATGTTTTAAACCTTGGGTTAAGGAGAATCAAAAGATAACTGCAGTTAAAGTCACAAACGTTTCCCTTGATCACAAGTTAAGACACAAGTGGGAGCCTACAGCATTGAGATCTTAGGCTGGTTCCTATATTCCTAACACGATGGAGTAATGCTCTATCTCCAGTGGCTGCACACAGGGATGGGAGAAGAATTCTATTCAGTTCATATTTAAAGGCAAACTACAGCCATCCTTCAAATTTTGCAATGCTGGTCTCCAACCAAGTAATGTATGCAAAAATGCATATACTAGGGTAAAGTATGGATAGAAATGCATATATTGGTGAAAAGAACACAAAAATGCATATCATGGCAAACTGCTCCACAAAAATGTGTTTACTCTGCAAAAATACATAAAAAATTGAGTATATTAGGCATATTTTGCCCTAAAATGCTAATGAATTTTCATGAAAACTTTCCCTCCCAAAATTCAATGGACAATGTGGGAAACAGGATGTTTCACAAGATGGATGTTCAGTCTGATCCAGAACTGTTCTTCATATATATATGAAATGTTCAGAAAGATCATCAACTTAGAGGCCAAGTGGATAAAAATGCCAGAGATTAAGAAGAAAGCAACAAAAGCAAAAATGTAGTTGCTTAATCATCAAGGAATGTGGTTCTCAACTGGCATGAAACAATAAATATTGTAGCAGGTGCAGAGACAAGGGGGAAAAACACAGGGCAACAAAAACTGGACTGAAAGGACAGCTTGGTAGTGACTGTGGTGAGAGGCTACAAAAAGTTGGTGTGGAGAGGTCATTACATAAGCATAGCATGTCCTCTGGAGGTTTTTGTTATTAACAAAAAATGCCTTAAAATAATCAATATTATAACTGATTATTAACAACAGGCAATACCTGTCTGGAAGCATTTGCTTACAACTATAAAGAACAGAGGGCACAATACATTCCATCCTTCTATATACGGAAGGAAGACAGATAACACATCCCAGTCTCTGCATCCATCACCGCCAGTGGCAGAGAAATGTCGGAGTAGGGAGTTCTTAACTGCAATCCTTATGACATGGTCTGAGCAAGAAGGTGCTGGCTTAAGTCACGAAATTAGCAACAAAGTTCACCAACAAGGAGAGGAAATCAGCTAAGTTCTAGAACTATTCAGAAAGGCTAGCCTTTGGTCAACAAAGGCTCAAATCCATACGTGCAACTGCAAAGACCCCCAAAGAACAGTGTGTTACTGGTCCACTGGCAAAGTATGGACAGAAGTTTAGTCTTCTGGTATTTATATTCTATGTGGATATAAGCCTTTTATTGCTTTCCAGTCAAAGATGCTGACAATGGGAATTCTGAGCATCTACAGCTCCAAATACAAAGGTCACTGTTCCTGGATCCCCTGACACAGCAACAAAATGTTTCATGGTTTGATATATTCTCTCTAGAAGATAGACAAGGGGTATATTCTGTTTCTAAATTCAAGTTGTGCTTGCAAAACACTTAACACTTGGCTGCAACATGTTTTGAAGAGAAAATTTCTCACATGACAAAAATGCAATGGTTTTGGCAGACAATATTGATGCTCCCAACAACCACTGTTTTTAAAAGAAAATGCACACTGAACTTTGCTCCAAGAACAATAATTTGCAATTGCATGAAGTATGTATATTGCTGGCTGATGTCAAATGGAATGTATACATGTAACAGTAATGTTTTGAATTCTTTTCAGTTCAAGACCACATAAATTCATACAAAGAAGAAACAATTCTTTTTTAAAAAAATGCAACTTAAGAAACTAAAGATCTTTCAAACAGTCCATAACGAAAGGGAGGTCCTGTTGGTGCATAACTGCTTTTTGTATGGGAGAAGGTGGCTTGAAAGGGCAAAATAAATGGGGTGGGGGAGAAAACCACAATCAAAAAGAGAACAGACAACAGACAACTCAGCCACTAATGCATTGAAACTACACATCCTGATGCAGAATCAATACAATCTACTCTCAGAGGAGAGAGAAGGTACATTTTGGTTCCTGAAAGAAAGTAACAGGACTGCATAGTAAACATGCTCAGATTTCCCTCTTCCCCCACTACTAAGGAACAATTGGAAACAAAGCTCTTTTTTAACAGAGGTGCCTCTCTTTGTTACTTACATATTACCATAAACTACTGTAAAACTGAAGAGTAGAAACTAGGAAATTGAACATTATTGAACATATTATTTGTATTCTGTGTCCTCCTTACTCAACTGCCTGCAAAGAAACTGGATAGATCATTTTTTAATATTTTGAACATCAAATATTAAATCTACTTTGCAACTTAAAACTTTTTAAAAGAGCTTTTTTTAAAAAACAACAACCACAGAATCATTCATTTGTTTGGTCTTCACTGCTAGTATTCGTATTAGCCTAACTCCTAAGATCACGTTTCAAAGCTAATGCATAAGCATTTTTCAGGGCCAAATGTTTTGCAACTCAGTCTTTTCAAAGATTTCCAATATGGATGAAGGTGCACAAGTGTTAACTCAATTAAGAGCAATATAAGGATGCAAGATTAATCAATATTATCAAGGTTACAGAGAAATGTTAGCCATGATTGCCACCAACGCTCAAGACACAAATCAGTGGGGAGAGAGTTACAAAAGTGACTAAAGTACTTTTACATACACATTTTTCACTTTTGTTGCTATAGCACAGTATTTAATATTTGATGTTAATCAACAATATAGAACTAAATGATTGTCAGTTCTAGATTGATAAGAAGCCACAACCATGCACATATCATAAGCCATTATTAATGAGGTATCAGGCCACTGTGTAGATATTTACAGGTTTTATCCATCAGTTATAAAGAAAAACTGCCAGTTTAAGGGAAGCAACACTATGAGCACTGTAGCATAAGGTTACCAGACGTCCCCGTTTCCCGGGGACAGTCCCTGGATTTACAGATCAGCCCCCATGAAAAATCTATTGAAGTTGAAAGTATCCCCGGATTCAATGAAAAAAATCTGGTAACTGTACTGCAACACTATATTTTTATATTAGAGTACATTTGTTAAGTCTGTGGGTTCCTAAAGTCAGTGATATTTTCTACTGTTATTGGTAGAGTATTTCAAAAGTGTAGTGTCACTTCACACTTCCACAAAGCAGAACTTCCCAATCAATACAGAAGGCAGTATTCAAAAGGATCTATTTGTATGCAGGCCATGCTTAAGACAAATTGTGAAGCTAGCATGTAGCCAAATATGCACAAAGGCTATTCAGTAGTATGGGCATTTTGTCCAAGTTCTTTCAGTTAATTATGGAAAAGAACCAAGCACGAGAACCATAAGGACTTTGAATAGAGACTGTCCCACAAATGAATAGAAGCTGTATGTTTAATTATTATGATTATTTATCTACTGTACTACCAACAATGCACACAGAACTTTAGGGTCGCAATACTGAAAAAGAAAAAAAAAGACACAAAGAATACTCTGCCTCACATTCCCATCATACTTCATGAATATAGAAACAATATGAGGTTATACTGGATATATTTTAAAGGGCGAGAAGAGAATGAATGAGAACTGTGCATCTCTTTCCACAAAAATAAATGGGGACAAATCAATTTAACATAACAAATAATTTATTATTATGAATAGCTCCATTATTTTAATTCATATCCACTGAGATATGAAATCTATAAAGGCTTCAAAAAGTATTCCAACACCTCTGGAAAGTTGAAAGAGATGTCCTTGTATACAAAAGAGGGGAATTCAATAAAGGTATTATTATACTAGGACCTGAGAGACCAGGGTTTAAATCCCCACTAAGCCATGAAGCTCACTGGGTGACCTCAGGCCAGCCACTGCCTCTCAGCAAAACCTACCTCACAGGGTTGTTGTGGGGGATTAGATGAGAAAGGGGAGATTAGATTAGCTCATTGCAGAAAAAGGTGGGAAGGAGGTATAAAAATATAAATAAATAAATATTTTTTTAAAAATTCAGCATCATAAAAAAGTATTCCAACACCTGTTTAATTACCACTCACTGAAACAGATGTTACCAAATTCTAAAAACATAAGCCAAGAGAGGTAAGGCAAATCAATTTTCAGTGGAGTACCTATGTATGCTTGCTTTTGCTGCAACAAAGCACCATAAGACTTAAAAAAATTCTTATGGCACAATATTTTGTGGACTATAAGGCAGAGAAACAGTGTAATCTATTCAGAAGTAATTTCACTAAATTCAGTGGGACTTAATCCCAGGCAAGCATGTACAGAAGTGGTGGGAACCTCAGGCCTGGGGGCCAAATGTGATGATACTAGGCTCACCATACGTCAGAAAAATTCCTGACATGTCATGGTTTTCAGATATAAAAATGTATGAAAATGTGATGGGAAAAGCAACTGAAACAGCTCAAAAAATCTCAACCATTTTGATGGTTTCCTTAAAAAAACTCAACAATTTTTGGAGTCTTCCTAAAAAAAAGCAACCTTAGGTGATAGAGTCCTCATTATCTGGCCCACTGGATTCTCCTCAGGTCCCACCCTCTCCTCAGCCACATCCTCTTTCAAGGCCCCACCCCTGCTTCATTAAGTATTTTTGCCTGGCTGGAATGTGCACTTAACAAAGCACTGATAAGGACCAAAACTGTTTTGCTCCAGTACTGTTATTGCTTTGCATGCATTCTGACCATGCCCTGAAACATATTCCTTTTGCTATTTCATATTCCACTTTGTGTTCACGCTATCAGTGCTGCTGAACCTGCCATCCAAATCTGTTCTCGAGCAGGTTTGGGTATCTAAGCAGACAAAAGTTAAAACAATTACCCTTGCCACTGATGACTGCTCACATTCTTTCAAAGATGTCGTATTAGGTTGCCTTAGGAAAAGCTTTGTGATTCTTCTAACAACTTAACTACACATTAATGGTTTTTTAAAAAAAAACAACAACATCAGGCATGGGGGAGAGATAATTATCTGAACTTGAACAAATTGATGTTACTACTGTGGCTTACTAAAACAAACCAAGTTCAAATCATAGTTCCTGAACTTGCTTCCATAGTTAAAATTAATCACAGTTTGTCCACGTTTATAACTAATACTAAAATGTTGTTAACTGAGAACAGAAGGAAAAACTTCTGATCTCCTTCGCACAGCTGCATCTAAGGAAGGGGGGGGCACAAGTCAAAGACACATTCACATAACAATAAACCATTAATGCAGTTAAAACAGGAACACAATGCAAGTTGAACTGAACAACAGGAATAGATAAAATGCCAGACAGATCTAAAGCCAAACTCTTTTTGTTCAGGTGACTATTCCTAGGAAGCACATATATTTATGCATAAAGCTCTTTAGGCATGCTAAAATTAGTATGCTAAAAGTGTTGACCACTTTCTGAGGCTGAAGAATTAAGCACACTTACTAGGAACCAAATTCCACTGAGCTTGGAGGAGTGATGTAGGAGTGTACTGTATGGATATGTATATGTATATGTATATGTATATGTATATGTATATGTATGTGTGTGTGTGTGTGTATAATGTAAAGCAGAGGGAGCCAACATAGAGCCTTCCAAATGTTTTGGACTACAACTCCCAGCATCCCTGACAATTGGTATAACTGGCTGGGGCTGAAGGGAGTTGTAGCTCAAAACACCTTGAGGGCACAACATCAGTGACCCCAACGTAAAAAGTACATTCTATTCAGTTGGCATATAAATATATTTACTAGTATTCTAATAACACTTTGAATATTACATTTCATCCACACTCTTTCCCCTAACTTTCCCCCTAATGATATTTCAGTTGTTGTTTTTTGCAGTAACAAAAACTTTTCAGATAAACACAAGATTAACAAAACATCCTTTTTTAGTTTTGTTGACTACATACAGTGGACGCTTGGGTTGCGAACGTGATCCATGTGGGATGCATGTTCGCAACCCGCAATGGCGTGTCTGTGCATGCGCAGGTTGTGATTTGGCACTTCTGCGCATGCGCAAAGCACGATTTAGTGCTTCTGCACATGTGCGACCGCCAAAACCCGGAAGTAACCCGTTCCGGTAATTCCGGGTTTTGGCGGTCCGTAACCCGAAAAAACGCAACCTGAAGCATCTGTAACCTGAGGTATGACTGTATTCCAATTCAAAACTTTCCAGATAGCTTGTGTCACTGACCTTAAGACAAGTGGTGCACATTTATTATACTGCATGCCTATATATATCTACTCAGAAGTAAAACCCATTCAGTTCAATGGGAATTACTCCCTGGTAAATGGGTTTAGAACTGCAGCCTTAGACATTAGCTGGTTTACTTAGCATACGGCAACAGTCTAACAAATCTGACATCACAGTATAGAAACTAGTTTCTATGATATTCTGCATATTTTACCTTCTTACTACCACAGCCAAAGAATTAAGATCTCTTGAATCAGGGTTTGTTAAACAAACCAAGAACATATAACACTGATAACAGCCTTTATGATTCCCTACCTTTGTTCAAATAATTTGTACAGTACATGCGATTCTCAACTTAGGAAGTGGTTACGTTCCAGGATACAGCGTAAAGCCAAAATTGTGTATAGTCAAAACACATTGCATTCAGTGGCAGGTGGAATTGCCAAAGTATTTTTTCTGAGGCAGGAGACAACCAAGAATGCATAATGATTAACAAAGGATTATTCCTAATCATAGCAAGTAAAAAATAACTTTTACTATTTGCTCCCCAATTTTACTACTGTATTTAGAATTAATGCTCCAGGTTCTATCTGAGAGTAGGTCACATTGTTCCCCAAAACAAGGACTCCACCTAATAGCCAAGGCATCTATTCACACAGATCTATTAATCAAATCAAGGCAGCATCTCTATGACATTTTCCTGATTGGGGGGGGGGGGAATCAGAAGTATCAATACCTTCCTTACTTCATAGCTTTGTGTGTGGTTTTCCTCAAGCTTCCTAAAATGCTGACTAACCAACTTCAAACTACTTTTCTTTGAGCACACATGAGGAGAACAGTAAAATCTGCTGAAAGGAAATGTCTCACTATGTCAAAGCAGCCACAGATCATGTTGGCATATCTGTTACAGTGCCTTGGGAGATGCACTCATCCATCTACAGTGCTCATGCATTAGCTCTACCATCAATCTGTGCGGTCTGCTATTGATGTCACCAACAGCTACAACATACTGTTTTTTATACTAATGGGCAAGCACATACACTTAGCATTTATTTTTCTTATGTTTCTGAGTACTTCAGCATCAAATGTACACATCCCATGGGAGTCTAACTGCAACAGATGAGCACAAGAGAGAGCATACAAGGTATTAATATGTTAACTATTAAAAGTGTTAAAAGTTGTTTGCCACTTTTTAAATCGTTGAAGGGTGCATCTACTTTTGGTAGATTTGCACATACCCCATAGTAAACCATTCCCTTGGCTTCGGGTGTTTGAAATGATTGTAGAGAAGGCAATACAGATGTTGAGTGTTAAAGTCCCAGCGATCCAACACTGCCAAAAAAAAAAAAAAAATCCACTGGCTCAGTTCAAACATGATGACCAAACATGTTTTGCACTACCCAGTTTAGAAAGCAAACCATGGCTGAAAGCTACTGTCTTACTTTCACTGTCCATCTACCCAGCACTCACCATCATAGCTTCATAAACTCACTACCATCTCTATGGTTCAGCAGCCTTAGGAAATAGAGCAATCGTCATAATGGTTTTTGAATTCAGACATTGCATCAAACATCCATTAGCACAGATCTTGGATGGTGAACCACTCCAAACCATAGTTTCTGAAGGTGGCTGGCAAACAGCTGGCAAACCATGATTGTATTCAGACATGCTTAACCAATTAAGTTTACCTAACCATAGTTTGGCATCATGTCTGAATTGACCCAGAATGCTTTGTGCCTGCTAAATAGGTCTGTTTTTAATAGTACCTCCAAAAAAAGTGAACTACGGTTGTCCAGTCACACACTCAGATAACTGGGTATCTTAAACAAATTTGTTCTCTAGTGAATCAGGATTTTATCCTGATATAGCAAGTTATCTTAACATTCTGCATACTTTGACAGTTTTAGAGAACACTTTTCTTCACTTTTTGCTTCACCACTAGCTAGCCTTCACTTGCTCCATTTTCTCAGCACAAAGGCAGAATAGGCAACTAAAACCACCAACCCCTCACTTACCGAACAAAAGGAAGAACAGAGTAGTTTTAAAAACATAATTATGTGTAGTCTTCTTAGGGAGCTAAAGGGGGACCTAGATTTCAAAGCTTAGGGGATCTCTCTCTCTCTCTCTCTCTCTCTCTCTCTCTCTCTCACACACACACACACACACCCCGAAACTATTTCTTAAAAAATTAAAAACGTTATCTAGGATCCTAATCTCACACAAACCAAAACCCTAAGTAAATTTCTTTAGAGGTTGGTTGTATTAAAAGAAGAAAAGACAAACCCACAGAAAGCAACACTAAATATCTTAACGATTGTGGGTTTACCTGCTTTCAGGGCTAGAGATTTGCACACTTAAGCCAGATGGAGCGGTCGAGCCCTTTGCCCGGTTTAAAGCAAAATAAAGGAACTTCGATCTGGAGTGGGAGGAAGACAGCCTGAAGAATGATGCAAATCTCTCCCTTTAAACAACCGCCTGTTCCAGAATGGAGAAAGCAGCCAGCAAAGCGGGTCACGAATTCCCCGGGGGCGACTTAATGTATGTGTATATGGGGTGAGGGGAGGGGGGTGGGGCGCAGCCTCTCCCTCTCTCCCCTCCCAGCACTTTGTCTGGGAAGGAGGGGAGCGGGAGAAGGAGAGTCTCAACTCTTTCTGAGAGTTACGCCGTATATATCAAGCGGGCAGCCGTCCCGAAAGACAAGGCGACACAACTCGCTGGCCCCAAGAAACAGATACCGCTCATGTCAGTCTGACCCGGGTCGGCCAGCCTCGTCCCCCTCACACCGCATGAAGGGGCTCCGAGTGGCGCTAAACCCACGCGAGGCGGGGCGTGTGTGTGTGAAGGGGGCCTCGGGGGATTATGAAGGCGCTCTCTCGCTCACTCTCCGGGCGGGAAGCATCGAGTGACCATTTCGCTTTAAATCTCCCCAGTCGCAAAACTCTTCGGGATTATGAGATAGATAAGGAAGGTGGGCGGGGGAAGACGCCGGGCCGCCTCCGCTTCCAAGCCATGGAGCAACACGCTTCGAATTAAAACCACTTCTCCCGCCCCCCCACCCCCACCCCGCCGCCTTTCCTCTCTTCCCTACGATTTCCCTCAACCGCATCGCCAACGGGCGCTTCTTCTCAAAATAAGGGCTTTTGGGTGGGCGCGCGCTTCCCCTCTCGCGTTCTAATCCTCGCCCCCGCCCCCGCGGCATACCTCGCGCGCGCGCCACATTCCATCTGGCTCGACTACAGCAAGCGGGCGCGGGGCTCCCAGTCTACTCCCCACAGGCGGCAACGGCGGCCAGGCAGCGGGCTCAGCTCGGGAGCCATTCAATCCCCTCCCCCTCGGCGCCCTCGAGCGTGTCGAGGAGTAGTCCCCGCCCAACTCGGTCCTATCTAGGCTAAGGATGGAGGCGGGCAGAAAGCGAGCGCGGGATGGAGGGAGGATTTGTATCCGAGCAACAGAACTGATCGGCATTCTCAGTAGCCAGTGAGCGGGGCAGAAAAGAGAAGGGCTGCTTTCTGCCTCAGGGATTACTTTAAAACACACACACACACACAAACGGCGTTTGCGTTATCCCTTTTCCTCTTCGCTTTACGGTTCTGGCAGCTGAACCGATTTGGCTTCCCCTGGGCTCTCGCCCATCCCGACTTCTCACAAGCTTCGCTTCCTTTCCTTCCGCACATTATCGCTTCCCCACGGCCTCTAAAGTTTTGTCTTCCTCACACACACAACCTGTAGGACTCTTTCTCCTCACGACTCCCACCAGCCTCCGTTATTCACTCAGGACCGTCAGGAGCGCCCTCAGGGCAGGACCTCGGGGGAGAGAAGTCAGTCGAACAAGCCACGAAGGCCTCAAACGCAGCAGCCCTTTAGAATTAGGTGAAGTCAAATACAGTACCTGTGTCTAAAAGGGGTCAGGGGATTAGACCATGAAAGCCAGCATCTCAGATAGGGCTAGCAGAGGCGTAGGGTGGGTTGTCAGCACCCGGGGCAAGGCAAATAATTTGCGCCCCCTAGAGTAGGGGCAGAGAGCTGCCAGTGCGAGCGCGCCCCCCCCCCCAGATGTTGCGCCCGGTGCGGCCGGCCCCCCCTGCACCTCCCACCCTACGCCACTGGGGCTAGGGGATTCTCCTGCTGGGTGGGGAGCCACTGTAGTAGCCTCCCTGCTGGGGTGTGGTTTATATGTCACCTAATATTTCAAAAATCACTTCAGTAACCGTAGAATTGTAGTAGTAGTAGTAGTAGTAGTAGTAGTAGTAGTAGTAGTAATAATAATAATAATAATAATAATAATAATAATAAATTTTATTTATATCCCGCCCTCCCCAGCCAAAGCCAGGCTCAGGCTTAATAATAATAATAAATTAATAATTTATTATTTATTCCCCAGCCACTCTGGGCAGCTCCCAACAGAATATTAATAATTAAAACACGATAAAACATCAAACATTAAAAACTTTTGAAAGGGACATCGGTATTCAGACCAGGAATGTAAAAATCAGGCAGCAAAGTTTCTTAAAGAAAAAGTTTTTATTTGGATTTTTGTCAGACAAAAAGCAAATAGGGTGCATTCAGGAAAATGAAGAATGCCCACCCCCCCTTTGGGGCAGTCAACTTATATATCTTTCTGCAAAGCACAGTTCGGCCCCTTGGCATCCCTTTAGCCAATGATTGACAATTTCCTATGGTCATTGATACATATTCATTAAAGCTCAACCAATGAATAAATTTGGTGTGTCCTTTCGGTTCCAAGTTGCCTATTCCACTAGGTGGCGCTACTGGCTTATAATCTACTTAACCTCTGTACTAGTTCCAGGAAGTGCCCCTGAACCCCCCGCTTCCAAGAAATGTCCTTGTGGTTTAGCAACTTCACACCTAAGCGTTATATCTGGAGCCTGGCGGTCAGCAAACATCCTGCTACTTGCCTTTGTCAGGGGTCGTTTCTCAGAAATGGCTTAACCTCAACTAGCAAACTTCCTGCAGAGGCAAGCTAGCTGCACCCACAAGCTTGCATGCTTGCTGCCTCTGCAAAAGGTGGCAAAGTGACAAACATGAGAAAGAGAAATAGTCTTTAGCTTTCTAAAATGGCTTTGTGCTTTTAGCTTTTAGATGGCCCTATAATATGGCTTCAGAGATTCTTAGCCTGGCTCTCCATTGGTCATCCTGACCTTCACCCCTCCATTCCCCCCTTTCCATCACGAAAATGCTGACCGGTCACGGTTCTCCATTTTCGCTTGATGGACCTATAGGTACAATATCATAGAGAGCCAGGAAATGTACACTCCTGTGGATACACGTGCCTCCCTCTATGACCCTGTCAAGTCTTCAAATATGGTGCTCGGGAACCACATAGGTGGTGTTCAGAATCTTGACCTCGCACGCATACCCAGCACTCAGACCTGTTCAGACTCTTGGCCACAGCCGTGGTCATGTTCAGGAAGGTGTTCTCCCCCCACCCGGTGGCCATCTGAGAGGTGAGAACCATCAGGAGGCAGGGTATGATCCACATCCTGATTCGAGGGATGTTCGGTGGCCCAGAACAAAGAACTGTACCACCAACACAGAAATACCACAAAAAGGGTAATACCGCAGGCCAAAGGGATGGTGGCCCACGAAGGCCAGGTCATGTGGGCCTCTAACTCCTGGCCCTACTGAGGCGTGAACAGCGTCTACACACAAAACGTTCCCACTCTACACAGGGAAAAGTGGCCGCCTGGCACTGATGCACTGTTAGGCCTCGGGAGCTATAGGGATGGCAATAGACACTGTAAAGTTCAAAGGCTGGTCCTACTGGGTGGAGGTCACCTATGTGGTCTCTGACCAGGGCCTATGGAGGCTGAAGCCTGGGGTGGCAACCCTTATGCAGCCACAAGAATACCCTACCACATTCAAGGGCATTAGATGTGGAGTTACCAGGCCCAGTAGTTCAGGCAGTATTCTGGGATTTTTTGGGAGGCTCGAGCCACCACGACAACCACAGGTGGGGCTGCAGGATTTACTGGCACTTGTTCAGCAATTTCAATGTGCACCTGGTTCAGGCTCCCTCCCCTGCAATATTTGCATTAAGATAGGCTCCGTCCCATGCAACACCTGGATTAAGATTAGGACCTGGTCTACCAGATGGGGTTGGTACAGTGCTCTACCCCCCCCGAGTGACAGTTGGTTACCCCCCCCCCACAACAGCAAGAGCGGTCCAGAACTCGATAGATTTCGACCGTCTCTGCAACTTCCCGTAGGAGCAGTACCCATGTGCGCTGGACAGTGGTGTGGAAGAGAAGCCACAGTGGGGTAGTGGGATGTTTCAATACGGCAACCTCATTAAACCCCTGTTCCCAATAGCCAATGAGCACGCCATTTCTTACCACTGGCAAGACGAACCAGTCATAGCAGAGGTCCGCAGGCCAATAGGGTTGGTATGGCTCAGTGGGGTCAGGACAATAGGACATAGAGCAAAAAGGGCAGTAGGACATAGAGCAAATCAATACAGAACATAATAGAGAAAAGGGGAAAGTCCTTGTGAAAGTCCTTGTGATGATCAGTCGCAGGATCTCGTTGCCCGTGGCCTAACGCGTTTCCGGTAGCGTCAGACACAAGGTGATGATCAGACGCGTGTGATACACCCAGGGAATCACGTCGGCTACTCTCACCGCAGTTGGGATGGAGAGGAGGACGGTATACGGGCCTCGCCACTTAGGGATGAGGGGGTTGCGCTTCCACACTGTCACCCGGCTGGAACTGGTGGACCGGCTCAGCGAGACTGCATGGTGTAGGCTCGAGGTAGTACCTGGAAAGGGAAGCAAACACACACGGGGACAGGAATTGCACTTGTTCCTGAGTGATGTGATCTCCCACCCGCCCCAAACTGGCGGGGATGTCTCGGACGAAAGGGGTGGCCTGCCATACAAAAGTTCAAAGGGTGATAGTCTCAGTCTCTTGGTTGGAGCGCTCCAAATCCGAAACAAGGCAATGGGCAGGACATCTATCCAGTGTAGTCCCGACTCCTGGGTCAACTTGGCCAAGTGGGTCTTCAAGGTGCGATTCATACGCTCAGGTTTCCCCAAACTCTGGGGTCTGTAGGCTGTGTGTAGCCTTCAGTTTATCTGCAGCGCCTTGCACACTTCTTGCACAACTTTATCAATGAAGGCAGGGCCATTGTCACTGCCAATACTTCTGGGGAGGCCAAATCGGGGTATGAGTTCATGTAACAGTTTCTTGGACACTTCACAAGGTATCTCTGTTCTAGTGGGGTATGCCTCTGTCAGGGTGCAGACAAGCACAAGCAGGTATTTGATGCCCCTAGCTGGTGGTAGTTCAGTGAAGTCCACAATCAGGCTTTCCATAGGGGTAAAGCCCACGTGTTGTACACCCGGTGGGGGGAGGTGGCCTTGTCTGGGGGTGTTCTTGGCGCACAGGACACACCTCTGGGTTATAGCAGCAACTAGTTGAGAAAGGTTAGTGATATAGAAAAGTCTCCCAAGGTGTGCTCTGGCAGCTGGACCCCCTAGATGAGTGGACTCGTGGTAATTCTTCACAATCACGGTAGCCAGATGTTGGGGCACAAAAACACGGTTTCCTGGTAGACGGAACCATCCCTCCTGGAGTGTTGCTCCTTCCTGGCGTGCCCACTGTTGTTCCTCCGGTGTGTAGCGTGGTTCCACATCGTCTGGAGTGAGTTGTGGGATGAGGGCTGCGTTGAGTGCTGGTGGAGGTTTCAAAGCTGCTTCACGAGCTGCGTTGTCTGCCTTCCGGTTGCCCCTAGTGACCATGTCCCGGCCTCTCCCATGGCCTTTGCAGTG
Source organism: Podarcis bocagei (assembly GCF_964188305.1). Taxonomy (NCBI): domain Eukaryota; kingdom Metazoa; phylum Chordata; class Lepidosauria; order Squamata; family Lacertidae; genus Podarcis; species Podarcis bocagei. The sequence goes on from NC_138130.1 coordinate 82,514,172, forward strand.
CATCACGGCAATCTCTTCGGGACCCCATACTGCTTCCAGTAACGTCTCAACTTCTGGACATGCAGGGCAATGCCTTTTGCTGTTGGACTTCGCCTCAAAACACAAACAACTCTTGGAGACTTTGGCTTTCTTAGAGCTCTTGGAACGGCTTGCCTGGATTGCACCCCCACTTCTGGGTGCTCTGCTGCCTGAGGAACAACTTGTAACTGCCTTCCTCTTCCCAGCTCTCAGCCTCTCTCCAGCCCACAGTCCATCACACAGATTTATTGAAGCGTAGAAACAGCTTCCCAAAACAGCCTCAGCCCCCTCTGGGCTTGGTACTTTTTCTGGGCATCCTCTAGCCCCCTCTGGGCTGGCTGCCACTGTGGCCTGACATGCTGTCTTCAGTGGCTGCCACGTTACCCAGGGCTTCCTCCCTTGGAGTATTGGCAACAGCCAAGAATCAAGGCTGGCCCTTAAAATGGCTAGGACCCTTTGGTCTCTCTAGAGCATCAGGCACGTCTGCTTCACAAGCTTCCACTGCGCCTGCAGACTTCTCAATGGGTTGGGCAAAGCCTGTTTCAGCTTGTGTACCCCTTATATTCCATAAGGGTGAGAACCGAATGGGGCACATTCACATGCATCTCCTGGCCAAACGTGAACTTGCCTGCTTCTTCCACTAGTGTGGCGGTGGCAGCGACAGGCCACAGACAGGGTGGCCAGCCTTTCACTGTGGAATCTAATTGCTTGATAGTCTCAAAGGCTTCTTGTTGGGCTGGTCCCCACTCAAAGGGGTCTCTTCCTCTTCCTCTGGTATTCTCATTTAGAGGTTTTGCTAAAATACTGAAGCCTTGGATCAGGATTCTGCAAAAGCCTACTGCTCCACAACTTTAAGCTTGTCTTTTAGGGATATCACAATCTCTGCCTCTTTTTTTTTTGCAGTGACCTTTTGACAATTTCTAGATGGTCAGTATGTTCAGCAAGTTGTCTGGATAAATTAGCTAAATCTTCATCCCTTTCTTTTTGCATTTTGTAAAGTGAGCTGGTTGTGTGAATCTTTCACTGATTTCAGCTCATTCACAAAACTTTGTTCTTTGTTTTTCTTTTAATTTTAGTAACTTGTTCAATTTATCCTTTACAGAGATATGTTCATCGACCTGGGATTTAAGATGGTCTGTTCCTCCTTACATTCTATTTCTGTTTCTTGCAATTTTTAGCTGATTTACTTATTTGTTATTTAAGCAATTTAATTTGTGAGTCACACTCCATGAGTTTGTTGTTGTAAGTAACATCACAAGTATTGATTGTAGAATGAAGATCTTTAACTGTTTGGCTAGTCTCTTTGTTTTGCCTAACAAATTCTTCATTCTCTTTTGTTTTACTAGCGTTTTCAATTTTTTTTTCCCTCAGCCAGTTCTGATTTTATTACACTTAACTGTTCAGAAAGTTCTGAAAGCTTTCTGCCTCCACTGTTCACACCTTTGGTTTGTAGATCTTTCAGTAACTGGACTTCCCTTTCAGCCTTAGACAACACTATTTCCCTGTCTTGCATTTCATCCTCTTTGCACTTATCTGACATTTCAGAATATTAATCTGCTCAGAATACACATTTGTATTTGAAATAATAGCAGAAATTTCTTTGTCTTTCTCAGCTAAAACCTCTCTGAGGTTGTCAAATTCTCTTCCATGCCTCTGGAGGTCTTGAATTAGTTGAGACCTCTCTTCTAAATGACTTGTGTTTAATCTATTAAGTCCTTCATTTGTCTGTTCAAGATCCTGTTACATTAATTCTATAGCAGCATCCTGTTTCATGCTCTTTTTTTTTTTATTTCCCTCTGTTAATGCAGTAATAACTGCTTACTGTTCTGTACACTCTTCTCCATAAACACTGTACTTCTTCTGGACATCTTCCCTCTCCAAAACCTGACATGAGGGAGTGACTTTGCAATGTTCAGTCCTGCATTTCTTCAACCAGGGGGGGGGGGGTTGTCATCTACCACCTTCAGCCAGTTGTCTATATAGGGAATCTGGTCAGGATGTCCCCCCTGGTCTATGCCATAGTCTCCTCTAAATCTTTTCTTGAAGTTGTTTAACATGCATTGAAGGGGGATTACTGGACCTTTCAAGGCTTTCGAGCCTCCCCCTCCCATTTTCAGTATGGCCCTGTACAGCGTCCCCACACCAAACACTCACACATTCATTTCGCAACTTTTCTCACCCAGGTGCGGTCGCCCGACTGGGAAATGGAGTACTTGTTGCTACGACCCCAGGGGAATGCCCCGGGGTAACACACATACATGCACAAAATGCCTCTCTCGTTGGACGCTTGCACGACACACTATCCACCCTGTGCCCCCCCTTTTTCTCCTTCCTAATACCAAAGCGTGGGTGGTTGTCAGGAATCAACCCTTCTCCTTAATGCCACTATCCACGCTGGAGATTTGATCAGGATCTCCCTTCTCCTTAATTAAAAGGAGGATTTCCTATTCCCTCAGGGCTTGTTGCCATGTACTCACCCCAGCCGGCTCTTCTCTGCCCTGTCCTCCCAACCTCGGCTCTTCAAATCCGTTGTCCTCTGTCCCAGGATACAGCAAGAGGGTCAAGTTGCCTTCTGCCCCCCTCCGAAGAAAAGGTTCGGTGTGCACGTGGAAGCCAGGAGGTCCGTTGACCCTCCGCCGTCTCTGCCCAGAGGGCAAGGGAGCTGCCTCCTGGTCTCTGAGGACACTTAAAGTCCTTCTGATCCGAGTCACTTTTGGCACCAGAAATGAAAGGGACATCGGTATTCAGACCAGGAATGTAAAAATCAGGCAGCAAAGTTTCTTAAAGAAAAAGTTTTTATTTGGATTTTTGTCAGACAAAAAGCAAATAGGGTGCATTCAGGAAAATGAAGAATGCCCACCCCCCCTTTGGGGCAGTCAACTTATATATCTTTCTGCAAAGCACAGTTCGGCCCCTTGGCATCCCTTTAGCCAATGATTGACAATTTCCTATGGTCATTGATACATATTCATTAAAGCTCAACCAATGAATAAATTTGGTGTGTCCTTTCGGTTCCAAGTTGCCTATTCCACTAGGTGGCGCTACTGGCTTATAATCTACTTAACCTCTGTACTAGTTCCAGGAAGTGCCCCTGAACCCCCCGCTTCCAAGAAATGTCCTTGTGGTTTAGCAACTTCACACCTAAGCGTTATATCTGGAGCCTGGCGGTCAGCAAACATCCTGCTACTTGCCTTTGTCAGGGGTCGTTTCTCAGAAATGGCTTAACCTCAACTAGCAAACTTCCTGCAGAGGCAAGCTAGCTGCACCCACAAGCTTGCATGCTTGCTGCCTCTGCAAAAGGTGGCAAAGTGACAAACATGAGAAAGAGAAATAGTCTTTAGCTTTCTAAAATGGCTTTGTGCTTTTAGCTTTTAGATGGCCCTATAATATGGCTTCAGAGATTCTTAGCCTGGCTCTCCATTGGTCATCCTGACCTTCACCCCTCCACTTTCCTAAACAGGGCTGCCTTCAGACGTCTTCTAAAAGTCAGGTAGTTGTTTATTTCCTTGTCATCTGATGGGAGGGCGTTCCAAAGGCGGGCGCCACTACCAAGAAGGTCCTCTGCCTGGTTCCCTGTAGCTTCACTTCATTGCTGCAATGAACAGACTAAAAATCCCCAGTATATTATCAAAACAAAAACATAACCTAAGAACTATAAAACAACAGCTTACCATGCACATAGCTGGCAAAATCAATTTTAAAAATCCAAAGAATATGCAATACCATTTATAGAACCTTAGACAGAATGAAGCACCTCACTTCAGGAAACACATTTTTTTTCTGGATACAGGGCAAGGCAAATATAGAATCGGTTTGTTTTTATTGCTATGGGGGGCACCAGTTGAAATATCTGCCTCCAGCATTATGAATGCCTTAGACTGCCTCCTCAAAGTTTAAGGCATCTTCTCTGCTCATCTACATTACATTGCAGTCAACAGAGAATCCAACCCTCTAGTTCATCCTGTTCTTACAGTGGCCAAACAGATGCCTCTGGGAGGCCCACAAGCAGGACTGGAGCACAAAAGCACCCTCCCCTTCTACAGTTTCCGACAACTGGTATTCAGAAGCATACAGCCTCTGATAGCCATCATGGCTAGTAACCACTGATAGACTTTACCTCATAATTTGTCTAATCCTCTTTTAAAGCCATCCAAGGTAGTAACCAACACTGCTTCCTGTGGGACCAAATTCCACAGTTTAACTACCCACTGTGTGAATAAGCATTTTCTTTCATCTGTCCTGAATCCTTCAACATTCAGTTTCATTATATGTTCACGAGTTCTAGTGTTATGAGAGAGGGAGAAAAACTTTTCTCTATCCACTTTCTCCATGTCATGCATGATTGCATACATTTCTACCATGTCACCTCTTACCTATCATTCCTAAGCTAAACGCCCCAACTCCTCATAGGGGAGTTGCTCCATCCCTATGATCATTCTGGTTGCCCTTTTTTGAACCTTTTCCAACTCCATACTATCCTCACTGAGGTAAGGCGACCTGAAGCGATTCCCCTTCAAATCATTTGTATTTGTTTCCCAGTAAACCATGTTCAGGATCAGAATGTTCCTGTTTCTCCACATCTATATAACGTAAAAGCACCATACTGGAGCACCAAAGGGTTTAATGAGGGTTTTCATTTTGCACTGCTGTCATGGGTGCTTGCATTGTTGCAACTAGCAGGACCCCAGGCTTTGAGTATCTGAGGGGCTGATATCTTGGTTAGAGAAGGAGAGAATAGTCGAGGGAGGCCCCTATCGTGCATGCATTGTGAAAGCTAACAGTGCCTGAATAATGTGGTCAAAGCTCTCTTTCCTTGTTGCTTTCTTCTTGTTTTGTCCTTTGCAGCCAGGCCTGTTAACAGAGGCTTTTGTTTAGTACTTTTCAGGCTCCTTTACAAAGAAAGGAAGTCAGACATCTTGTGAGTAAGATTTGGGCAGGTGTGGAAATCAGCAGCCAGTTGAACTTGTAACAGTTTAGAATGTTTAAATAAATATATCAAATAATAATAGTAATAGTAATGGTGATTTAAGTTCTCTTAAAATCAAATGATAGCCCACAAACGGCCACAAATGGATAAATGTTGTGGATGGCAGTACGCACGGCCCATCAGTTAATCACTGTAAACCTTAGTAAAAGGGCAAAGGACTGGGGATTTGTGAAAGAGAAGGCAGGTGGGAAGGGTATAGAGATGGAGATGGATAGGTAGCAGAATGACTACAATAAAAGGTATTAAGGCCTCTGTCATGCCTGATTAAAAGTAAGCAGCTTGGCAGATTTGTTGGCTATCGAAGCCTGAAGTCTATACTTATTTGTGCCCCAGTTCTTTATATGCTTACTAATGCATACGCCTCTGACTTAAGCAGAGCTTGGTTACTTTATCTCTCATTCATATATATATATGCTGACAGTATCATAGAAATGTATAGTTGGAAGGGACCAATAGTGTCATGTAGTCCAACTCCCTACAATTTGATGCTGGGATTTTTTCACCCAACGTGGGGCTCGAACTCATGACCCTGAGATTAAGAGACATGCTCTACAACTGAGCTATCCATAGGTTATAACCAACTACCGTATTTTTTGCACCATAACACTCACTTTTTTCCTCCTAGAAAGTAAGTTATGGAGGACATGCCTACGAGTGGCATGCCTACGGATTTTCCTCCTCTAAAAACTACGTGCGTGTTATGGTCGGGTGCGTGTTATAGAGCGAAAAATACGGTAATTTATAATCAGAATTTGGGGGTGGGGTGGGGGGTATGAGCCCTGAGAATACCTACTAATAGAAAATGTGAAGTTAATTTACCCAAAGAGCTAACTGATTTGGTATGACCTTGGTATTTGTATGATGCTCTCCTTAAAGCAGGGGTAAATAAAAAAATATGCTGCTCTACTATTTCGAACACTTGTGAGCACAGTGTCACACAACACTACATTTCAGTAGCATTGCATGGTCATTAAGAGCTAATGCATTCCCTAGAATCAAGATAGGTATTCCCCAGACTGCACTGCTTTAGGCTGCAGATAAAGATCACAGGCCTTTGCACATATCAGAGAGGAGACAAAAGTTATTTATATATTGCAATTATTTATATTCTGCCTTTCTGAATACAAAATCCCTCCAAAGTAGCTTATAAGTAGCATCTATGTACATTCAGAGAGAGCGAGAGCAAGTCATAATACTTCCCACAGATCAGCTGGTGGTAGATGGCTGGGGGTGGGGTGAAAGACAGCTGAAACAGGAGCAGGGTCCCAATATCTTATTCAGGATTAATTTGACTTGTTTTGGTTTTACATGCAGGCAGTTTGGGAAAGCAGAATCATTCAAAATGGAACCAGCAGCAGGATATTCCAGTAAAGGCCATTCTGCCAGATACCTACCGTATTTTTCGCCCCATAAGACGCACTTTTTCCCCTCCAAAAATGAAGGGGAAATCGGGGTGCGTCTTATGGGGCGAATGCCTGCAAGCCTCGCGCGCCCGGCAGGAGGTCCCATCGGGTGCGCGAGGCTTGGGGCGGCAGCCTGTCGCCCGAAGCACGGGGAGCCCTCTGGAGGGCTCCCCCTGCTTCCGGCGAGTGTCTGCAAGCCTCGCGCACCCGGCAGGAGGTCCCACCGGGTGCGCGAGGCTTGGGGCGGCAGCGGACTGCTTGCCCGCACCTAGAAGCTTGGGGCGCGCTGAGCTCAGCACGCCCCAAGCTTCTAGGTGCGCGCAAGCAGTCCGCTGCCGCCCCAAGCCTCGCGCACCCAGCGGGACCTCCTGCCGGGTGCGGGAGGCTTGGGGCGGCAGCGGACTGCTTGCCGGGATGCAGAAGCTTGGCGCGCGCTGAGCTCAGCACGCCCCAAGCTTCTAGGTGCGCGCAAGCAGTCCGCTGCCGCCCCAAGCCTCGCGCACCCAGCGGGACCTCCTGCCGGGTGCGGGAGGCTTGGGGCGGCAGCGGACTGCTTGCCGGGATGCAGAAGCTTGGCGCGCGCTGGGCTCCCCCTGCTTCCGGCGAGTGTCTGCAAGCCTCGCGCACCCGGCAGGAGGTCCCACCGGGTGCGCGAGGCTTGGGGCGGCAGCGGACTGCTTGCCCGCACCTAGAAGCTTGGGGCGCGCTGAGCTCAGCACGCCCCAAGCTTCTAGGTGCGCGCAAGCAGTCCGCTGCCGCCCCAAGCCTCGCGCACCCAGCGGGACCTCCTGCCGGGTGCGGGAGGCTTGGGGCGGCAGCGGACTGCTTGCCGGGATGCAGAAGCTTGGCGCGCGCTGAGCTCAGCACGCCCCAAGCTTCTAGGTGCGCGCAAGCAGTCCGCTGCCGCCCCAAGCCTCGCGCACCCAGCGGGACCTCCTGCCGGGTGCGGGAGGCTTGGGGCGGCAGCGGACTGCTTGCCGGGATGCAGAAGCTTGGCGCGCGCTGAGCTCAGCACGCCCCAAGCTTCTAGGGGCGCGCAAGCAGTCCGCTGCCGCCCCAAGCCTTGCGCACCCGGCGGGACCTCCTGCCGGGTGCGGGAGGCTTGGGGCGGCAGCGGACTGCTTGCCGGGATGCAGAAGCTTGGCGCGCGCTGAGCTCAGCACGCCCCAAGCTTCTAGGTGCGCGCAAGCAGTCCGCTGCCGCCCCAAGCCTCGCGCACCCAGCGGGACCTCCTGCCGGGTGCGGGAGACTTGGGGCGGCAGCGGACTGCTTGCCGGCACGCAGAAGCTTGGGGCGCGCTGACCTCAGCTTGCCCCAAGCTTCTGGATTAGCGCAGGGGTCCGCTAGCCCTGGGAGAGGCGCCCGGCTCTCCCACGCTAGCGGAGACCTTGCCGGCACGCAGAAGCTTGGGGCGCGCTGAGCTCCGCACGCCCCAAGCTCCTGGTGTAGCGCAGCGCACCTGGGGGGGGGGAATAAAATTTTTTTCCTTTATTTCCCCCCCTAAAATCTAGGTGCGTCTTATGGGCCGGTGCGTCTTATGGGGCGAAAAATACGGTATATGAACTGGCCATGTGTTGATACAAATATTAGGATATGTTCCCTTTATTAAAATACATATCCTTAGGTTCATATATTCAATACTCAGGGGCAATCATGTCTGCATGAAGATGAATAATTATTTTTGTAACATTTCAGTATACAAAAAACATACATTTATTTAAGGTCAAACTCTTCAATCACCTAAGGGAAATGCTGTAATAGTTCCAGTGATACAGATGTTGGTTTCTGTTTTCCTTCACTGTGCAGCGAAAGGGCTTGTCACGAGACAGGTGTTTACATTCCACAGTCTGTACTGTTGGAGTTTCTCACGGGAAAGGGAAGCTGGATGTGACGTACACTGGTTTCCTGTTTTTCACTGTGTGATTCTCTCCGAGCTGTTGAGGAGAGAGGATGCATTTTCTGCTCCTGCAGAGGCAAGATGTTTTTCTGTAATATACCAGCTTTGAACTGTAAATAAAAGCAATATAGAGTATGCAGCACGTACTACTCATCCTTCCGCTGGCCAAGGGACTCTGCTTTAAACTAACACGTGGTTATGGGCTCCAGAAGTCGAATCGGAGTGCCGGCAAAGGATCGGTATGCAGAGGGACAGATCGGAACGGCATCTGCTCTGCGCGTAAAAGTGATTGATGAGGTATGTGCTACTGCTCCGGGCAGCCTGCCAGCTTCTAGTTAATGACTTTATGGCTGGGCTTTGAACTTTTAAAGCCGTTTTGCCGGGAACAGGCAAAAGGCTCCCAGGCTCAAGTTACTATGCTGGGGAAATCGAAAGTAACTTTTAAGTGCGCTTTTGGAATAAAGCAGCTGCAGCAGTGACGCAGCAAGATTTAAAGCAGCATATATGACGCTGAAGGCTAATGCCAGAGTCATGATGGCCCTTCAGGATGCTTGTGGGATTCCTAAGCTCAACAAGAAGAATTACGCCGACTGGGTTTTATATGCAGAGGCTATTCTGCGGAAAGAGGGTTTGTTTGAGGTGATTACAGAAACCCCCCCAGTTCCAGTTACAGATGCATGGGAAGCTAAGGATTCGAAAGCTAGGGGAACGCTTACATTGATAGTATCCCCAGAAGAGCTCTGTCTATTGCGTGATAAGACCTCAGCCAGAGAAATTTGGGACGCTTTGAGAGAGGCTCACTTAAGGACAGAAGCTGGATCTACCATGTTTTACTTTAACAAGCTGCATAATATGGCTCTTGCTGAAGGTGGAGATGTGCGTTTACATCTGATGGAGATGCAAAATCTGAGACATGAGCTGCAACAGAGAGGACTCAACTTTCCAGAGGCTGTGTATTCTTTCATGATACTACAATCTTTGGGTTCAGGTTGGGAGTCTGTTGCAACCCAGATAGCTGTGCAGCCAACCGCTCAGCTGACAGTGGACTATGTAACTGCCGTGATATTGAATGAAGCGGATCGCCGGGGTGCTAGCTGCATGGGCAAGGGGGAGTCTTCACAGACGTCATCCCTTAGTGCAGTGGAACCACCAGATGGCGCCAAAGCTTTGAAGGCAGTGAAATGCTACTCTTGTGGACGTCTAGGCCATATGAAGAGGGAATGCAGATATCCCAGGGCCAAGACAGAGCAGCGCAGCGAAAGCTCATCGCGTGGAAAAGGCCGAGGCAAAGGCAAAGGTCCGGTGTCTAGGACAACGCAACACAAGGCTATGGTTTCACGCTTCACTCCAAAGGTTGCAGAGGTCCAGAAGACGTCTAGATCTTTCTTCGTTGTTGATTCAGCGGCAACTCACCACATGTGCAACGATAAGAGACTGTTTGTGTCTTTTACACCGCAGGAAGGTGCGATTCACCAGGCGGATGACCACACTATTCCCAGTAAAGGCTACGGAACTGTTGTTCTTCACAGTTTGGACTTATCGATACAGAATGTGCTATACGTGCCAGACGCCAAACATAATCTGCTCAGCGTTGGACAGCTGAATGAGCGGAACATTGACGTGTCCTTCAAGAACAAGAAGTGCATCATCACAAAGAAAAATGATTATGTATTGCATGCTGAATATGTTGATCGTTTGTTTGTTTTGTATTATGATGATGTTGAAAAGGATGACACTTGTTGCATTGCAGGTTCTAACAAAAGTTTGCATGCAGAATGTATTCATGATTTTCATAGGAAATTTGGTCATTTGCATTTTGAGGCAGTATCTAAAATGCCTGCCTTGGTTGAAGGTATGACTATTAAACCCTGCAGGTACCACATGAAGTGCAAAGCATGCGCAGCAAACAAGGTGAAAATGGCTGTGAAAGGTAAGGTGTCTAGTAGGCAAGCTACAGAACCATACCAGATTGTTCATGCTGATTTGGTTGGACCACTAGCGCCCTCTTTGGGTGGAAATAGGTACTTCATGGTTCTCATTGATGCATTTTCTAGATATATTTTTGTGTACAATCTCAAGCAGAAATCAGAGGCTTTTCCTAGGTTCAAGGAATTCTGTGCTTGGTTGGAAAATGTGCATGGTAAGAAGATAAAGACTCTTTTCAGTGATCGCGGGGGAGAATTCACTTCTCAGCAGTTTGAAGCTTTTCTGACTGAGAAAGGAATTCAACACGATTTGTCTAGTCCTCGCTCGCCATGGCAGAATGGACTTGCGGAACGGGCAAATCAGACATTGCTTCAAGGGTTAAAAACCTTGCTGCATGATGCCAATCTTCCAGAGAGTTATTGGGCCGAAGCTCTCTCGTGTTTTGTTTACAGTTACAATCGCAGATTATCTTCAGCGATTGGTTGTACCCCCTATGAGAAGATGTTTGGCAAGAAGCCATACATCAAACACATGAAAATTTTTGGTTCTGACATGTGGGTTCACTCACCACAAAACTCCAAGTTAGACAAGCGTGGATTGCATGGTATCTTTCTAGGTTATCAGAAAGGGTCTTACAGAATAATGATGACTGACTCTAAGACAATTAAGCTCACGAGAAGTGTTGAGTACAATGCAAAGTGGGGGGAGAATGTGGGAATTTTCCAATGTTATCCTGATGACAGTGATGAGACTGAGGATAGTCAAAAGCAACCACAACAACCCACTGATGAAGGTTCTGAGTCCGAATCTGAAACTGAATCGGGTGATTCAGAGGATTTCAAGAGTGCGAAAGCCTCTATGCGACCCTCTGAAAGCTCTGATCAAGAATTGGAGGAACCATTGTTCACAATAGGTCGTTTTTCTCCTAAGAAGGAAGAGGAGAGTGTTGAAGACTTAAGGCTAATTCGTAGGTCACAGAGAGCCACAAAAGGCAAACCTCCAAAGAGATTTGCTGATGAGTTTGCTACGATAGCAGTAACAGCTGTTAAAAGCTCCAAGAAGGTATTTGAACCTTCAAGTTTCCAAGAAATCCAGGGTTTGGATTCAAAGGAAGCTGAGCCATGGTTAAATGCCATGAAGGCTGAGCTTGATTCCTTAGAAAGGAACAAAACATGGGAACTAGTTCCAGTAGTTCCAGGAATGAAACTGCTTGGAAGCAAATGGGTCTTCAAAGCGAAGACAGATCAAAATGGCAAGATAGTCAGACACAAAGCCAGATTGGTAGCCAGAGGTTTTGCACAGGTACCAAGTGAAGACTATCACGAGACCTACTCACCCACAGTGAGATATGAGAGCATTAGGCTTATGCTCAAGCTAGCTGCAGAGGAAAATCTACACATTAGTCACCATGATATTAATACAGCTTTTCTGTACGGATCTCTGGATGAATCACTTTATATGCTTCCACCTGATGGCGTACAGGTAAAACAGGGATTTGTTTGTGCTCTGAAGAAATCCCTTTATGGTCTCAAACAAAGTGCACGGTGTTGGCACACAAAACTCACTGAAGTATTGTTTTCTCTAGGTTTTCAGCAAGGGAAAGCTGATCCATGTGTATTTGTCAAAGAGGAGGGGCAAAAGAAACTGTACTGTTTGTTTTATGTTGATGATTTATTATTCTTTTGGAAAGATGTCGCAATGTACAATAACGCCCTAGCTCAACTAAAAGAACACTTTGACATGAAAGATCTTGGTGAGGTAAACAACTACCTATCTCTGGAAATAGAGAAAGATCAAGATGGTAACATTCTAGTACACCAGTCACGGAAAATTGCTGATGTGTTAAGCAAACTAAACCTGATGGATGCTAACCCTGTAGACACACCGATGACAACAGGTTATCAGGTAGATGACACTGAAGAAGCATTTTCTGACACTACACTGTACAGAAGTGTGCTAGGCAAGCTAAACTTCATTGCCAGATGTTCAAGACCAGACATTGCTGTTAGCTGTAATTTGCTAAGCAGACAAGTCAACAATCCTAGTGTCAAGGATTGGAAAGCTCTGAAACGTATTTGAAAGGCACTATGCATTACAGACTGAGACTTAACAATCAGAAGTCTGGTGGTCTTGAGATATTTGCAGATGCAAGTTTTGGAAGTGACACTACAGACAGGAAAAGTACGTCTGGAGTTTGCTACATGTACAATCAGGGTCTGTTTGATTGGTCATGCAAAAAGCAAACAACAGTTAGCTTAAGTACTTGTGAAGCTGAACTGAATGCACTGTCTTATTCACTTAAGGATTGTGAATGGTTACTACAATTGTGCAAAGATATGAAAATTCCTGTCAAATGTCCAATCCAGGTTTACCAGGACAACAAAGCATGTTTGGCTTTGCTGAAGTCTGAAGGTTGTAAGCAAAGCACAAAGCACTTGCAATTAAAGTTGCAGCATGCTAGGGAATGTATTCAGAAGGGACTCGTAATGGTGTCCTATATGCCAGGTAATGAAATTCCTGCTGATGTATTGTCCAAGATTATATCAAGGGATCAACACTGTACCTATGTACAGAAGTTGGGTTTGTACTGATATTGTACGAACACGCTGCCCAGTGATGTTCACAGAAAGGGGGAGGATGTTGGTTTCTGTTTTCCTTCACTGTGCAGCGAAAGGGCTTGTCACGAGACAGGTGTTTACATTCCACAGTCTGTACTGTTGGAGTTTCTCACGGGAAAGGGAAGCTGGATGTGACGTACACTGGTTTCCTGTTTTTCACTGTGTGATTCTCTCCGAGCTGTTGAGGAGAGAGGATGCATTTTCTGCTCCTGCAGAGGCAAGATGTTTTTCTGTAATATACCAGCTTTGAACTGTAAATAAAAGCAATATAGAGTATGCAGCACGTACTACTCATCCTTCCGCTGGCCAAGGGACTCTGCTTTAAACTAACAACATATTCTCTGGCCTGGGCAGAGCTTGTCCAAGGCATGGAGTAGGAGTCTTGTTCTTGGCATGACAGTGTAAGTCCAGTAGGCCCCTGGCCAGCTTAACTCTCTGAGGCCCACAGCAAGTGTACCCGGCTGCTCCCTTCTGCATGGGCCTGCATATTATTCATTTTTTTCTGTTCAGCAATTTGAAAGGCAATATCTAAGATGAAGCAAATCAATATACAATGCAATTCAAACCAATTACTCAAATATGACTATATCTATTCAAGTTATGTCACATATGCAGCCAGACATGAATCCAGAGCGTGCAAGAATTCTAATGAAAATGTGAACATAATTTGTGCTGATGGTCTACGTAACAACCTGTCATGTTTGTTTTTTCTAGAGCGCTCCAGAAACACAACACAGTCAAAGAAAGTTGTGACCTGCTGGCACATATAGATAAACCTCTCTACACGGCTTCCTTGTTTGCAGAATAGAAAACGGAATAACTGTGAAAAATAAGCTATAGAAATGTAAGTCAAGTCTTGGGTAGCAGATCTTTTCTTTAGGTGATAAAATAATTGCAATTGTGCTAAACTGGTAGAGGTAGACATTTTTGGCAAAGAAAGCCCCTTATTTGAGAAAAAAAATAAGACAATGTAGCTGTTAAAACTGAAAAGGAAAGTAACTGCAACACAAATAGCTGGCAGAGAGCAAAGCTTTGAAGGGGTAAAGGCACATTGTTTAATTTTAACTTTTAAACCGGATTATCATTATTATCATCATCAACATCATCTGTACATCAGGCAATTTCCTATAAAACAAAGTAATTCTGTTTCAATTTACTTTATGCTATATAGTTTTGGAGCATATATTTGATGTCCCATGAGGTGAATAAAAACATTCTAGAAGGGCTGGGTCTGCTTAGAACTTGGAGGAGACAAGTGACAGAAAAATACCTGGCTTACAAAAAACATTTTCTTCCCTTTTAGTAATTTCAGAAGTTTATCTTTAGCCATCAAATGTGTCTACATGCTACTCATTTATTCTTACCTTACAATGTTTACATTGTCTATTGTGATGGGAACTTACACTCTGGCATGTTGTATAGTTCTTAGAGGGATGAATAAAAGCATTTCATCATTATTTATTTATATACTCTGCACTAGGCTCCCAAAGCTGCGAACAATAATAAAATACAGTATACAGTTTGTGTGTGTGTGTAACTATCAATGTGGGTTTTTCCCCATAGTGTACTGAATTTTTATATACCTAATGTCTCACTCTTAAACAAATTTAATGGGCATCATGCCCCACTTATGTAAATAGAAATACAGGGGTGGAATTCAGTGTCACACTACAACGAAAGTCCTGTCAGCACAAACATTGAAGCTCGTCAGACAGAATGACCCCCCCCAGCACAGTGTTCTGGGGGTTCCCCCAATGCATCCAAAACAAATTTTAGGGGGCCCCAGGGGTGGGGTGAGAAAAACCCATTGCACAAGTGAAAGCTCTCATACAGGACTTGTGTTGACAGGACTCATTAGGTGAATTCCTCTTGTGTGTTTAGGTTCATAGTCTAATGTCCTGACAACACACATCTAGAAAATAGTAGTTAGAATAGGGCAAAACAATAACTGTTGTATCAAGAACTAGATATCTGGTGCACTGTCATTGGTTGGTACTATTAGGCTGACAAAGACTCTCCTCCTGGAAGAGAGGGGAGTGGTTGTGGGCGGGAGCCCGAGCTCCACCTCTAGCAGGGGGCATTAGCCCCCTGCCTTCCACTCACCTGGTTGGCGCCCATGCCCATCGGCAGGCACCCAACCAGGTGCCTCCAAGGGGGCGTGTTCAGCAGCCTAAATGCTGCGGCGCCAGCCCCTCCTCAGCCTCACTCTTCGTCGTCCCGTCGCGAATCACCCACCCTCCACTCCCTTTGAGCTCAGGGTCTTAGTTTTCCTTGGCCTTGCTATGGACCTTAGGTTGGTCGCCCTGGTTGTCCGGGGGGCCTGGTAGGAATTTTTCCATTTGGCATTAGGCTTTTGGGTTTTTTCGCCTACCTCGTAGCAATCGTCACAACTTTCGTGGTATTGGTGGGTAGGTTAGGCATTGGAATAATGTGTTGTGGTGTCGAAGGGCTAGGTGTGGCCATCGCCTATGCCTTCAGTTTTTGGGTATTCCGTTAAAGGAATCTGGCAGTCGTGTATTCTGTCCGATGCCTGCTTGGCGGGAGGCCATGGCACGACCCTCGGTGACATCAGGGGAGAGCCTATAGTTGGATTAGCATCAACAGGCTCCACCTACTGGTGAATAAACCCCCCTTGTTTCAGACTCACCCCTCTTTGAGGGGGTGGAGTCAGCTGACGTAATCCAGTGCCTAAGCCAATACCTTTTCACTTGCTGTAATCAATAAAGTTGTGGCCTTTTCTTGCCCATTAACCTTAT
Source organism: Podarcis bocagei (assembly GCF_964188305.1). Classification (NCBI taxonomy): domain Eukaryota; kingdom Metazoa; phylum Chordata; class Lepidosauria; order Squamata; family Lacertidae; genus Podarcis; species Podarcis bocagei. The sequence continues at coordinate 82,529,777 of NC_138130.1, forward strand.
ATCACATGTCCATGTGTATTCATTCCACTTTGGGGGGATCGGGTCCTCGAACCACAACAATCAACATTACTGGATGTGGCATGGCACAAAGGCATTTCATAGTACAGGGATGTGGTAGAAGCAAGACTAGGGACCAATCATGTACAGGACAGCAACAGGCAACATGTTAGGATGGAATCACACCATTTGCTGAATACTTACACACATAGCACTTTGCATAATGTAGCTATAAGTATTCAAGACTTTGGTGGAATTTGTTTTTTTAAAAAATAATTTTTTATTAAGTTTTACACAAATATCTCCAATTAACAATTCCCAATTAACATATTTTTCTCTTTTGGACTTCCCTCAGCTTCTCTGACAATCATCCGTATTTGAATTTATTATCTACGCATTCCCAAAATTAATATCGCCTTTTAAGTTACCTTTACAAACATATTTGCATTCTTGCAATATTCCTTATTCTTTCACAAAGCTTCTTTAAAACCCACTAGCGTTGTTTGCTCCTCACATACACTTTTCAAATACTCAGAAAATTTTCCCCAATCCTCAATGAACTTGTGATCTCGTTGGTATCTTATTTTTCCAGTTAGTTTATCCAGTTCTGCATAGTCCGTTAACTTCATTCTCCATTCTTCAAGAGTCGGTAGTTCTTCCTGCTTCCATTTTTGGGCCATTAATATTCTTGCTGCAGTTGTTGCATACTGAAAGAGTTTATGATCCTTTCTATTTATTTCATTTCTTGTTATTCCTAAAAGAAGGGCTTCTGGTTTCTTTACAAAATTATATTTCAACATCTTCTTTAACTCATTATGTATCATCTCCCCAAACCCCCTCACTTTCTTACATTCCCTCCCACCACATGTGAAAAAATGTTCCTTCTTTCTCTTTACATTTCCAACATTTATTACAAGTTTTAAACATTTTTGCTAATTTAGCAGGTGGAATTTAGACTTTGGTGGAATTTGTTGTTGTGCATTGATGAGTTTACACAGTATTGTGTGAAGAGATATTCCCTAGGCACTCTTGGAATCTTATTAAATAAATATGAATCAATGGCCAATGTTAACTGAAGGCAAACTGTGTTGGTATAGCTCTGCATGATATGCAGGGGCACCCTTCTAGTTCACACCAGAGACCCATTTAATTTTCCAGGAATTTCTTGTGTTCAGTTAGAAACGACCCAAACCATATAAGTAGCTAACAATTCAGAGCATGCACGTGCAGTTTGCCTTGTCAGAGGCAGCCATGCTGTTGGAATACGGTTTGAATTCAGACCAAATTAAAACTGTTGGCATTGCAAGTACACAATGTAGCAGGTGTTTGCAAGAGAACATATAACATGTTTTGCCATTGTGGATACATTGTGTTACCATCTACATTCTCTTAGTGACTAATGTACACACATTTAACAGATTAATGGAACAAAAACCAATTTATTAGGTCAAACCCACTCTCCATCCAGACTGGTACTTTATTTTACAAAAGCCCTGGCTGACTGAGTTGCTGAAAGAGCACTAAAGCAATAGCAACATCCAGTTCCTTGTCATTCGCATTCAGTTTTCCTACACTCAGAGATTGAGAAAATATGCAGTAAATCAGAGCTTTCCAAACTCTGTGTGTTGTGACATGTTAGTGTGTCGACTGCTGTAGGTGTGTTGCATGAATGCTCCCTGTGTTCCTCCCAGGGCTGGAAAGGGGTTAGTTTAACCTCCAGTTTGCTAGTAAAACTGAATTACGGTGTCGTCAAACGCTGCATGTCTAAAAAATGTCACCCACGTTAAAAGTTTGGAAAGCTTTGCAGTAAATGATCATTAAAATACAAACAAGCTTAAAGTATTGTGTGATATGACTTCATCCACCATGTAAATCTCAGATTTATTTTTTTCTGTTTAGTGGAAATATGCAAATTGCTTCAGCATTTTTACGGGCGTGTGATAAAAGATTATTGGAGTAGCATCAGGAATACTGATAATGGTCACTGTGGAGCATTACTAAATCAAGGCATTTCTTGTACCATCTTTTCTGGATCAGATAAATTACTTGAAATTACTGCTCTCCAGTCAATTTATTTCAACAAGGCTTCAGAGGCTAGCCATTAGTATGAAATATCCCCATTGAAGTCAGCAGCAGAATTACCATTGGTAATTAATGGTTTTAATGATGATCACCCCCAAATTGTGTTTTGTTACTGTGGTGAACACCTATGGTCAATAGAATATATCATTTTGTCTAAGCTTTGTTGCAAATTCTGTGTGATTAACCCATTAAGATATCCTTATTTACATATAACCAAGAGAGAACAACAATATTATATGTATCCCTTTAATTTGTGGTGACCTTTGAGAAATCAATACTTCAATGGCAGTAAGGCTAATTACTTATGGGGCTTGAAAACAGCACCAAGGCTTTACTATGTAATTGTGTGTTTGATTAAAGTGCATTCCATTCATTTATCAAGCAAGTGATCATTCAATAGTAGTACAAGCATCTATTCAGCACCATGGAGAGTTCCACCTCCCATTACCTAGGTGGCATAGAACAGACAGCAGAAATAGTGGCATTGTTTCTTTGCCGTCTTCTAAAATTTGGAGGAACAATTGTTCTCTTGTGAATGGCTCACCTAATGCAAATGCAGCAAACTAATCACAAGCTTTCCTGCTTAAGCATAAGCCCTAAAATCAGACATGCTCATTCTCTATCCCTGGGTTAAAAGAAATGCTTTTTCAACACCACTTGGATCTATTATAAATGAACAATGCTCCAGAAAAATAGCTATTGAATGTATATCATTCTTCCACAAATTCTGTAACAAAAACTGTAAATAGAAATGCATCCCCATTGTTGTGTTATTGAATGCAGACAGGCACCTCAAATCCTTATATTTTATCATCAAGCAAATTTTTAAAGAATTACTTTGATTCAGTTTTGGCCATTTGTTCTCTATTCTATTTTTAAGATTTTAAAGTTTGATGATGCTGTAATTATTTTACCCTGATACTTTTTTATGAATTGATGGTTTATAAAGATTCTAGTAAATCAATCAATCAATCAATCACGCTATTATAGCAGTTGCAGGTAGGTAGCCGTGTTGGTCTGCCATAGTCAAAATAAAAAAATTCCTTCCAGTAGCACCAGAATTTCAGAAATAGACTGGAAAGAGAAGCTGCTGAATTGCAACTCATTACCAAACTCAAAACCATGGAGAGACCTGGTTTGAACAAAGACATTGGATTCTTATCTCATTATACATGACTAAGCCATTTTTCACCTTCTCACCCCTTGCCTTTTCCTGGAAGACCTATTGCAGTCGTTAAGAGTCGTCAACAGGCTCATCTCAGCTATCTGCCAATCTCCCATTCCCACCACCCTTCTGAGTAATACCCCTCCCCACCTTCTCACTATATAGAAGGATCTGGCAACTTCTGTTTCAGTGTATCTGAAGAAGTGTGCATGCACACGAAAGCTCATACCAAGAACTAACTTAGTTGGTCTTTAAGGTGCTATTATAGCAGAGGGAGTTAAGGAGAAATGGTAGATTCCTCACATTTTGCCACTCTTCAGAGTTTCTTAGGTGCTGCTTGCTACGTAACATACGGATTGGTTTAGTCATTATTCAATAAGCTCCTTAAGCCAGGCAGGAACCTGCTATAAAACACCATGTAAATGACAATACTTGACTAATAATTATTTCCTCTAATAGTAAACTCAGCTGGTGGGTGCTGATAGAATTGTAGCCCAAATAGAACCACTGAAAAACAAGATACATCAGCATGCTTGGGGAGAACCCTAAAGTTTGCAGAAGTAGATGTATATTTAGGAAAAAATATTAAAGGACCCCATCCCCAACCAACCCATGGGTGACTTAGCATGCTCTGTGGCCCCAGAATGTTGAGTGTCTGTTGGGCAGGGACAGAGTATGGCGGTTGTGGATGGACTGTATACTGGAAGAAGACTGGCTGGTTCAAATACTGACTGGCATTTATCAGTTCCAAATGAAGGTACAGTGAAGGCAAGAAAAAGTTTTGAAAAATAAACTAACTGAATTATTTTTTCAAACCATTCCACATTCAGCTGACCATCTGCATTTGTAATAAACATTGCTTTATCAGCCACATAATTTCCTAACCCAGCCCTTGGAAACACATGCCCTCTTGCATGACATGAGGGTCAGATTTTATAGCGTGCATCATTATTTACGGCGGAGGTTTAGCAGCCAAAGCTCATTATATTGTACATAGTTGTCATGCCCTTTGAAAAGGCTATTGTGAAAAGATGTAGTTAAAAGGAGCTTATCTTGCAGCTTGTGGGGGGGGGGACCTTGAGAGTGATATATGAGCACTGAATGAATGAAACTAAATATTTTGCACAGAGCTCAGCCTTTTCGAAAGCAAAATCTTCCTGTCATGGATTGAGGCTTTGATGTAACTTGAAGTATGTGAATAAGCATTTTTCACTCTGTAAAGACTGAACTGTGCAGGCCTGTGCTCTTCTATTCAAAAGTAAGTCCCTCTGAGCTCAGTGGGGCTTGCTTGCTTGCAGATAAGTGGGTACAGGATTGCAACCACCCCACCCTGCAGTTGGTGCTCTGACAACACAAAGGAGGAAAAGGGAGCATGCCAGGGAAAGATCAAGGGAAGACTTGGATGAATCCACAGTATCCAAAGCTCCTTCTTCCCCCAGCATGCTCCTAGAATGGAAATGGAAAAAGAAAGAAACATGAGGACACTAGAATTATCAAAGTAGATTCTGTCTTCCTCCAGCTTCTGGCTGGCCAGTACAAGCCAAGCAGAGCTTGGATATGACAGTTCTTTCACTATGGATATGCCCCTCCTCACTACAATTGGATTGATCTGTAGCTTGATAACTAATACATTATCAAGACAATCAGTCTTTGTTGTCACTATACAAAGGAACATACACACAAAACCCCCAAAACACCACACTTTGCCTATTACCGTCAATTCAGATTTTCTCCGTGGAAATGATTGCTATGCCTTAAGATAATAATAATAATAATGTTTAAAGCATCAATGAAAGGAGCATAATCAGGAATCACTTATGTCTGAAGAGTATTCCTATTATGGGAGTTGGACTTGATTATATTTTAAGTACCTTCTTCCTTTGATTATCCTAAGACCTATTATAATTCTAAGTGCCATTATTACTTTGTAATATATAGTCTATTAATTATGAAGTATCTCTCTAGCTGAAGAGCCACACAAGTAGTTCTGTACATGTCAGTGATATTTCTCAAACGTGAGCCTCTCATGCAAAGTTCCCTAAGCATTTTTTGATGTGTTTATGGATCTATCATTCAAAGAGGAAATGTCAAAAATCCCACCGCACTTATAGCCACTTGCTGGATCTTGTTCACCATCTGCCATTGCATAGGTACAATTTGTATTATATGAAGAAAGACAAGCGGTACAGCATACACACAGCCCAACCTTTGTACCTTCTTGCAATTACCTGCTTGTATTTCTCAACCTTTCTCTAGCCGTGTACATTTAAATAGTGAATGGCTCACAGCTGCAGAAGGGAAGTGGTAGATAATCTGCAATTTTACTGTCAAGCATAGTCTTTTAGAACTCTGCAATTTGTGCAAATGGCATTGTAGCTCCACTTGTTTCCTGGCAGCTCATCCTTTAGAGAGCTTTCCAAGATTAAAAGTATTAATGCTTTAGACAAGAAGGTTAAGGGAGGAATTTTATGAATTGTTCTGTCAGCCACTTTGTCTTAAATTGCAAGCCACAGTTGCCTCAGAATGGTCAAATAAGTGGTGTCAAGCAAAATAAACTTTGTGCATTTGAGGTCATCACCTGCTACAAAATTTGAAGGAAGTCGGAGTGATGCTCATCCAGTAGAGTGCTGCAGAACTACAACTGGCTGCATGCAACCTTTTATTTGACCATTCATTGAACTGTGTGGCTGTACACAAAAGCCAGTAAGAGCAATTGCATGCTGGACCTAAGGGTGGTGAGTGGGTTCTAGACCAGATATGGCAAAGCCAAAGACCCCAGAAAAAGACATCAGTCCAAAGGTGTGCCTAGATGTTGTTCACCTCTACATAGTCATTAATGCCTGAGGCACCTGACTTTGGGTGTCATGAAAATGGCAGGAAATTGTCAATTTTTTAATTTATTGCCGGGGAAGGGGAGTAGTGCTTATGGGATTGTCTGTCTCAGGTGCTAAATAACCCAATTGGCTCTACTGTGTTCTCTGCACCTTGATTTGGAGGAGAGCCAGGGGGGCCTTTGCTGCTCTGCCTGAAGCAGCCAGATATAGGAACATTAGAGGAAAGCTGCCTTACACTGAGTTGGACACTTGGTCAATCTAGCTCAGTATTGGCTACACTAACTGTCATAGTCTTTGCAGGATTTCAGACAGGACTGTCTCCCAGCCTTACCTGGATATGCTCCAATTGGCTTTAATAAGGTGCTACCTGAGCCACTTTCGGGTGCACACAGAAAGACATAACTCCTAAGGATGCAGAATGCTTGATATACTTCAATCCTACACCTAGGGGACTTATGCGTAAGAAGTAGGCTTTTGTTGACTGGACAGTATACAAATGAATGCATAACACTTAATAAATTGCGGGGGGGGGGATTTGTGAATTGATTACTGCTGAAATTGAGGGCCAAAGGTTCCGCACACCACATGATACACCTGTGTCTCTGTGGTCATCTCATGTATGTGCTTTGCCTTTCATGGAAGAGATACTTGTGTGGGGAAATTGTTGAGAATGACGTAGCCTTAGTTGTTGTTTTTTTCTTCTTGTTTTGCATTATCTTATATTGCAACCCTAGAGGCAACAGTAATCAGAGACTTTTGGCTTAACTAGATGGATATTCTGTTTTCTTCTTTTGGAAGCAGCTGCCCCTTTAAAGAAAGGGCTGCCAGTTTGGGCTGGGGGGTGCAGCAATGGAGGATAGTCGAACCCTTTCGCCAGTGATCCATATATACCATGAACTTCTTGTTAGTTATGAATTTATGTACAGGCACAATATGGCCTCAGATTAACTGCTTTCTTTGTGAAGTATTTCCTGGCACTAAGCAAGCAATGATTGGGTCCTGAAGTCTAAATTTCTCCCACTTTCTCACAAAGAGAGAAAGAGTGTGTGTATGTGTATGTACAGCCAGAGCTCTTGGATTCAGTGAAGGATCAGCTGTTAATTCCCTGAAGCCAAATCAGGACACACACAGACCGCTTTTGTTTCCATCTCTTCAGCTTCTTAGCAGTTTCCTCACTCCTCAGATCTCTTTACTCTTTCGACAGTCTCCATCTGTCAGTGTTTATGTAGTGCTCAAAATGAAGCAAGAAGGGAACAGAAAGTTCACTGAAACATCAAGTAGGATAAGACCAAAATTTCAGTTTAAAAATCTATCTTAATAACAACTGCACACTGCAGCTTCCTGCCTGGCTTATTTTCTTCCCTCAAAGGGGCCATTGACATTTCAGTGTACTTTAGTTCTTAAATCCATTGATTTCCTTTCCATTCTTCTCCATGAATGTTGTGAGAAAATTGGTAATGCAGTTGTGTTTTATGTAGGCAGAACATTGGGGAAATAATGTGGAAAGTCATCATATGGTAGGTATAAAGCAAAACTGATGGCTTTCCTGCTCCAGGAAAATTGCAGAATGCACAAAAAAGTATACATTTCCTACAAAAGAGACACAAAACTTTTGATTCCTGAGTATGCTAAAGCTATCCAATATTAGAAGCGCTGGGGAAGGCAGCTGTCTTTTTTTCAGTTCTTCAGCATTGGTTGGGGCAAGTCCACGCAACAAGGTCAACTGCAGGTCAACTCCAAAAAGCAATAACACAAATCAGGAACAAGGCAGAATCTAGGTGACACTATGGTCAAAATTGAGCATAGTCCAAAGGGAAAGTTGTGGAGAAGAGATCTAGAGGTCAGCAGCACAGGCCAGTCAAGAGATAGATGGATACAGCAAAGCCACTAAGTCAGGTTGCCATGGTCTGGGAGGTGAAAGCCCAGTGTTGTTCCAGCACCTACCAGACCTCAGTGAGGGGTTGTATGGTCTGGTGTCTCAGGCTCCACCCAAGACCAGCAGTAAGCACTCAGTGCTGCTATTGAAGGATCCCGTACTCCCAAGGAGCCATTTACTTGTAAGCCTCTTGATCCCTTTGACTTTCAGGTACTCACTCCTTTGCCAAGTGGTCACCCAGCCTGCGCTAAGGCAACATAGAATTGTAGAGTTGACAGGGATCCTGAGGATCATCTAGTGTAACCCCTTGCAATTCAGGAATATGCAGCTGTCCCATATGGGGATTGAACCTGCAAACTAGGCATTCTAAACACCACGCTCTAACCAACTAATCTATGTACTAGACTTGGCCAGTAACTGAGCTGCAGTTTCTATGCCATCAATGTACACAGTGCTTTAAAGAAGCAGCCCCTAAAATCTGTTTGCTTAGCAAGGTTTGTTTCAAATGATTATTTATTTAGCAACATTTATATACCACTCAATCAATTAAACAAACAAACAAACAAACAAACAAACCTCTAAGCGGTGGTCATAAAATGGTATAAAATGTTCACTTTAAAGTAGTAATAGAAACAGCAGTTCTTAATATAAAACAGTTGATTATATTAGGTCCCTAACCTAAGGAGCTTACAACCTAAGGGCCAATCTAGACAGGAGTAGCAGCTGTTGGGTGTTTGTAATCATAATCAGGATCGCAGCAGGCCTCGAGGGGGGATTTAATGCCTTCCCTGCCCTGCTGCAGTCCTAACCAAAAAATGTTCCTTTGAAGCTATTATTCACATTTGGGAGGAAATCTCCTATTATCCCCCTTCCCCAGTGACTGCTATTTCCATTTTTAAAGCCCTAAAGGTTAAGTACGAAGATGCACTCCTGTCTAGTTTGGCCCTCCTTTTTCAGCAGCAGGAGAGACAAAAATAATGGGGGAAAGGGTAATAATAATAATAATTTTATTTATATCCCGCCCTCCCTAGCCAAAGCCGGGCTAACAACAGTAAAAATAGCACAGTTTACATAAAATTAATGTTTACAGTCAATTAATTGAAATACATTCTAAAATCAATTCATTCTAAAATCAATTCAGAATCAAATTAATGGCAACCATTGGGCTAGAGTTCTATGAGGTTTACAAAAGTAGGGGGTCAGACTGTGCCTTGGCCAAAGGCCTGGTGGAACAGCTGTGTTGCAGGCCCTGCGGAAAGATGTCAAGTCCCACAGGGCCCTAGCCTCTTGTGACAGAGAGTTCTACCAGATCGGGGTCACGGCTGAAAAAGCCCTGGCTCTGGTTGAGGCCAGCCTAAACTCCCTGTGGCCCAGGATCTCCTAGATGTTTTTATTTGAAGACCATAAGGTCCTCTGTGGGACATACCAGGAGAGGCGGTCCCGTAGGTACAAGGGTCCTAGGTCGTATAGGGCTTTAAAGGTTAAAACCAGCACCTTAAACCTGATACCAGAGAGAGAGGAAAGTGCATTACCTTCGTCCAATAAAAATGTAAAGGAGAGTGCAGATTTTCACGAACTTTGCATAAGCTTATTTGTATGCATGCATGCAAGTTTAGAAACATGGAGGAATTCAGTGTTGAATTAAAACAGGCTTTCATTCAGTGCAAGCATTTCTCCTTGCCCAATGAAGCAACCTCTCTCCCCCCACCCCTTGTGCTGTTCTGGAGATTCTCCCTGACACCCAAAGAGCCAATATGGGGCATGTACACGGGGAGAAGGTGGTGAAGTCCTGTTGCACTAGCAGAAGCCCTTTTATAGGGTCCGGTTAGTAGAACAACTTAGTTGAATCCATCCCAATTGTTACAATTTCAACAGAAATGCAGTCTCACCATAGTGGGGGAGACTGACAAGGTGATGTTTGTGCTGCTCAGTCAGCTTTCCAGATGCTCACTGCTGATGAGCAACTCCAAGGCCCCTCCTGTTGTCTCCCTTCTTAGTTCTTTGTCTTTAAACTGGGCTTGGATAAGACTTCTGTTCAAGTAGAGGACTATGCTCTGTAAAGTAGGATGCATGGCCACCCTAGAAAGGTTGCAATGGAAGAGGTGATAATAATAATAATAATAATAATAATAATAATAATAATAATAATAATAAGAAGAAGAAGAAGAAGAAGAAGAAGAAGAAGAAGAAGATACATATGGCAAATAGAATTGTATTGGCTTAGGGTGTATTCTGAAGGATGTGGGAACGAAGGGCTTTGCTTTAAAAAGTGGGGCCTGGCTGGAGAGGTTGAACTTCCACAGGCACATACCTCCACATGTTGTGGGAATGTCCCCAAATCCAACTCTTCCGGACAGCAATCATATAAGAAATATTCAAAATAACTAAGCAAGTATTAGAAGTCACCCCAGAACTGGCCCTACTAAACATCTTCCAAAATAATAATGCCCACTCACATCATAAAGAGCTCATAACCCACCTACTCTCAACAGCCAGAAACATCATAGCCAGGAGAGACCTGTCAAGAGTAAGCATGGACCAATGGTATCAAATAGTATGGGAAACAGCCTTATTAGAAAAACTTTCCAATAAACTGAAGGAAGAAAGGCAGGGGTGGTGATCCAGAGTATACATATAGGGATTTATACATGTTGGCTCCAGACCTGATGCTGGGCAACTCATCTTCTGATGAAGACTTAGGTCTCCCAGAACCTACATATGGCGCTGCCCTGCCCCTCAAAAAAATTCTGACAGTGTTTTAGAAGAGCACAGCATCCAGGGAGAGACCTCACCAGGTTTGCCTCCAGAGGTAGGGAAGGGGTTTCAGATTGTAGGGGAATGGAACGATTTAAAAGCTTGCTCTTTAATCAATTCTTTATTAACATACCCTCACAAAAGTAGTAATATTTAATATAGAGCAGCTGATAAAATAGTTATTGCTTTCATAGAGAAAAAACTGAAATCTGTAAGTTGTATCCAATTATCTTCCTTAGGAGTATCCAATGTCTTCATCAGAGTAGACCCATTGAACTTAATCGAGCTAATTTAATCATAGCCATTATTTTTAATGGGTCTACTACCCTGACCTTAGAGACCATCCCATATACATACTATTTGGCTTAACTGATATTTCTGCAGAAAAACACTGTGTATATAATGTAGTTTAAAAGCCTGCTGTTCTTAAAGTACTGTACAATACCATTGACATTTGCCCTCTAGTGGATTTAGGAAAGAAATGCACCTTGTGAATTTGAATTTGAAACGAGAGGCAATGTACAGTATTCAAATGTTTTGCACTCCTGGTTCAGAGTTGTAAGGCTACTCTGGAAATGTGAGAGGAGGACCTGGACTGAGCGATTCTTTCGCTCTAATTTCCTCCCTACACATGGCTGAGGATTATGCCTTTGCACCCCACCTACTGGATGCACCTGCCCTGCCAGATACCTTTGTTGGGTGTAATGTTTGCATTTGCTGTACTGTATATGTATGAAATCCAATGAGAAGCATGACTGTGTTCCCACCTACAATCTTTTATTTATTTAAAGAATTTTCACACCTTCACTCAAAGAGAGTTCTCAGAGTGACTTGTAGTTCACTAAAACAAGATAGTCCCTGCCCTCCAGCTTATGATATAAAAAGACACAACACAAAAGGAAAATGGACTGGGGGAGCTGAGGAAATAAGCAGACTCAGGAACAAGTTCTTCATTATCAGCTCTTCTGCTGGCCAGTTGGGGTGGACCCTCCGATGAACTGGCCCTGCATCCTGTCTTTCCCCTCATTTGCTATAGCTTGATGTGATGCAGGGTGGGGAACGTCTGGTCTATGAGCAAAACCTGGCTCACTAGGCCATTTTGGGGGAGCCACACCCACCTGTCCTACACCTGTTGGCATGCATGATGTTAGTGTGAGGCAGGTTAAAGACGGGATCCTAAAGTGGGCTTCCATTTGCTACTTTGCTTGAGCAAGGCGTCTTTGTAACCCCGCCCCCCATGTCAATGGGCAGTAGGAGCACACCTTGCGCAAGAAGGGAACGGCAAGGCAAAGTGTGAGGAGGCTTGCAGAATGGTGTGATAAATTCCCTCTCCTCCCCTTTTGACATCTGATATTGTGGAGAGAAAGGAGATGGTGGGGAGGCTTGCAATGCCCTTTGCACTGTGGTTCGCAAGCTTGGGAGCCCCATGCAAGGGATTGTGACTGGTGGGGCAATCTACCTGTAAATTATGTAACATCAAAGTTAGTGCTGGGTAAAGATCTATTATTATTATTATTATTATTATTATTATTATTATTATTATTATTATCATCATCATCATCATCATCATCATCATCATTATCATTATTATTATTTATACTGCCCTTCATCCATAGATCTTAGGGCAGTTCACAACATAAAATTGCAATAGAAAAAAACACTGAATACATAATAAAAATAAGAATAAAAACAAACCAGTTATCCCTCCTCCTGTGGACCCAAAAAGGTCCCCCCTCCCCGATGTAATGGTTAAGAGTACGCATCGGTTCTGGATGTGCTGTGTGGATTACAAGGTGAATCAAGGTGATTCAGAGATCTTCACATTTCCAAGTAGAATCTGGGACTCCTGAAGATCCCAAGTTGCCCTGTGGTCTCACTTGTCCAAAAACGGCACAACCATTTCTCTCCCACCCTGCAAAATAAAACCAAGCAGACTGGAGAAACGCCCAGAGCTGGAGAGAAAAGAGGCTGGAGAAGTGGGGAATCTTTTGTTTCAACAGAGAGGTCTAGCTTTTAATCACAGTGAATTATTTTCATGAGCACTTCAATCACATTTATTTGGGAGAGGAATTTTAAAATATATGTGGATGTATGCCTTTTCTAGTGACTGGAATTAAAGTGATTATTAAGTACTGGCATCCTACCCAATCTTCCATGAGGAATTATGCTATTTCTCTTTACCCCAGCCCCAGTTTTCCCAAAGCAGGTCTATTTAGAGATCTCTGAGGGCAGAGAGGGCACATCCCCAAAAGTCCATGGCACAGCACAGGGCACAATGTCAGCCCCCCCCCCTGCTTTGGGAAACATAATTGCTGTAGGAGGGAGGGATATTCTGCCATTTTTGAACAAAAGGTGGTTTATAATTTTAAAAATAAATTCTTAGTTTGCAGCATACCCAAAGTTCCAATTTAAGTATTTTACCCAAAATATTTCATGTAAAGCAATGGAGCAGGGTGAGAGGAATTACTGTACATAATCTAAATCACTAGTTTATTTTTGTCATTCTTCTTCTTCTTCTTCTTCTTCTTCACATTTTTCAGCTTTTTAAACTGTCTCCAGCTTTTGTTGTTAGTTTTGCCTTGATTGAGTTTTAATCACCATCAGGGATGCACTAGACATCTATGTAAGTTAAATAAACAATTCCAAAAGCTTTCTTAATATTGGAAGATGCAGATTACAGATTCTTCATTACTTCTCAAAGTGAAGTGGGTACTTTTATTTCTATTTACCTTACCACCCTCTCCACTTTTGATTTACCCTTTTAAAAGAAGCTAAGTCCTAATCACTCTTATCCAAAAAATGGGACTTTGCCTAGTGATATATAATCCTTCTCTCAAGTATTTTATCATCTCATCTTTAAACATGAAGAGGCAAGAGATGTAAATCCCATATTAAATGAAGCCCTGTAGGAATATTTTGTATGATTTATTCAGAAAGCTCAGGTGTCTTAATGCATTTTGATGTGATCAGGGGAAGTTTTGCGCCACAAAAGCTAAGCCTAAGGAGGCTCAGAATTCTCTTGTTGGATCAGATGAGGGTCCATTTAACCCAATATTACATTTTCAACAGCAGCCAAACCACATGCCTCCTGGAAGTTCACAAGCAGGTTGTGTGGTGGCTTTCCTAGTTGTGTCTAGCATTTGGCATCCCAAGAAATACAGCCTCTGAACAGGGATGTTTCTAGGTCAGCTTTAGCCATTGGCTTTAAAAGCCAGTGTAAGTAACTCATAACCTATTGATATTCTGTCTTAACAGCTGCCCTACTAAAACTGTAGAGGCCAATAGGCTTTCCATAGGAAAAGACTCCTGACTCTTTTATTGGCCTATCGTTTCCTTTTATATAAAGATTGCTGCCTCTAAAATCCTTGAACCCTTCACTAGTGCTAGCAGCTCTATTAAATCTTCTTTATTGAATGCTTTTAAATGTAGCTCCTGGGATTACCGACTTCCAAGCATGATCTTACCACAATGAGATAAATCACCAACATATTAACCTCTCTCTATTAAATGCACATCACCCAAAGGCATTTTGCTTATGACAGAAACCATACATCAGGAGCCTGGATTTCTAAAGCAGCAATTTACCCATTTCTGTTAGAGGGGAACACAATGGCCCACCCTCAGCAGCAACCATCTCTGGAGTGCAGTTATGTCAAATATTTATTAGCGGCAGAAATATTCGACATGATATTTCAGAGTTAAAAGCCCAAGCTGAGTTTTATAGCATCCCTTCATATGCAAGTAAAAAGAGTATTAGAGTAAATGCACGGCCTTTTAAAGACTGAGAAGCCCAAGGGCAGAGTCTCCTTCTTCCTCATTGCATTTCTTCCTACAGCTGGTGGGGAGAAAATACCTAAATATGCACATATATTTTCAAAAGCATCGTTTTTAAAATATCTTTTTTTACATCAGAAGCATTACGTTCCAATTTTTGTCTCTTCAAATCCAAAGGGAAAAATTAGACTGACTTGTAATGTATCCAGGATTCTTTTCTTGGTGGGGCCCAATGCCACGGACCACTGTATTCATGGGCATGGTGTCCACTCCACACAATATAAGCACCTTGTGGCAACATGCTTCTACATTTTCTCTCCTGCTGTGTAACTGCGTGTCTGTCTTACCAATCTGTGTGTGTGTGGCAATCTAGCTGTGTGAGAATCTTTGTGTATATCTATATATATAATCTGCACACATTCCATCACACTTACAAGCTTAGAGTGGCAGGAAATCTTCACAACTGTGAATCTGACAGCACTAATGCAGGTGGGTGTTATATTCAAGCTTCAAACAAGAGATATCATGAACTCCAATGAAATGTTATTTGGAGAAATATTTTAAAAATGAACAACACAGGAAGCTGCCATATACAATCTGACCATTAGGTCCATCAAGCTCAATGCTGTCTACCCTGACCAGCAACAGTCCTCCAGGGTCTCAGGCAGGGGCATTCCCAATCTTATCTTGAGATATCAGGGTTAGAACCTGAGGCCTTGTAGGTGAAAGTCAGATGCTCTACCACAGAGCCACCCCTTATAAAGAGCAAAGGGAAGGGGAAGCCCAGATGCTCAAAAACAGTTCAGCATCCCTGTTAAGAATGCCATATTAGGTATTTCCTGGCATTACCACCCATGCCAGAACACTGACATTGTTGCTTCCTGATTTGTCAGGAAAGGAGCCCCCATGATCTCAGAAACATTGATGAATGTTTCATGGAGTGTAGCAGTGGTGTCTTTGGCAGGGGGAAGAGAAATGGATAACCTTGAAGATGGCTTGGCTACTCACTTTGCTTCTCATGCTGTCACTTTCCACATCAGCTAATTTTTTATTATTTGAAATTTGAACTGCACAAATGTTTTGGGAACTGCACATTCCCCACCCCCAAAGCTTTCACTTGCACATTATTTTTTACAAAAGGCCTGCTACCCACAGCCCAGTTAATGCCTTCCACAGTTGAAATGTTGACTGGTAGAAACAGTGCCCAGTGCATTTTGTTCTTTACACAGTTCCTGGGTGGGGCTTTCAGTAATGTAGACAAGTAGGAAACAGGAGCCAACTCATTCCTCTTCCCACACAGAGCATGGATAAGTGTTGGTAACACAGGTAAAGGAGACCCACACAATTCTATTTCATGGGCATCACTTCTGTTGGCAGTCGATAACCCATGACTAGTTCAGAAAGGATGAGGAATGTATTTTGACTGGAGCAGGAAGATAATCCATGTAAGAAGTGCTGTGCTAGGAAAGCAGTGGTCACAAATATGAGATTGGGCTGTTCTGGCATGCACTACTGCATATATACTACCGTATTTTTCGCTCTATAAGACGCACCAGACCACGAGACGCACCTAGTTTTTGGAGGAGGAAAACAAGAAAAAAAATATTCTGAATCTCAGAAGCCAGAACAGCAAGAGGGATTGCTGCGCAGTGAAAGTAGCAATCCCTCTTGCTGTTCTGGCTTCTGGGATAGCTGCGCAGCCTGCATTCGCTCCATAAGACGCACACACACTTCCCCTTACTTTTTGGGAGGGAAAAAGTGAGTCTTATGGAGCAAAAAATACGGTATATTAAACCATACTTACCTTAAATATGCAGCCAAGGAACCAGTGGGGGGAAAAAGAGGCAAAGGAAAGGTTGAAACTCTTTAGATTATCAATAGGAATTATTTCCCCTAGAGACAATGGGTTCTGCAGCATTTTTACAGGTGAGGGGTTACAGATAGCACTGCAGTGAAAGAGCTTTGCTGGAGACCTTGGAGAGCTGCTGCTTTTCAGGGTAGACAACACTGGACTAAATGGCCACTGGTCTGATCCTGTACAAGACAGCTTCTTGTGTTATGTTAAATGAGGTGCTCTTGCCCTCAACTGCTTTTATTGTACAGTGGTACCTCGGGACGCGGGTGGCGCTGTGGTCTAAACCACAGAGCCTAGGACTTGCCGATTAGAAGGTCGGCGGTTCGAATCCCCACTATGGGGTGACCTCCCGTTGCTCGGTCCCTGCTCGTGCCAACCTAGCAGTTTGAAAGCACGTCAAAGTGCAAGTAGATAAATAGGTACTGCTCCAGCGGGAAGGTAAACAGCGTTTCTGTGTGCTGCTCTGGTTCACCAGAAGTGGCTTAGTCATGCTGGCCACATGACCCGGAAGCTGTACACCGGCTCCCTTGGCCAATAAAGTGAGATGAGTGCTGCAACCCCAGAGTCGTCCGCGACTGGACCTAATGGTCCCTTTACCCTTTACCTTGGGTTACAGACACTTTAGGCTACAGATGCTTCAGGTTACAGACTCTGCTAACCCAGAAATAGTACCTCGGGTTAAGAACTTTAGTTCAGGATGAAAACAGAAATCATGAGGTGGCGGCGCGGCGGCAGTGGGAGGCCCCATTAGCTAAAGTGGTACCTCAGGTTAAGAACAGTTTCAGGTTAAGAACAGACCTCCAGAACGAATTAAGTTCTTAACCTGATGTACCACTGTATAGGCCAAGTGTATATTTTCTTAGCATCAACTGACAAAAGCACAAGCAAAATCATATGCAGATTTATGAAAAATAATTTTATTATGTAACACCTTGTTTTTAACAATGTTGATTTCTTTTAAAATTCAGAATACCTGCGTCATTCATGTAAAATAGTTTGATACAGTACATTGTATGGTATAATTTTTCCTCAAATTCTAAGGTTCTCCTAACACCTTAATCCTTTGCTTTAATAAGGGAGACCCTAAAGCAACGTGCGAACATATTTAAAAATAATTAAAATTTAAAATCCACTACATCAAGCCAGCTCTCAAAAAATCATGACAAAAATATCTGAATGAATGCTGCACTGCTTGTTTGTTTGCAGGGAACGTCACTCATGCTTTTTTTTTAATTCCAAGCATGCTCACAAATCAGTTAACACCAACAGGAAAAATAAAACACTGTCTATGACAATCATTTTAGTTGGTTGCTGAACCAAACAGGTTTATCTCAGTAACACACTCATTTACTATCAAATAGCAGCTTTAATACCAGTCAAGTCATAGATTTGAGAACAAAATAAACATATGCTGAAAATTAATCTTTGGGAGGCTTGTAAATCTGCTGGAAAAATGCTCATTTTTTGTGTCTTTAAAAAAATCTCTCTCTAGCAAATTTGTTGGTCATAAAACATTGATCAATGTGGAAAATGAATCAACCCACAAAAAAGTCACTAAAAGTCAATGTATATAAAAAAAATTCTCAATTGGAGCCACGGTTAGTTTGCTTTCATCTCATTAACACATACTGTATGCTTCAAATACCAGTTAAAGAGATTTTGCGTACTATTGGTCAGATAACGTTGTTAACATCAATAGAATTCACAACAACAAAAATGCTTGCCCCTAGCACATTTCACAGCTTCAACTGCTACAGACTGTCACTGAAAACAATGCATTGGTCAGTCTGAACCATGTCAAGTAAACTATGGAAGTAGCATATCCACAACACAAACTGTGCTAGTACTTTCTTTTCAAGTCTAATTCCATAATGGGTACAATCTGAGGGAGCCACTACTCCCAGCCTGTGAAAAGTAGTGGAACTTGGCTATCAGACATTTTGAAAATGTGATAGTTTACAGTACATTCTTGCAGCCCAACGCCAGGTTCCAGGCAGACAGCAGCACGGCCAGTCCTGCAGCCTTAGCAACAGTGCATTGACTTTATTTAGGTGCAGCTCAGTACCGGTGCGTCTGGTGAGAGTACTGTGGAGGCTGCTGGGAGGTAGTTGAATATCCCATGCTGCTCTGTGGCTGTGATGTGCTTGGTCCAGGGTTTGGATAGGCAGCATGGGGATTGGAACGCTGAGCAACGCATTGGAGGGGGGGGGGAGACAGAGAGAGAATATTACATATGTGGCTGGTCAAATGCTGCCATGTTTAACACGACGGAAATGACAACTATGGCAGCTATTTCTATGGCTCTAGAGATTGTTGCACTATAGATTCAACTGATGAAGCTAATTGTTAAGAGGGTAGGAAATGAAACCAGACCAACACCATTTAAACCATGGGTTGTCCATTATCTGTTTTGAAACTCAAACCACAGTTCAAGTTCTTCATATCACAGTGTGGCATGATGTATGAACTGAACTAGTTAGCAATGACACACTGTGCAGGTCTCCACTGGTGCCTTTTGACCTGAATCAGTTGCGTTTAACAAAACATATATTCAAATAGATTTTAAAAATACAACTTTTAATAGGTATGGACATAACAGCTAATATAAATGATCCACAGTGTCATAACAAAACTGAAAGCTGAAAACAGAAATACCTGATAATCTGAGGTCATGATAAGTCCACCTGAGGTAGTGGTAGGAGGAACAACTCTCACTTTTTTCAAGGGAGGCCCTTGCGTATGACTGTTGTCTTGGTTCCCTGGATGACCAGTTCCATTTGTGTGGTTATTGCCCTGCTGCTGGTTCTTCTCAATTTGTTAAAGAAAAAAATGTAAGATACAGCTCAGAGGGAGTTCATGGGTAGGAAGCATCCAGTCTTGTGTAAGGCTAAGTCAGGCACAAAGCCACTAATTACTTAATAATAATTACCGTATTTTTCGCTCTATAAGACACGCACCAGACCACAAGACGCACCTCGTTTTTGGAGGAGGAAAACAAGAAAAAAAATATTCTGAATCTCAGAAGCTAGAACAACAAGAGGGATCTCTGCGCAGCGAAAGCAGCGATCCCTCTTGCTGTTCTGGCTTCTGGGATAGCTGCGCAGCCTGCATTCGCTCCATAAGACGCACACACATTCCCCCTTACTTTTTAGGAGGGAAAAAGTGAGTCGTATAGAACAAAAAATATGGTACCTTACTATTTCCACCTAATTATGCAAACAAATTAAAATCAAATATAAACATACCATACAGCCCTATCATAACTATTTATTCAGAGGTAAGCCCAATTTATTTGCCATGTTTTCAACTATGCATTTTAGGATTATAGCCTTATTCAAAATAAGTTAACATGAAAGGAACTTGGAATCATCACTTTCTAGAGTTGCAGATAATAAAAAGACTTCAAATTAGGTACCATGAAAATGCTCAAAACCTTTTTATTCTACAAGCCATGGATCAGATCTGATTACTGATTTTTTTCTATATTATTTATGTAAACTGAAATGTGCAGAAGTTCTCAACTTCTTGCCATGTCTGATGTAGAGTTGGAATGACCCATAATTAATGTTAACTTCTAACCATATTAATTAATCTTCATCTCATCATATTATTAATTTATTTTATGCTATCATTCTTATCTTAGCAGGAAATGGTTCAAAAAAAGTAGTAGCAACAATCGGGGACATATGTGTAAAAGTATGGAATAATAAATCATGTACTCTCAGTAACTTAAATGCTTGAAATCAGATCCATTAACCCTATCAAAAATATGATTGCCTTAACAACTTGGTAATTATAAAATTGTCCAACCTGATTAACAAAATACACCTCCTAAATGTATTTCTCTCATCTTAACCTTCAAATAAATACCTACTTTGTCTCCTTTATCATCAGGCTCTTCTTCAGTTAAAAATTCTCGTTTTGGGTATGGGATTTGACAACCTGCAAACACACTGCAAACACAAAAACAAAAAGAAGCAAGCATTTCGTGTGTGTAAGCAAAGAGCATAAATCTCTACTAGAAAAAAGTGTGTCCCATAATTAATAATGGTAATAAAATAGTTTTCATCCTGGTTCAAGCTGCTTTATGTGTCACTTGCCATTTGTGATTTTAGTCTTTTAGGAAGTGACTTTAGTCTCTGAAGTGTTCTAAGTATGACAGTTTGTTCTGAAAGGCTATCAGTTTCTTCAGTAAGAGAGAATATCTCCAGCTATCAACTAAATACACTGCTTATAATGCAGAGTTTAATAATGGACTATATTACAGCCCAAGCACAAGTTTGCCTGTGCATAGACTTGTAAGCCTCCATTTTACTAAGAAGCCAAGTGACACAGTTTCCTAGCTGTTTATATCATATACCAGCAAGTCATCCCAAACACGTTTTTCTGGCTAAGACAAGCTGAAAAATGCTATGCCCCATTTCTATACAAGACTGGAAATACTAAATTCTATGATGATTCATCTCTTCTTGCTCATATGCCTTGCCCCCTAACCTATTACTTGCATAATTTTGTACCATAGTTTTATTTCCAAGTAATATTTTCCATAAAAATAAAGCTAAAGTTACTGCAAGCTGTCTTCAGTTCCATGTTTCCCAATTACATGTTGAACTTTTTGCTAAGGTATCAGTGAAGAGATTGGATATCTAACGTAAGGACAACTGCTATGGATCACCTACCTGTGACCATGTAAGCCATTATCATTTGATTTATACTCTATCTGTAGGTCTATTTAAAATCAACAGTAGCAACATGTGCAACATTAAAAAAGAACAGCAAATAAAAGCCAATCAGCAACCAGTAGCCCAGTTCACCCCCCACACATTTGCATATAATCTTTGTAGATGGGCTGTGCCAATCTTCTTTGAATGTTCAAGTTTAAATTTTCACGCTTTTCTTTTTTTACTGTATCAGCCTGCTGTTGTGACCAATGGACTACTTTAAAAGTCCTGGCAGGAAATAATGATTAATTTCATTTTGTGAACTGCCCCTGAGATCTGTTGATGAAGGATGGTATAAATCTTATTGGTATCACATTCCAAAAGCATATTCCAATCGAAAAGCTATTGGAGCACATATTAACTTAAATTCCCCAGTGGGCTATCAAGGAAGACCTATAGGAGAAACAGAAGAAATGCATAAGTGAAAAAGTGGGCTCATTAACAGAAGAGAAAAACAAAATCCAAAAAATGTCTAAGTGAAATACTGGGCTCCTAGTGAATGTCTAAGTGAATACTGGTGCCCGGGGGGGGGGGGGGGGAAGGAGGGATGTACCCCAAAAGTCTAAGAGCCATTTTTTAAAAATGAGTATTATAAATAAGAGAGTCAGGATTGTATGTTTGCCCTATCAATGTTAACTCAGGCATTTGATAGTTTCACTTTCTTATTCATTTCACCAGGGCAAATCAGACTCCTGATAGCTTAGAAAGTTAAATGCAAGTTAAAGGTTCATTTAAAAAAACAACCCAGAAAATGTAGGGGAAAGATGAAACACCACATGACAATGGATCCCATAATTGTTGAGGAATAAAGGGAGTATAAAGGGGCTCAGGTTTGCTAAAAAACAACAACCAAAAAAACACCTTAAACAAATATTTCAAATAGCTACTAAGGTCCCCATTAATTTGGGTGGGACAACCCTTTTGGGGACTTGTATGGTGATGATAAGAGATAGAAAGATGGCAGAATAAGAATCCAGAAAGATATGTATCAGAAGTAATTGATATTGCAGCGTTCTACAGTGGGTGATAGAAGAAGCAATAGTTTATACCAGTATGTGTTAGGGTGGATTTACTCGCAGCAGTGAAACTGAATTCACTAAACACCCATTCAAATCCAGTTTACTAGTAATCTCTCCCATGGAGTGTTGAGGTAAAGAGAGATAAAACATTCCTCAGAAAGGCCCAGGGACACCACGCTATTATGTTGCACATTTATGTTATTACACTAATACTCCACTCTTCCTCTGAGGAGCTCAAAACAGCTTAGAAATGGTCCTAGGCGATCTCCTATGAAGTTTACAAGGCCAGCAATAAGCTCCTTAGCTTCTGATGCAGAATACATCATACAGCTTCAGACCACTGTGCTTGTTTACTTGGTATTGTATAGAGAGTTTATTGGGTATACTGACTTACACACAATAAGTTCTGCAGCCTATTTATACCTTTCAAGTAGGTCAAGTACTTCTGATAGCCTCTTTAAAGCTCTTCAGTTAAGTATTCATATTCTGCTATGGGACTGGAATGTAAAACCCCTCTGGCTGTGTTTTGCCTTGCCTAACAAGTTGGGGCAATGAGACCCAAATATGTAATCAGTACACACTTTGAACTGGAACAAATAGAGAAATTAGTCATGAAAGATTTTATTAAAATCTGTGCATTAAAAAAAAAATCAGGTCATTAGTGATGTAGAGGTCCACCAAGAAGATCGCAGAAGACACTGAAATTGCAGTTATTTGCAGTTTTTGCAAATTTTATTCTGCTTCTACACACACACACACACACAAAAAAAAAAAAAAAAAAAAAAAAAAAACAAAAAAAACACTGGCTACCTTTAGTCTTCACAACCAAAGATTGAATGCTGTGCATATTTATCCTGTTGTTTTAAAAATGTGAGATCAAGGGTCATGGATGTGTCTTCCATACTCTACCTCCTTTCCTATCCATAATTGGTAGGGACAGAATAATTTTTGCAAAATGCTATGTTTTTGGCAGTGCTTGCACAGTTTAACTGATGGGCAATTATACCTATTGTTTTGCATACAGATCTCTACAGCTATTAGTATCTAAAGATTTTTCTAATAAGTTGAGATAGCAATTTATGATTTAAAGAAGAAAGGGATATTTCCCAAGGGCAGTTTAGGCTACACCAAACAAATCATATGATGGAAGAAAACCAAGTTTGTTCCAAAGTCAGTATGTGCCTGTGAATTTCATTTTCAGAAAGGCTGCACCCATTGCACATACATATGTGTAAAACATCAGAGAGCAAATTGGGTGCATAAATCATCAAATTAAGGTTGAAATAGTTTTACCGACTTGCCAGTGAAATATTCTTTGACACAAAAGAAATAGTCATGTCTTTCAAATACGAACTTAAAAGTCTTGCCTACATATTGAGAATACGGATGTTTAAAAAGCAAATCGTTATATTTAAAAAGAAAGAAAGTGCATAAATATGCCCTACATGCAGACTTTGGTTGTGAAGTTGGAAGGCTGTCCCCATCCTCACCATAGTCCACCCATCAAGTTTTCAAATAAATATAAACTAATTATAGAATGTCATCTATAATTTCAAGTGGACCTGCAGGCAGTTAGCAGTTGACTATGAAGATCTATAGCATGCATAATCAACCTGTCAGTGAATAACAGGATTATTGCTATGACTAATGGGATCAAAGGCTCAGGACAAGATTAATAGGAATATTACTTCAAAATGGCAAATGGCACAGTAAAGCCATTTCTTATAACTTATCAAGAAGGAGCATCTCACTTGTTATTTTCAGAACATTCCTCCATTCCACACCCACCAAGTCATGCTGTGACACTGAAAGCAATAAAGCATTTAAAGAGCTGCACAGATAGTATCTAGTAAACTGACCACTTACTCAGATGTAGGAAGTGGATCTTCTAAGAAATAAGGATCCTGCATAGCCTGTTCTGAGGTAATTCTCTTTATTGGGTCCATAGTAAGCAATTTCTGTAGCTATGCATAGTTAAAAACACAAGACATTCAGTGCTGTCAAATCAATCAAGAAAATATTTCACCACAATGTGAATATACAAAGCTTCCTTATGTGCTTATAAAGTCTAGTTAGCTCAGTGGCAGAGCTTATACTCTGCGTACAGAAGGTACTAGGTTCAATCTC
This sequence comes from Podarcis bocagei, assembly GCF_964188305.1. Taxonomy (NCBI): domain Eukaryota; kingdom Metazoa; phylum Chordata; class Lepidosauria; order Squamata; family Lacertidae; genus Podarcis; species Podarcis bocagei. The sequence continues at coordinate 82,553,981 of NC_138130.1, forward strand.
CAGAATCTCCAGGCACGGCCGGGAGAGACCCCCATCTGAAAACTGGAAGAGCTGCTGACAGAATATTGAGCTAGATGGACCAATGATATGATTCAGTATAACCTGGTTCCTAATAATCTAGGCTTCCATAATCTGAGATTTAGGCTTATATTATCTATAAAATGCTACCCATGGAAAAGCTGCAGTTACAAGACTTACTTGCTCACATAAATGGGCCACAGAGCATATCACACCTATAATGCAGTAGGTTTAATTTCTACTGTGCTGTACAAACAATTCAAGGTTGTTAATGTTAGAGGCCCATCACACTATATAAGTACAACCTCTCACAGTGCTTTCCAATATACTTAACATTCTTCCCAAGTATTCTGGTAGTGAACCTAGCCCATGTGATAAAAGCACATGGTGAAATGGTTTTGGATTGCTGGGTTTAAGGCTGTGAGGGGTAAAAGAAGAAGAGGAGTTTGGATTTGATATCCCGCCTTTCACTCCCTTTAAGGAGTCTCAAAGCGGCTAACATTCTCCTTCCCCTTCCTCCCCCACAACAAACACTCTGTGAGGTGAGTGAGGCTGAGAGACTTCAAAGAAGTGTGACTGGCCCAAGGTCACCCAGCAGCTGCATGTGGAGGAGCGGAGACGCGAACCTGGTTCCCCAGATTACGAGACTATCGCTTTTAACCACTACACCACACTGGCTCTCAACCACACTGGTAGAGGATATCCTTGCTTTGTATTTTAGCAAATTTACCCCTTCCAAATTTATGCATAGTCATAAAAAATAATACCTTGCAAGTGATCAGGCTGGGTTAGAGATTTGTTCTTAGTTTTCTTTAAAAAAAATCTGGCCAGATTAAAGAAAAACACTGGCTTTAGGGCCAGCAGCTAAAAGGCAAAAAATAATTTTCTTCATCAAAATATTAACTGAATCTGGTCATCTAATACTCCAGTCGATTTATATACCTATTCACAGCCAACAGTTGTCACGTCATGCTTAACAAAAGAGGAGGAGTTGGTTTTTCAAAAATAATAACAGTAAAAACAGGGCTCCTTGTGCTCCCTGGGAAAATACTAGCATCTTTAGATCATTTCAGTCATTAGATTTGTTCTTTCATGCCCACTTTCAGAAGTCCTTATTCTTAAGGGTACTTGAGTATTCTCTAAAATAAGGCTTGCAGCTGTTTTACAATAGAAGGTGTTAAGATAGCATGTTGGATGTAACAGGATTCTGAAGCATATACAATGATAAATGGCCTTCTGGGATGAGGAAAAGCCATATCCTTAAGCTACCCTATTACATGACAAATTTGCTACTACACCCAGTCTTCAAACAACTCAACATAAGGAACAGACTGAGTATACAAACAAGAAGAACAACCTTCTCAGTGGTAGCCCCAGTCCCACATTTCCCTTCCATAGTAGGGAGGTACACAATAAATGAGCAAGATAATGGAAGGAATATTGGGTCAGAGTCAATTAAACTATTCCACTAGCAGGAACCAATACAAGGCTTTCCCATCTCCTCATGCCACATCATGCCTCCCCCTAATCTGCTCTGGAGGGTCAGGAAAACCCCCAGAACAGTGTGCACGGGAGAGAGGGGAGATTGTTTCACTGGGAAAGCAAAGCAATCTCCTTAGCACCACGTTGAATTCTACCATTAGCTATCACTTGACCACAGCTGTCTGTTGATACAACTAATAGCTAGACAAATTACCAGGTTGTCAGGACATGTTAAAAAAGGAAGAAAATCTACTGCCAGCATACGTGCTGTAGAAATGTTAAAAACTGACTTGATGCCTAGCACTTGGGAGTAGTAAACTATTACAGTAATTAGATCATAGGGTTTTACTCTGGACATGAATTGCTATGAAATATGAAATGGCACAGAAATTCAACTTTATAACCAATGCTTTTGTGAAGAGATGCAATGAAAAGCAATTTAAACAATTCAAATTAATGCTTCCAGAAACTGAAAAATTCACAAGCGAACAATTTGATACTATCCAAGTCTTACCAAGTGGAATGCTTTGCTATCTGGCTTAACTTTATGTTTTTCCATATATTTGATAAGGCTGCAGTTGGTATACCTGAAAGAAAACAGTAAGTCACAACAATGCATCAAATTGAATAGAAAAGTACAAATCTGGAGGACAGGATAAAACCAATAGGGCTTGCTAATGAACTCGGTTGTGCTGAATTGTCTGGTCCATCTGTGATTCAAAAGGGTGCCAGCACTGTAAAAGTAGCCTGAGGCCACACACTGTTTTTAATAGCAGCCACATGGAAATGACTTCCCATTATTACAGATTTGGTTAGCAACCAGTATCCCTCTTGTACAATATTAGATGCACATACTTCTAGTAGCTATGCATTTGATAATGCTTAAAACATAATATTACGAAACATAAAAAGTCAATCCTTTAAAGAATAATAGATTTTAATGCAACAAACTGTCTCTTTAGCCAAGACACTAATTTTATATGTGCTATGTTGCTTCAAATGTATCTATACAACGAGAAAATTAGCAGTTATTGCTTGTTTCAAACAGCTTCAGAAAACCAAGCAGAACACACAAGGATCCACTAAACCAAGAAGGGCCAGTACAGATCCCTTCAAACTTACTGGCCTCCACTGGGCTTTTTCACAAACAACATGGTTATCAATACAAACCTGTAGTGTGACATGAAATACCTGTTCCCAGCCAAGTTCCCTGCTGTTCTCAGAAAACTCAGAGGTGCAACTATCTTTGTGGGGAAGGGGTGGTCACCAGAGAGAGGAAAGAGGCAATTGCCAAGGAAGCCTGGTTCCTGAATGTATGAACCCCTGATGCAGTAGAAATCATCACAATTACTTAGATCTTTGCAAAACTTACGTGTTTCTTCGAAAATCTTTCATTAACGTTGAATGTTCAGGCATCTTTTTAATATCTTCCCAATCTTTATCTATGAATTGAATATTAATAGCACTCTTTCATCTTTCTCTACATAGGGAATAGGACATCATCACTTGCACATTCAAAACCATAATTCACTCTCCTCTTTATATGCCAAACTTTGCCTTCTGATCACCATTGATGAAGATGAATATGAGTGGACAAAATATCCTCTCTCAGTCGCCTCAGCAACACTAGATCAGAGTCACCAAAGAGACACCTATTTTTAATATAGACCAAATTTTGCTATGGAAGTAGGCAAAGCGGTGCACAATGAAATTAACACACTAGGTCTGAATCCCCAACATGATGCACATGGGTATCCCAGAGCCTACCTACCAAGGCCCTTTGCCCCTCCCCTCTCAATTGTTTAATTTTTAAAAAGTGAACTTTCACCTATTTGTTTTTTGGGGAGGGGCAGCTGCCTGCTTTGTGTTTTTGTCAGTTTGGGGTGGGAGTGGGGGCTCTGAGCATCACCAGCTTGTCTTCTGTGAAAAATGTATTTTGTGAGCCCACAAAATATTTAAAAATATGCCTAGTCCAAAATGTCTGAGGACTCCTGCAGTAAATACTACTATCAGGCCTCAAGATTTTGTTTCTTTTTATCAAGACAATAAGAATTTTCAAGAAATTAACAAATGGGGGGGATCAATTTCACAGTGTTCTTTGTAGGCCGTGCATAGACCTATGCACATCCACAAAAAGATCAGGCATATTGACATTTTCAAATGATTACTGTAGCTTCTTTCAAGCCTATTAGCTTTTCAGTAAATATTATGGCACAAAGAGTATGTCAGTCCTATTAAAATGGTACTGGAGATATGTATAGGCTGGAGTACATCAGTAATGAATGTATAGAATATGTACCTGCAGGAAATCCCATTACATTGAATATTCTGTCCAGCTGGTCATGATGATATGGATTACTAGTTTTTATGTCCTCTTGTCGGCAGTGGAATATTGGCTCAGATGTTAGCAGCTCTGCAAATATACACCCTATAGCCCAAATATCTTTACAAAAAAGGAGGAAGGAAAAATCAAATAGACTTTTCTGAAAGAAGAAAGCATAGTCTGAAGAACAGCAGCAGAGGTTACACATGGCCTCTCAAAGCAAGCAACTCTGTTTAAGTTATATGTACATTTTCTACAGACAATTCCATTTCCCCTATATTCCTTAAGATTTTACACATGACCCCATGCATTTAAAAATTGAACATTTTGCTGAGGTTAAAGGAATGTAGGCCAAACTAATGTTATGCTAAATGTGCAGCTTCCACAATAGCTGAATATTTAGCTCTACCTCTCGTTACACACTTGTGTCTCTGTCTCATATACCATTCAATTTTTGCCTACTTCCTCTTCTCATTACCATCAGCCAATAACCTGGAGCATGAAAGACACACATAGAACACAGGCAGCTAGATAGGCTGCTACTGTATTTAGCAAAATCAATGCATCATTAATTTTAACACTGATACTAGAGAAAAATGAGCAAAAGAAGACTATGCAAACTGCATTGTTTTCATTTTAAACCATAATTTCATATATAGCAAAGCAGGTGTCTGCATTGGTGGTAACTAGCCAGGAAGACATAAGAAGCTGCCTTGTCCTGTTGGTCCATCTTGCTCAGTATTGTCAACACCCCACTGACAGCAGGACCCCAGGATTTCAGCCAGTAGTTTCCCCAGACCTACACAAAAGTATCATGAACTGGAACTGGGGACATTTGTAATGCTAAGCAGGTGCTCTATGATTGAGCTATAGTCCCTTCCTTACAGATCTTCAGCTCATGTTGGATGGCCACTGTTAGGGATTGATTAGAAAAGGATTGAAAATAAGACGGTCAGAACTGTAATGCTTTTATTTAAATCTAAGGTCTCTTTGCATTTGGAAATTTGATGTGCACCTCTGCTTGCTCCATCTCAAAAAGGATATAACAGACTTGGAAAGGGTGTATATCACAGCAATCATGGCACCTTCCCCACAAGGAGAGGCTGAAGGTGGTGGGAGTTTAAATGGGACATACGAAAGATCATCACTGGGGAGGAATTTCTTTCTTTCATAATACTAGCACTTAAGACTCAATGAAACTGATTGTCCTCTACTGTCAGACAAAATAAAGTGCTTCACCAATATTTTGAATTCAGTCAATGAGGGCTTTTGCACAGTTACTTCTAGTATCAAGGACTTGGATAAAAGAAAGTGCTCAAAAGCACACTGAAAAAATAGGTATTTTCAATAATATTTCAACCAAACCAAACAGGTTGTTTCAAGCTCTGGGTAGAAGTCTACTAAAATCAAAGGCTTGCAGGCAGACTTGTGAAAGCTGAATGATCCCTCCAGAATTGTATAGGATATGGAGGGGTGCTGCTATCTGAGAAAAAATTGTGGAGGCACCTTGTGAGAGCATCATGCTGCTTGTGCATGCCTGGATCAAAGCCAAAACATTCCTGACACTATTCAATAATGCAAATCAGTCTTCAGAATTAAACGTTGCTGGCATTTCTTATCTAATTAGTGAAACCATCTGTAAATTCAATGTGGTCTTTGCCAGTTAAGTGCCTTGAAGTACTTAAGACTTAAGAGTGATGCACATGTTTAGGCAACCAAACATGATAGAAGACTCAGCCTTAAAAAGTAAGGTTCAGTGAATCACTTTTCTTCCACACTAGAATCACAATGCTTTCCTATATTTCCCAAATGCCAAAATGCATTGCAGGTGGTTGGGCTAGGCGACCCTTGTGATTCCGTCCAATTCTAAGATTTCAAGAGTAAACATCTTTGTAAACAAGGAAGGAAGGAAACCACACCAGGGAAAATTAGAATTTAAAATATGGAAAATCAGGTATACAGTGCATTACTTACCAATAGCTTTGGTATAATGCCTTGCTCCAAGCAGTAATTCTGGAGCTCGATACCAGAATGTTACAACTACTGGATCCAAATCAGCTAAAGGCTTCAAAGGTGAATTAAATAGTCGGGCAAAGCCCATGTCAGCTGTAAAAAGAGGGGGAAGATGCTTTAAATTTTAGCGCACAGACTGCTTACTCAGAAATGAGTGAGCTCAAATGTGACACACACTGCAAACATCCTCAGTCTAACTTTTAAAAGTTCCTTTTAAGCTTGTTTCTGAAGCATGGTACAGAAAATGAAGCATTATTAAATCATAGCTAACACACTTTTGATCATGCAGGTTCTGAATCAAGCTGATCATTCCTCAGAAAGTTGGGAAATTTGGTGTCCAGCCCAACGGAAAAACAACACGAGGATTTATATATGGGAAAACAAGGCAGGTGTATACTAGGCTGGAAAGATTTCCCGTTTTTAGAAGCCAGTCCTTTATTAACCTGACAAAAACAGTTCAGCTCTTAGGAACTAAGGCAGCTGGTACATTTCCATCTCTATTATCACAGAAAACTGATATTTGAGGCTGTTACCGATTGCAGCTGAATTGCATTTAAGCTTAGATGGGAAGAATTCCCAATTCCTGCTATATTCTATTGCCTCAATACTTTTCACCTATTAGGAAGAATTTACAAATGAAACCTGGATTGTTTGCACCCACACTCAAATAGCAGAGAAGTATTTCACTTCTGTAAGAAAAACTATTTCATACAGTTTGAGTGTAGGTGCGAACATACAGCTTGTTATTTTACAAATTTCAACAGACCTTAGGATCCGAGGTTGCAGTTGTAGACCATACAAAGAACTGAGCCAGCTTTAAGTCTGTGAAGCCTGTGTGTTTTTAAGGAGCAAGGTTCCAGATCTCATATTCACCAGAGATAAATTCATCTCCCTTTGTCCTATTAACAAGCGTGTGTGCCTATTCATAGCCCTATTTAAAACTGTATTATGCTTCATTTTAGGCATTGAAAACAATTTAACTTTTTCTGTCTTAGAAGGCAAGAAACATTTAGCTGCTGGAGGAAAAAACGCAATAGCTCCAGAAGAGAGGGGTGAGTGGGAAGTACAGTGTTTATATTCAAATACGTTTGTTGTGTGTGTGTTTTAATGCTTAAACAGTGGAAGTCCAAACATAATTTTGTTGTTGCTTCTGTTGTCAAAATAAGGCAGTGCGTCTTCAGCTTTATTATACTTTTACGAGTCCATCTTGCCATCTTGGCACTGGATAGGTTAAGTGAACTGGAGAAGTCTCTTTCACATCCATCCATGCAGTGTAACCATTTTGGAGAGCAATCAATTAGTTTGAAATGTTGTACACAGCTGTTGCATGCAAAAGTAGCAGGTAGTCCATTTCCAGTAAGGGAAAAGCTGTCTGCAGCACAAGAAGCACCACTTCAATTAACGTCAAATATGTTGGGAGGCTGACCTACATTATAGCCATGGTTTGCTTACAAAAGGACCTCAGTCTGCTAGTGTTAGTACTCTTGTATGTTCACAAACCTTTTAAAGAGTCATGTGCTCAACACTGGTCTAATTCTATTCCTTTTGAATTTCATATATAGGGCCACCAATGAGGAAAACCCCCTGCTTTTGGCAGCTGATCAATAGTCTCGAACAATCAAAAGAATGTATGGAATTCTGTGTCAATTACAAAACAATTCATCTCAGATCACAGCAGCCAAATTCTTGGGGCTGAGGTCCCTTTGCCTCCCCTAAAATATTTGAGGGAGCTGCCCCTCAAAGTTGATGGGCATTGTCATTCAAATGGTGTGTGCGCGCCACGTCATGTGATTATGTGGGGCTGGGCTTCCCTGCCCCTCCCCAATATTTTGTTCAAGTTGGCACCCCGTCTCAGATAATTAGTCAGAGGACAGGAAAATATACACCTTTAACATCTGCTGGTACAAACACTTACGTCCTTAGGATACCAACCTACTTCCGCAACATGCTGGATCATACCATTATGCAAATTTTACTGCTACATTAGAGTTTCATTTAATTATTTTTTAAAGAGCATTTTTATAGAATATGGAATCTGTGTCACAAGAAGCTCCCCCTACAAAGATTTGTCCAATGTTACCTTATCCATTAAAAATGCTGTTTTAATTTCCATCAAGCTACCCTCTCAATAGCACTTTATACAACTGTTACTAATGTTCATTTTATTATTGATATTTATATAATTCAGTACTATTGTAAAGTAACATTTTTGGAGGCAAAAGAGTCCTTCACTTTTCTCCATCCAACATTAACAAATTTTACCTCTTCATTTTATGGGGTTTTATGTGTGATCCAGAAAGTATTAACCTGGTTAGCTGCACCTTTAGAACATTCTATCTTAAATGCTACACTGGGACTTATCAAAGATATAAACATACCAATTTTTACTCTTCCTCGCTCAGGACCTTCACCCATAACTAAAATATTAGCAGGTTTCTGTGGAAAAAAAAAATACAATACATATACCAAGATAAACCTAAACATTTGTGCCTAAAATTAGCAGTTTTATTTTTCCAATTTTAAACCAAAATGCAGTGGAATGTCATTAATAGTGCCTGTGGACTATTAGTTTGCTGTAAGGTCATATGGCTGACCAAATCAATTTTCTTCCCCGTCTTACATTTTCTTCCTCTTAGAAGAGCTTCCTTTCAATAACTTTCCACACCATGCTCTTCTTTCAGATGAGCAGTGTCATTACAGAATTCACCTGGGAAAAATGTTGGCTCACTTATTTCCAGTATTAGCCAATTACAAAAAGCATTCAATGAAATATTTTGCATATCTTCCTAGATGTTACTATATGAACATTTAGATTCTACACAAAACTTTTACATTTTGCTCTTAGTGTATCAATTCAGCCACTATAAGAGTGGCTTATAAGAGTTTATTCTGAAACTACCACATCTGCGAAGGCAATGTTTATAAGAATTGCCTTTGCAGATATGGTAGTTTCAGAATCATTACATGAGAAGCAAACATTGGTACAATTGCTTCTGAAGCTATATAGAGCTACACCAAAACTATTTTTGCTGTTTTCTTATAAGGTTTATAAACCTATATAAAATAACCATTAATCATCAAAATTAGCCAAGGATGATGTGTAGAGTAGTATATATGCGGTTCAAGCCAATTTCAAGAAAAAACTACTTCTTTTGAAAAAAGGCTTGCATCAACAGCTCAAAGCACACCACTTTGGGCTATTGTTTAAGTGGGCTATTATTTAAGTATGTAGAAAAGGATTTGCTCCATCTGATCAATATTGTCATGTGAAGCAATTATGTGAACACCTATCTGTGATTTTAAGCAAGCATAAAATGTATGCCAGATAAAAGTACTTCAAGGAAGCTTTGATAGATGAATGAAAACATCTTTGATAGGAACAGATGTAATCTAGTACAATCACAGACACATAAATGTGTAAAGAACAAATTCGAAAAAGGGTATGACTCTGGACAGGTTTAAAGATGGCGACAAGGCAGTAAGTTACACTAAGATGTGTGCTCTGAGCCAGGAAAAATATATAAACTACTTGTGGCACTATCAGGCCATCAGTCACTTGTAGGGACTGGTGGAAGATACTTATGAACAAACAGAGCAGAATATGCAGAATTCTCTTTGATCTAAATGGAAAGAGATCTTATATGCTAACACACTGCGTTTTTGGCAAAGGCATTATCGAAAAAAGTGTCATCTCCGACTTTATTTATGGCTGGATGCTAGTGCGCTGCCATTATTGAATATATTAAGGGGGCTGATTTGGGGATTCTGGAAGGCTGTCATGTCTCACATAATTTCAGTATGCATTTTACCAACTCTGAGCCTTAAGAATGTAGGATTTCCTAACTGCCAGGTTTTCTAGGTAATTATTTCAGGAAGGTCAGCCTGTGCTGCAGCTCTCAATGCCACCTCTCTCCTCTGCATTGCTGCTAATGACACTTAGCATGGCTCAGGGAATGTGCTACGCAGAGAAGCAACTGTAGGCTAGATTAATCTTATTTTTCTCCCCTTTTGAGTATCACTAAATCCATGGGATCATATAGAAGTGGATTTCTCAGAATTATGGATCTGTACATATTCCAGGTTTTCAAATATTAGGGAAGAAGGGTCAAGAGCAAGTTTGCATCAAAATCTTAGCTTTTACACTATGGCAAAGCTGTATGCTTAATTCCTTGTAACAATCTAACCACCTTTTACTAAAAATATGGAATAATTACTTGGGTGGAACACAGCTTGCTTCCGTTAGAGTGCATTTACACTAGCTTACAAAATGTAATATAAGAGTCCAGAATCCAGAATCACTTGCTGTTCAATAACAGTAATCTGCCAGTGTCATCAACCTACCATGATATAAAATACAATTACAGTGGGATCTATTCTACTGCTATATTAATCAATCAGTTACTTCATATGTAAACAAAGAAACCAAAGTGCAGTCATACCTCAGGTTAAAGTTGCTTCGGGTTGAGCGTTTTCGGGTTGCGCTCTGTGGTGACCCGGAAGTAATGGAACGCGCTACTTCTGGGTTTTGCTGCTCGCGCATGCACAGACGCTCAAAATGACGTCACGCGCATGCGCAGAAGCAGTGAATCAAGACCCGCACACGTGCAGGCGCAGGTTGCGTTCTCTTCAGGATGCGAACGGGGCTCTGGAACAGATCCCGTTTGCATCCAGAGGTACCACTGTAATCAAAATCCAGCATTTCTATATACTTCTGGCTTGGAACCTCTAGTCAAGGATCCTCAGACACCCAGGGCCTCTACCCACACTAAGCTGTTTCCAGCTTCAAGCATTCAACAAGCTCTGGCTAGTAACAATTCAATCTGTCACACTGTGGCAACTTCTAGAAAAATTAAGCCTACCCAGATGCTTAGAAAGTTGATGCCATTTTAATCTGTTTTAGTAATTTTTGGATGTTTTACAGTAGGGTTGTGATTTTTCCTTGACCTTGTCGTTGTTTCTTTTGTAAAACGTTTTGAAGTGGGGAGGGGGTTACAGTCAAGAGGTATCTAAATTTTATGAAATAAACACACACGCACAACTTCAAAAAGGAAAAAGCAGTGTAAACCCAAAATGACAGTATCAGCAAAGTACTGTCTCAGAATAGAATGGTGTTTTCTTCTCAATGCAGAAACCAATAGCAGTTCATCTTTCTACTCTCTTGCTTACTACCTTCAGTACTCCTTTAGGAATTGAAGTGTGGCACTTGCAGTCTACTCCTGTTCACTGATCTAGCAAGCCGGACATGCCTTCTATGTGGATAATCCATTTCATTCTTCCGCTGCCCCAGTTCTCCATTTCTCTACCTTCCCCACCCATCAGCACTTTGTATTCTGTGACACTGTGACACTGAACGTAGTTCGCTTTCACTAGGCGGTTTGGTGGTAATTCCCCCCCCCCCATTTTGTTTTTATGCTGTAAACCTTGGAGTATATCAAGAGCCCCCCGCGCCCCGTTGTTCTGCTTTGGCTAAACAGCATGTGAGTTTGCTACACAATGACAACAGGTGTGGGATCACTTATCCCAACTTTACAAATTTGGAAAATTAGGGTGAGAGAAAATTTGACATCATAGTTTAAATTAATCCAGCACTTTAAGCAACGTAAGAACTTAGTTCACAGAAAGGAGGAGGAAGACCAACATGGCACACAGAAAGAGTAGCTATGAGGGAAATAAGCTTAATGATGGAGCAGCATGGACTAGGAACACCATAAAATAGTAAAGAGAAACTGGTGAGAACCAAGATAAAAGCTTAACTATAAAGAATGAAGATGTTAAAAGTCATTAAGTAAAAGATATATGCTACAGATAGCACCAGGCTTTCCACCAACATACAGTGTTATCAACTAATTAGAAAACACAAGTAAGTAGAATTTCTGAAGCACATTAATTGGTTTTTTTAGTTGAACATTTTAAAATATGCCTACGGAAAAAATAAAATAAAAAGGTACATGGTACAGAAATGCCGCACCTACACAAATATAAAATACACTATGTTTTGTAACCAGCTGCTTTAGCTTGGTGAGAAGTCTAACTTCTTATACTCTGAAAGCAATCACAGAGGTTGAGTTGCCAGTTTACTTACACAACTTGAAGCAACACAGAATATTAAAATCAGCATATAGTGTAACATGAAAGGCTGTCACTTTGATATGGGATTACAGATCACAGGAAATAGGTCACATGAATCTTCTAGACAATTACATTTCTAAGGACTAAAAAAATGCTATGGAAAAATAATTCCCCCCAAGTTAAACCAATGCTTCATTTTTAATAAGTATAAATAAACCAAAGAACTAACCTTTGGTTAGTTATATGGAAAACATGGGGCTAAGCCTTGAGCCAAAAGCAGCTTGGATGTATCTGATCTATTAAATGAATTTTTGTAGACGTACATTTGAGGAAAATTAATTTTTTACTCTGAGTTTAACTAGAGCTTCAGCATTTACTACAAAACCCCAAATAGTCTAAATCTAATATGATTAAAGTATAATTTAATTTTCTAGTACTTGAAAAAGTCTGAATAGCTTAGACAAATACTGTCTGACTTTCCTAGTTAAAAAATTAAGATGTGATTTCTTGTATCAAAGCCTGAGTCCCTCAATGAGCTTTGATTTGTCTGTGATACTAATGATCCTGGACCATTAAGAGAAAAACAAATTTCTAATATTATGAGCACACCCTGGATTGTTTCAGTCAAAGACCAATTATGCACTGCCCATCACACTTTAGTGCAGTTACTTTCTTGTTTGATCACAACATATTTGCCATTCGATCCAAGCCAAACAATTGTTTGCCTTGCCCTTCAAAGCAGGATTGTTTCCAGCTCTGTAGTCCAGAAAAAGCAAAGTCTGCCTAAGTTTTTTATTGAACTGGGTGGAATTCAACTTTACTGTCTTCCAATGCAAACTGTATTAAATCCCACCCAAAGTGAGCATACAACTAAGGCATCCAGATCCTAATGATTTCGACAGAACCCAGCTAATTAGAATGCTACTTAGGTGGCATGGCTGCTGAATCAGTTGAAACAACATATTCCCAGGAATGAAAACTTGTGGTATTTACATATGCTGTGGACCATCATTTCCAGTCAAGTAAATTAAGGACTATGTCTTACCCTCAGTCTTCAGAATATTTTACTGGAGATGTGGAAGTTGAAGAAGCAAAGTTAGTTTGTACCTACATACCAACTATCTATTAACTTCTGATACAGTACAATGTATATTGCAGGGCCTCTCTGCCTTTCCTACCCTGCTGGGAAGCACAGTTTCCACGTCATTTTTGATAAGCAGTCACAAAGCTCTCTGAATGAAGAAGCAGTCTCTGGCAGATTACACACACAAAGACAGCCTGATTTCTAAGAACTGCCTAATGAATTGTAGCCATAAATCTTATAGCTTGTGGAGAACATTATGTCTTGGAAAATCTAGTTCCAATACTTGGTGACTGCATAGGTTAACACAGACAGAAAGGAAAAACTTTAGATGCAATTTATGAACACCAGCAAAAATGAATATAACTAGACGGGTTCAACTACAATCTTAGGGTGGGTTCTGAAATCCAAGATTTGCTCCAAATGTGCAAAAATGTCACAGACTGCTAAGAGTCGTAAGTAGGTTTTTGCACCAATTTAAGCCTTGTTTATATGGGATTGTATGTGGGTTAAACCACAGAGCCTAGGACTTGCCGATCAGAAGGTCGGTGGTTTGAATCCCCGCGACGGGGTGAGCTCCCGTTGCTCGGTCCCTGCTCCTGCCAACCTTGCAGTTCGAAAGCACCTCAAAGTGCAAGTAGATAAATAGGTACCACTCCGGCGGGAAGGTAAACGGCGTTTCCGTGCGCTGCTCTGGTTTGCCAGAAGCGGCTTAATCATGCTGGCCACATGACCCGGAAGCTGTACACTGGCTCCCTCGGCCAATAAAGCGAGATGAGTACCACAACCCCAGAGTCGGTCACGACTGGATCTAATGGCCAGGGGTCCCTTTACCTTTACCTAAGCCTTGTTTACTATTCAAAGTTTAGAGACTGCCAATCCATGCTTGGTGTGTTACTGTGCTCTATTCTAATTTTAGAGTCTCATCTGATGATTATTTTGCAATAGGCAATGCAGCCCATTTCTTGTATCTAATTTCATCACATGGATGACATTGGTCATACAAAATGGCCAGGTATATATAAAATGAGCAAGAAGTTCCAAGCTCCAAATGCTGTTTTATGGATTTGGGACTCAGCAACAATTCTCTAAATCCCTTCTTTCAGTAACCTTTTCTTGCTCCTATGGTTGCTTTGCAGCACTTCTAAACTTCAAATGAGCAGAGGCCACCAGTACATTTCATAACAGTCCAATAGAGGTAGCTGCTAGTCTAGACCATACTCAAAACAACTGACCTACTAGGCTCTAATAAATTTACCCATCTCTTGAGACATCCACTTCTGTTTTCCACATACCGGCAAATATTTACAATGGGAAACTTTGGTTTCTGATTAATAATTTCATGCATATTAACTTCAATAGAAACAATTATCCACTTTTGGTACTGTTTGAGCAATGGCTGTGCATATACAAATAAAAGCAGCCTTGAATTTGAAACAAATAAGAAATCCTTCCTCACAAGCTGATAGGGCGTTGAACACAAAGAGGTTAATCCAGTCAACGGTAGGCTCAGAAATCAGACGGAGGAATGAAACAAGTTCTTATGTTCTCCAGGGATTCACACATAGGCACCATGGCCACAGTGGGCTGGATCAAACATACACCATCCAACTGTTTACTCCAACACCCAAGTTTGCTTGAATATTTTAGTCCACCAAGGATTAATATTATGTAGGGACAACACTGTAACCTGTTTATACTGGCACTGCCTGAAACATCTATTGGGCAAAGGAATGAAAGAATGCGGTAACAATGAAGTACCTTTCTATCCAATGAAAGGGCCTGGCGTCGAGAAAAACAAAGAAGCCCTCACCCCCACCCCAAAATATGATCTTATTAGGCTTCCGCAAGGTAAGATGATGCTCATTAGCTTAGGCAAATATACAAATTTGTGGGGGAGGGTCTTCTGTGGCGCTTAGGCAAAACAGTACCATCATGTTCAGAGGCACTCAATTTCAGACTGCCAGATGCTAAGGGCAAACATCATAGATGGCTATCTCTACCATTCTGGTTGTGAATCTTTAAGAGCTATCTGGCTAGCAATTACCATATATAGCAACAGTGATAAACTGTATCAGGAATGGGAAGCTGTGGTCCTCCAGGTGTTCTGAACTACAACACCTATTATCCTTTATCACTGACCATGTTGGCTAGGGCTGATAAGAATTAAGAGTTTAATAACATCTGGAGGGCCACAGGTTCTCAATCCCTGAACTAGACATCTCTCTGGTCTGACCCACTAAGGCAATTCTTAGATTCTTAAAAAGCTTGCACAGAAAATTAGACTTGTTAAATATTTCCCCCATAAAATCCGAGAGTTTCAAATATGCAGTCATGCTTAATTTTGCTCTTAATGTGCCCTGTTTGCTAAAGAGGCAATGTAAAAGCACCTATGGGAAGAGGCCATTTTCTTTTCCAGAAATACACATTATTCATTAGACATTTATAGTGCCAAATTACAAATTAAAACAAATCGTTAGTGCCTCGGTACCTGATATCCTCTATGAAACACTAGCACTACATATAAGTCTTATACCCATTTCTAATCCCCACTGTAGATATACTTACCAAATCCCTGTGTAACACCCAGTTAGCATGTAGGTAATGAATACCATCTAGGATTTGATATAATAGAGATTTCACCATTCCCCGAGGTAACTGAACTGGCTTCTTGTTTGCTTTAGAAGCTCTGTGAAACTTTATTATGTGCTGAAAAATAGAAAACAAGCATAGTTAATAATGACTGGTACAAATATTTTGATGCAATGCTTCAGCAAATAAAATCCTCCTGGGTTCATTAACCAGTATGGCATTTCTTGGGATTTGAACAAAATCATGTATAATTCTCCACAGAATTAACCATCCCCCATTTAGTTAAGCACTGTGTTCATGTTTAGTGCTTTAGCTTCATATTACTATTATCTTCTCATCTTAATTTTATCTATCTTGTATACCACATTGTGTTAGTATTATACTCTCCTCACGCTCACAAACCCCTTTTGCCATCTTTTGATTATTTAATAGGGTGTTTTATTATTTTTAATAAGATTTGAATAATGCTTTTTCATAATGCAATAAGCAAAGAAACTAAACAAAAACAAAGAGACCATATCTTGAAGACTTCATTCTAAAATTGTATTTCTCTATTCACACTATAAAGATGTGACTACTGTATAACCATGTTAAAGAATGAAAAACTATTCATACGGTAAAGGTCAAATATATACCTGAAACATGATTTGTTCAGGAGCTTCACAAGCAGACCTGCACACATTTATAATGCTATGAATCTATGCATTTCCACCTTATCGACTGTACAGCCATTTTTTACTCATAAACTAAAGCTTCCAGCACAATTTAAGTCTAAAAGGAAAACACTTTTAAACAATTTTTTAGTCCATCTCTTTAAAATTTCATCCATCTTGACAATCTGACCCAAGCTTACTGATAGCAATAACAATAATAAAGTCTTTAAAGTTCATTCGTCAGGGATCAAAGTTCCTTTAACTTCTTTGGATACTGCATACATATTGTTTAAGGGTCCAACATTTCTCATCTGATCCTTGAAACTAAGGTTCAAGTTAAAATCTAAGAATTATATTTTATAAGACCGACTACTGTAAAAATAGAGAAAGAGAAGTAAGACTTTATAAAGAACCACTATGAAAGAGATTAACATTTTTGTCAGGGCCTTTGTGAGGAAGAACACATACAAACCATGCAGGAGATAAAAAATAAGTGTTCTTCTCATGTTTGCATCCATACATTATGCTGGAATTGCCAAGTACCTTGCAAATATGAACAGACAGGTGTCTAAATTGTGGGATATACAACCAACATGCTCAAATCTAATTAATGCATGAAGGCCTGCCAGGCTTAGCTAGGTCATACTCCCTCAACCTTGGAAGAAAGGGCTACCAAACTCTGTTCTCTTTTTCCTTTCCACCATGCGAACCCAACCATTAAGAATGCTTAAGCTGGATGCTCCAGGCTTGGACTGTGTGGCTTTAGCAAGCCATCTTTGTGTATCAATAAAAATAATTTAGAAACCCATAGCATTTTGGAAAGTAAGTTGTGCTGCCTGTTTTTTATTGCTGCTGCATGGAAAAGAACATGAATCTGACCTTTAAGGAGTTTGTAAGTAAACCATTTTTAACTTACTATATGTGTGGTTTATTTCTATGCTAAGGGAAGTGGAGAACTTTGGAAGAAGCTTAAAAGGGGTTATTTTAAAGGTCTAACAGCCTATATTTCCACAGTTTACTTTGCTGCATGTTTTGTGATTTTAAACATCTGCTGGGGCTCTCTCACCAAAGAGTACCGTATTTTTCCATGTATAAGACGCCCCCATGTTTAAGACCAGGGGTCAGCAAACTTTTTCAGCAGAGGGCCGGCCCACTATCCCTCAGACCTTGTGGGGGTCAGACTATATTTTGGAGGGGGGGAAATGAACGAATTTCTATGCCCCACAAATAACCCAGAGATGCATTTTAAATAAAAGGACACATTCTACCCATGTAAAAATGGCAGGCAAGCCCCACAAATAACGCAGAGATACATTTGTACACGGAAAAATCCAGGGAATTCTCCTTTTATTCTTTAACAAATCACTACTAAAAACCCAACATAAATGAGGCTCCTCAAAATAAGGTCCAGCAACTGGGTCAATTAATTCCTTTGAAGGATGGTATTAGAGCTGCTCAGGACTTGCTTAAGAACCACTTTCAGGGACTAGAAGGCAGAATATTGGCCCAACCACATACATTCCCTTCTCCAAATCATCCCTCTGGCCAAACTAGTTGCTGACCCAGGCTCAAAGAACAACATCATGTAATTTTTGTGCTCATTAATGCTTGGTACCAACTTCTTTTCTTTTAGGCACAAGCAAAAACTTCACCAGGCACTGAAAAGTATTTATTGGGTCCTATTATTTTTTAAAAAGCAACAACAACAATGCCAACGGTTAATTGTGCTGTTATATGCTGATTGTTTTGTTTGCATTTATTGATGTTTATCTAAAAGATTTTAATGCAGTGTGATTCTTCATGTTCATAGTCCGTGACATTTAACTGATGCAGAATGCTTAAATATACAGTGGAAAAGAGTAGAGCTTCCCACACAGAAAACTGCCATGTTTGAAGCAATGTGTGAAGTTGCCCCAAATCAAGGACAAATGTGTATTTCAAAGAATGAAAATGAAAGGAACACTGTGTACTATGGAGTGGTTTACACATCACTTGGGTCTTTTCTTTCCTTGTAGCATGCTTCAGAGATGAGCAATCTGCTGCAGGACCAATTTATTGGTTTCCAAACAATAGTAACCATAGCCCATTACCTGCTAACAAACAGACTTCCTTACCCAAAGGTCATGTTCCGCATAGTCAAAGAGAAGCCACACTTTTCTATCGGCATGAGACAGAAACACTTTTTGCAGAGAAATTACATTTGGATGTTTCAGCTCCCGAAGCAGCTGTAAAACAAATGCTATCCATTAGGAAGGTGTTCACACACAAGCCAGAAAATAGAATCGACAATTCTTTTTATAATTTTAAGTTCTTTAAATATGCTGGTTTTTCAGAATTAATCTTTGATGCTCTTAATCCACAACAAAGAATGAATGAACAAAAGAAAAGAAAAAAGAATATGGGCTTCATTTTAATTAAAGAGGTATAAAGAGTTTATGTCTATAAAGACATAAACCAGACTACAACTAGGTCAAATGTACCTCCCTCGGGATGCAATGATGCTACTGAAATTATGCTTATACAAATCATGGCATTATGCACTAATCAACTGCAGTTTCCATATAGCATCACACAAAGCTCCTGTATAACAAATCAGACAATTGTACACACTCACTGGACTGGCAGAAACTCTCCGGGGTTTCAGACAGGGGTCTTTCCCAATCCTACCTGGAGATGCAGCGAATTGAATTGTATTTTAATATAAAGCTTTTAGATGCAATATGTACTGTATCTTCCATATATGAAAATGTATTTCAAGTGGCCATAACTGAAATTATATTCACTAATGAAAAAGGCTTAATTTACCATTAAAATTACTTACTGCTATTTCTCTGCATGCAGACATAGAAATTCCAGTACCTTCTATTTGCTTTAGAGCATAATCTTTATCATCTTTCCTGTGAAAGAGAGAACAATCTTCAAAAAGTGCACTGTAAACTCAAAAGTAGCCTTATGAGCACTATTTAGAATCAAACACACAATTAAGTGTTTCGAATGGGAACAGAAGCCAAGCAAGTATAGAAAAATATTTAGAGTTGAATTTTAAACTGAATACATGAGAGTCCAATCTGACCACAAAACCTCCCACCCCAGAAAGAAATATTTGTCCTGAAAACACTTATGCCGAATCATTCATAATTTTCTAACAAATAAAAGCGGAAAAAAGCAGTGCATAGACATGACTTTTGTGGTTGTCTATGCTTTCATCAGCAATGCAGTCTCTCATTTTCTAAGTGCTTTGACTTCATAGTTCTCTGGAGTAGCATTTAAATTGGGTTTCATAACAGAACACTCACCACACAGGTCATTCCAGGAATTTGGCTTTTGCAATGTTAAGATATTTTACAGCTTTCACAAAGTCAAAGTTTGATAAGGGAACTAACCCAGGTAAGAATGGGATAAATTTGTCTAACTGGGGTCCAGGGAACAGATCCTGCTGCATTGCTGAGACAGGGTGGGTGTGGGATCAAATGCTGAATTTATTCCCAGTCACTCAGATATAAACACATACCGTATTTTTCGCCCTATAGGACACACTTTTCCCCCTCCAAAAATTAAGGGGAAATGTGTGTGCATCCTATAGGGCGAATGCAGGCTTCAGGAAGCTATCCCCCCAGCCCGGCAAGCTCCGAGAGCGATGGCGAAGCTGCGACTTCCCCCCGTCCCCAGCCCCGCAAGCTCCCAGAGCGATGGCGAGGTTGCGCAACCTCGCCTTCGCTCCCGGACCCCCCGACCCCAGGCTAAAAACGAAGCCAGGACAGCGAACGGGATCCATCCCGCTTGCTGTCGTGGCTTCTTTGCTCTTTGGGGCTGGGGGGGGGGAATAAATTTTTCCCCCTTTATTTCCCTCCCAAAAAATAAGTGCGTCCTATGGGCCGGTGCGCCCTATAGGGCGAAAAATACAATACTTGAAATTGCCTCAGAAGTAAACAAACTGGTTCTGCAAAATTTAGTTGCATCTTTTAGAAGACATCTGAAGGCAGCCCTGTTTAGGGAAGCTTTTAATGTTTGATGTATCATTGTATTTTAATATTCTTTTGGAAGCCGCCCAGAGTGGCTGGGGAAACCCAGCCAGATGGGCGGGGTATAAATAATAAATTATTATTATTATTATTATTATTATTATTATCTTTGCTCACATTTTATGGCATATGCTTAAACTTTACCCCAATATGGCCTAGATCCAGAAATCTAATGAGTGCGACTCACAAGTCACTTTGTTGGGGGCAGGAAGTTATTTGCTCATTTTCTCTTCTTCTGTTAGCCCCCAAAGGCTGGGGGACCCTTTAGGACAGTGTGGAAGGTGACACGGGGCGCTACAGGGAAAATCAGAAACACTATCACCAGAAACAGCCCCCACTGGATCAGAAATACCTGCACAAACAGAAGGACACCTTACACTTGCAGAAAAGCAAGTCTGGATCTGACCCAATGTCTTTACACAGTGCATTTCAGCAGGTTTCCAAGGAAGCTAAAGTTAAAAATATTCAAGTTGCATTTGTTCCTATGGGAGGCAGTTAAGCATATGCTATGCAATGAAGAATTTATAAGGCTATTTTACGGGGAGCTACAAAATTCTTGTTTAACATGACAGCAGAGAACATAGGTAATGCTGAATGCAGAAGCCAAGTGAAGAATAATGGGCAGCAACATATGAACATTTCCTTCAGGCTTCATTTTGAACCTGATGTTTTTGTAGCACTTGGACATGATTTTCAAGAAGCAGTGAAGTACTGGGAGGACAAATATAATAGTCAATGGCAGTATATGGTTAAGTGTCTGGCATGAGGAGAAACATGCTAACTTTTAAGGCGCACTGTCGCCTTTTGTAGGGACTCTGAGTAGACTAAGCAAAGTAGGTGCTTCTACACTGTTGACTAAGTAACAGCTTGCACTCATAGTCATTTTTGGACTTTAGCTAGCAAAAGTATTATTATTCATTAAATGTGTATGCTGCCCTTCACCCGCAGATCTCAGGGTGGTTCACAATAGTAGGAGGCTGCGCAAACAGTTTGTTGGGTTATTGGGATCACTTCCAACCCCAAAGACTGTCAACTCATTTTCCTTCCCCTAACACAGAATCCACAATTCCCAGGATTCTAAACTGGTTGCTAGATTGCAGGCTTCATATCAAATTTCACACAAAGAACTTTAGAAGATTAGCAGCTCAAAATCTGGACAACTATAAGGAAATAATACTTAATGCCACTGGAAGACATTCAGGTTTTTAATTCTGTTGGAACATTAAACCTGGTATGGTCAACCTTAATTCCTGGAACCAAGACAGCTACAAATGAATTAAAAGAAGCTCAGGGTGTTGTATGTGGTTTCCCCATCTTAGCCTCACAGCAGCCCTGTAACTAAGCTCAAGAGACAAAGCAACGGTTAGAAGCATAGTAAACTTTATGACTCCCACACGGTAACCACTACATCATAATGGCTCTTGCCTTTGGCAGGATATTACCAATATGTTCTAATACACTGTTAATTAGAAAGTTGCATCAGCCTTGATTAAGGAAACATGCACTTTGCAATCTAATACTTAAAACCATTATCTATCTCACAAAGAGGCAATAATTCAAGATGATACTGCATCACAGTACTAAATAAAGATGTTCTCCCAGGATGTGGTCACATAGCTTG
The DNA here is from genome assembly GCF_964188305.1 of Podarcis bocagei. Lineage (NCBI taxonomy): Eukaryota > Metazoa > Chordata > Lepidosauria > Squamata > Lacertidae > Podarcis > Podarcis bocagei. The sequence continues at coordinate 82,575,855 of NC_138130.1, forward strand.
TTACCTTTCCTACCTGCCTTCATACTAACTTTATGGTATAAATGTAACTTCCTCCACGTTGCCTGTTACACAAAGCAAGCACCTGTGGTTTTAAAGCTGCCTTATTGAGAAATGAGATCAGAAATAGGGCCGTCTCTCATTTTTCTGACAGAACAGAAAAGCCACAGAAGTGTCACATTAAGTTTCTTTACTCAGTTTGCCAAAAGGCACTACAGTACCTGAAATCACACTTGAAATTTCAGATTTTGAACAAAACAAAACAAAACAAAACAAAATCCGGTCCCAGAGCACAGCCTGAAAGCACAGGAGAACTCTAGTGTTGCTGAAGTTAAGGAGGTGTCTGTCTGATCAGTGCCTCAAGAGATTGATGCCTCATGTATGCCACCTTGGGTTCCAGGTTGGAAGAAATGAGAGATACAAATGTATATTTATTAATATTAATAATTATAATTTCCTGGGTGGGATTCTGAATTTTAAATTTAATTTTAAAGAGCGTATGATGGGGTATGATGGGAAAAGCATATACAACACCCTGAGCTTCTTGGAAGAAGTGAAAGATTTAAATGTACACGATCAATAAAACCCCTGGTGTTGATTTTCTGGTCTTTGCTTAATTAATCTAGGTCTGTTGTAGCTGCTCTTAAATAATATAAGCCAGGACTTGTGATTCTTCATTCTTCCCCCGAATGGATGGTGAGAAACAGAATATTGGCCTTCTAAAACTGCCTTCTTTCTTTCTTTTAATTCGCTTGTAGATGTCTTGGTTCCTATCTTCACTGGAAGTCCATGAGTTCTAGCACTATGAGTCAAACTTTTCTTTGACTACTTTCTCCAAGATATGCAGAATTTGATAAACCTATATCATGTCACCTCTTACTCGCCTTTACTCCCGACTAAAATTGTACATAGTTCTGATCATCTCACCTCAAAAAGGATATTGTAGAGTTGGGAAAGGTTTCTTCTATGATGAAAGGTTGCAGCATCTAGCCATCCACTACAACCACAAGGTTTCATCCTAGTCAGTCATCACCAGTTCAGACCACATAAGTGTATGTGTGAAATAAGGCTTTTGCCCCAAGATGTATTATTTTATACTTGTTTACATTGAATCGCATTTGCCATTTTACTGCCGATTCACTCAATTATGAGAGAACCTGTTGAAGCTTTTCACAACTGCTTTTTGCTTAAGCCACTTTGAACAATTGGGTATCATTGGCAAATTTTGCTATGTTACTGTTCACACCAAGGCTAAATCATTTATGAACAAGTTAAAAAACAATGGTCCCAATACTAAAGCCTAGGGGACTCTATGTTCTACATCCCGTCCATTTACAGTGGTACCTCGGGTTAAGGACTTAATTTGTTCCGGAGGTCCGTTCTTAATCTGAAACTGTTCTTAACCTGAAGCACCACATTAGCTAATGGGGCCTCCTGATGCTGCCGGAGCACGATTTCTGTTCTCATCCTGAAGCAAAGTTCTTAACCCGAGGTACTATTTCTGGGTTAGCGGAGTCTGTAACCTGAAGCGTATGTAACCCGAAGTACCACTGTATTTCTACTCTTTGTTTCCTATTTCTTACCTAGTCCCAAATCCATAAGTGGACATCCTCTTACTCCATGACTTACTTAGGAGTCTTTGAGAAGGAAGAAAAAGTCTGCCTAAAAGTCATGTGGGAGCAGGAACGGGGGAGAGAAACACACAAACCTAACACTTAATTCTGGCTCTCAGACTTGCCTACATAGCACTAAACCAAGGGTGGGGAACTGGGTTCAGCCAGTGGGCCAGAGCCACAGCACCACTACTTGTCACTTTGTCAGGTAGGAAGGGCAGTCCACCAGTTGTCAGTAACAGTACATCGTATGATGTCAGGTGATTCAACTTCAAAAGGAAAAATCAAGAACTCCAGAATAAAGTTGTCAAATTCAAATACAACCACTTCCACAAGCATCAGAAGAGAAATAACTAAGTACACAATTTAGACTGCAATCTCAATTATTTGTTTTCAATTTACCTGCCATGTGCCCAACATCATATGACATCAGGTGATAAGACAGATGTGTGGTTTGGGCCAAACTATGCTGTGGACCAAATGGGGAGGTCCATTTGGCCTCATTAGGCTTGTGGGGTAGAGATTCTCAACTGTTGCACTAAAACGTGACTGAGTGATTGTTAGCAAGACTTGATTTTTTGCAACTAAACTGACATCTTCACTGTGATAGAAGTTACTGGCTAATGCTCCAATAAGCAAGTTATTTAACATAGAAGAATGCAAAGAAACTCTCAAAAACTAGAAAGTGCAACTAATCTGCATGCCATTTTGATCAAGGTAGGTGCTAACTCATAACTGAGGATTAGCTGCACTTAAAGTTTAAGGTTCTTATTTTCGTAATCTGTTGTCTTGAACAATGCACTTCAAACTATATCTATTAGTTTCATGTAAATATTAAAAAGCACACAGTGGAAAAGACAACATGAAATCCTGTATACATTTCTCAGCACCACTTTCTGGAATTGCCCTGCAAGACAAAATCAGAACCTGAAAGCCATACAAAAGTCTAGAGAGAGAAGTTCATGTTTAAGTTAACAGATGACCTCATTTATGTAAATATTAAACAAAAAGGGAGGATATTGAGAAAGACTTGCACCTGCCCTTGAAAAAAATCTTGATATTTATTAACTGCTACATAATTGTCACATTTGCAACAATTCTGAGTTCCCAGAAATACATTTTTCCTCTTTTTTCAACTCCCAGCTCTCATCTCTTTTACTGCTTAGACACAGCTGCTAGTTACTGGACATAGCAGTTCATGTGCATAAGACAAAGACTGTCTTTGTTTAGAGAACACAAATATTCATAGTTTGAGAACTATGCAAACTGTTGATCTTTCCGTTTTCAAGAGAGAATAGGTACTGTCCAAGTATGCCATAGCCTGTAGACCCACTGAAATCAATGGACTTAAACTACTTAAGTTCACTGATTTCAGTGGGTCTGCTGTTTATGGCTAAAGCTGGATAACACCCAAAAGAGGGATAGCACCAGGCTTCAGATGGCCAATGCCTCCATCCTTCTTTCTGCAGCATACTCTTTCACCCTGCTACTGCCTATTCTTCCTGCTCTCTGCCTACACCCATTTTACTTAAAGAAAGAGAATTCACTGGTGCAGTAAGCAGCAGCAATGTGGATAGCTTCTTTGCCACCTCCTCAGCACTTGACTCTGAGAAAGGAGCCAAAGGGGTTCTTCTTCAGTGACAGTGAGCCATTCTGGGTGAGGTGACCAGGAGAATACCTGTGCCACTGCTAGGGTTTGCCTCAGCAATTAATTTAAACCCCCCCTCTGGTCTTTCTAGCAGTCATGGCAAACCACAGTTGCAGCACAGGCATCGCCCAGAATTTCTGGCTCTGAGAAGGAACCCCTTGACGCCTTCTCAGAGCTCAGGCAAGGCAGCTGAGGGGGCCAGGCAGCTAACTGGCTGTTGTGGATGCAAGCAGAGTTTGAAAGCCAAGCAATGCCTCAGCAGGTCACCTGGGCCTGGCAGTAAGGCCCTTCTGAGACCTGGGACCCTCAACCAATGCCCAACCTGGCTGTCGACCACTGATACCAGGCCTGACCCAATAAGTGTAGGTTGAACTCGCTTCTTTTCAAGCTTAATTTTAACTAGGTTATTTAGAAAATAAAAATATATATTATATGCCTTAAAAAAGCAATCATTTATCATACACACTGCGTAATAAAAGGCAGGCACAAAGTAAGAGGAGATAAGATCAACAGTATGAAAGAGAAAGGGAACCATTTAGCATAGAATGGAGGAAAATAGGGTCGTGGCCAGTACACAGAATGGTAAACACCATTTGTTTAGTGTGTTGCATGGTGCTCTGTACGAGAGAGCATAACATGCAGGGAACCTAAAATAAGCAAGAAGGAATTATTTGCTGCACACAACCAAATTGTTAAGCTTACTTACTGCCAAAGTGCTGGTGACAGTCAACAACATAAACAGGATCAAAAGGACTAAAAAGGCTTTAAAGGATATTAAGTTCTATTAATGGCGATAGTATTATGGTCAGAGTACACCTGGTGCATTGCAAACCAACCTTCACCCATCATGAAAACATGCCTTGAAAAGCACTGAAGACAGTGCCTGAAATCAGGCTAGTGAACAGAACCTAGCAAATCCAATTTTGCTTGAGCTATATTAAGGTTAATAGAATTAAGAATGTATATTCTCTTACCGCTAAATGCTTCAAAATATTAAAAATATATCTGCATCATACAATTATCTGAAACTAGATCCTCCTGGATACAGTGACAAGCTTGATGGGTCCTTCATTTAAATAAGAAAGAACATTACAGTGGTACCTCTGGTTGCGAACGGGATCCATGCCGGAGGCCCGTTTGCAACATGAAAGGAACGCAACCCCCAGCAGCGCGTCTGCGCACGCGCGGGTTGCGATTCGCTGCTTCTGTGCATGACGTCATTTTGCACATCTGCGCATGTGGCGAAACCCGGAAGTAACCCTTTCCAGTACTTCCGGGCCATCGCGGGACGCAACCTGAAAAAATGTAACAAGAAGCAAACGTAACATGAGGTATGACTGTACTCTAAAGTTCCTAATCATGACCATTTTCACAGATGCTGCATAAGATAATGATCTGGAATTTGAAAATTCCGTATGAAAGATAGTAGGTCATTTATTAAGACTGAGGGCCAAACCAGGCAAGTCACCATTCACAGAATAAGCAACTGCATTAATGGCTTCTTAAAGTAATTAGCAGTGCAGGGACCCTGATCTGGATCAAGAAACTAGTGTGGGACAGGGTAGGGACACTTTAGCCCTTTGCCCCCACTTGTGATCTCAGTCTTGATCAGTCCCTGCCCTCCACAACTGCTATTTTACTTTTTAAAAGCTGGAAATTCTGTCTTGCCTGGTTTGGCCCTGACTTCTATATAATTGGTTTGTAGCTAAAATTCTGGAAGTACCTTATGCACACTCTTATTTCAGATATGCAATTAGTTGTGTACATGTGATTTAATAGTTCAAAGTCACTGATCATTTCATTCCTTAACAGCTTTTTAAAATTTATATGTTTAAGTCAAAACCCCTATATGAAGCTCAGTTTTTGTGACTGTTTTAAAGCACAAGTAACTCCATTTTAAATACAAGGTCCCAGGTTCAATCTCTGGCATATGTACCTAAAATGCCTCATGCAGCAGCTCTAGGAAAGATATTGGAGAGCCACTGTTGTAAAGGGCTAGATGGACCAATAGTTTGAGTCAATAAAATGTGTAATGTTTGGGCTTAAACTGCTAGTTGTCACAGGTGATGGATCTGCTAAATAGATCTGCTAAGCAGTTAAAAACCAAGAAGAAAGGAGTGTAAATAAACAGATGGTTTTACCCTAGGGAGACAGACCCAAGGATGTGTGATGAGTATGTTTTATTTCCAGTCACTCAATTCTTAATATTGCACTGGCTGTTTAAAAATACAGTAGAAGTGCTTATGAACTAAATCAAGTTTTTGTGTGTCTTGGGATTTTTCTTTTCTGAACCATCTGAAGTTTAACTGTCAAGACTGGATGACCAGGTAATCAATGTTCATGTTACTCGGGGGTGGCAGCAAGGGGGAACACTCACCAAGTGTTTTAGAAGGCTGTTGGTGTTGTGTCAAGTCTCAACTAAAGTTCGGAGGGTTCAAGACTTTAAAAAGGCCCCCTCCTTACTTCCCCATTCTCAATAACTTAAGCACTGGAGGTATCAGAATACACTGTCCATTCATATAACAACTAAACCAACTACAAAGCAGCAAATTTGTTGCAATGACAACTGTATCAGATTGTCACAGTTGTGTGCACTCAAAGCCATCTTACATGATCCTAAAATAGTCACAGAACCTGCTCTGAATGGGTTCACACTGCTATCCCTTAAGAATCAGGTCCACAGCTTGGGAGCGCTTCTAGATCAGGTACCACTCCTGGATTTCCAAGAATTAACATTGGCTAGGAACACTTTATACCAGCTTTGGCTAGTATGCCAATTGCACCCTCCGTTTCCTAGACAAAAAAAGATGTGCCACTAATGCTTTTAAAACATCCATATTAGAATACTGTGATTTGTTTATCTCTGAAGAGCATTTGGAAACCTAAATGATTCAAATGCATCTGTCAGAACTATAAACTGAAGTCTGTGGTATGGAGCACAGCATTCCACTATACTGCCTCATCTTCACTGACTCTTATTTGGTTTCCATTCAGAGAGCTAGCTTTGACTCTAAACATTATTGTACCTTAAGGTACAATATTAAGGTACTTCCTTCTGTGGGTACTCCTCCCACAGAAACTCCTATTCATTTAGTTCAGCATCATATCCTGTTATGTGTTCCCTTGTTATCCAAGGTGTGGTGAGTGGTTATATAAGCAAAAGTACTCCTCACTCAGGGAAATCCTTTCTAAAAGAGGGCCACTTGGTTTCTTAACTGCTTGGGCTTTAGGGGACTACAGATATTTCAGAGAGTTTTTTAAAAAAATGATAAAGTATTGCCTTGCAGCCTTTCTCAACCTGTGGGTCCCTAGATGTTGTTGAACTACAACTCCCATCACCCCTAGCTAGCAAGGCCAGAGCACAGGAATGCTGGGAGTTGTAGTCCAACAACATCTGGGGGCCCACAGGTTGAGAACTGCTGCGAGACTTGCTAGCTATTGATCCTGCTCCTTTAAATGTTTGTCTTATGTTTACTTTTTTATTCATTTTCTATCACTGTTAAGCCATCAGTGTATAGCAAGATGGGATAATTGTTAAAATGTGAAATAACTCAAGATACTGCCCTCAAGACTGCTATGGCAGGAAAAGCCACCATCTGGTGAATGCATAGAACTGGGTGTTGGAGTAGAGTGTTCCTGGGAGAAAACAGCTTTTTTGGAGCAACACTACGTTAATAAAAATATGGGAGATGTTTCAAAAGCGTTGCAAATGACACACAGCAAAACACAACTTACCCGACCTACTTCCCTTGCAGGAGCTGTATTAGCATACAAAGCTATCAGTCATGGATTCTGCACTTAAAATAACTAAGAAGTTGCTTTTGTAGTTATGACGATCCCTTTTTATTTTGATTGAACTGGAGAACACTTTCAAAAATCTAATATGCACATCATATAAAAAACACACAACCACATTATATTGGATATTTTTTGCACATTGAAACTGGCAAGTAAAAAGAGCACCACTAGAGTAACCTAAAGAAATAATTCAATATTCATACATGGAACACTAGCTACATTTAAATTACAAGCGACTCTTAAGTTATTCGGCAGTTATGCCAAAATCACATATAGTCAAAACAAAATGGGTTCAATGGCTGGTGGGATTGCCAAAGTCTTTTTTCCCAGATGCCTGCCCACTTTCTGTCCCCTTTTATTGATTTATTTTTATTTTGATGAGTACATAAAGCTGATTGCACACAAGTTAAATGTACGTAAGCTGCAAGTTACCTATAGTTTTTAAAGGAAACTGAAAGCTATTAAGTTTAGAATACAGTAGTACCTCGGGTTAAGTACTTAATTCGATCCTGAGGTCTGTACTTAACCTGAAACTGTTCTTAACCTGAAGCACCACTTTAGCTAATGGGGCCTCCTGCCGCTGCGCCGCCGGAGCACGATTTCTGTTCTCATCCTGAAGCAAAGTTCTTAACCTGAAGCCTATTTCTGGGTTAGCAGAGTCTGTAACCTGAAGCGTATGTAACCTGAAGCGTATGTAACCCGAGGTACCACTGTAATATTGAACTGAACTTAAAAATTTATTATTCACATAGAAACCAATACCAAGTAGCACACAGGATTGAGGTGTAATTTATACATTAATCACAACAGAAGATTGTTTCAAAGCATTTTGCTGATCATTGTGAGTTTCAAGGAGATGCTGAACCCCTGAAAGACCTCAACTTAGATTGGTAGGGATCACTAAAACTGCCTCCTTTCCACTTCTGCTGACTGATGCCTTCCATTAATTTCCACCAATGGACAGTCACCATTGGATGACACTGTTGACCTTTAAAGGGTAAGCTGTCTGAGCAGCAACAGGTTTGCCCTCAAGAACTGTAAATACTTTAGTGTCAGTTTTTATCAAGATTTACATCATTAGAGTAATTTGCACAAACGTGTAATATAGAATAGCAAGTTATTTTATGTATGGTGGCACATACAAAGGCATAATTGCCTTTCACAGAATCACATAACTGTTGAGCCGAAATGAACCCTAAGGGTCAACTAGTCCAGCCCCCTGCAATGCAGGAATCTCAACTAAATCATACATGACAGATAGCCACCTAGAGAATCACAGATGGGGGGAGAAGGAAACCAAGTTCGTTCAAAAGTCAATATGCTCCTGTGAATGTCATTTACAGAAATGCTCTACACATTGCATATACTCATGTGTAAATAATCAGAAAGCAAGTTGGGTTTATAAATAATCAAACTAAGGTTTAAATAGTTCTGCTGACTTGCCAGGGAAAGATTCTTCGACACAAAAGAAACAGTCATGTCTTTCAAATACAGTGGTGCCTCGCAAGATGAAAAGAATCCGTTCTGTGATTCTCTTCGTCTAGCGGTTTTTTCGTCTTGCGAAGCAAGCCCATTGAAGGATTAGCGGATTATCTGCTGATCGGATCAGCTGATAAGCGGCTTAGCGGCTTAGAAAAAGGGGGGGAGGAAAAAAAACCAGCAGGAACTCGCAAGACATTGTCGTCTTGCGAAGCAAGCCCATAGGAAATTCGTTTTGCGAAGCACCTCCGAAACGGAAAACTCTTTCGTCTAGCAAGTTTTCCGTCTTGCGAGGCATTCGTCTTGTGGGGCACCACTGTACTAATTTTAAAGTCTTACCTACATACTTGTAATAGGGAAGTTTAATAGGCAAGCCTCAAAATTTTCTAATACAGTCATACCTCGGGTTGAAGTAGCTTCGGGATGAACATTTTTGGGTTGCACTCCGCAGCGACCCAGAAGTAACGGCGCACGTTACTTCCGGGTTTCACCGCTCGCGCATGAGATCAAAATGAATCACGCGCGGAAGCGGCGAATCACGACCCGTGCACGCACGGGTTGAGTTCACTTCAGGATGCAAACGGGGCTCCGGAATGGATCCCGTTCGCATCCAGAGGTACCACTGCAATGTATTTTTAAAATAAAGTGGATGAACATGCACTACATCCAGACTTTGGTTGTGAAGTTCATAAATACCTACCTACTTCAAAGCCACCAAAATGGCTTCAGGTCCAATTTGGGAAGCATGGTATCAGCATGTGGAACCTTAAAATACCCCTTTCTACATGAAACTACATGCATCCTTATGCATAGTGAGTGACCACCACACATGAAAACCTCCCCAGATTCCAACAGTCATGTGCAAATTGCATTTACCCTGGAAATACTAAGGTATCACTTGTTACTATAGAAAGCTCATTAAAGTGCAACACCCATAACCAGTATAAGAGAAATGAAGCAGGAGCTGCAGGATAAATCTGTTGTTAAAGATTCCACAATTCATAAACATTTAGAATATAAAATGCCCAGAAGTAATAAGAAATGCAGACTACTGGTTCTTATGGTTATAAAAATGCTAGGCTAGGTAATGCAACTTAGATTACAATTAATAGGTTATCTCTTGTTAACTGTGGGAAGCAAACTCCAATTCAATTTCTTTCCCCCACAGCTCTACTAAGAAAAAGGTAAAAGATGTATTTCAAAAGAAAAAATAAGCAAACCCTCTATGATGATTGGTATGTATCCTTCACAAAAGCAGTCAGCAAGGAAGTACAAAATGGTGACAAGCAAGTAATGAAAATCAAATGCAGGTTGGCAAAAAAAACAGAAACCGGGTGGGTCTGTAGAGCAATAAGTAGAGCAATTTATTTAACTGAGAGAGCTCTGTTTCAAAAGATTACACAAGAGGATTTCTACAGCTGGATGCATGCTGGCTGTCACTTATTGTATCTAATATAATAGGATGTTTTGTAAGGTATAAGATGAGAACTGCTAAAAAACCCCCACTAAAACCACAGTTACTAAGACGGCCAGGTATAAACTCAAGAATGTGCTAATCATGGAATGAGAGACAAGAGGCATTGTTTAGGAGAAAGCCACAGACATAACTCCACAAAGATAAGCAGGAAGAGACAGATTATGTTCTAAGATTATTTAAGGATCAGTTACCCCTTGCCACATTTTAGACTCTACCTAGTCTGATTATTAGAATATCAGTGCCTCATGCCTTCCCACATGCAAAGTTGCATGTGGGAAAGCAATTCTAAAGTGGTGGGAGGGGAAGACAAAAAGCCTCTAGGACTAGGTGATAACTATTTCTTAAGTGATTAAACTGAGGTAGAAATGCTGGGACCAATGACACTGAAAATAGATAAATAAATGGAGTATGAGGGACAAAGAAGTAATTAGTAATGAAACATGAGGTGGCAGACAAAAAGATAGGGAAGGAAGAAGGGATTAAGGAGGCAAAAAGAAGAGTAAGATAATTAGAAAAGAAATGGGAAGTACAGTAATACAAAACACATGGTGTATGCACAGAGATGCAGCAGGAGTTGCCAGGGGGTAGGGGTGAAGGTGGGACTTTCTTACAAGTAAAAACTAGAGCTCAATGGCAGAGCCTGTGCCTTTCCTGCAGTTGCACTCAGGTCCGTGGCACCTCCAGTTTTAAAAAGCATCAGCTGATGGGAAACACATTTCTCTGCCAGAGAGCCTGGAGAGATGTCCACAGTCAGAGCTAACAATACATATGAAATAGTCTAATACGGCATAAAGCAGCTTCCTATATTTCCTAGGACCTAGACAGAAAAAGCAGTCTTGTGACACCCTAGTGATGGTGGGGCACTACAGTTCCCACCATCCCAGACCATTGGAAAGGTTCACAACATCTAGAGGGCCAAACATGTGCCCTTACTCTACCTTACAAGCTAATAGAGTCGCTGTGGCATGAGCTTCAGTCCAAAAAAATCCGCATATGAACCTGTTAGCCCTTAGGGCGTCGTAAGGCTCTTTAAACACACGGACACGCTTGCCGTGAACAGACTTTAGGGAACTGCCCAAGTGGGATCTCCTCCTCACAAAAGCCAAGGTGGCGCCGGGGAGGGGGGAGAGTTTCACGCAGCCCCCCATCCACCCGGAGCGCGCTCTCAGCAAAGGCAGACAGCGTGGCAGACGGAAAACCCTCAGGGGCGGCTCCGAGGAGGAGGAAAAAGACCGCGGAGGGGGTTGGGGAGAGAAAAGAAAGGGAAGAAAGAAAGGCATTTGAGGGAAACGGAAAGCAGGGACCGGGGCGGGGAAAGGGAAGAATAAGAGACACCCCCCACCTCCGTGGGCTGAGGCGACCATCATGGCAAACTGCCCACCCGCCCGGAGTCCACCCCAAGCTAAATGGGCTGCACCGTTTGACGCTCCGTTGCAGCGGAATTCCCGGGTTTCCCTTTCGCTTTACGGTCACTGCACCACTGAATTTCGGCTCTGTCTCTGTGTGCGTATATGCGAGCCGCTCGCCCGTCCACTCACCCGTCTTTCCGCTTGGCCTTGTAGACGTGCCCGTAGGTGCCCCTGCCCACCTTGCAGCCCTCGTACTCGAAGAGGTCTTCCACGCGCTCGCGCTCCCCGGTCAGCTTCACCTTGAAGTCATAGTCCATCTTCATTCAGCGCCCGCACCCGCCGCCGCCTCCTCAGACGACACCCGGCCGTGAGGAGCCCCCGCCCGCCGCCGCCACAGGCACCAGGGAGGAGGAGAGGGAGAGGGTGAGGGAGAAGGAGGAGGAGGCCCCGCCGCCGCGACGCGGACCATCCAGGTGAAGGCGAGGGAGGGGGAGGGCGGCTGCCGCGTGCGCGGGGACCAGGCGCGAGCCGGAGCCGGTGCCTTGTGTGGGGAGGCGGCGGTTGCTGCTGCGGCGGCCGCTTCCCTCAGCCGCCTGAAGAACCCAACAGGCGAGTCGCTCGCGCGCGCACCACACACACACACACACAGAATAACACACAGCCGGTATCTCGCACCTCGGAATACGGCAGCCGCGCCTGACCACGCTGCTGCAAAACAAGAGCGTCGCAAAACCTACGCGCGCGCGCTCTCCCCCCCCCCCACGTTCTCCGCCCCTTTCCTTTGGTATCTCTCTCGGTACTAGAAAGCGCACCACGTGGAATCCAACCGGCTCTCAGGCCACGCCCCCTCTTCGCACGTCTCCTCACCTCAGTTCCCTTCCCCCGGCATGCACCGCGCCTCGGCGGCCACCAGCCGAAAGGCTTGGGCAGGTGTAGCGAATAAAGACCGAAGTGGGACGGCCCCATAAGACGGCCTGCGCGATAAATGGGCATGTCGGGAGTTGTAGTCAGAAGGTCCCCGGATGTGGGCTTGGCGCGTGATGGGAATTAGAATCTTCGGGTCGTGCTTGGAACCCGGGTTTTGACGGCGGAGGCTGCAGCGTTGCATGCTGGGGGTTGTAGTCAGATGGGGGGTCACCGGATGTGGGCTTGGCGCGTGATAGGAATTTAAGTCCTCGGGGTTCGCGATTGATGCGCCATCTCCAAGGAAACGCGTTTTTGGAAGGAAGGAAAGGTTGGAGTTGGCGGACGGGCGGCAAAAGGGAGATGCCTTGAAGGAGAACTAAATGCAGCACATATGAGACTACACCAGCAGGTGCAGCAACATTTTCCAAGGTTGACCTGACAGTCTTTATTTCATAGCGTTATTATGTCACGGGGTTGCTTCGTGTTGTTGAAATGCATATTGCTTTTAAACCGGAAGACGTAATGTGTGGAGTGGGGGAAGGCAGCAAAGCCCTGACCCTCCCAGGGCCGCTCTGGGGCGGCGCAGAGCCGGTTGTGGCGAACCCGTGACCCAACTCTCTTCATCCCTGAGGCTGATGGGAGTTGGGTCCCCCGTAACAGCTGGAAGGCCCACCCTTGACGTTGACGGAGGCAGAGCTTTATTATCCCTCCTAAACGTGGACAGGATAGTAATGGTGGACTCCTAGCTCCACCCAGAGACAGTTTAAGGCCACTGCCGACCTACTTTGCATGAGAAAGCAAGCGTTATAGCAAGACTGCATGAATGCAGTCTTCCCCTAAAAGTGGGTTGGAAAGTGAGATCTTTTGCATGAAAATCTATGCTGCTCCACTGAGCTTCAGATCCGCTTCTCAGTCTGCAGCTGAATGTAGCTAAGTAGCAGGCCTTGAACCTTGTAGTGAATATTGTCCCCCACCCATCAAAATGGCACTTCTGCCATGCAGACCAGTTCACGCCATAAAATGAATTTACTGTACACAATAATTCAATATAGATCTTTTTATAATTGATTCTTGCATTTAGAAAAGTGTTACAGGGCTTTTCAGTAAGCATATCATTTCAACAGCCTACAATTGAGTCATTGTCCTTTATTATTTTAGTAGATTGGAACAGTGCTCAGATTAAATTTGTATCAGTTTAACATATCACTGCAGCAAATTCACCATTATTTGAAATCTGCTGCCCTCTTTAGCCTGTTTATATGAAGGGTGGTTTTGTGAAGTGAAGAGGGAGAGCAACCAGTTTTATTTTTCTGCAGACTAAGTAGTAATTCATCCAATGTGAACCTGAGAGGATAAAACAACTGTATGCCCAAAATGGTTTCAACTATGCATTCTCTTCTAATGCCCTAATACTGTTTTACATGATCTATTACTGTATGGGTTTGGGGGAGAGGGAATTGTTTTGATTGCTTTGAAGAGAAGGTACAGTAACGGCTTTGTGAAAGCTGGTTGCAGAGCAAACTGAGTTTGATGGAAGAATAGTAATAGATTGTGAAGTGGAGGGGACAATTGCTTAGACTAAAGCAACATAATTTATTATATTAGAGAATATACGATTGTGGAATTAAAATCTTGATGCCCAAGTAAGATATTTTTTGGTTTGTGGAAATAAACTGTGAGGCAGGAGACTATGCATAATTCTATAAAATGACTATTACTGGAATTCACTGCCCAAGACCAGGAAGATGTGAACCAGGAAGAGTCTCACAATCTATTTCTTTGCATGTTTATTGAAAAGTTAGTCCCACTGAGTTCAATGGGTCCTATACATTACATAGGTCTGCATAGTGTTGCTGTTTAGAGGTTGACATCAGTTGGAAGAAAGTGAGAAATAGGAGCTTCCTTAGGCCTAAATCCATGGGGCATTATCCAACTAACTCATTCCATCAACACAAGAATTTCTGTTTGTGCAGCAGAACTCCCCCCCCCCATCACATGTCTAGCACCATTCCCATATTTGCTCCAGATGGTTATGGAAAACCCCACAACATATTTGTGGGGCACATAGGGGCAGGAGAGGGGGGAAAGTTCTGTTGCACAAGCAAATTTTCTTGCACTGATGGAACAAGTTAGTTGGATACCACCCACAGTTATTGACGTCAGATTGAAGGACAGGTGAATAATGTGTTTCAGTGAATTTCTATGTTCATCCACTATAAAGAGTGAATTTCCCTCCACTGTCCCCATAGTCTCCCATAGAACACCTATATATGTGCACATATGAATTCCTATTGTCTAGCAGGCAGATTTCTAACTCTATACTGCTCATAGATAGGCAGATTGCTGGGGTAAATAGGTTACTATGGCTTTCATTTTGTATCTGTCACCAGGAATGATGGAAAATTACCAGTGTGCACATGTGACTGACCGTATGTGACCTGGAAAGCATAATGCACACCAAAAAAAACCCAACAGATGCATTTTGTGGTAGCAAAGTGTGTGAATCCTTTACATCAGTTTTGCTGCAAATTCTCTTTTAACTTTGGTTATACATAAAACCACTGTATAATGGGTGTAGTGAGGCAGGCCATCTCATGGCAGATTTTGGAGTTCCATTAAAAGGCAAAAAACCATCAAATATTTATCAGTACATCTCATCTTTTTCATCTCAAAAGTTTCCAGGCCTACCTATTAGGGATGGTAGCCAATGCATTTTTTTTTTCCTAAGGAGCTTGTCTTGGGAGTGTAGAAAGATGCTTTATACTCAGTCAGACCCACTGGCCAATCTAGTTCAGTACTGTGTATTCTGACTGGCAGCTTTCTATGTGTAGACCCAATGCTGTCTGCTGTACTTCCCGAGAGAGAGAGAAAGGCAACCGCTCCTCTCTGGAGCTGGTGCAACTTGCATATAACCACTCCCGTCACACCTGCAGCCACTCCTGTGGATTACTCTGTGCTGAGAAACCGGGCGCCTTCCAGATGCGTTTGGACTAAATCCCGCAGTATCCCTGACTGGCTGGGGATGTTGGGAGTTGGAAGTCCAGTAACATCTGGAGGGCAACACACTGACTACCTCTTCTTTACACTCGACGCTCTCTATTTGGGTGAAGCGCTGAATACGATCGTGCCCAGTAGCAGCCTATGCTTCAGTTGCCCTTGCTGCTGCGCCCCGCCCAGAGAGAGGGCTCAGCTGGTTGGCCGCAGAGACCCCAATGGTCTGTCCCCCAGAACTTGCTCACCCGACCCACTTTCCCCTTTTATCGCTCTTTCCTTTTTTCCCAATTTTTAAAAATTAATTTTCACAAAATTATAAACAAATAAAGCACACAAACGAACATAAATCATAACCTTATTAAAATTACACTTATTAACATTGTTAAGTGACTTCTTCGCTTCCCCTTGGTTGAATTTCCATGCATATCCTTATAACGGCTTTCCAAATCCTAATTCTTATAAACCTAACGTAGTTCATTAACATCCTTATATCTTTTCAGTTCAAAATTGTACATGTTAAACATCACTTAACTTACATAAATTTCTAAGCCAATCTGTCACCTGCAAGTTATTTCCAATTAGTTTAACCTTTTATCGCTCTTCCTGACATGCTCGGACGGCACTGCCGGCCACGCAGCTTTCCTGCGCCCCGGAGAAGCCGCCCGGAGATCGGGCAGCCGCTCTTTCCCCGCCTGCGCCAGCTCGTTTCCCACGGGATGCGCTCTTGCGCTGCCTAGAATGGGTGGGGGAGAGGCGTGATTCCGCGCCTGCGCGTTTCTTGGCGGAACTGAGAGCCGAGGCACCAGCAGCCGGCGGCCCGCTGTTGCCGGTGCACCTCGGTGCCTTGCAGTTGGCCGGGTTGTCGGTTTCTTGCTGGTAGCCGCTGCCGAGGAAAGGCGGGGCGGGCGGGGGCGCGTTTTTATTACGGGAAGCAGTCTGTTGGAGGATACTTTCCTCATAGCTGCCGGGGCCGAAGAGGGGTTTGTGTGGGCGCCGCTGCCTAGGTTTACCCTGGTCTCCCAGCAA
This sequence comes from Podarcis bocagei, assembly GCF_964188305.1. NCBI lineage: Eukaryota > Metazoa > Chordata > Lepidosauria > Squamata > Lacertidae > Podarcis > Podarcis bocagei. Next base: position 82,592,142 of record NC_138130.1, read on the forward strand.
CCGGCCGTTATACCCTAGTCCGGGCCCCGGCCTAACGGGCTCCGGTGGGTGCTGCTCGGGAACCGGGGCGGACCCCGGAGCGTCTTTCCAGCAGGTGGCTGGCTGGGAGTCGCCCCCCGCCCAGGGCTCTTAAATGTGGCCGGGGCGGAGGGAGGAGCTCAGCGCCTCCGGTCAAAGCTCCAGGGAAGCTTGGCAAAGTCTGTTGGGGAGGAGGAGGGGGGGAGGGAGAGGAGCTGGCTTTAATTCAAAAGCTTTGTGGCACCTTAGCAGCTCAAGTTTATGCTGCCGTAAATGTCTGAAAGGTGCCCCGAGATCCACCATGCCGGGGTGGGAGCGTGTTTCGTGCAATAGACTAAATGCCATTACCCTGTCGAGTTTGGCTTGCCATGGTGGGTTGAAGGACGGTGGTTACATACGGACTAGCATCACTGGGCATAACCCTTATAGGATAATATGCAGGAAAGGGGTAGCAAAGTTGGAGTAAATGAGGAATTGTTTAAAAATGATATCCATGTGCATGGATATAGGTGTTTGAAAGGTCCTTTAAAAGCTGTGCTGTACTTTATGGATGACGAACCTCCAGCTTATTTCCCCCCCATGATGGGTTCCTTGCCTTTAGCTATTACGAGACTTGCAGAAATTTAAGAGTTACAAATGCTTTCATTGCACTTTCTTGCTGGACAACGTTCCATTGATGAATGTTTCTCTGTCCAGTTAAAGTCAGTGGACTTCAGAGACAGTGGACCTATAGACACTATGAGAGGGAAGCAACTGTGAAGGGGTTGGAAAGTTGATGGGTTATTTATTAAAATCCGAGCCAATGATTTTTGCTTGTTACCATAGATTGTTCTACATGTTTCTTTTACCTTCTCATACAGGATTTGCGTAACATTCACCCTGCCTGTTCAAAGAGCACTGGGAAAAAATGAAGACTGGAATTATCTGATAAGATTCTCAACATCACACCTTGCTAGAGATCTGTATCACTTCCACCTCCTAGCAGGGTTGAGGGAAAAGGAAATATTTAACGTGAGAACTTTGCTTTCACTCTTACTGTTGATTCTTCATTCAAATCCCTAGTACTTTTTTTTTTTTTTTTTTTTTGCTGTTAGATGCCTGAGTGTTAACCATCATAAGTAAGTAAAAGGTAAGCTGCCTTAATGCTGAGGCAGATCATTGGCCCATCGACTTCAGTGTTGTCTACACTGACTGATCGCAGGTCTCCAGGATTTCAGACTGGTCACTTCCAATCCTACCTAGGAGATGCTGCAGATTGAATCTAGGACCTTCTGCATTCAAAACATATGCTCTGTGATAAAGAACATTGCTTTGATCCTATCATTGTAATCAGCTCTACTCCTAACACGCTAATGAACTGCTGTCTCTGGGCAGTTATTTAGGTAGTTGAGAGTAAGTGATGACCACTTCTTAGTATAGGATTTTCACAGTTCTTAAGAGTACGTATGTGTTTGTGTATGACACCAATCTGCATGAAAGGGCACTTGGAAGAGGTCAGTCAGTCACTGGAGAACCGTATGTTAGCTGGCCTCCATTTGAAGCATGCTTAAATTTACTCTATTGCATGTTATATTTAGCGACAGAGACCCAGATGAACTAAATGCTCTTTCCTGCCATTTCCTGCATAATTTGTACCATAAATACTCGTTACATAGTGGCTGTAACCTCTTAGATACTTGAAGTAGGAACCTGACAAGATAAATGCATTGGAGTAAGAGTTAAACCCAAACTTACAAGCTGATCCTATGCTTTTCTGCTTGGAAGTAAGTTACATTGTGTTCAGTAGAACTGACTCCACACTTAATGTGCATTGAATTGCAACCTCATCCATCCTAGCAGCCAGGAATTGACTACAGTAAATAATGGTATATGATATTGAGTACACATATAAGAGCTGAATCAAACACACCAACAATTTTGGAACACACAGCCCAGATAACTTTCTTTATTTTTCTTTCCATTTTACAACAGTCTGGTGTTCCCAGAATGGACTGCTCTAGTTCTTACTCAGGGGAAGATGGTGGGCAGACCACATCTCAAAGCCACAGTGGTGAAGATGAGCGACAGTGGCAACAGGAACGCCTTAATAGAGAGGAAGCCTATTACCAATTTATTAATGAGCTCAGTGATGAAGACTACAGGTTAATGAGAGATCACAACCTTCTGGGGACTCCAGGTGAGACTTGACTTCTGGTACTTAAAATTTAATAGAATTCTTACATTTAATACAGCTTTACCGTTAACATAATACAAATTGAATACAGCTTTTTAATCCCCATTTTTGAAACACTATAATAAACTTGGTATGAAGCAATGGGTAGATAAACATATTTATGGGTAGAATTTGTTCGTGTGCTTTGGAAACATAGAAATTCTTTTTTAAAATGTGCATTGCAAGTTAGGTCCTTGTTCTTTCGTCTTTTAGCTCACAATGAAGTCTAGGTTCATGCAAAACAGAGGAAACACAAAATATTAGATTTCAGTTTCTTAAACTTGAGTCTAGAATCATTACATTTTGGTCAGTGCTAGGCACAGCAATCCAAACCCCTGATCTGCACTGTTAAATGGGTTTAGAGGAAGAGGTGTCCCACTACTGGGCTTTATTGGTGCATGGGGTCACCACTGCAGCCATACCCCCCAGCCCAATTGCTGAAAGTGTGGTGGAGTGCATACTGCTGCCTGTGAAAACCATTGTAAAGGCCCATTACATTAGATACATTATAGTGGCAGAGAAGGGCCAGCAATGGATCTGCTGAATCCAAAGCCAGGCCACTTCCTAAAGAAGGGCCTAATCAGGGTCTTTTTACTGTGCCAGCCTGAAACTACAGCAGCAAGAATGTTTAGAAAACCACCACTGCCACCTTCTGCTCTGGCCAGCACAAGTGGCAGGGCTTTGGATGTTACTCCCAGCCAGTGTTTTGGATTGCTGTATCAAAACTGCATTGTCAAAATGCAGAACCTTGTGTCTAGTACATGCTTATAATTCTGCTTCTGTAGTCTGGTCATGCCAGGTTAACTCCTATGTTGCTTTTATTAGTTAAAAATAGGAATAGCTGCTCTGTTTGCTTCTATGTCTTCAACCAGTATCTGAACCAATAAATAAACTGGTCATATTGCTATCTGTTTCAGGAGAAATAACAGCAAATGAGCTGCAGCAACGTTTGCTAGGTGCAAAGGAGCATTTGGCATCACATTCTGACAGAGAAAATAGAGACTGGGAAGGAGGTACTGTCGGAGGTAAGCTTTCATTTTAATATAGTAATCTCTTGATTAACTTCTGGCAGGTGCAGGCTCTTTAGATACCTTAGCAAAATTAGTATTTGTTAAAATCAGCAGCCAGGAAACCCTATTGCAATGACCTTGTCCAAGGAAAGGAAGGTAAACAGCTGGAGAAAGGGTAGTAGTGCAGAGCTGCTGCATGGGAGTTAAGGAAAACTAGAGCAGGATTTCTAGGCAAGAGAGTCTATGCTCTGTGGCTGCATATAGTGCACTTCACAGAGAGGTGAGGGCAGTGTTTAATATAAGGACAAGGAAAGAGACCTGCAGGAAATCAGACTTATGGCGAGTAAAGCTATCTCTGCTTTTTGTATCAAGATGTTGTTTAATCCTGTGAAAGGAGGAAACTCCACTTGATTGCTGAGAAGTGAAAGGCACAAAGGCGCTATGTTTCTGCTGAGTAGTGCAAATATTTTTGGCTACTTATTCAAGATGTAATCTGTGGCCTTTTGCTGTCATTATATGAAAACACTTTCCACCTGCAGTATTAGATAAAACTAGAATGTGCAGAGTTAGTATACCTTGTTTTAGGCACAACCAGCTTCAGCCTTTACACCCAACTTGGTTGCACAATAATTCTGATAATAAGACCAAAATTGGTTGTTCTTAAGAGTGCCCTTGAAGAAGAATTCAAATTGAAACAGGCTGGACTCACAACATTCTTCTTTGCACCTGAAAACCTTTCCTGTATTTGGTGCTTTCTCACCTTGGTTTCTTATTTTTGGCTGTTCTGGTAGGCAGGAAAGAGCACTCTGGACCCTAGCAATGAGGAGGACAGAGATAGGTGGGTGAGGAGAGAATAGAGAAGCAATTTCCTTTCTTCCTCTGCTGTGGGCTACTAACTCCAGATACTACTCTCCTCTCCTATGACCTTCCACACAGTTTTCCTATCAATTTTAATGGCTTTCCCACTTGTAACTTGTACATTTATTTGTACCAGATACCACCAGGACAACTTGGACTTCCCTGTTTTTGTCAAGGCATGGCTTGCTCTTCCAAAGCTTTTCATTTTTGCTTCCAAGACTGAGACCCAGTTGCACATGTGATTCCCACCCCCCTCAATTTCACCTAGGTTTTGAACCTAGAAACTAGTAGGTGAAATCCCACTAACATAAAACTTTAAAAGAGTTCTGCTTATTTGGAATTTCTAAAAGTGCTCATTCGCACGTTACTGAGACCACGTGTCCAAACAGTACACAATATGACTGAAATGTGCACAGTTGTGTATACAGGTGCCCGCGCACACAAACAGCTAGGTATAAATTACGTGGCTTGTTTGCTGGGTCTAAATTGTAGCATCAAAGCTATGAAAGATAATTATGTATGCCTCAAATTTCTAGGCTAGCGGAAGCAGAAAATAATTGAGTGGGGACTATAGATTCGGGATGGGAGACAGTTATTTTTTTACATGAAGGGTAGCTATAGAGGTTGTACACAGCTCTTAGATACACAAGAAGTTGTGGGGAGACTAGTGCATCAGATTAGGCTTTTGATTGACATCTTTAAGAAGCAAAGAATAGAACTCTTCAAACATAGTTGACCTCTGTACTGGGTGGTTGGCTTTTAGATTTCATAGCATTTGTAAGGGAAGCAGAATGAGAGCTCTGTATGTGATAGATGATCATATGACTGACTGTTCAGGCTAGCATGTATTCCAGGTGTCACGTGACAATTGCAGTTAGCTGCTTTGTCTAAGTGAAGCGAGTCATGAAAAATGTCTTCTTTCTTTTTTTTAAAAAAAACTACTTACAGATGCAGAAACTGTTGGGGGAAATTCAACAAACAGCTCGCTGTTAGAGTGGCTGAGCACATTCCACCGTACAGGAAATTCCAGCCATAGTGGACAGAGTGGGAACCAGACTTGGAGGGCTGTAAGCCGAGCGAACCCAAGTAGCGGGGAATTTCGGTTTAGTCTTGAAATAAATATAAATCACGAACATAACAGTGTTGACGCTCCTGGGGAAGAATTGAACGGCTACCTTCTTGGTGATTCCAATGGAAGGCAGGTAGAGAACAGGTCTCTGATAGAAGAGAGTCCCATAGCCAGCCGAACAAGGAGCAGGACATTGAGAGAGACTGTTGGTCGTGCAGTTGCCTCGTCAAGGGCTGGCAACGTTAGTGGCTCAGTGACACAAAATGCTGAAGTAGCAACTCAGTTATTCCCTGGCAGACTCAGAAACAGAAGCTCAGCAGGCCTTGCGGCACACAACAATGTCTTAGATGACAATGAACACAACATTATTAGGCAAAGGAGAATTCACAGAGTCTCGTCGGTGACTGTTCACAGAAGGAGAGCTAGAACTCGGAGGAATGCAAGGCAAAGGCCAGAAGTTTTAAGACTAAGATCAACGTTCAGTAGTCAGTTTCAGTCCCATTTGGAAAGAAGGCAACGTCTGAATGCACAGCAAATCCATAGAAGGTCTGGCCAGGCACAAACAGCCCAGCCGCCTCCTGAGCAAGGTGAGGACCAAGTGCCAACACTGGGCATAACATTGGAAGAGGAGGAATCTACCAGACCCACAACTGCACCTAGAAGACATCCTATTATTACATTAGACCTTCAGGTGAGAAGAATTCGTACTGGAGAAAATAGAGATCAAGACAGCATTGCTACTAGAACTCGTTCGAGAGCAGGCACGGCAGACAACGCAGTCAGTTTCGAAAGCGATAGGGAGGGTTTCCGTCAGACCGTTTCACGATCTGAACATGCGGGCATACGGACGTATGTTAGCACCATACGGATACCCCTGCGTAGGATATCTGAAATTGGGCTCGGGGAATCTTCATCGGCGGCTCTTAGATCAATTCTACGGCAAATTATGACTGGATTTGGAGAGCTAAGCTCCTTAATGGGCACCGAGTCAGATTCCGAAGCTCAGAGGAGTGGTCAGCACTCGGCAGACACGCAGTCAGAACAGTTTAACGTGCACACTCTAAGCAGCATTGGTGAGTTCAGTGAAGCTTCTCTTCGAAGCAGGCCTGCTGAACAAGGCAGCAGAGAATGGCATGGAGAAACCAATGTGACCCAACACCACAATCAAAGTAATGAAGCTCAAGGTAACAGACAGTTTCAAGATGCAAACAGTTTTGTTGAAAGTGGAACGCTTCCCATCCTTCGTCTTGTACCTTACCTTTTATTAGATGAAAGTACTAGTGACCACTTGAGGGGGTTAACCAAAGAACAAATTGACAATCTTTCTACTCGCAATTATGGGCATCCCGGTGCAGAAGAGGATGAAATAAGCAAGACCTGTAGTGTTTGCATTAATGAATATGTTTCGGGAAACAAGCTAAGGCAGTTGCCATGTATGCATGAGTTCCATTTTCACTGTATTGATCGCTGGCTTTCTGAGAATTCCACTTGCCCAATTTGTCGACAACCTGTAGTAGCTTAACATTACAGGCAGTGGGTAGTTCCTCAAATTTTTGAATCTGTGTACTCCATTGGGAGCCTGATGGTATTTTACTAACTTTGAATATGAGGAGTGAGTGTGTAAAACAAGTTTGAAATTGGAAGTGACCTCGCTACATGTGGCAGTGAACTTCTCTTCTTAAAAGGCAAGTGTAAGGGTGAAGATCAATCCAATAGGCCTCATGCAATTATATTTTTCTAAAATATTCCCTTATATAAAGCACTTCTGTAATATAGAAACGTAATTGTTTGTGTTAACAGTATGATCTTTATTGAGATTTCAGTTTTTGTGAAGTTGTTGAAATAATCTTTTGTTAACCATTTGCTCTATGAGCGATCCTTTTTTATGTTGCAAAAGTAACTGGAAACCTGGGCATCTGGCAGGAGGTACTTTAAATAGAGTAAGTGTTTTGATTTAAATATGCAGTGGATATTTTTATAGAATACCCTGCCCATTTGGTTTTATTAATTTTATAGGCAGTTTTTGCATGTTTTATACATGGCTTACTGTTGCCCATTAACCTTTACAGTGGATGTGGTTCTTGGGGTTGACTGAAATTTGCTTCAAAGGACTGACTTATACAGAATGTTTGTTTAGCCATGAGATTAGAGAACTATTAATTTATGTTCGCCAGTTCTACGTTGACCTCAGAACATTGCTTAACGAATACAGAAACCGTATGTTTAGGTTGCTCAACAGACATTAAGCACATTCCAATTAGTTTTTTTTCGAAAACTTTTTTTTTTAATTTGATGGTGGAAGAGTGCCATGGATAAGTAACTTGCAAGCACAATTTATGTTTCGTTTTTGTACATTTTATCATTTTGTTGTAAGACAGTCTCCTCTGCACATGTAATGGAACATGTCATTTTGGACCGTGGAGAGTTTTCTGAGAATCAGATGCCATCACTTGTTAAGGGAAATGTGTATGCTTACTACAAAAATGCAAAGGAAACTGTATACTTGGACCTTAAAGCTTATACCAATACCTGACAAAATAATAAAAGTGCAAGAACAAAACAGATGTGTGACTCATTTGCGTATCTCTTAAAAGCTGAGTGAGAAGGAAAATGGCCTCTTTTAAAAATGGAGTCTGCAATGCCTCTTTTCTTTAGCTGTAACCCTCAAACCATTCCAATTCATTGGACCTAGGTTGTAGCAGGCAGTATAAGGAACAGTGCTTCCATTTCTTAAATATTTACATGAATTCTTAGTAACACGTGCAAATATGCACACTTGTAGAGAGACATGGTTTTATCCAGCTAAATAACAGTGTGCTTGCAGAAGTCATTCAGCACACAACAGAACTTCTCCCTCCCTCATTGCAAAGCTGTAAGACACATCCCATGATGTTGGATAGGTCTCTTGGATCTTGTAAAGAAATCTTTCAGAGGAGTGGGGGAAGAAATATGAGTTGCATCAACTTGTGCAGTGTTCCCTAAAGCATTGCACTCATGGAACAACTTGAACTTACCCTCCTCCTCTTTTCTGGTGCAAGTAAGACAGCTAAGAGGTGACATGATGGAAGTGTATAAAATGATGCATGGCTCAGAGAAAGTGCACAAGGGGGGAAATTATCTCTGCATAACACTAGAACTGACTGACATCCAATGAAGCTGAAGATTCAGGAGAGAAAAGAAAGTACGTCTTTACAGAGAGCGTAGTTAAACTGGGGAATTCTCTCTTAAGAGGCAGTGGTGGCCAGCAACTTGGAGAATAGACAAATTCATAGAGTAAAAGGCTGTCAACAGCTACTAACCCTAATGAATATGTTCTACCACCACAGTCAGAGGTGATATGCTTCTATATACCAGTTGCTGGAAACCACAGGGGAGAGTGCTGCTGTGCTTGTGGGTTTCCCATGAACACACTGTGTGAACAGGATGCCATATGGGCCATTGGCCTGATCCAGCAGGACTATTCTTCTGTTATTTATGACTCTGGGATCTATGTCCTTATTTATGAAGATCTGTGTACTATTAGGTCTGCTCCATCATGAACACAAAGACACTTTCATTAGAAAGTCCCTCCTTGCAACTATTTTTACTCTAATCCATCTCTGAGCTAGATTACTGATAGCTCATCTCTTTGACCTTTACTCTGGATGCTCAGGAAGTGATTCTGCCCCATTGATTGTATGTCAAGAGTCTTGTTATCCTTACATGCCTCCAACATGGAGTGGGTGGGAGATGGTATTTTTAAATGACCCTAAAATTTCAAATGGTCATGGTGCAACTTTGGGCAAATTTAAGACTACCAATGCTGTTCTAATCCACAACTGGATTTGAGCCAATATATGTTATGGTCCTAAGCACGGGTCTTTGAAAATTGAATTGCAGTGGAGTACCATTTAATTAAGAGCCACTTTCTTTCAAATAAATACATGTAGAATCACCACCCTAAACACATGTACCAACATACTTCAAAAGAAGAGGAGGAGGAGGAGTTTGGACTTGATATCCCACCTTTCACTCCCCTTAAGGCGTCTCAAAGCGGCTAACAATCTCCTTTCCCTTCCTCCCCCCCAACAAACACTCTGTGAGGTGAGTGAGGCTGAGAGACTTCAGAGAAGTGTGACTAGCCCAAGGTCACCCAGCAGCTGCATGTGGAGGAGCGGGGAAGCGAACGCGGTTCACCAGATTACTAGTCCACTGCTCTTAACCACTACAGCACACTGGATCCCGTGCATCAGAAGTGGCATCGTTGTCATACTGGAGAGACATTACGATGGGTGCCTGTGGATTGAAATGCCTTGCTTTGTTTGCTTATTCAGGGAGTATGCCCTAGGAATGGGTTGTTATTTGCCTTAAATTTAAACCATTTGGGTTTTATGAATTTTGCATTGGGTGAACTGCAGTTATATAACCCCCTCTATTTGGGCGTAAACAAGATGTGTAGGGCCACTTCTCCTTGCCATGCATAATTTTGCAAACTTATTTATTTATTAATATTTATTAACATTTGTATACCACTTGATTGTAGAGAACCTCAAAGCAGTTTACAATAAAAATAAAACCATAAAATTATTTAAAAATTACAAACATAATTTAAAACACAGAAATTTAAAACCACAATAGAATAAACTAAAATTAAAATTCATACAAACATGCTAAACATCTGGCTAGGCTTGTCTGAGTAAGAAAGTCTTAGGAGCTGAAAAGAATACAGTGAAGGCGTCCGCCTGATATCAATAGGTAGGGAATGCCAAAGTGCCACTGCCCTAAATGATAAAGTTCTTACAGATGTGGTATGGGCATTATGTGGCACCTGTGAAAGTGCCAATAAACTTTGATCATGTCGCCTCTCACTAACCTTTTGTCTAAAATACAAAGTCCTGAATGCTGCAACCTTTCTTCACAGCGAAGTTGAGCTATATGATTGATTATTTTCGTTGCCCTTTTATGAACCATACATGGCTGGCATGCTTGAAAGTCACAGAATGTTGACTAACTATTGAGGGCAGTGGAAAACTAGGAGTGAAGCAGAATGGAGTGGCAGCTTTCTAAACCTTAGCATTTTGCAGCAGGGTGCGGTTGTCATGCCTAAATCAGAGAGATAAGCCTGTTGTGCAATGCTATTCCATGTTGCATTCAAAAATGTTGGCATTAAGCATAGAAGCACTGTTGTGGAATATGCTGCTTGAATCATTACAAGGGTGGAGGAAATGTGAATAAACCTAGATGATAATCCAAGTGCTGATCAAGAAATAATTCACATCTGATTGCTTTGAACACTGCAGAGCTAGCCATGGTGCTGAAATGCCTGTTTTCTTTGCTCCCTCGAACTCTGTATAAGCTGAAGCAGTCCAACAAACCCATTTGATAACTCACAAAGACAATTACAAGGTCACTCCACTGCTCTACTCATTATAGTCAAAGTCAAGTCAAAATCTTTACCAAAGACATTCTCATAGTTTTATACTTTTCCACATATAGCAGCTAAGTAGTGTGTTATATGCACAAGTGATTTTGAAATATACCCTTGTAGACAGAGATAGAGTTACAATTTTGAGCTTCAAAACTCATAGAATAGCCCTACGTAAGAGTCTGAGCACTGCTTCAAATTACTATTACTACTTGGCATCCGTTTGTCTTGAGAGACAATGAAGCCAAACCACTGCATCAACAGCACCAAAATAACCTCCTTAGGGCACAAGCTGCCCAGACAAGCCTCCCTCTTGGTCCAAAGGAAGACAGAACAAGAGCAATACATTCGACCTCAGCCTGGCTGTAGGAGTTGTCGGAAGGAGGCTTAACAAGGCACCATCCAGCCATTTTAGGGACTCCATTCCAGAGTTGTGTAGGGTGTACTCCTTGTCTTTTCTTCTCCCAAAGATATCCCTCACGGCAGCAGAAGTTTAGGATCAGAGTTTTCCTTATTTGTAGAGTTTCCCTTTACAGCACATGCAGAAACCACCTTTTTGACCATTGAATCCACTATTGGCCTCATCCACTCAATTTGCTGCAGCCTGTTTTCACATGGAGGGGAAGTTCCTAACTCATCAACGGCTACCCTAATCTGGTTTGGCTGGCCAGTCGAAGCCATTTCCTGGGATGTGGTAGCTGTTGCATGCTGACAGCTTCTAGGAGCCACAGGTGAGAGCCCTCTAAAGTAACTCTGCTGACTGAAATGTGCATGTTGCTTCCACACTGCATAACAGATCGTATACCTGAACAAACTAGAAGTCTGGGTCAAATAATGCAAAAGCCTTGTTTAAAAAATGGAAGAGGAAGACCGGCCAATCAGGGCTTTGTTCCAAAGCCATATTGTAAATAAATCTCTCCAATGTCCCCAAAGATGTTCTTATGGAATCTCTGGATATCTTACTGCCACTTGACATAAGTAATCATACTGTTTATGGAATACCAATACAGCTACACTTTTTAAAAGAATCAATACTGTCTTTATAGATACATCGATGTGGGAATTGAAGAGCATCTGGCTGCTGAGATTCCTAGTCTAGACAAGACTGTTTACTGGTGTTCTTCTTATTTAATGTTTATGTTAACAATCAGTTCTTTGAGTCCCAGCAAGCAGTATAGTTCCTGATGTCAATTTCATTTTACAAACAGTCCATTAGTTATTTATTGTAACTATTTATTTGTTTATTTTGTTGGCATCCATCTGTCTCAAGAGACAATGGAAGAGTGTGCCATTGGAGAGTTACAGTGCCTGCTGTGGCTGTAGAGACCAATTGCTACCACTGTAATTAACCTTTTTGGTGAAACAATAAATCTAATTTGTATCACTGCATGAGTATTTTCTTAGTTTTCCACAAACATGAAGTGGAGAGATAGCCCACTGGTCTGCAGAGGGGGGGAAACCACCTATGATCCACCCACCAGCATCCCCTCTCCCCTCCCCCGTCACAAATGATATATCAGTCCCAGGGACGCGGACTTATAAAAAATATTGGGGGGGCCCCGGGAAAGTTCATGAATAATAAATAAGCTCATGAATATGCAAATAAAGTGGCGCCGTCTCCTCGTGAGCGAATAGGGGAGAGCGTGCTGCACCTATTAATCAGCTCCGAAGGAAATTGGGTGGAGCTTTTGCTCGGGAGGGAGGGCAGGAGGCATGCAGCCCGACCCTGTGCATTTTGGGCTGGGGGAGGGGCGGCGATGGCGCTCTGCTGGAGGGGCGCCGGAGATTATTGGGGGGGCGGAGCCCCCCCAAACGAATTTTTGAGGGGGCTCGGGCCCCCTCAAGCCCCATGGAGTCGGCGCCTATGATCAGTCCCTCAGACCGCCTTGCTCCAGCAAAGGAGCAATTGGGAGCTCAATTTAAGCTCCTGGTTGTTCCCTTCTTTCCATGTGGACACCCGATGTGTCACATGGCATCAGGTGTGAGGCAGGTGGGCATGGTTTACAAGGAGAAATCACCCTTCTTGCTGATGTTGCTGACTGAACCTGGGCCCTTCTGCCTGCCAAGCAGGTGCTCTACACCTGAGCTAGAGCTCTTCCCTGCAGCTAGAAATAAAACAAAAATGCCATAAATCCCCAGCAGCAGCTACCCGTCAAGAGGAACACAGCAACTGTGCTGGCACTGTGAGTGGATGGGCTCCTGCTGACTGAAACCAGAGACAATTCACCTTTTTTGAGCATCTGGAAGCCAGAACTTTTGTGTTCTCCTTTTGTATTATGTTGTGAACCGTCCTGTGATCTTTGGAAGAAGAGCAGTGTACAGATTTAATAAATAAAATTTAAGAATGCCTCAAAAAACATTTAGTTTAGGCTCTTTACCAGCCGTAGGATTATTATTATTTATTGAATTTATATACCGCCCTATACCTGGAGGTCTCAGGGCAGTTCACACAACAAAATCAAAATATAAAAACACAGAATATATAATCAATATAAAAACAACCATCGAATAACACCCCTCCACAAAAAACCCATTTTGAAAGGGCAAAGGACGAGCCAACTCCTAGGAGCCGAGGACCCTTCAGCCCCCCCCCCCAATATTTGAGGGAGCCCCCACCCAAGTTGATGGGTAGTATTGCCATTCAAATGTGTGGGCACTGCGTCTTCTGATCTATTAGCTAGCAACATTTTATTCAGGTTGGCACCCCTGCTGGAGACAATTCGCTCTTTGACCATCTAAGGGCCAGAACTTTTGTGTTCTTTTGAATTATTTCTGTTGCGAACCGCCCTGTGACCTGTGATCTTCGGATGAAAGGCAGAGTAGGACTTTAATAAATTACACACACACACACACACACACACACACATTCACAAAACATGGTTTGGCCAGCGGCTGCTCTTCGCCAGCTCTCTGTACCTCTTGCCGGACACGACCTGCCCCCGCCGCCACTACCCGCAGCACGGGCACGACTCCCGCACCAAAGGCCACGCTTCCCACGTGCAGCGGGCGCGTTTCCCGCCAAACTCCCGGCCTCGCGCTGGAGGCTGCTTATGAGGCACGTGCGCCCTGGTGGCCGGAGCGGAGATCTTGCTCTGCAGCTGGCGGGAGGTTGCGGCGAGTCGGCGCGTGCCGCGAGGACCCCCGCCCCAGTCCTCCTCTTCCATTCGGCCAGCCCCCCTCTCTCTCTCCCCTCGCAGAGGTGGCTGGCGCTGCCCTATAACTCCCGCTCACCCCCCTCCCTCCTCGCCCTTCGCAGAGCCGCAGCGGAGAGCCGAGGCCAAAAGCGGCGCGCAGGCTGAGCAGCTCCCTCAAGGAGCGAGGCCAAAGCGCCCGCCAGCCGCAGGGGAGGCGTCGCCGCCGCCGCCGCGTGCGCGCGGGAGAGGGCTGCGCGCGCGAGGCAGCGAGCGGCTAGGAGTGGATGGCGGGGTCGTCACGGCCGCCGCCGCCTCCGCCTCTCCTGCTGCTTCTGCCGCAGCCCTAGGCGGCCGCCGGGCTCGTCTCCCGCCTCTGCCTGGGCACTGCTGAGCCGCGGCGCGCCAGGCTGCTGCAGCATGCCGAACCCCAGCGGCCTCGACAAGGCGCTGAAGATGTCCTTGCAGAGGAAAACCAGGATCCACTCGGCCACTGGTAAGGGGGGTGGTGCGGGGAGGTCGGGGGGTGCGAAGCGGAGCGGAGGGACAAGCGCCCCCGGAGCCCCCCACTCCTCCTCCGCGTCTTTATTATCCCCGCGCCGCCGCCGCTGCATCCACTGCGCAGCAGCAGCAAGCCGCCTCTCGCTTCTTCGCCGCGCGAGCTTTCCATTTCATATTTATATCGATAGAGAGAAAGCGCGAGGCTCATTCCATGCATATTTCATGGCGACCGGGTTGGGGATTCGTGACATCATTCACCTTCCTGCCCGCCTGGTTGGATGAGGTCAGGCCAGGGCATTCTTGGGGGGGACGGAATCAAAAGAGCTGCTCTTCGGAAAGGGAGATGGTATGATGGGCGGCAGAGGGAGGGGAAAGGGTCATTGCCAATCTGCTCCGGATCGATCGGTTTCCAGTTTCGCTTTTAGCGTCCTCCAGGGAGAGGGAGGGTTCTGCTCGTGGCTGGCCCTGATGCCGGATTGACCCTTGCAAACCGGCCCGGGGATTTTCGCTGCAGTGCGCGCTCGTGCGTTTTAAAACACCCGGCTCGTTTGCGCCCCCTTTTTTTTTAATGTCTTGCGCTTGCCTGCCGCTCTGGCCGGTTCGCAAATTGAATAAAATGCGAAACCTGTCAACTTGTCAGCCAGCAGCAGCAAAGCCTGCACTGACCGGCGGAGAGATTAGCATAAACCAGCATAAACCCACCAGTGCGCTGTTTTGGGCATATAACTAGTGCACCCGGTGATCCATCTCCTTCCGGATGTAAACATTAGATTCAGAGTAGGGATTTTCCTCCAGACCTGCAGCAGTGGGAAAGGTGGTTAAATTATCCTGCTCTCCTGCTCTGATCCCAGTAATTATACACATAATCTGCATTAAAACATGCACAACCTTGCACACTAAATGCAAAAATGCATATATGCAAATACAGATCATAGGTCAATGTCACATATAGTTCAGTGGTCACATATGCACATATAGATCAATGATGGCCTAATTTCGTGTGTGTGTGTGTGTGTGTGTGTGTTTATCATGGTCTGTATCCTAAATTGTGTGTGTATGCGCACACAACACCATTGCTCTCTATATCAGGCAGTTGATGACCAGGCATTTGATGACGTTCACGCTCCTTCATCCAGACTACAACCCGTGCATCCTGTGACTGCTGCCTTACTAATAAGTCCAAATTCAGTTCTCTACATTTTTGTACCAGTTTGCAATTTATTTATTTATTTATTTCAGCAAAGGCCTCATGAAAATTCACCATCATATTAATGTGATTTTTTCCTGATATGCAAGTCTTAGCGGTATGCAATTTTTTTCCAATGTGCACAGTTTTGCAAAGCAATTCTCCCCAATGTAATGCACTTTTAAATGTTACTTTCACAGATAGATAGATAGATAGATAGATAGATAGATAGATAGATAGATAGTATGCATTGCTTGGCTGGAGAACTGCAATTGCAAAATCCGGAGAAGTGTGGATTTTGAAGGGTGGTTGTGTTTTGGTTCATATGTTGTTCTGGAAAGTGAAAATTAGGTAGGTTTGCCTTTCAGTGCAAGCTGAATCAAGTTTCTCTCTCATTCCCAGTAGTCTCTCTGTGAACATTCTACTCCTGCATGTGAATATCTGAGGACTTGGTGAAGAGATATGGAAGCTCATCTAACAAAACTTGCTCCTTCCTTCCTTTCCATCTTTCTCCTGGATGGTTTTGATTTTACTTTAGAGCAGCTCTGATTTTGATCTAAACCATGGCAGTGTGCATGTGTGTGTGTTTATCCTTTTCCCGGGTCCTGTGCGTTCTCCACCCTGGACCACAGGTTCTCCATCTTTGGCTTGGGTGGTGCTGGACATCTCTGTCCTGCCATGCTATGCTGCAGCTCCCCGTTCCCCCAGCAACTGCTGCCTGAAGCAGCCACCTCACTCTGCCTAACTGTAGGGCTGGCCCTAGGTTGCTTTGGTGCATTTTGGGGTTGGGAGGCAGCAAATTCAGATGCCTCCCCACCCACATAATGAACACAGAACACAATCTTTTGGGCGGTTATCATATATGAGGTCAATGGAAATGGACATGAGATGCAAGAGCCCATTAATATTCTTGTGCAGCTCCTATTCATTTCGCAGAGATCTTTGGAGAAGAATTTTCCAACATGCCCCATGTTAGCTGAAACTGGCCTGTTTCTGTTTCTGAAACTGGTCTGTTTCGTGGCATCCAAAAGATGCCAACAGAAGGGGTCATCTCACCTTGCCTTGTGGTAAGACTCCCTTTGCCAGTACTCCCACCACAGTTTAAGAAATTACAACTTAAGTGGAAATGCCAGGGTAATACTAAGGGTGTGGAACATCAGACTCGGGGGCCAAATGTACCCCTCCAACCTTCTCCATATGGCCCTCAGACCTCTCTCCAGGCCATACCCCTAACCGGCTCTGCTTCACACCCCACATGTTTTTGCCTGGCTGGAATATGTCCCTGAAACCTTGAAAATGCCTCTTGCTTGTCTGGATGGAGACTAGACAGCTGTGTGTGTGTGTAGGAACCGCATCATGTACTAAAGTAGAGCTTCCATTGGTTGCCTCTGGTCCCATCCACCACTGGCATGTGGCCCCTATAAAGTTGCCCCAAAAGCGAATGTGGCCCTCAGCCTGAAAAAAGATTTACCACCCATGGATTATACCTTGGATTTTATATGCATCAAGTATGTGTTCTGCCACTGACTTTTGTTCCTCTTATGCTTTCGAACTTTACTCATCTAGCTTGCATCTTGTCCCCATGTCACATTTCAGGAGCTTATGTGTAGCACCCAAAATTTATTGGCAGTGGAGGTGTTGCAGGCAGGAGATTAGAGAGAAGATATGAGGTTCACAGGAGGTGTGCTCCTCTCTAGGGTTGACGCAAGGAAGCATAGTGAATCAGCCTGGGTTTGTTTAATGCATGCATTTGGGAGAGTTTTCTCATGAAATATATTTCAGGGAAGCACAGTCTTCTAAGGGCATCTGTTCACTACTTGCATCTGCAAAGTCATTTGAAAAGCACTGCTGTACCTGCATTGAAACTTGCTGTTGCGTCGGGTCAGTGCCCATACTGTTTAGTATCTGTTCTGGGGAATGACAGAAATTTCTCTCCTCCCTAGTTCCGGAATTTGGCTGTGTCCATGAAACCTATGTTGGGCTACATGCCTTTTAATGTTTCTGACTTGTTCCTTAGCTGTTCCTTGCAATTCTCTGATGAAACTCCTAGGTACTTGTTCAGACAGTGGACTAATGTATAGAGTACTCCCTTATACTAAAATTACACCACTGGTCTTTCCTACCCAGTATTCTTTAGCCTGCCTGGCAGCTGCTAAAGGGATTTCTCACTAAAGTTTGAACCTAGCGTTTGAAACAATGAATGCCCTCTACCACTGAGATTTAGTCCTTGCTTCTACAGTGGTGCAGTTTAGGCTGGATTTGGAATCAAAATCTGGCCCCACAAGCCCAGCCCCATTGGCAGATGGCCACCCAGAGAGCAGCAGGTGATGCGGGGGGGGGGGGGAATCTACTGGGGCTGGCGTCAATTGCCAATGCAATTGCCAATTTTCTTTTTTTTTAAATACATTTTATACCAGGGGAAAGACTAACCAGGCGTGTACATGGTTACATATCAGATGCTCATCATCTTACTATTTTTACTTTAAAAACATACCCTTTTCTAAAACACAATGCTGCGTATTCCCAAGTTAATGTGTTTAACACAGGCTTCCTCAGCCTCGGCCCTCCAGATGTTTTGAGACTACAATTCCCATGATCCCTGACCACTGGTCCTGCTAGCTAGGGATCATGGGAGTTCTAGGCCAAAAACATCTGGAGGGCCGAGGCTGAGGAAGCCTGGTTTAACAGGGACAAAGCTCTCGTTTTATTCCTGTAATCATGACAATGCTGTGTTGTAAAATGTGAAAGATCTGAGGCAGCTGGTCACTTCTTCGTAGGCCACTGCCGCTCGCTTCCATGGTTCCACTGTTGCCTTCAGGGTCATTTGGCAGCCTTCTGGAATGTGTGGGGGCCCAAACCTATGCCCTGATGGCATGTCTGATACATTACTTAATTCTGCTGACTCTTCCTCTTTCAATTGCTATATTTTTGGTGATTGCGGTTTTTAATTTTTTTATCTCTGCTGGCTTCCTTGAGCGTTTCAGTTTTCAAAGCAGAAATGTTTCAGATAAGCAGATTTCAGACCAGAGCTGGCCCAACAATAGAGACAGGCTAGGCAACTGCCTAGGTTGCAAAAATTTCAGAGGTGCTTAGGAGTACATTCAGGTGGAGGGAATATTGTGTAAGCTAGCATTTCTGTCCCATTTTCTGATGTCCCTTTCACATGGCAGTACCTGCTGTGTTATGAACAGAGGCTTTCTGGCTGACGTTCTGGCAGGTTGCAGCACTGAATATCATTCACATCAGTAGGTGTGGTGTGACACAGCAATGAACATCATTGCACAACATTGCTACTCTCCCACCTTGCCTCACATGTATACTCCCCCCCCGGTGATTCCCCCATGAACCATTACATGTTATGGGCCAGATTCAACTAAGTAGGTGCACTAGCTGGAACCAGCAGTTGTGTCATGGGCCAGGAGTCGGCTTTACCTGCTGAGCAGCAACCTGAAGGAGCAGAAGGCAAAGTCACTCCACCTGCTGATGATCAGGAGCCTTCTTGCTCCTGGTGAGAACCAGCTGGCTCCAGCCTTCTTAAGCAGGGTTTCCAGCCTCAGTCAGTTGCTGGAAACAACATTTGTGATTCCTGACCAAACCTTGCTGCTTCTTGCTTCTCGTGACCTTGGACCCTCGGCTTTCTTGACCCCTGGATTGTCTGACTAGGTGAACTGAGATATTCCTGACTTTAGGACTGAACTGGACCTTGTATATGAACTCTGCCTCCAGGCAAGTACCCCCCCCCCCCGAAACTTGCCTGGTTGGCTGGTTTCTTCCTCCATTGAGCTCTGCTGTGGCTGGCAGCACAGGACTATGACCAGTTGTGCGTGTGCACCACAGTTGTGCATCAGGACGTTCCCCCTCTCCTCCCCTCGGGCACCCCACCCACCCAAATCAGCTCTGGGGGCTCTGGATAACCCCCAGAAGAGTGCAGAGGCCAAAGATAGGATCGTTCCATTGGGAAAGCTGAAATATTTGCACTGATGGAACAATTGGAAGAGTGTGCTGTTGAATTCCTCCCTTTGTATGCATTTTGTACATGCTGTAAAATATGCATTTGAGTTCAAGTGCACCCCCCCCCAATATACACCTTTTCTATATGTGGGTTTTTTGTGTTTTTGTTTTTTACACACAATCCTTATTTATGTACATGCTTTCGGGGACTGAAATTTCATGGCAGATCACAGGATGTGCACAATCTGACTGATAGTTGCAGTCCCAACATCAAATTGATTTAGTCCACTTTGAAAAGTGTACCAAATTCCACCTCCATCCCTCACGCTGGTCAGTATTTCCCAAAGCTGGTGCCCTCCAGATGTTGCTGGAGTCTCTCTCCCATCAGCCCTGCCCATTGTCCATGCTGGCTCAGGTTGGTGGCAGTTGGAGTCTGTCAACATCTAGAGGGTCCCAGGTTTCCTATCTATGCTTTAGTGCCACCAAATGACCATAATAAGAGGCCGCACATTGATTTAAATTTAACTTATTCTCTAAGATGCTTACAACTCTTTTTTGTTGAAGCCACAGAGAGCAGTGGCATGCATCCTTTCCTTCCTGGCTCTTTTAAGTTGTCTAAAAATAAGCTGTTGTCAATATCACACTAGGTGGTTGCAAAGTGCATTTCCTCCTCTCCCCCCCCCACCCCAAAAAAACATCACTTGAGGCTTGCAAAAAATTAGAGGTCAGATGTTGACACCATTAATATTGATTCAAATAAATAAATGCTGTTCCAGTCCTTTGTGATCTCCATCCAGGGGATGTCAAAATATTGTTGTATCAAAGCAGTAATTACAGTATCCCTTTTCAAAGTTTGCAAAATTGAGCTATAAATGCTAGGCGACCTGATGGTGCAAAGCCATTATCCTTATTTAGCTAATGGGAAATTTTTGCTGTCTGTACTTCCCAGTATAGTGCTAGTCTTCTAACTTTGTGGGCTTGTGTGCGCAAGGGAAAAGTTACCTGGGCTGGCGAAAGGCATGTGGTCCCATAGAAGCCACTTGGGCCTCCAGTGACAATCTAGGAGCATCATGTGGCTTCCAGGGTGTCCATGAACCCCCCCCCCCATTGGTCTGATTTCATTTTTTCTTTGACACAACAGAATGAGTTGTTTTTCCAAGTCTTTACATTGTTGTGCCAGCTGTCGCTCCACACAGTAATGGATGTGCCATTCAGGAGGTAGGGGGTGCACTTCCCAGCTACAAAACAGAACTCATCACGGTTGGGAAAATGTGTTTTCCCCTCTATGGATGCATTATTTGGGGAGTTACATTTGCATTCTTCTTTGCAACAGCTCAGCACCAACTCTGCAGTAGAATTTGTGTCTCAAAGGCCCCTACTGCCAATCCAGATGAAGTCCACTGCACTTAAGTTTCATTTAATCAATAGGACAAATGAATCAATGGGAGAAGTTAGTCATTACTAACTTAACATCCCGTTTATTTCATTTTGACTTAAGTTTAAACACATTTACTTTCCTTGAATCAGGGCCATAGCATTCTTTTGGAACACCAGTTTGATATCTCAGTAGAAATAAATTCTACCTTCCAAATGTGTTGCTTTTGTGAACAATGTAAAATTCACAGCTTGATAGTTCCTACATAGCAGCAAATCATGATTTGCAAAGCATGATCATTCTATCCAGCAAACCATGGCTGCTGAACAGCTGTTTGAGCAAACTATGGTTTGGGTGTTAAATCTAAACCAATGGTTACCATGGCCCTGAGTGTCTATTGTTTGGGAAGAAAGCCACACAAACCATGGCTTACCTCTACGTGAGACGCATTTGAAAACCCTACTTTAAACCTTGGTTAGCACAAACAGGTCCTGTGTCACCATGTAGCATTGCTGTATAGCTTCTGGAGCCCTAGGGCTCTAGCAAGGCTCATTCCTGAGGCCTTCCCTGGATTTATCTGCCACTGATAACAAGCAGCAGCCAACTGGATTAGGGAGCCACCATTTAATTTCACACAATACCCCCATGCTTTGTCTCTTCAGGGCATTATGGGAAATTTAAATGGAGGTGCAGGAACCACCATTTACATTTCTGATGTTGCCTTGGAGTAACACTAAATTGTGGACATTGCAGGACTTTTAAATGGTGTGCTACCAGTCTCTGTTGTTGCCAGGTGGTGCCAGTGAGGCAGTGATGGAGGAAAGGGCCCTAGATGGCATATTTGATAAGCTCCTCCTGTTAAACCTGGAGTCATATTTGGGCACAAGCCATGACTTATTGCTACATTTGAATTGAACCCATGATGTGATTTTCAGAATTGGTCAAAATGGTGGGCCACAGCCTCAGTTAAGTGCGGAAGTGTACTGGGATGGTTTCATGAAGGCTTGGAAGTGATTTCCTTGAACAATGTGGCTCTTGGGTTGAACTTGGGAAATCAATATGAAAAACTGTAAACAGCCTGGGGATAACAGACTTGTCACTCCATGTTCGGTGAGGATTTTGCCTTCTAGTGGTAGGGAATCAACCCACGTTAGTCTCTCATGTTTAGCAGAATAGACATGAGTTTGGGTGATTTGTCATGATTTGTCAGCATAGAGAGCGAAATGCCCATATACTGTCTCTAACCCGATTCAAACAGCTGTAATAATACAATACGTGCAAGATAATGGGCCAGATTGAAATACCAGTTTCATTAGCGGAAGACCCTGCAAGGACTCCTGCTAGTGCAATGGGGCTTCCCCTCTCTCTGCCTCTTATGCTTACTCTGAAGGGTAGGGTGATCCCACAGAACAGTGTCCAGGGGGATGAGAGATTGTTCAAGCATTTCTGCTTGCCTAGCAGAACAATCTCCTTAGCACTACATAGGATTTCACCCAATGGGTTGTAGTCAACAAACTTTTACTCAGAGTAGGCCCTCTGCCATTAACAGTGATTTTAATTTCAGTGGATCAACTCTGAATCAGAAATAACACACCTATATAAAGAGTATATTATGCTGCCGGTTCAAGTGTTCATATTATGAATCTATGAAAAGGGTAACAGATTGAGGATAATGAGTTCCTCAAATGATAACGCTTACTTCTTACAAGGTATCACCTCAAATGTCTGGTGCCAATTAGATGGAGAGATTCAATGCCACCTTTTTAGTCTGGTGTGTGCGTGGCTTAGTATAATACTGCACTGTTCTGCAATAGTGATGCGCAGATCAAACAATATCAAAGGTCTGTTTTTACTTTCATGAACACCTGCTTGATTTTTAGCATCCTTTTGGTAGTCACTGATTCTTCCCTCCCCCGCCCCCCCTGCCTCAGACTGCAGTTGGAGGGTTGTGTATAAAGTACTATCCTCTTTATAGGTTGAAAAAACCCTTTAATAGGAAGACTAGACTGCAACCAAGTATTGCTACTTGCAAACAGCCTTTTTGGTACATTTGAGTTTTAAAACATGCAACATCCCACCTGCAGTTGGGTGTGGCAAAGCCCCATCAGAGTCTTATTCTGAATGGCTAGTTTGTCTCCTAAGAGCTGATGCATGGGGAATTCAACACCGCATGGTGTTATGGTGCAGGCTGCCTCCTGTTTTGAATGCTCTGCCCCAAATGCTATTCAGAATGCCTCAGGGAAGTTTCTAGCAGTGTGTCTGGACCGGAATGCAAATGCACTGTGATCAAAACGAATGCTGGTGCCGTCGCAAGACTTGACTAACTGCAGATGCCATAAAGGCTACTATGCTTCCTGCAGGGATTGGCTGCATGATCACGTTCCCATGGATAACTCTGTTGTGTAGCAAATCCAAAAGACTTGAAGTCACTCCCCATCAGCATAACCCCAGCCTGCTTTCTGCAAGGAGCAGCTGTGCAATGGGATTTCATGTGGGAAATTTGGTCACATAGCTGATCCAGCAGGGTTTCCAACTACCCCATACCTAATGCCAATTATAACATTAGGTGTGAGGCTGGTGGACATGGTTTGGGGAAAGTGGCTCTGTGGGCCAGATTTGGGCTGCAACAATTGACTTGGCTACAAACAAACAGTTGCATAACACTGGCTGCTGGTCTTTTGCCTGGCATTAAGTGTTATCATCTCTAGGGAACAGATAATGGAAACAAGGATATGGTGGTAGATTCAAAACCAAGGATATTTGATTCCCCCTCTCTCACCTTCTCAGTCATCAGTCACCACCAATTCCTGGGCTCTGAGCTGTCTCCCCCTGTGGGTTCCCTTCCACCACCTCTCTTCTGCATCCAGCCAGTCCATGCCCTTGAGATCCTGGCCCTTATTAGCAGGAGTCAATGTGTACACAGAAGGCATCACGAAAAGGGCAGCATGTAAGAGCTGAGTGGTTTGCAGCAGCATATTCATTTTAAAAGACCTCCCTGGATGTCATTGCTTCAGCATCAATATGAGCAGCGTTCCTCTCTGGCCTCTGTTATGAATGAGGTTTGCTTTCCTTTTGTTTGGCATATATTTGACTTCTGAGTCTGTCTGCATTTGCTCTGTGACCTAGACCTTTCCCTGCTGAGCTTTTGGGAGGGATTGCAAGCGGTATTATTAAAAGCTTCATACTGATAGTTCTTAACCTTAACCTACCCTTCTACAGAAGGTGGAAACCAGGTTTCCTGCGGTTCCAGCACCTTTTACAAAACGTTTCCACCATGATTTACTGGGGCAGTTGCACATTTGATACCTAGAAACCGTGCAATGCAGCCCCCTGCCCAAGAAAGTGGCCATCTGCCTCCACTTCCTGGTCAGCTATTACAATCCAGGCTGCAGCTTGCCATAAGCAGAGACACCCAAGGCTGGCTCCAGGTTAGAACAGCCTCCTGGCAAAGTGGTACCCAGTGGTCTCTACAGAGAAGACTAAGCTGCTCTCAGTTGCAGTTGAGTTTGCCCACTTGATTGTACCTGGTCTTCTTGTGGGCCCAACTCTGCTTTGGTTGTCACTTCAGGGGTGACAGTCTGGATGCCCAGTTGCAGCCCATGTGACTGGGTCACATGCAGCTTCCAACCTGCAACTTGATTTGCACCCTATCGCTCTTTAGTGGTGGTGCTTTGTTAGCAATTAGGAGCAGCAAGAACCTTAGAATTTGTCACCATCCTGTGCATATGATGTGCCTATAAGGAGGGAGATCATGACTTAGCATGATGGCAGCCACCTTGCACATGCGATGTGTGGAGGAAGGAACTATTACGGAAAGTGACCTAAGAAGAAGGATGGCCGTGGCCTTATAACAGAGGGGTATCCAAAATGATTCCACTCCTGATGCTGCTGAACTACAACTCCCATTATCCCATGCCATTGATGGGAGTTGTAGTCCAACAACATCTGGAGAGGACCACATTCTTTGGCAGAATGTTGGATGTTCTCTGCAGTGATGCTCACAAATTGAGTAGAGTCATCTGTAACCACTGCTAATGGTTTAAGTGATCAAAAGGAGATCAATACAATTTTTAACCTATTCGCTCATTCAGCTGTAGGGTGGGTGTATTTGTCCAGGCTATGGCATCAGCTCTGTGCTTGCTTTGTCATGCATGCAGCACAAGCTACCAGGCCTACTCTGTGCCGTTAACAAGCTGCCAGAATTTGGGTGGCAGAAGATACAACTGAAAACTCTTCGCAGGTTCAATTTATCATAGAAGGGTCTGGAATTTACATTTAAGAAAGATTTTATACTAGTCAGAAACTGAGTTAGTAAGAGCAATAATGCCTCTGCTTGCTGCTATCTTTAATTTTTTGGGGTGGGGTGGAGTAGACATATTGTTGTCCACTTCTGCCCACATTAAAATCTAGGATTTCTTCATTGATTTCTGTGTTCAGCTCTCAGTTTTGTCCAGGGACAGTTATAACTATTATCTCAGTGTGAACAAGGAAATGATCTATTCAGACAATAAGATCATTATATTTGTTCTTTTTATATCTGTGTGCCTCTTCCTTTGCTCTCTTTTGCTCATTTCTCCTAGAGCAGGAAAAAGGGTAGAGTGAAATTGAGCACAGGACAATGGAGGAAGAGAGAGAGAGAAAACCTTCTACTCTGCTCCTTTCCTCTTCTACACTCCTTGTCTTCTCTCTCTGCTAGCCTCTTCCGCCAGCTGATCAGCAGCATTTAGAAATCTCTTGGGCTGTTGAAACCATAACCTCTTTTTCACCAGCCATTACCAGCCACTTTTCTTTTTCAATGCTCAATGTTCTTTGGCTTCTGAGCATGCTTAATCCGCATTAAGCTCTTTTTTTCCAGCCTCATAATTTATTACAGCTCAGAAACGACCTAAAATAAAACTGCACAATGCACAATAATTTTAAATAAATAGCAAAATACAAAACTAGGTATACCATAATGGCCAATGGCTCAATGTACACATGTACAAAATAACAAATGACCTGTATACATAGGGACATAAGAAGCTCGGTGTTGTCTACACTGACTGGCAGTAGTTATTCAGAGTCTCAGAAAAGGAACATTCGTAGGGGACTACCTGGAGATGCCTAGGATTGAACTTGGGACCTTCTGCATGCAAAGCAGGTGCTCTACCACTGAGCCATGGTGCTGGTTGGAGCCAGTGAGAGTTGTAGTCCAAAACACCTTTGAGGCTGGCAAAGGCTGCATTATAGCATCTTATTTCAGTTGCATGTGGGTTCTGTGTTGGTCGGCGCATGGAATACCAGCCTTGGAGGTTGAAAATTAAGAAAGGAAGCCTAAGATGTTAACTGCTGAAGGACTACATTAAGAAGATTGAGAGTCTTAAGCCATGAGTCCCTTCTCTGGCTGAGTTCTGTGCCCCCAAATAGAACTGGATTAGTTGGAGAAACAAGAATGCAACTGAGATGAAGAGGGGGAAGGGCCTTCACTGAACAAGACCGGAATAAATACAGGTCCCAGGCATCAACATGGAGCTTTTAAAGCAGCAGCAGCAGCACCAGTTTAGAAGAAAGTCCTCTGCAAGGGTGGAAGAATCGTTTAAACCGGAGCTTTCCAAACTTTTCACGTTGGTGACACACTTTTTAGACATGCATCATTTCGCGACACAGTAATTCAGTTTTACTAGCAAACCGGAGGTTAAACAAACCCCTTTCCAACCCTGGGAAGAGCATGCAGAGTGTTCGTGCGACACACCTACACACTGCAGCTGACATACTGATGCGTTGCGGCACACAGTTCAGAAAGCTCTGGTTTAAATAACCCAAAGTGAGAGCATCAGGTTCGCGGTTGATGACTCACCTGGCAGTTTTCTAGTCTGTAACTAAACAAGGGACTCCAACTGCAGTTGGGAGGAAAACTGATCAAATGGTAAATATATACATTAAAAGATTGTGCACATGCCGTCCTTAAATAGAAAATGATTTGGCATGGAGGAAGATACAAGGGATCAAAGAGTGTTGTGGGTTTTGTTTTTTTAAAAAGAAGCCAATTAAAGGATCAAGGACCAAGATCTGAATGTGAGAGATAATTATAGGTAGCAAAGGCAGGTTTAAAATAGAACAGGTAGATCGTGTCCTGGGGGACAAAGCCATTACAAGACAAATTGCTGGGAGAGAAAGCGAGAGGGCAAAAGGCAATGGAAGTGTGAGAAAGTGGTAGGGAAAAAAGAAAGAGATGAGAAATGCAGGCATGAATCTTAACCAATTAAGAGTGTAGAATCCTTAAAAGTCAGAGGAAAGGTTGCTTTGTTGGCTGTACAAAGAACGGTGACAGTGAAAGAGGTGCAAAGCCTGATGGCAGGTGACAGAGCCTTCTCTGTAATGGCCCCCAGACTGTGGAACTTCCTCCAGATGAAGGTGCACCAGGCATTGTTTCTTTTAAGCTTTAGGCGGTCATTGAAGAGGCGGCTCTTCCTCTTTGGCCTTGGAAAGTTTGAACTATTATTGTTAGTGCCCCCTTATATTGTTGAAGTGCATGTATTATGTGGTATTTTGGGAGTGAAGTTCTTTTTATTTGGTTTATTGTATGGTATTCTTTTTAGATGTAACCCATCCTTTGACCTTACAGGGAAGGATGTGTAACTAATTATGTTGTTGTTATTGTTATGGTGCCAACTGTAAAAAGGCCCCCCAAAACACACCATCCTAAGTTACATTGTGGGGTTGTTTTGTGTTGATAAACTGGTATCTTGATTTTAGGCAGCTATCGAAGATGTTTTCTTTAAGAAGTCTTTTCCTGAAGTGCAATCCAGTCATTTTATGGAATATTAATTGCACATATCTAGGAATGATTTTATTTTTATTTTTTAAATATAATTTTTATTA
This sequence comes from Podarcis bocagei, assembly GCF_964188305.1. NCBI lineage: Eukaryota > Metazoa > Chordata > Lepidosauria > Squamata > Lacertidae > Podarcis > Podarcis bocagei. The sequence goes on from NC_138130.1 coordinate 82,619,718, forward strand.
ACAGGCCAATATTAACAGGCCAATCAAATCACATTATTTCCAAATCACATTAGTTCCAAATTATACAGCCAGATTTTAAAATTTTTGTTGGGGGTACCCATACTTCAAGCTCCGAAAAGGGGTCCAAACATCACTTATATTGCTGCTTTAATTAGACAGTTCTATCCAGCCTTAAAAAGAAGATAGTCTCTTTGTTACTTTCCTCATCTTCTTGTTGTTATCATCATATATTCCTTTCTTTGCGATCTCTGATAATCTTCACAAGCGGGTTGAAAACAAACATCCTCTGTGTGGGTTTTACACTCTCCAAAAATCATATCACATAAGGACAGACTCCATTGCACACCTCCGTAAAGAACTTTCCCTCAGTCTGTCCGTTGATTTCCCCAGGCTTGCCAAGCATATTTGGGCTCTGCCAGGTCTAGATCACATTCCAATAATCATTCGCATTCCGATGACCCTGGTCCTCCTCCCCCCGTCCTTAGGCAAGCCTGTCTTGGCGAGACGCCATTTGAAACTGCGTCATAAAACTTTCCTCCATTCTCCGATGTTTACCAATCCTCTCTTTGATCAATAATTCACTCCACACAGTTCTTAAATTCCTGCTTGTGGTTAATAAATTGCAACGATTCTTCTCTCTGGGGTGGAGGGTTATTAATACTCACATAAGGCAAAAAAGAAAGAAAAGTTTTTTCCTCCACCCCCTTTCCGTTTCACTCCAAACATACCAGTCTTTTAATGGTGGTTCATCACTTGATTTATTTGTCCCGCCCGTCGCTCCGCTCCCAGAGATCTATTAATCAGCAGTCTTTACTCCCAATCTTCGCTTGATGTATGTGCTTTAGCTTCTTTCCAATTATGTATTTCCAATTATATATTTCAAGCCAAAGTGAACCAGTGCGCTAATTGGAGACAGTGTCAGGAAGAGCCGACTTCACACGAGGGCTTGTGCCAAGTGTCCGCACCCCCTTCTTTCGAATCCGGGGGTGAATTATGGACACCGCTGGCAAGGCAGTCCCCCCCATCCCCGGGGGGGGGGGGAAGGCTGCATACTTCCCATAGCAGCCTCTTAATTACCTCGTGTGGGTCGGAGAGATGTTATTGTCAGCCATCTTCCAATGCGCCCCCTGGTGGCCCCCTCTAGGAATGATTTTATTTGTTGAGTGTTGTCAGGGCCGCCTCAGGTCTCAGCTCACAAAAGACCAACGCCAAGTTCTTCTTATATACAAGGATGTTTATTGCAGTTCATAATTGGTTCCAGCACCGAGGCGTGCAGCCCCCACATCTGTTAGCCTTAGACCGTTGAAGTCCCCTCTGAATCAGTCCCTCCCCTGCACCAGTTTAAGAGGCTTACGCTGCCCCACCTCTTTCTCTCCTTCCTTTTCCGCAGGGTCTTTCTGCCCGCTGGGGTTCCGCTCCTCCTGGATTCCCCTGACGCTGAATCCCCAGACTGCTCTTCCCCCCTCCTGCGGGCTTTGGGACCTGGCTCCTCCTCCGGGCTCCCTGTACTTCCGCGCGCCTCCACATTTGAACTTGGCGCGCGCGCCCAACCTCTAACTTTCCTTTTGACAGTTATACTACTCCCTTCACTGCCCTCCTCCCCTTCCGGGATGATGGCTTGCTCTGACCCCTCCTCTTTCTCTGCTGCTGGAGCTGTTTCCCCTGGCACACTGGAACCTCCCCCCCTTCGCTGTGCTCTGGTGGGGAAACTGGTCCTGATTCCCAGCTGCCGCTTTGGGGTCCCCTGCTGGCCCCCCACTCCTGACACTCTCCCCCTGGGGCTCCCCTTGCCGTGACCACGGGCGCCCCCTTCTGGGAATCCTCTGATTCGCTGGAGAGACTCATAGAATCCCCTGCGTCATTGCCATCCTCTTCCTCGCTGTCCTGGGATTCCTCTCCATCGCTCTCCATTTCCTGCCTTCCCTGTGCCTCTGTCCCTGTACCCCTGACAAGTGTGTTTTTATTGTTTTTTTAGAGACTTTTTTATTTTTAATATTTTAACTCTCTTTATCTTGTTCTACACCACTTTGATAGCTTCTGACCACAAAGCAATTTATAAATAAATAAGCAAAATAAATAATATATATATTAATATAAATTGGGAAATGGGAATTATTTGAGGAGAAGAATGTGCTTTGAATTGCTTCAAAAGACGTAGTGTGTACACAGCCTTAGGGAGGGTAATTTAGAACCCTTAAGTGGAACTGATGAACCAAATAGCCCCTTCCTGCTGGAATCAGTACAAATTGGTATGTGCACACTTCTTAATATAAAACTACCACCCGGGAAAGTATTTGCTTTAATTACATCAAATTTCCTGTGTGCATTTACAAGGTCATGGGTTTTGTTTCTTAGCAAAGCAGGCTGCCAGCATGTGGAAATAATTGCATAAAGCATACTTTGTGTCATTCCACCTTACCTCACTCTGAGCACATTGTACTTGAGATTCCTACAGAAAGTCATATTGGACAACAGAGTTAATAATAAATTGGAAGGAATGTTAAGTGGTTGAGGTAGAGAATGGGGGTGGGGTGGGGGGGTGGCTTTTGCTTGGTAGGATCAGAAATGAGTGGCAGCAACTAAGATTCGTCACTATCAAAGCATTTGTAAAAATTTGTAGATTATTGCAAACAAAAGCTTTTTTTGTTTTAAGACAGCGGTTTGTTAAATATAACTAGGAGATAACTGCCATTATGCTCTTGCCATCCACACCCCAGAAATAGGAACGATGTGAGGTTTAAAGAGCTTGCACACATCATAAGTTTTTGAGGTCCACAGAATGTATAACCTTTTGCCTGCGCTGCTCACTTTTCTAAAACCAGCTAATGGCTCATGTCTGCTATGGGTAAAATATTAACTTTACATGACCAAATTACAGTGGTACCTCTGGTTATGAACTTAATTCATTCTGGAGGTCTGTTCTTAACCTGAAACCGTTCTTAACCTGAGGTACCACTTTAGCTAATGGGGCCTCCCACTGCCGCCACGCGATTTCTGTTCTCATCCTGAGGTAAAGTTCTTAACCCGAGATACTACTTCCGGGTTAGCGGAGTCTGTAACCCAAAGTGTTTGTAACCGAGGTGTTTGTAACCCGAGGTACCACTGTAGAGGGTTGGAAATGTGCGCAAAATGATTCTGCATAGTGTTAACAGGTGGTGCCATGTTTGTACAATTGCTTCTCCTTGCCTGTCCAGCTCGCTGTGCAGTCTGCATTTACTGTGCCACCAGATAGCTGCTGATCATGCGGTGAATAGTAAATATGATTTTTGCTCTGTATACTGGGTGTGTGATGAAGCACTTGCAGGTTCAGTTCACACATAAAGCTAAGTGAAACCACAGCTAACTGTGGGCAATGAGTTTGTGGGTACTAACAGGCCACATTCACACTGCACACTTAAAGCACTTTGATACCATTTTGTAAAGTCATGGTCCCCCCCCCCCAAGGATTCTGGGTGCTGAGAGTTGTTAGGAAACCCCCATTCCGCTCAAAGAGTTGCAGTTTTCAGAATGGTTTAACAGGCAATCCCACTTCACAGGGAACCCTGGGAACTGTGGCTAGCTACTTATTTCTTTACTGAAATTTATCACACACATACAAATGGAAATGTCAATAAAAGCATATATAAATAGTTCAAATATTTTAATCTTATGAACTGTCCATTTTTAAAAGAAAATATCAAGACAGTGTACAAAAAGAGAAAAAAGGAATATATAGAATATATATATAGAATATAAGTTTAAAAACAACAGTGTTTTTTGTTGTTTTATTTTTAATTTTATGTAGTCGTTGCATGCCCATGTTCTCTAATGTAAAAAAATTTATATCTCAATGCAGCCATGTTAAACTGCATTAAAAGATGAAAATAAATAAAAATCTGCTTTACCAAAAAAAGAAAGGGAAAAAAGAACACTGTATAGGTAAAACCAACAGGTCCAACAAAACAAGGTTTTGCAGCCTTTTAGAAAATACAGCAGTGTTGGAGCCTTCCATTGTTGTTCTGGTGTCATCTGAACTGGAGATCAGATAAAAGGGTTATTCTAGCAAGGTGCAAATGGGTCATTAGTATTCACTTAATAAAGGTAATGGGGAATGAATCTGTGCAGTGGAGATGGGGACCTTGTGGCTCTCCAGATGTTGTTGGACTCCAACTCCCACCAGCCCCAGCCAGCATGGCCAGTGGTCAGAGGTGATAAGAGAGTCCAGCAACATCTGGAGGGTGACAGGGTCCTCATTCCTACTCTAATGCAAAATCACAGATGAGAACATCCTGAGAAACCCTAGATTACAAGCATTTTTTTCAGGATGTGTTTGGGATCTTAATACAACCTGTGCTTTTACAAGACTATTTTACTCCAATAAATGGTGTGAGGAGGCAGAAGAAGTCACGCTTGGCAAATCTTGTGTCTCAGAAAAGGTTGTGTGAACTGGTTGAGGGAGTTTCAAAGTTTTTTATAAAACAGTTCTACTGTAATAAAATGCTTAAACAAGGCAAACTGAGACAAGTAATGAAAAATGCAGTGAGTTAGACTAAGTAAAATGTTCCTGGTGCCAAAATGTCTACCCTTGGCAGTAGGAGCCTCTGGTTGGATCCACAGCAATTATAATACACACTCCCTCCAACATGAAATTGTTGGATGGGAACACAGGGGTTTTGTTTGGGGTGGGGTTTTTTGGCGAGTGGGTGGAGAGAAATGGCAGCCTAAGGAAGATGCATTAGTTCAGCTGAAGTGAAATATGACAGCTGGGGGGGAAATACCATGAGTAAATGCAGTCAGTCTACAGATGGGGAAACATTTTGACCAGGGATTGCAACACTCTGGCCTACAAACCTGATGAGACCCAGCTGGTCTCCCCCATTTGGCCAACAAGATAAGCCTCTAGCTACCCTATCTCCACAGTCCTTTCAGCTAGAAGACATACTGGAAAGAAAGGCAAAAATGTGCTATTAGCTCACAATAAAACATCCACATTGGGCCCCTTTCTTGCTGCTAAATGTGTACTATGGTGGTTCACACTGTGTGGAATGGGTATTATAACCCCAGAATCCAGCAGCAATCTAGATACAGAGTTAGAGACTGCAGAGGCCCTAGCTAATGAGGACCAAGTCAGGGCTGTGAACCAACTGTTGGTGATCAAGAGACCACTGTGACTCAGGTTGTTTAGACAAGAACCCCCCCCCCGAAACCTCCCACACTACCAGGGCCCATAGGGACATAGCCAGAAGCATCACAGAACCTTCCCTGAGCCTGAGGAACCAAATGCCTTCTGTCTTACGAGTTCAGTGGTGCAAGGCGCACATCTGGCAGGATGCTATGGAACATAGGAGAATACCCATCCTCAGGCCAGAGGCTTGACCTTTTAAGAACCTGAAGTTCTCCAAAATGGGATGGAGCAAGGGAGAGATAGTCTGGAGGCAGAGGCTTAAAAGGCTGCGTGCAACATCTTTTGGAGTAAGTTGCTCACTTGGAGCTCTCCGTGGTTCTGAAACTCCTAACCTGCCTTCTCTGGAAGCATCTTCTATCAGACCAGAACACAATGAAGGAGAAAGCTCTGCTGCCCACCACCCACTCGTCCACACACATCTGACTTCTTAGGATGGATTCAAATGACTAGGAATCACAATGTATGGTACCTGTAACTCACTGATTGTCTGGCAAAAATAGGGAATCTGTAGCCCACTAGATGCTGTTAGACTCAAAGTCCCAGCCAGCATGGCCATTGGTCAGGGATGATAGGAGTAGTTCAACAATACATGGAAGGCCATAGGTTCCCCCCTCCCTGCTATGTAGTTAATTCTGAAGTTACCATGTATTTGCTTGTGCTTTAAGATATAGTTATGTCCATGAATTTCAGTCGGTATATCCTGAGTAAGACTAGCATTGGCTACAACCCCAAGTCTCTAGATTTCACCTAACTCAACTTCCAACAACTACACAAAGCATTATGTGAAACTTTTTTGCAACCATTTGACCATTGCGGGCAGGTGTCTGGTTCGTAAGTTTCATTGTTTTCATGTGATGCTATATCCCCCCCTCTTTCTTTTGTTGACAAGTTTGGCAGATGGAAGGAGGAAAAAACAAGTCAGCTTAGAAGCTGAGATGTTTTCTCTGGAGACGGTTTCCCCTTAGGCTATATTCTGGATAGGAAACAAAGACATTAAATTGAAGTTGCCTGGGCCTTAACAACAAAGAAAAGAATGTGACCTTTGTAGTATCTCATCTATATTACCTTTCTTAAGAGAAAGCTTTCCTGGAAAACGTAATTGGTTTACATCCTGTAATTACAGAACTGCAGTTCCATTGTGAAATTTCTCATAGCAAAGCCAAGCACCACAAGATGGCACAGTGAAGCTAGTATGCCTGCCCTGGTTGTATACTTTTAGTTGATAGAAACCTACATTATGCTTAAGTCGCAGAAAGACAGATACCTGTATAAAACTGGTACCTGTTGGTGCCCAGGCCAGAATGCCTGCAAAATTTCATGTTCTTTATAGATGTCTGGCTGACATCCTCTTTACGTATATACAGTATATGAAAGTTAAGAGTGCAGGTCCCCTGCTGACTAGGGCCCAGGCACATTGTGTACCCACTGCCTGCCTGCTTCTGTGTATCCTCTTACCAAATAAGATATTGAAGGCTCTTTCCTGAGCCCAATTCTCATGACAGACTTCCGCTGTGTATTGGAAGGTCCTAGGTTTGGAGGTCATGTCTCTGTGTTTTTGATCTTATTGGCACGAAATTTTCAGGCGCTCTTCCCCTGCCACATTCATTCATTCAAATCCGCATTTGTTCTTTGCTGCAAATGGACAAATGGTGGGACTATTTGTTTAAGCATTAATCTGCTGTTACAATTGATGCTTAAAACGAACAGGTCTCCTCTGGGCTGATGAAAATTCGTTACCCATCCATTCAGTTTTGATCTGTTTGGCCCGCTGGAATGTCACAATAGTAATGCAATTGGAATGAAACCAAATATCAGAACTCCTGCCCTGTTTTTATTGACGTTGCTTTAGGCAAAGATTAATGAGTAGTGATTTGATGGGCTTACATTTTCTTCCTTTGGGTTTTCCCCCCACCATTAATAGCTGAGCGATTCATGACTATTAACCCAGGATTAGGTTTAGGGCTGCTGTTGCATGAGTTGTCCTGGTCCTTGTACTGAGAGAGGGGGAAATACCACAACTCTAGCCTACTGGGTCCTTGAGTTTCCAAGCAGTCTTGATCACGGAATTGTTGACAAACTTCCTTAAGGCTTTGTATAATAAGTAGGTGTTACACTTACCATGGGATGACCTGTGTCGGACTAGCTTTTTAATGGATGAGCAGAAAGACCATGATAGCAGCTTTATGGGAAGGACCAGCTGATGGATTGTATTTGACTTGTGGGAGCCGCTGTGTCAAGGACGAACAATGTTCTTTGAGAATCCACGTCTTTGAGCCAGGATTGCTCTCATGCATTATGCAGCAGTACCGTTATGAGAACAACAAATGTATTGCATTATGTTAACATCCTTCACAGGATATTCTCAATAACTGAATGGAAACACACGCAAACAACAGTGAACTCAGGCTTAGTGGGGACTACAGCTGTTCCTCCTTTGAGGAAGGGTGCTGGGCTGTATCTTCACGTTTTAGAGCAGGCAAGGCTCTTGGCTCCCTGGATTTGGCTGGCACCGTTGAAACTGCCCTTTAAGGATGCTACCATGCGTATGGCAGGTAGCCATTTTGAAAAGTGGGAGCAGTAGAGCAAGAAAGGGGCGGTCATATCGAGAGAAGAGTGATGGTGGCAACCGTGGTGCCAGAAGTGGGAAACTATATGAGAAGAACATGTAGTTCTAAATCTCGCAGTCTCATTGGGAGTAGCGTTAGTGGATGGGCCCTAAAACTCAGACTGGCTAAAATGGTGAATTTAAAGCTGCATACATAGCTCCATATTTAAAATTCATGATACTGCATTTGATATTATCCCTGCATTATTATTCTCCCACTCACCTGCTGGGCTAATAGCAGCTTTATGGGTGGTAATCTATGATTTTAAGTGGGAACAAATTGGCAGGGTTGGAAGGGGGTTAACTGTCTTCTCTGTTGGGGCTGCTGCTCCAATAAAATTTGCAACCCTTCTAATTTGTTTCAAAGTGTTGCATTAGTTGTTTTAAATCATTGGGAAAATCAATCATGGATCACCCTTGTCATATAGCCTGTATCATCATCATCATCTTCTTCTTCTTCTTCTTTGGCGATCACTCGTAACCAAGCAAGATTACCTTCCATAAACACATTTTTAACAATGAGTCCATAATAGGCTGTATACAAACCATATGTTCAAAGTACATTTGAAACATGTTTAAAGCACCTCTTCAAGAATACTGGGAACTGTAGTTTGCCTTTCATGGTGCTACAATTCCCAGTGCTCTTTTAAAAAACTACAGTTCCCGGGGTTCCTTTGGGGAAGTCATGTGCTTTAATTGTACTTAGAACATACGGCGTGTACACAGCTATAGTGTACTTCCTAGAATTTGTTAAATGTGTAATCCAAGACACCTTTGATTGTTAAAAAACACACTTGAAAAATGGAAATTTGTCCGTGTCTCCAGAATAGGGGAGGACTCAAAATGAACAGTGCAATCTCTTGCATGTGCACTCAGATGTAAGCACCTTTGAGGTCAGTAGGAATTAGTCCCATGCAGTGCTTTTTTTTCTTGGGGGACACAGGGGTACGTATACCCCTAAACATTTTGTGAATCTAAGTTTGGCCTCATTGAGGGGCAGTATTTCAATATGAGTAGGAAAATGAGAGTACTCCTAAACATTTTTTCCCCAGAAAAAAAGCACTGGTCCTATAGGGTTGCAGCAGAGGTACTTTCATGTCTGCAGATGGGACATTTTTACACCCAACTGACAAAACATGGGCTATTATAATTATCTTGGAATAGAAGGTGCCGTAGACTTATTTGGAGCAGAATTTTGGGGTGTGGGAGTTCATTGCTTCTCTAGACTTCAATTGGGAAGGGTGGGCTGTTCTAGAAGCATCCAGAAACGTAGATATATGCTGACAAAAACGAGCTTCGTGTGTGTGTGTGTGTGTGTGTGTGTGTGTAAAAATCCATTTCCATCTCTAAATCAAACACAGAGCAGTTGGTAACATCTATTCTGCAGCTGTCCACAGGGATCATTTTAATCAGCCTTGAGCCCCTCTAAAGCTACAGAAATCTTTGGAGGAGGGCGGCTGATTTTGTCATCCTGCTGTGCAAAAAGCAGACCAAACAGTATGCCTCTGATATTCCTCTGCTGGAAGAGATTCGTGCCTGTAGGTAAATGTGCCTTTCGGCGGTTGCTTTTTCCTGTGCTTTTAATGAAGTTGTGAATGGAAGTTGAAGCCTTAAGAGCAGTTCTTTGGAGAGGGAGGCCAGTACGTGTGGGTGGAGATAATCTTCAATCCTGCATTTTGAAGTGGTGTTTCATAGATGTCAAAGCTGCGCGGAGGACATGCGCCAGAGTCCCATATTTCAGAAGGGATGAGGCCTTCACTTGCTGGCAAAAATATATTTCAGCTGCCTGGAAGACGGGATTAATGATAGCTCTGTGCAGCCATTACACCTGCATCCTAACTCCTTTTTAAAATACAGAAATCAGAGATTTGGAAAGTTGAAAACGATTGCCAGTTTGATTCCAAGCCCAATTTAAGGTGCCGGGTTTAAACCCTGAATGACTCGGATTATGAGCCTTGGGACCTTAAGGAACACTTTCCCTGCATGCTGCCTTCATTGAGGTCCTGCTCTGGATTCTTCAGCTGTCTGATGCCTGGCATGTGTCAGCTGTTAGAGGTGCTGGGATGTAACTCGGCTTGCACCAGAGGCTGATGCATCTGGGTGGGAAAGAGCAGATAGAAAGAAGAACCTCCAAGCTTCCTAGAGAGTATCCTTTAACCCTTGCTGATCTTTCTTCAGGCTAGACTGATACTCTTATGATTGCTGACCTCATTTCCTACTTCCTCCTCCACCCTCATCTTGGGAGAGGAAATGCAAGAGCCAGCATGGCTCGTTGCATTTCCCACCTTGGTTAGGTCACATCTACACCATACATCCAAAGCAGTCTTTAAACCACTTCAACAGCCATGGCTTCCCCCCAAAAGTCCTGGGAATAGTTGTTAAGGATGCTGCCAGAAGTGGTTAGGAGAAGCCCTCACAGTGCTACAATTCCTAGCAAACCACAGTTCCCTGGATTCTTTTGGGGAAGCGATGATTGTTAAAGTGGTAGAAGAATGCTTCAAATGTCTGGTATGGATGTGAGTTAGAACTAGGATATTTCCTCTCAAGCACGCGTTTCCTGCAATGAACATAACTTTCCTATTTTCCTAACTTTCCTATTTTCCTAAACGCAGAAGTTATGGCATTATTTTATCCAGGGTAAAGCGTGCTCTTCCAACTGTATTCAGTGTTCACCTTAACTTCTGTTGATGCATATAATCTCCACAAGCCACCATTAACAAGGAGGTAATGAGCAAGGAAGGGACGCGGGTGGCGCTGTGGGTTAAACCAAAGACTTGCCGATCAGAAGGTTGGCGGTTCGAATCCCCACGATGGGGTGAGCTCCCGTTGCTCGGTCCCTGCTCCTGCCAACCTAGCAGTACCACTCCGGCGGGAAGGTACCGTATTTTTTTTACCATAACACTCACTTTTTTCCTCCTAGAAAGTAAGGGGAAATGTCTGTGCGTGTTATGGAGGGAATGCCTACGGGTGGCATGCCTACGGATTTTCCTCCTCTAAAAACTACGTACGTGTTATGGTCGGGTGCATGTTATACAGCGAAAAATACGGTAAACGGTGTTTCCGTGCGCTGCTCTGGTTTGCGAGAAGCGGCTTAGTCATGCTGGCCACATGAACTGGAAGCTGTACGCCGGCTCCCTTGGCCAATAAAGCGAGATGAGCGCTGCAACCCCAGAGCCGGTCACGACTGGACCTAATGGTCAGGGGTCCCTTTACCTTTAATGAACAAGGAGTTTGGTGTTGGTGCCCACCCTGTGCAATGCCCTCTCCGTTGATTTGTTGACTTACATTTTGTGCAACCTTGTTCTCTCAGCTGGACAACATCATCAGAAGTCAACAGGGCTTTGCTTACAAAGCAGAAGCCGGACACACTCTGCTGTAAACCACTGGAGTGGAGAGGGCTCAAGTACGTGGCTAAAAGCAGTATGGCACACAGAATGTTTGGGTGGCAGTTGAAGGAGAAAGAGGAGGCGAACAAGAGAAAGAGACAGATAAGTTCCTCAAGTCTAGGGCAGGCCTTATCATAAGGCAAAGTGAGGCGATGGGCTCGTGCAGCCGATGTGGGGCAAGGGGTGGTGGCGGCGGCAGCCCCACATCCAACACCTCCCTCCCTGACCAGCTGTTCCTCTCTGTTGGAGGTCAGAGCTCTGTGTGCCTCATAGCTCTCTGTGCAGGTCCTAAAATAGCCTGCATCCCTCAGATGTGGTACAGGAGGTTTTTTTTCCAGCCTCAGGCCTCCTCCATATGTTGCTGCAGCACAACGTCCATCATCCCTGAACACTGACTAAGCTGGGTGGGAGTGATGGGAGTTGTAGTCCAACAACATCTGAGGACCCGTGGTGGACACCGCCCCATTGCCAGTGTTGAACTGGCAGCCCAGCTGCTTCTCTACATAGAATGGGGGTGCGGAGGGGCACGGCCTTGTCCTTTTCGGTAGGCAGCCAGCTCTCTTGAGCTTGCCCTGTGCAAGCATTAGACCAGGGGTCAGCAAACTTTTTCAGCAGGGGGCCGGTCCCACTTGTGGGGGGCCGGACTATATTTTGAAAAATAATAATGAATGAATTCCTATGCCCCACAAATAACCCAGAGATGCATTTTAAATAAAATCACACATTCTACTCATGTAAAACCACGCTGATTCCCAGACTGTCCACAGGTCGGATTTAGAAGGCGACTGGGCTGGATCTGGCCCCCGGGCCTTAGTTTGCCTACCCATGCACTAGACAGCTTATAATAAGGATTCTGGAAGGGGATTTCTTTTTTTTATTCTTTCACTTTAATACATCACAAAAAAGAGAAATACAAAAATAAACAAATATCCATCACCTCCTGACAACTAAAAAAGAAACAACAACAACAATACATTGAATAGTTTTCACAATACTTTTAACATAAAAATGGTCTTTTTTCTATATACCAGACTTCCTGTCTCCTCCTTACTTCTATTTCTCATCAATTGTTCACTGCTATATCATAACATGTTTTGGTTTTAATATTATTTATCCTATCATGGGTTTTCCATCACACTTAAAACTCCCACTGAAGTGATTCAAATGCTGCTACAGACTTTAAACTGTCATTACTATTTTTCAAATAAATTTTAAAGACTTCCCATTTTGAGATAAATACTTCTTTTGATTTATTTTTTATTCTTTCTGATAGATTATCTAATTTCACATATTCAATCATTCAAAAAAATGATTGAGGGGAAAAAGGAAGAGGGATTTTGATTTACCTAGTGCCTTTCTTCTATCCAGAACTGCAACCCTTTCATGTATATTTCATGTATATTTCATAAAATACTGAGATGTAGCACTTACAACTCTGTATGGCTACACAATACAGCAGGAAAAGGGCTGTGGTAGGGAGGGAACAAAGGTGTATTTTGGTACTACTTTACTCCTGAAACTTCCTCTAGTGCAAGAAACCTGAACAGCAAGTCAAGGCTGCAGTTGCAGACTAGGGCGTGGGAACATTTTGTTGCTCCAGGTCCCACATCTCTCCTGTTTGCATTTCTCTTTGCCCTTATGCTTAGGGAAAGATGTGAACGCCAATCAGCTGTTTTAATTTCCTGCAAAAGCTGAAGGTTCCTGAAGAGGAAACGGCCTCAAAACTTGCTTATATATGTATTTTGGCTGAAATCTACGCAAGGCTGTTTTCACTCACTTAGTTAAGAAAGGTTCTTCCTCAATGCTCAGAGTCTATCTCTTCTTCTAATCTCCATGGCAGTCAAAACAAAATCCGGCCTGGGATTTAGCAAACTCTGGCTCATATTAAAAGCAGGGAGAGAAAGAGGAGATATGATCGCCTGGGAAGTTTGCACTGTTGTGTTGCCACCCTCTGGACCTGTCATGAAGGAGGCACACAGAGAAGGGCCTCAGATGATGAGGTGGACTCATATGTCCCCTGGTACTTCGAACATCCAGGTGAAGAAGAGGATGGGAGTCCTGCAACTTCAGTATTTGTTCTTCGTCTACCTGATAAGCCACACCTCCTGAAATTCCCTATTCCGTACAAGTATTAAAGGTGCAGGAACCTCATCCTCATTTCTTCCTGCCCACCCTACACGTATTCCCCCTTTTAATTTCATCAACCCAGAAAAGCATCCCCCCCCCCGAGATTAAAGACAACCCCCCAGATCAAATGCCCATATGTTGGTATGCAGGCATATAAAAGATCTTTATGAGCTAGTAAAGTTCATGCACTTATTTGCTAGCCCAAAGGAGCCTATGCTATTAGAATAACATATTATTTTCAATGTATTTAACCTCTGTTTTTATTTGCCCAGATAATTTATGGTTAAACTAGGCTTCCACTTTGGCCATTCTTAACAAACTTTCCCTTTGCGTTTATTCTCCCCCACCCCCAATGAATGCACTTACATGCATCTGTCGTGTACATTTCTTATTGTTTTGGCTAAGTGATGCATGCATAATTCTTCTAATCAGTCCCTGCAGCTGCTTAATTTCTTTTGTGTGCCATTTTAATCCTCTCCACTTTCTTTTTTATCTTGCTTGTTTGTTGTGTGTTCTGGTGAGGACATGCTACTCTGTGTTTGATTTCAGTAGAGCCATGACATTTATTCCCTGCTACTCATATCCTTTAAACCAAAATTACATTGCCAGCTCTGACGGGGAGGGCATTGCAGTATGCATCTAATAATGCTATTATCCTTCAGCTGCAATTGCAGTTGTTAATTGCCAAGCATCTGCTTCACGTTAAACTCTGAGGTTGCCTTTAATTTTCCTCAATCGTATTAGCGAAGCCCCACACAGCAAACACAATTGCTACAGATACACCCGTTTTACATTGGTGTTTCTACAGCAAACAAACCCAAGTGTAGAAGTAATATCTGCCTGCATATAGGTCTTGAAACACACATATAGATAACATGGAAAATATGATCGCACTTGACGGCATGCACACTGTTAAACCCATGTTGCTACTCATGCTTAGGTATGGATGCTAAAGTACACAGTGCATCTGACCAACACGTGCTTTTAAGGATCTTGACTATTGAGTCATGGTACGTCACAGGAAGATTAACCTACCTCACAGGGTTGTTGAGGGTATTAAACAAAGCAGTTGCGAGGACTGAAGATGCCTGTCTCCCCAGTGCCCCCTAAGGCTCCTCCTCCCCCAGGTCCTTCCCAAGCAACTTTGGCCGTTGTTGCTTCACCCTCTTAATTTCTCTGCATGTTCTGGGAGACCAGGAGAGATGGGGACTGGTTGCAGCAGGAGGGGGAGACTCCCTGGATTCTTCTGCAGCCTGACTCATCTCTGTCTCCTGTTCCCTCTCCTCTTCTGCCTCTGGTTCTGGACTGCTCTCTGCCACAGATTCTCCCTGCTCACTAAACCCTGTTGCCTCTTCATCTTCCGACACCACCTCCTCCCAGTCTTCTCCCTCTGATCACTCATCATGTTCCCACCACCAACCCCTGGCTCTGAGCCTCCTTCCCCTGGGGGTTCCCTTGGGCGTTCCCCAGCTGGTGCCTCCCACCACTTCTCTGCATGCAGCCCGTTCATGGCATAAAGTAAATAAATAAAAGTACTTTTTGATGAACTGCAGGAGAACCAAATCATTTATCTGCTTCCCTTTTCCAACATCTTAACTCGCTTTGCTATTTCTTTTGTACCCCAGGGATGAGGAACATCACCCCATTCACCAGCCCTGCTTTGCACCCTCCTCAAAGGTTTTTAAGTGGCTGGAAAATGTCCTGGCATTCTGATAATGCTGCTTGCTTGCCTGGATGGCAATGAGTGTGAATAAACCAGTTTGCTGTACAAAAGAGACAATGCACATTTGTTGGTCCGCCCACATTGGCCTCTGGCTCTGCCCACTATGGGCATGTGGCCCCTGGAAGGTTGCCAAGAAGAGAATGTGGCCCTCGGGATGGAAAAGGTTCCCCAGCCCTCTTGTAGCCCCACTTGCATGACATTAAAGGGACTTGAGTGCAAGGACAAACTGTTCTGGCAGTTTGGACTATGAATATCTTTGCTTTTTATATTCTTGGTTGAGGTGGTTAGAGAGCTGGATCAGACCTGCGAAACCAGGGCACAAATCCCTACTTGGCCATGAAGCTCATTGGGTGACCTTGGGCCAGTCACTGCCTCTCAGCCTAAGCTAGCCCACAGGGTTGTGGGATTAAATGAGAAGCGGGAGAATCAAGTGCACCAACTTGAGCTCCCTGGATAAAAAGACGGGGTAGAAATGCAATAAAAAAATAAATTCATTGAAGCCAAAATATTATCCTCATGGTCTTCCCTATTAAGCAGTTGGTTCAGACTTTACTGCCGTCCACCGTTCTACCCAAAACATCTTCCCATAACAGCAGAAGCAGTAGCATCTGAAAACCTTTTGCCATCTGGGTCAGCGGAGAGAGGTAGCGCTGCCAGCAGCCAGCCCGCAGGAAAGTGCAGAGCTGGCATGCAGCACTGCTGTGCATTTGTGCAGAGGCACACAGCAAAAAAAAACCACAAAAAAACAACAAAACTTCTTCAGTGTTCAATATGGAGTTGGGAAGAGCCTTTTAAGTGGCAGGTGATAATGTTTGAGCTGGCCCAAAGTCACTTGGGATCGTGGAGTCAGTGCAGAGATGTGGGTAGTGTGTTCGGTTTGAATGAGGGAAACTTAAAAGTTTAAAAGCCTCTCTCAGCTACCAAGTTCCTTTGGTGTCCTGTAACAGCTTGGCCAGTCCCTATCTCATGGGTTTTGTTCTGAAAGCAAATGAGCTGCTCGTGATCTTAGGTTCTGAACTGCTGGAAATGAGGATGCTCACACAAGTACAGTGGTACCTCGGGTTACAGATGCTTCAGGTTACAGGACTCCACTAACCCAGAAATAATACCTCAGGTTAAGAACTTTGCTTCAGGGTGAGAACAGAAATTGTGCTCTGGCGGTGCGGCGGCAGCAGGAGGCCCCATTAGCTAAAGTGGTACTTCAGGTTAAGAACAGTTTCAGGTTAAGAACGGACCTCCAGAACGAATTAAGTTCTTAACCCGAGGTACCACTGTATGTCAAACTTATTCTTGCGGCAGAGGATGTGCCTTGAACACCAGGGATGGGGAACCTGTCCCTGGTGTACGCTATCCTGTGGGACTCCTCCATCCCCAGGTCAGCAATGATGGGAGTTGGGAGTGCAGCAAGCACCTGTGGCTCTCCATCTCCCTCGCATACCAAGACCTGCAATAAAAACCATGCATTCTAATAGAGCTGCTGCCTATTTGATTTTTGTTTTAAACTTTGTAATTTTGTTTAAATTGTTTTTAATTAACAGTTTTTTTAAAAAAATACATTGCATTTTTTTGT
Organism: Podarcis bocagei; assembly: GCF_964188305.1. Taxonomy (NCBI): domain Eukaryota; kingdom Metazoa; phylum Chordata; class Lepidosauria; order Squamata; family Lacertidae; genus Podarcis; species Podarcis bocagei. Next base: position 82,636,293 of record NC_138130.1, read on the forward strand.
AACCCGTCCTGGTACATTAGGGTGAAGGATAATAATAATACTGTAATAATGATGATGGAATATGACACCTTTCCGTCAGCCTTGGTGCCTTTAATAGCACACAAGATGTAGAAATTTGACAGATGTAGACTTCTCCTTTACAATATCTGTGTCATGGCGGAAGTGGCACCTGTAAAATTTCTGGCATCACACAGCTGTTAAAATCCACTGGAAATAATGGGCAAGATCTAGCCAAAGTGAAGCATATTGGAGTCCCACCGATTTAAACATGCCCGCGACTCTCTCACTGAGATTTTTATGACTCTCAAATAACTTTCTCTGGCTAGAATCATTCTCTGTTTATTTCTTTATTTGCTGATTTTTCTCCTTAATGATCTGCAAGTAGTAACAATGAAATGCCAAAAAAGAAGAGTGAAGATAAAAATCACATCATGAACAAATTTCACACCAAACTCCAAGACAAGTTTAAAAACTGCATTGCTCATGATAAAAATATAGCTGCACACCAGAACTCTTAAGTTCTAGCAATAATAACAATAACAATAATAGTTGTTGTTATGGATTTATTAATCACCTGCCCTTCACTCTAAGGTTCAAGGGCAAGCTACAACCATGAAAATGTCTTCTAGGACAAAACTATTTCCCAAAGTTGGAAAAGGAATTGGACGGGCAGTTCTCTTTGGACACAGAAATCTGTAACTGGGAAGCCACCACCAAGAAGGCCCCAGATGAGCCTTCACTAACCCGGTATCCTTCTGAAGTTTTGGGCTGCAGCTCTTATCAGCCCCAGTTCCTGCTGGCTGGGGCTGAGGGGAGTGTAGTCCAAAACATCTGGAGAAGAACAAGTTGGTGAAGGCTGTCCTAGATCTTACGGACCTCTCTGGAAGATCTTAATGCACACAAGGGCTTAATGGCGTAATCTGCGATCTGCCAATGCTAAACGCTAATGGTACCTAGTTTTCTATTGGTGACACAGAACACAGGAAGCTGCCTCCTAGTGAGTCAGACCATTGGTCCATCTTGCTCAGTATTGTCTACACTGACTGGTAGTGGCTCTCCAGGATTCCAGACAGGAGTCTTCTCTCTCGGACCTTGCTGTAGGTGCCAGGGACTGAACCTGGGACCTTATGCATGAGAGCCAGTGTGGTGTAGTGGTTAAGAGCAGTAGACTCGTAATCTGGTGAACCGGGTTCGCATCTCCGCTCCTCTACATGCAGCTGCTGGGTGACCTTGGGCCAGTCACACTTCTCTGAAGTCTCTCAGCCCCACTCACCTCACAGAGTGTTTGTTGTGGGGGAGGAAGGGAAAGGAGAATGTCAACCACTTTGAGACTCCTTTGGGTAGTGATAAAGCGGGATATCAAATCCAAACTCTTCTTCTTCTTCTTCTCTACCACTGTGCTACAGCCCTCTTTCCCCACTCCCCATGGTGTTGATATTTTTCCAGAATACAGTTATTTAGCAATGCTGCTTTGATCTATTCCCCCCCCCCAACCAGATAAGTCTGAACAATTGCTTTAAAGATCACAGACCCAAAGGCATCTGACCAAATCAACCCAAACTATTTTGCTCATCTAACAGACCTCTATACCGCCATGGCAATGCCCTTCTTACAGATGAATCCATGCCATCCACATCACCCCACGCTACAAGCACAGGACGAGAGTGAACAAGGCACCTTGCTCAAAGAGACACCTTTAGGCAAGGAATAGTCTAAATAATTCAAGCAAACAAATTGTTTCGTGTTCTCCATTCTAAATATAAGAACATCATTAAACACTTTAGCCACTACCTTGCATATTTCCTTTGTTTTTACAAAGCCGAGCATCCAAATGCAAGCGAATTAAAACGTCAATTGTGAATTTTATCCTTCCTGCTTTTTATTATTACTGTACTTACTTTGTAGTTAAAGCACAACATTTCCCTTCTGGATTTCTAAATACGTTTCATGCTGCTTCCTGCTTACGATTGCTTTATTGCTTGTGCCAACTGAATTGCCTTAAGTGGTGGTTGCTACCTCTGCAGGCCAGGAATGATTACAGGCTCATTTTGTGGCAAAACATTGCAATTTCAGCAGCTATCAATCAACTCAAAGTGTCAGCGGTCTTATCTATCTTCTCTTAGGGATGTTACTTCTTTTTGTAAATGTCTTGAAGGGCATAGCTTTTGTCTTCATCAGCTGGGGTTAAGGTTCCCCTAGCAATGCCAGCTGACCTGAAATTAACTAACTTGGCCTGCTTGTGTGCCTTTAACACCTGATTGACATGGGGAAACCTCAGGCCCAGGCTGTGGTCCTCCAGGCATCTCTTTTGACCTTCAAAACACTCCCTAGGCAACAACCCCTCACTGCCCCCACTTTGCACCCCAGTGTTTTTGCCTGGCTAGAATGTATTCTCTGAAAATGAACTCTGAAAATGCCACTTGCTTGCTTGGATAGAGAGATACATGAGCAGAAACTAGTCTACTGGACAAATTGGTTGGCTGGCATCTGTCTGTCTTTGGGAGATTATGGAGGAGTGCGCCTTCAGGGGCAAAGTCGAACTGTTGGGGAGTTACAGCGCCTGTTGTGGCTGTAGAGACCGATATGGGAGAGACATGTTTTGCTGCAGCTGGGGCAGAGGAAGACATCCAGTTGTGCTGCTGCAGATGGCGTTTCTTTTCTCTGCTCCTCCCTGCAGTCATTCCTCCTCTGGTTCTGTTGTGGATACACAACCTGACTGATGGTATATTTGTTGCTCTACCTGCTTTTGCCTCTGTCTCCTCCTGTCACTGGCATGTGGTCCTCATAATGTTGCTGAGAAGGGAATGTGGACCTCAGATGAAAAAAGACCTGCACTACATTGGCAATCGAGTTGAAGGTCAAGATAGCCCTCTGGGGAGGCAATGGGAACCTGCACACCTTAGCAACAATGTCTTGGGTGACTTCTGTTGTGGTAGCTGATGCGGCAGGCTGAGGCATGACACCAGAGCATTGGCCATTGTGTCCCATCTGTGAGCACCAGTGTTCAGTGTGCATTGTCATTCCCACATGCAGTTTGTTCCCTTGTCTTTGCTCTTTGCTTTGTTTGAATAGGTGCTTCTTTGACAAAGGATTGCAAGTAGATTCCTCTTTGCATGTAGGAGATATTAAGTCAATCATCCGGCCAAATGCTTCCTCCACTGTAATTAGCAAATAGTACTGTGTTAAAGTCTGTGTGTATGCTGGGCTTATAATACTGCTTTTTGTAACCCTATTTTGCTGAGGTGTTCACAAAGGGACAAATGTTGCCGTTCGAACCAGCAGCATAATGCAAGAATAAGCTTGATGCCAGGGAAATCACAAAAGTAACTGGGACAGCTGTATTGGTAATTTTTAAATATTTCTATATTCCTGGCCCATTGATGGGGGACTAGAATTCTGAGTGAAATTTGCCCCCAAGCTGTAGGATTGTTTGTGCTTTCCTCCTTTTCTCAAAACTAAGTTAACACAGGAAATACCCCTGCAATTAAATATTACTCCAGTGTGGCAGCATTTCAGTGGCTCTCTGCACTAGGGCAATGTTTATTTGGTTTTCAGAAAATGATTATTAGGCACTCTTCAGCTGTAGATCTCCAAAGATACACCAAAATAAAAAAAGGCAAAATTGAGTAGGCAGTCAAAAAGATCCAATGGAAAAATAAAAGGCCTGGCAAATAAAAGTAAGTTTTCAAGGTGGTGCTGAAAAGAAAGGCAGTGAATCTTTCTGTCTACTGAAATCCATAAATGGAGTGCTACAGCTGCAAAGGCCCTGCCACTCCTCTTAATTCAGATGATAGGCTGACCTAGACCGGGCCTCTGAAACTGGTCTCAACATTTGGGTGATTCCATTCAGTATATCTTGCAATAGCTCTTCTCCAGCTGAATCACAATGCAACATATAGCCAAGCATCACCTAGCAGAAATGGAGAAATTTTGGGCAGGGAAGGGTGAGAGTAATCTGAGGCCAGATGAAGTAGTTTAAACAGGTTGAATTTATTCTTCATAGTGCTTTTAAAACACTGTGCCTCTTTCAATGAAACAAGACCGTCTCCTTAAAAATGGTAACTTTCAAATATATAATAGGTTTGGTAGTTGATATGGGGGGGGGGGGAGTTTCAGTAAACAATAAACATGTGACTTTCCTTTTGTGACTTTCCCCTTTAGCAACAAACAAGATTGACTTGACAAGTTTGACTCAACTTGAAATTAAGGAGTTTTCTCTCCATTACAGTTTGTTTACAAGCCCTGAAATAGAGTGAAGATAAACACCCTTGTTCTTTCCTTCCATACTAATGTCACTGAGGATCAGTGCACTTTTCATAAGCAGCTCTGACAGAGACACATTTGTTTTGTTTTTAAATCTATTTGAACAGCTCCTGCACTGTGAGGCTTGAGGTTTCAAAAGGACAATATATTTTCGTGCCTGTTCACATCTGTCCAGAACTAAGTGCCATTGAGTTTGATGGGCCTTATTCCTGGGTAAGCATGCATAGGGGTTTTAGTCTTTCTAATTCTCTTCATGTGTCGTGTTTTATCCATTTCAGCTCATTCCTGCCTATGACAGGAGCGGGCGATCTGAAAGTCTTGGCCAAAATCGTGTGGGTGTCAAGTAGTCAAAAACCGGGGAGATAGACACATAGGGTGACAGAGAAAAGGGTGTGAAGGAAAAAAATTGGTAGCAGAAAAAGTGGGAGAAAGGGGTGACAGAGAGAAAATGGAGTTCCCCATCTATTTATGGCTCTTCCCCCTCCCCACCGCCTCTGACCCCAAAATATATCTCCCATTATTCCCAGGAGAGTATGGTGTATACCCCAATCCTGGTATACAGACTTGACAGTTTTGGCCGCTGTGGGATGCACTGTATATTCGGTGAAGTTTCTCAGGCACTCTTGATTCTTTGGACTACAACTCCCATCAGCCCCAGCAAACATGGCCAGTTGAGGGATGATGGTCGGAGTCTTCCAAAAACTGCCGGAGGGCACTAGGTAGCGGGAAGCTGCTTCGGAGGCGTCTTCTAGCCATATATCCCAAGTTACCCCGGAGTCCCACTGGATGATTCATCGTTGGAGCGGAACATTAGGGAAGAGGCTCCTGGAGGCCAACATAATAATGGCAACATTTTTTTTTAATCGCGCCACTCGTGCGCTTTGCTCTGCTGTCCCTTCCCAAATGTTTGTTACTCCTTTCCGGTTTCTTGGGGCGACGGGCGACGCGCGCTTCCACCTCTTTCCCTCTGAGGCCACGGGTGGATCTGTCACACGATCTAGTTCCGCCCTACAAACCCACCACGTGCACCCCACACTCCCGCGTCGCTTTGTAAAGCTCCACACCATACAAACCAGGCGCCCGGAAAAAAACAACAACTAAGCGACGCTTTTCTACTTCTGCTGCCCGGGAGCTCGAGACTGCAGCCGCCGCCGATCAATAAGTGGGTGGACTTGGACTCGCAACTCCTTCGGTTGCCGTGACTTTGATTCTTGTTTATTCTTCTCCGCCTGCGAGCGCGGCGCCTCCCTCCCTCCCTCCGCCCTTCCAGCAGCCAGCCGCGCTTCTGGGTGCGGGGCGTTTGTGTGTGTATGCGCGCGCGTGTGTTTGTGTCGCGGGGAGGTTTCGGCTGCTTTGCGCGCACATGCACGCGCGCGTCTGGGGACAGAGCTGGAAAGCAACAGGGAGGCATACAGGCTGCTGTTGCTGCGATCCTGCTTCTCTAGAGCCACTTTGCAAAGGCTGCTCGAGGAGGAGGAGGAGAAGGAGAAGGAGAAAGCAAGCTGCCACCGAGGCGGCTCGCTAGAGATGCGGGCGGCGTGATGCTAGCTGCTTCTGCTTCTGCTTGCCGCCGCCTCCTCGTCCGCCGCGCCTCTCTCCTTCTGTATCTTTCCTTCTGCTAACTGATTCCTTTCCCCACCCACCCCTTTCCCCCACCCTCTTTTTTTCTTCTTTTGCTTGGCTGCTGCTGCCTGCTGCCGGCAGGACCCATTTGCTCCTCTTCGGGCTACAAGAAGGCAGATGATGAGATGTCCGGGGCCACGTCCTCTGCGGACCAGGAGGAGGCAGCAGCCCGCACCATTTACTTGAACCAGCCCCAGCAGAGCAAGTTCCACGACAACCGGGTCAGGTAAGGGGAAGGCGCACTGGGGGGGGGGGGGAGAGAGAAGCAGAGTGAACTGTGTGGGAAGTGACTGCTCTGGATTGATCCTCCAATTGGGCCAGCAAAGAAGTTAGGCTTGCTGGGAGTGGTTCCCTGACTTTGACTCCATCCTACAGCTCTTAGGCACAATGGTCTGTTTTTTTGCCAGAGGTCCACTTTGATAAAAGTATTCATGTGGTGGTGATGGAGACTGGCAAGGCTTCCACCCGCAAACCCAGCGTCCCAAAGTGCCCTTGCTGCCTCTGAAGTGGCAGAGTTGCCGAGTAAGAGGAAGCATTTGCCAGACACGTTCTGATTCCCTAGTCCAGAGGTGGTTTAACCTGAAATGTTTCCAGAGGTTGCTGAACTACAACTCCCATCACCCCCAAGCATTAGCAGTGCCGGTTGGGGCCAGCGGGAGTTGCAGTTTGGGATCTGGAGGTGCTCTGATTCACCGCTTGACAGCTGGTGGGTCTGGACCTACTAGTGGGTCACAGCCTGGTGCAAAGTGGGTCCAAGAGGAATGCTGCCACCATGCAACTATATGGTAAAAGATTAAGAAAAGGGTCCCCAAATGGGTCAAAAGTTGGTCCTGAGTCCGGAATAGTTGACTTTTAAAAAATATTTTTATTAAAGTTTTCTTGGTTTACAAAGGTATGCGCAATGTCTCTTTTTTCAAGTTACATTTTCCATAGGTCGTTTTCATTTGTTGAGACATTAGGGTTACATTAGGAAGAAAAGGGGGGGGAGAGGTGGAGGGGAGAAAGGCGAGTGGGAATAGTTGACTTTTGAAGCATGATGTGGTTGGTTGGGAGGAGTAGAGGCCTAACTGTTACACAGGAGCATATAATTAGGAAGATGTAGTGGTTTATGCTTGTACATGTCCACACCAGGCTGATTTCTGGTGGTGCTGCTACAGGGGAGGGTTGATTGTTCCATCTTGGCTCTGGCCCATGCTGAAGCGGTGCCCTTTGAGCCACAACAATAGCTGTGTAAGTCGAGTGAGTAACAAGCAGTGGCAGGCAAGGACCCAATGTGCTCCTCCCGGCCAGAGCAGTCAAGAAAGGAAGAGAAGGTCAGTGGCAGGTGATGGATAATAGGCTCTTATTTGCAGGAGAATAAGGCGAGAGGCAGTAACAGGTGGGGCACAATGGTGAGAGATCAGTTACCAGCCATCGTACAGAGGCTCTCTCAGCAAGACAATTACAAGACCTAATAATGGATGGCACTGTTGGCAGCTCCCGTACCAAGGAGAGAGATTACAGCTGTGCCGAGCTTGATTTTTGGTCTCTCAAAGGGTGCAGGAATATGCCATGCGTGTGAACGTAATAGGCATAATGTATCAGCCTTGTTCGTGCACTTACTCACTTCCATACAGTAGCAGGAGCAGAGTCGTGCTTTAGACCTCATGTTGCATCCCAGTCCTACCCTTAGGCAGAGTCAAGCAATCCCATCAGGTGGCAGATACTGAGGGGCAGAAGGGAGAGCAGTGGTAGACCCTCTGTCCATTCCTCTCATGCCCTCTGGTCATTCCCCTCTGTTAAGAGATTAGAGCAGTGTGCGCGCCACAAAACCTGTCATGCCCCTCGCCAAAAACTAGTGGGATCCCCTAAGCCCCACTCAGGTGCAGCGGAGGATGCTGTTGGGAGCCACCCAGAGTGGCTGGGGAAACCCAGAGGGATGGGTGGAGTATAAATAATAAACTATTATTATTATGCTGTCCCATCACAGTGTTGAAGGAAGATTAAGCAGTCTGACAGATATTGATTCTTCCAGGTGTCAGGCAGGGGTCTTTTTCATCACCTGAAACCTAAGCCTCATTTTTCCTAAATAATTGTATGTTGAGTAAAGTAATGGAGAGAGTCATCACATACATCAGTAGACGCAGTTAGGTCTGTGGTTAGAGAAACCATAGATCAAACTTGTTCCCAACCCATAACTTTCCATACATCATATTGGGACAACATACTGGGTTAGTTGTAGATAAAAGCTTTGTGACATGCCTGCAATGTAGAAAGGGGCCCTTACAATGTTGTAAATCAAAGTCTGTTCCAGTGAACTCAGTGTGAAATTAGTCTTCAGAACACCGCCAGCAAAAATAAAATACCTGTCTATGTGATGCTGACACATAAGCTTATGCTCATATACTGTGCTAAAGAATGAAATGTTACCATCTCCCCCTTCCCACCCCTCTCTTCTCCCACAACCCTATATTGCCTATAATGTCTCTGAATATGACTGACTTCTTTGAATGATACTATGACTTGAAAACAGAGTCTCAGCATATTCTATTGCTACCCAAGAAAAGCTCAAGAAGGACATTAAAAAAGAAAAGGCTGGTAGAATTGGAGCCAACGTCCCGTCTTTTTCCACCTTGGTGGTGCTTTCAGTGATAAGTACCGTAATTTGTAATTTGGGCAGAGAGAGGGAGGGGAAATCTCATCATCATAAAGCTTTGCTTTGGACAGCGAGTTTTAAAAATCCAATCAAGGCAATGTAAGCAGTGTGTTGGTTGAAGACTTTTAACAGCCCTAATAAACAGCAAGGCTTTGATCAGCAGGCTCCTCGTTGTGTTTTGAGGTGGTTATAGCTTCAATTTAAGGAGATCAGCAACAATTTGACAAAGTGCCTCAAAATAATTTATGCAACCGAATTATGCAAGAAAGATTTAGTGTAGTAGGGTGATGGCTCTTTGGCACACCCTGAGAGCCTGACAAAACACAATGCCGTTCATGGAATTAAAGATGGTGTGGATGGATTTTCAAAATGGAAATGGAAAGCGGGAGGAGGTGGTCCAGGTTTGGGCGATGTACTTGTGTGTTAGGGGGCTTTTAACCGTTTGCTCCCTGCTGTTATCTTGATCTGGATCAGGCCCATCTGCACTAGAAAAAGTGAATGGGTCCCCCCTTGGGTGTAGCAGCTCCATTCTATCAACTCTGTTTAATATTCAAGGGTAGGGCATTCCACTGGGGAGATGCCACAACAATAAAAGCCTGATTCCTACATTGTGTGGAGCAGACCTCCTGTTAAAATGGTATGGATGGGAGGCCCTCATCTGCAGTGATTGACTAGGCATATAAGGGGTGAGACTTTCAGGCGTCAAGAGAATTGCCTTTATGAATTTTCTCCAAACACTTAGCTGAAACCTGATTCCCTCCAACTTTCACCAGTTAGTTCTAATTCTGTCTCCTGAAACAACAGAGAACAAATAATGCCCCCCCCCCTTATTTGAGATGTCTTTTGTCTAGGAAGCTTTTCATGACTTGGTTCCTGGGGTTTGCCCCATTGTAGTTAAGAACTAGTTTATTGACTCGCTTTTACAGCTTTGTCTTACTGTGATTATACTCGCATATAAACGTTACATTTAAAACAACAGGATTACCTTTTTCCAACTTGGGTTATTACTAATCTGTCTGAAACTCTCTTGAAAATAATGTCAGTCCTCTCTACTCCCTGAAACAAAGCAGTATGCTTAAGGCTGCAATGTTATGCACACTTACCTAAGAGTGAGGACCCGTCTGTACCGTACATTTAAAGCATCATCATACCACTTTAAGCAGACATGGCTTCCCCAAAGAACCCTGGGAACTGTAGTTTGTTAAGAGTGATGAGCATTGTTAGGAGACTCCTATTCCTCTCATAGAGCTACAATTCTCAGAGTGGTTTGACAATCGCCCTTCCTAGGGAACTCTGGAAATTATAGTTCTGTGAAGGGAATGATCTCCTAATAAATCTCAGCTCTCTTAACAAGTAAGTCAGCAAGTCCCACTGGATTTAGTGAGGCTTTCTTCCTGGTGTGTAGGTATAGGGTGGTATTCAACCGAGTTTTACTCTAGAGGAGATCCATTGACTCCATTAATTTCTCTGGCTCTGCTCTGAGTAAACCCTGGTTGAATTCCCCCCATAGGAGTGCAGCTTTAAGCAGGAACTTAATTTTTTCCTGCTGAAATCAATGGAACTTTGAATTGTTTCACTTTGACCAGATCATGCCTTATATAAATAACACGCACAATTTTCCAATCTACTGATTATCGGAACATTTTGGATAAATGATTCTCTTAGGCTTTTAAGGGCTGTGCATTTGCTCATACAGCAAAATATTTCTGTACTGCTTGACAAGTGGGAGATGGCAGATGCCCATTTAAAATTATGTCTACAGAATGTTATTTTTTATTCTGACTTACCATGATCTTGTAGTATGTTTGAACAGCTTCAGTTGTTTTTATGTTTCCTTCCTTCCTGCTTATTGCATCTTGGTTTAGACTAGCCTTCGCCAACTTGGTGTCCTCCCCACGTTTTTGACTACATCTCCTATGAGCCTCACTTGACATGGCTGCAGTTGTCACCTGAAAACATCAGAAAGGCGGCTGGTTTGGGAAGGCTGGCTTTAGGTATTAGCTACCTTACCTTATTGTTAGTAATGCTGTTTATAGGAGTGTTCTTCAGTCTTGGAGACCTTGGTGATTCAGGACTCCCATCATCCTCAGCCAACTTAGCCAATACCCAAGGATGATGGGAATTGTAGTCCAACAACACCAGGGAATCCAAGAGTGTCGAAGAACACTCTTCTAGAGATCTTTTTGGTGTACAAACTGCTTTGTAAATATTATCTAATAGATCCTCCTGTACACCTTGTGAGGCATAATGGGAGATTTACTTATCCTAAGTTACCCACAGAGGTTCACGGCTTACCAGGGATTTGAACCTGGTTTCCTCGCTGCCACAGAAAATGCTAAATTTCCCATAGAAAGTTAGAGATGGTGTTCAAGTCAGGCTGATAGCTTGTGTGTGTGCATTTTTGAAGTGGGTGTCCCAGAAGGCTTAAACTGGACATCAGAGGAAGTCGTGGAGATGTAGTAAACTCTTAGTAGCATGGTTACGGCTGGAAAGGCTTTGAAGGTCAGCCAGTGCAGTCTTGGCACAGAGTTTGCACAGAGACAGCCTCCTTCTCTTTTGCACCCTTCTTAAAGAAAAGAAGACCAGCTAGCAAGATGTGTAGAGACCTCAAGAAGACATGGGGAGGATGCCCAGCGCCCATCTCTCCAGGGCAGACTGCATAGGGGTAAATCATGGGTCTTCCTCCAACCCCTGTATCACATGTGTTATTGTGATGCTGCGGCTCTGATGGGGAATAGCTAAGTTGGCTTGAACTTGGTTTGTGGACCTTGTGTTGTCTTCCCCCCTGTTCTATGCATTGTGGGGTGCTCCCGGGCTGTTGATATTTTGGAGTGGGATTCAGCCATGTATCAGGTATTTCAGACTGCGCAATTAAAGTTGATTTGGAGCTCCTGCACAACAAATATCCTCTCCCCCACCCTTAAAAAAACCCCAGACTTTTGCAATATGGAAAGTGATGAGAAGATGCACTGGAAAGCGTGGAATAACGTTTTCTTGATGCAACATTGTCTAGCCTCCCTGCAAACAAATTAGGGTGTATGCTCAATAAACAGGTTGTCTGGAAGTGACTGCATGGTGCAAGCCTATGCATGTCTGCTCAGAAGTAAGCCCAATTAATTTGAATGGGACTTACTCCCAAGTAAGTGGGATTGCAACGTTAGCCGCAGTCTCCCTCTCTTTTGCAATTCATCATTGGGGAAGGGTGGGACCACAGGGAGAGCATGTTGTGCATGCTGTAAGAGCGCATTGCAGTGAAGGGAATGGGAGGCAGAAAGGGCAGGAGACCTTTGTTGCAGCCTCAAAAGAGGTTGGCAATGATGATCTTTTTTTATCGGCTTGTTTGGAAGTTCTTTGGAAAGTGCATCATTATGTGTTGAGCACAGCAGGAGTCTTGCTCTGATAAACAAAGCAGGAGCTTTAACAGTTTTTAATCTGAGAAAATATGCATTCCTGACGCTTGATTTCTGAAAAACGTATTCTTTCTATTTTTACCAAGGAAAAACAGAAGCCACCTCAGTTATTCTTTTATTACAGATTTAAGTGGTTTACTGGCTGCAGAGGCACTGAGATGAAAACACACACCTCATATTCAGATGTGCCCTGGGAACAATGAAATGGATAAAGCAGTGCTACATAAGCCATGCTATATTTGAAAGACAAGTGATGTGTGTGTGAGAAAGAGACAGAGAGAAACAGACAAATGCTGCAAGCAAAACTATGCTGTTTTTGACTGTGATGCAATTTTAATAGTTAATTGGACTCTTTGCAAAGAGTAGCAGTAAGTGACAAATATTCGAAGCTATAATTATGGGTGTTACGGTTTTTGCTTCAATAACTTTAGCTTCTGCTTGTTAGTTTTAGCAGTAAGACGGTGAAACTCGGTGAGTGACCTTGAGGGCCAGTCACTATCTTTCAGGGTAACCAACGCCACAATGCTGTTGTTGTCGTCAGAATTAAATGGGAGATCTTGTGAGTGCCACTGTGAGTTAGAAGATGGTACAATCATACAAGGGACGCTGGTGGCGCTGTGGTCTAAACCACTGAGCCTTGGGCTTGCCGATCAAAAGGTCAGTGGTTCGAATCCCCGAGACGGGGTGAGCTCCCGTTGCTCGGTCCCAGCTTCTGCCAACCTAGCAGTTCGAAAGCATGCCAAAAAGTGCAAGTAGATTAATAGGTACCACTCCGGCGGGAAGGTAAACAGCATTTCTGTGCGCTGCTCTGGTGTTGGTGTTCCATTGCACCAGAAGCGGTTTAGTCATGCTGGCCACATGACTTGGAAAAACTGTCTGTGGAACGGACAAACGCCGGCTCCCTTGGCCTGTATAGCAAGATGAGCGCCGCAACCCCAGAGACGTTCGCGACTGGACTTAACTGTCAGGGGTCCCTTTACTTTTACCTTACAATCATACAAATAAATATGACCATTCCATCAGTAGCACGGTTAGATGTCAGAGCCCAGCAAGCAAATAAACAATGCAGAATTAAACTATGGCATTCACCATAGCTCCAGTTTGGAAGGCTTTCAAAGGGGATTCAACAAACTGACAAAGAATAAGGAACTACCAAGAACTGCTGGTCAGGGCGGCTATGTAGACTCCAGCCTCAGAGTTTGTGTGCCACTAAATACCAGTTGCTAGAGAAAAGAAGCGGGAGAGAACTATGGCTCTCCTCTCCTGCTTGGGGGCTTCCCAGTGGCTGGCCAACGTGGAAACAGAATGCTGAACCAGATAGGCTTGATCCAGTAGGGCTCTTTGTTCCAGGGGTTTTTGTCCAAGATTGCCGTTTCCTCGTGGCAAATAAGGCATGCGTGGGCTCAAAGCAGTGTGCGCAGGGTTATTTCATTTTAGAACAGTCCTGTGAGGTGGGTTGTGCTGGGAGAACCTAGCTGAAGAACATTCCTTAATAGGAATGCTGAATGCAGTTTGTGGCCCTTTGGATTGCCGTGCAGTGGGCAGGGGCGGAGGAAGGGGGGGAGGTCGCCCTGGGTGTCACCACTGAGAGGGGTGTCTCTCTTGGGTGAGCCACGCGTCTCTCTTGGGTGAGACGTGGTGGCTTGGGCACCTGCAGGCTTCGTGCTGCTCCAAATGGTCCACCCACCTCCTGCCCCTCAGCTGTAGGGCGGCTGAGTGGGAGAAGGCTGGCAGACTCCTCAGAGGCACCACAGAATGTCCTGCCCCAGCTCGCTGTGCCCCATGGGCGGATAGCCCCATCCCTGGGTGCAGGGTGCTGCCCCAGGCACCTGATTGGCTTGCTCCACCGCTGGCAGTGGGCTATCATGCCATGGCTTCATGTCTGCTCCGGCGCATTCCCTTTGCTGTGGTGCAACTTGTGGTGTATCCCCAAACTTCCCAGGTATTAAGAATTGCCCCTTTGCTTCAGCATCCAGCAGCAGCTCTGCACAGAATCTCTCCCTGCTGAGAGAGATTTTGTGGAAAGATGACATGGTGGATTTTGACACAGAAACATTAAAAAAAGAAATGAGGATGAAGCGTAGTGCCAGAAACTGACAGCGCTAAAAAAAGATACCAAGGTATTTGTGTGCCTTCACAAATGGGGGAAAGTTGTGTAGATTTATGTTAAGGGATTAACAACGGAATTAGCATTTCTGCTAATGTCCAATCCAGTCAGCAGCTTTGCTGCTTAGCTAGTTTGTAGGCCTCAAATAAATAAATAAATACTTTTCCAGAGCAGGTGCTGGTATGCATTTACACCCAAACACCTGGCAAATAAAATCCACATGCAAGGTGCAAATAGAACAGTTGTAAAATACTGTTTGGTTTAAAGAATTGTCATTGGAACAGGGGAAGCTGCCCTGTTCAGAGACACCACTGACCCATTTAGGTCAGTATTGTTGTGGGGTGTTGGTGTGGGTGTTACACCTGGGAGCTTTTGCATGCAGAGGAGATGGTCTAGCACTGAGCTAAGGCCCTTCCCCGATGCAGCCCATGATGATCAAGGATGTTATTTGAGAATGAAATTCACGCAGAGGGCAAGCACCTCTGTGACAGATGAGGAAGAAAAGAGACAGGGCCAATTTAAATGATCAAAACAAACATCCTAACATATTTTTGCCTGCGCAGATTCTAGGGTTGATGGAGAGCCCTTTGTGTTACAGTTTTATAGCTGTGTTGAGATAATGAATATGTGGTTGAAAATGTAGAAGATGGGCAAATAAAATGAACAGGGGGCTGGAGCCACAAGTAGCCAGCAAGTACATCAGCATGAAGTGAGCATAGATAGTGGGAGGCACAGCCTTTGAGAGGCACAATCCATCATTTGGTGTGTGAGTCACTGCAGTGGTGATCACCGTCACAGTGACACCATCAGCCATGCATTTGGTGTCACTGTGGATGCAGCCTGTGCACTTACAGATGTGCATGCTTTGGAAAAGATGTGTATGTGAGCAGGAGCATCACAAGTCAGGGGGCCTATACATGTGGACAAGTGCCATATATACCTAGATGGGCAGAACTGTATGCATGCTTTTTAAAAATAATGGTTTCATTTTGCAAATTGCAGCCCAGAAAGAACAACAACAAAAAAGCAATCTCATGTTTCACTGTTACAGTGCACAACTGGAAAGAAGTGAGAAGCGTTAAAATCAGATAAACAATAGGCAAAACAGCTATCTGATATAGCCCCTCTGAAACCCAGTGTGGGTCTCTGGAGGTCGTGAACTCTCAAGAAGTTATGAAAGTTAGGAACGGAAACCAAACCATGTCAAACTGATTAGATGCAGTTTGGTCCCTTGTTTTCCACCCGTATCACCCGCTGGATCTTTCCATGAGAGCAAGAGTCAAACATGCTTATACCAACTTGCATTAAAATAAACTCAGAGGACGTTTCCGGCCTCTGGCTATTGTTGATCCGGCTGCAACCAAGAGGAACAATTAATAAGATATTTATGGCTGAGTTTGGGGCCGGTGAAAATAGAGAGAAGAGCTAAAGGGGCTGCTTTTGGGATGATCTGGTTAGCTATTTAGAAACACGACCAAAGATTGAATCCCAAAAGCTAGAGATGTTGGGCAAAACCACTACATCTGGGGGCAGGAGCCTCAGTCTGAGCATCCATCCCTTCCAAGCACTCAGGATACATATGCATGGTGTTCCCTTCCCACTGATGCCACTGCATGAAACATTTATTGAGCACGTAATTGTGGGAACATCTATATGCCCCTGTATCCTTTCTAGATTGTGTCCTGGGTTGTGGCATCCAAAGTCTTGACAGGGCTGGGCTATAGTAGGTAAGCAGATACTGGTAAGCAGATATTGGGACACTTACAATGCTTAGTTTAGCACTGTATTTTCACCCAGCATCATGGAGTTGCTATTTGGATTTTTCTCTCCCAAGCACCAGCATATTTGGGTTGCCTTGGACCTCCGCATGAACTTCCTCCACTGTGTACAGCCACACAGGTGGTTAGTGTGTTCATCTTTTTGACAGTGGATGGGAGGAACTAATCTCAGGCATTCTCTCCATCCCCACTCGTCTCCATCAGGGGATCAGCATTGCCAGAAGTGGTGGGGCTGGCCATTGGGATTGATCTGTACATATGCAGATCTTCCATAGAATAGAGGTTGTCATGGTTGGTTTCTAAAAACAGAACATTAAACATACAACTCCAGAGGGGTCTCCTGAACTGAATGGAAATG